>NC_044986.1:92197552-92797552 GCF_008728515.1 Papio anubis
ACTTTGGGAGGCTGAGGTGGGAGGATCGCTTGAAGCCAGGAGTTTAAGACCAACCTGGGCAACATAATGAGATGCCTATCTCTTAAATTTTTTTTAATTAGAAATAATGAAAAAATTTGGTAGATGTAGATGTAGATTTATTCAGTAGTGTAAGTATATTCATTGGACTAGACCTTGTATTAACTTATTGATACTTTCCATAAAACATAATGCTGGTCTCCCTTACATCCTAGATTTCTGTTTCAAACACAAGTCTAAAAAATTAACAAGCCACCAATGTAAATAACTACTGATGGAAAATTAGAAAAACTCTTATGTGTTATGAGATTTTAACCACCATTTAAAATTATCAATCCCTGGTTAACCAAGGCTACTCTTCACATTTTGCTTTCGACTTTGGAATATTTATTGATAGTGCTTTCTAATACACTGTGTGTGTGTGTGTGTGTGTGTGTGTGTGTGTGTGTGTGTGTGTGTGTGTGTTACAGTTAACATGAATTGCTTTGTGTATGAGTTTTAATACTATTCTTTGCTTATGATGATCTTCAGGATTCTGGAAGAAGTTTTCAGTATAGACTGTCTCTTCATTGGGCCTTAACTTTGTGACCTCAGCCTGCCTTTGTGGCTTCACAGCCATTGTTCTACCTGTGTGTGTAGGTGTGTGCTGGTGCCGGGAGGTGCTATTGTAGATAGACCCATGAGGCATTGGATTCAGATCCTGGCTCTGCCACTTACTTGGATGTTGGGCAAGTTATTTGACCTCTGGGAGCCTCGTTATATTCATCTGTATTTCCATTTTTTTGTCCTATTGTTAGACCATATGTCAGCTGTGTCCTGATTTTTATATTTGGAGAATATGTTCTTGCCATGCATCATGATCTGTGTTAGAAGCTATTGGGGCTGAAAGAGAAATACAGATTCAATTTCTGATAGTAATGTTCCTCCAGTCTTTTGGGAGGATAACAGACGGACTTAAATAACACCACCAGTTTTATTGACCATGCTGTTTATTTTAATAGCTAAGCCAGAATGGTTTGATTGACTTTTGAAAAATCTGGTATTTTTTTTTACCATATGGACAAGGCCATATCTGGAGTGCCAAGCTAATAAGCCTTCTTTTCTTTGCCAGTGAACCATGAAAGTTGTTAGCAAAATGTTTTATCTTGAATTGATCCATTTTCCAAGCTCTTGGTGATATAAACACCCATCTTAAGGGATAAAGTGCAGATTATCTTTCATCAGTCATTGAATTTTGTCGCATCAAAGAACTGTAGGCAACTTTTTGGAATGATCTAAAAAGGAATGTACATAGTGTGGTTTGGGATGCCTAAAAATGTGTAGGACTACTGTAAATTGGTTACTTATCAGTACAAAGTACAGGTTACATTATTTTGAATGATGTTGTAATACTTGAATGTAAAAAATGGGAGTATAGTAGTACTTAATTATAACTTTTTTTTTAAAAAGTTAAGGTTTAAAGAAGGATGACTGTACTTTTCCCATTCTTACAAAAGGTCCAATGCACACATCATTCTGAGTCAGAATGCCACCAATTTCTGTATCTAGCAATGAAACAATGTAACCAGTATTAGTTGTCTTTCAGTCTAATCAATGAATTAAGTATTCATTCCATCCCAGGCCTCCTTGGTACCATCAAAATATTTGTATTTTTCATTTCTCTCCTCTTTATGTTCCTGTTTTTCTTTATGTTCTTTAGCATGTATTTGAAGCATCTTTTTAAAAGTTATTTTTCCTCTGATTCTATCATCACTGTCCTTTCTGGGTCTGTTTTTGTGTTTTTTGTTTTGTTTTGTTTTGTTTTGTTTCTTTCAGACAGAGTCGCTGTGTCGCCCAGGTTGGAGTGCAGTGGCATGATCTCAACTCATTGCCACCTCCGCCTCCCAGGTTCAAGCGAATCTCCTGCCTCAGTCTCCTAAGTAGTTGGGATTACAGGTGCCCGCCACCATGCCCAGCTAATTTTTGTATTTTTAGTAGAGATGACAGTTCACCATGTTGGCCAGGCTGGTCTCGAACTCCTGACCTCAGGTGATCCAGCCACCTTGGCCTCCCAAAGTGCTGGGATTACAGGTGTGAACCACTGTGTCCATCCTGTCTGTTTCTATTGATTGATCTTTCTCCTGATTGTGGGCCACATTTCCCTCTTCCTTTCTATGTCTAATAGTTTTTTATCGGATATCAGGCATTATACGTTTTGTATTACTGGGGGCTTGGGTTTCATTTTTTTTTTCTTTGAAAGGAGGCTCTTGCTCTGATACCCAAGTTGGAGTGTGGTAGCTCACTGCAGCCTCACACTCCTGGGCTCCAACAGTCCTCCCACCGCAGCCTCCTGAGTAGCTGGGACTACAGGCATGCACCACCACACCTGGCTTCATTGTATTTTGTGTGTGTTGGATCTTTCCCAGAAGGCAGTTAAGTTACATGCTAATCCTTTATTTTTAAATTGCCTTTTAATTGCTTTTAGACCAGTTTCAGAGTAACCTTCATTCTAAGGCCTAATTTAGCCCCATGTCCAAGGCGTAGCCCTGCTTGACTGAGTACCCAGGATATTCAGCCAGCATGATCAATGCAGTCCCTTCCTCTTTGTGGGTACTGTCACGGTGCCCGCAGTTGTTCATCTTATGGCCGCCTGGTATTTATTCTTTTCACAGAAGTTGTTCTTGTCTGGGCTTACAGGATTTTCCCTTCCTCATGCCCAGAGTGGGAATCAAAGACTGAAGAGGGCCCGTGCCCATTTCTGGAGCTCTTTCTCTGTGTAGCTCTCCCCTCTCAGGTCATCTGTCTAAAGATGCTGACCACCTTAGCCTCCCCAAATTCATAATTCTGCCCCCTCAGCTCAGGGTGGCTGCAGTGTGGTTTGGTTTCACTCCCTGCACTGCAGTGCCCAGCAAGATGAGGTGGTGGTGGGGTACCCCTTCTTTATTTCCTTTTCTCAGGGGTTACAGTTTTATCCATCTTGGCCCCCAATTCCTGCTGAAAATAGTTGTTTCCTCTATTTTGTCTAGTTTTCTAGTTGCTTGTAGTAGGAAGTTAATTCTAGACTGCTGTATCTTCTTATTGCTGGAAGTGGAAATCCCTTAAAATATATTTGAACAATTGTTCTACTAGAGGCTTCTACCATCTCCTTACCTCATTCTTACACTTAAACCCCTTAAAATGGGCTTCAGCCCCTCTCTACTAAAGAAGATTCTTTTCAGGTGACAAAATTGCCAAATCTGGAGGCCATATCATAAAAATGTGTCCTCATTTGACCCTTCTTCCTTGGTCTCTAGCGCTCTTCTGTGTCTTTACTGCTCATCCCCACCTTTTGGGCGGTTCAATTGTCCCTGTTGTGATTCTCATGTGCCTACTCCCTTGTCTAGGTTTCTCCCTATCACATCTTCAGCTGTCACTGGTGTGATTTCCAGAGTCACTGTAGTAGCACCACTCTGTGCCACACACCAGGCCTGGCTCCACACACATGTCTCTGGGCATCCTGACAACATCACAAACTCAATGGGGACAGATCTGGTGGGGTCTTTATTATCCAGACTGTGGCTGCCACTCTGTCCCCTCTCTCTGCTGTTTTCACCAGCACCCTGCGCATGTCCTGTGCTCTTCTTGCTTCTCCATCCTTAGCCCTCATACCTGGTTCTGGAGTGCTATTGATTCTATTTCTGTACTTTTTCTCAGATCAGTTCTTCCCCACCCATTCCTTTTGTTCGTCTCTTTGTTTGTTTCAGGGATGTATTACCCCTTGTCTGACATAATGAAGTCACAGCATTTCCGTGTCCACACCCCTCTCAGCCCCCTGTGATCCCTCTTAGTCCTGTCTGTTACCTTTCTAAATTCTAACCTGGGTCATCTCACTCACCCTCTCCAAAGAACAATGGCAGAATCAAGTCCAACTTACTTAGTGTGGCATTCTCAGTCTAGGGGAGCATTGCTGACTCCATCCCCAGTATTTATCCTCTTTGAAACTAGTCACCTAGGGCTCTTTCCCATCCCAGATTGCATCAAGCATTTTCCTACCCCCATTACATATGCCTTCTCATCAGTGTGGAATGCCCTGCTGCAGCCCTCTGCTAATTCTCCAATGCCATCTTTTCTGCAAATTTAGTGCTTTTAGTTGGAATGAATCTCTTCCCATCCTCAGATCTGAAAGAGTTTGTATGTCTGCTAAGACTTCCTTGGGTGTCTCAACAGGATTGTTAAAAGCTATCTCCACTTTTTGCACAGTTTGTACTTTTCCCCGTGTTCTCTGGACATCTTCTTTGGTGATGTTGGGAAGTCATTAAGGCATTTCCTGAGATCTGATTTTAGGACTCACACTGCTGCTAGAAAACAGTCTCATACATAGGGCTGTGGGATCACTGTGTACAAGACAAGCTCTCCTGTAAGGAATAACTTATCTTAAGGAGATAAGGATAAGGACCATGCCTTAATTCACCCTTATCCCCTCCAAATGCATTTGTACATTTTTGGAGAATTTAAAGGCAATATGTAAGATGAATTAGTGAAAAACGATGACTGCAAGTTACTTAATGACTCGATTCATTTATTTAAGAAGATTCCTTTATATAGCATATGAACTCAGCATGTAAAAATGATTCAGTTTTTAAAATTAGATTGTATAAGATTTTTAGTAACATATCAATGACATGGGACAGAATATATCACTTTACAAATCTATTATTACACTGTGATTTTTTGCTAGGACTTCTTTCCTCAAAAATAACCATAGTTTAGAATTGATAACATTGCATGTTTTTCTTGGTGACTTTCTTAAGCCAGTGATCATGATATATTATCCTCCTGATACTGCTGGATTCAAGAACAGGTATCAAAATGAAACAAAGTGTGTAGGTTATTTTGAGGCCCTTCAGTATCTCTGCCCGTCTGTGTTTTCTTCCTGTGCAGTTATTCAGGCAAGACTGGGCACTATGTTTAACTAGACGCAACATTTTGCTGATTTCCTTTAAATGTTTCCTGAGTAAGAAATATATTATCCCTTAATCAGCCTCTTTTGAGATGTCTGTTTATACTAAACAAAATCTTACTTCAATTAGTTTCAAATTCTAAGCAAAAGTACTGGTAATTAGACATTGTCTGAAGTAACATCCTGTTACTGTACTGCAATATTGAAGTTGAAATGCAATAGAAACAAATATTAAGCTTATTACCACATTTATCAGTTTATTGGTATTCTTTAACTGATCAGCCACATAGAAAAACTAATACTGACAAGGAATTTTTCTTTTCTCAAACTTAAGCACTGAGAATTTGGGAAGCTTAACACCTTTCTCTTTTTATCTGTAAAATTAGATAACTGTATATAAATAAATAATTATAATCACTATCTTGTAGGGTTGTTGTGCTGGAGGAATGATCTAACCTAGCTAAAACATTTGGCATAGTGACTGCTTGCAGTATTATACGCATATTTAATTATGGCACAGGTCAAATTTGATGACTATATATATACACACACATATACATATATATACACACACATATATACATATATATACACATATATATACACACATATATATATATTTTTTGTTTGTTTGTTTTTTTGAGACAGAATCTTGCTCTGTCACCCAGGCTGGGATGCAGTGGCACGATCTCGGCTCACCGTAACCTCTGTCTCCCAGGTTCAAGCAATTCTCCTGCCTCAGCGCGCACCACCACGCCCAGCTGATTTTTGTATTTTTAGTAGAGACGGGGCTTCACCATGTTAGCCAGGCTGGTCTCGAACTCCTGACCTCGTGATCCATCCACCTCGGCCTCCCAAAGTTCTGGGATTACAGGTGTGAGCCACCACGCCCGGCCGTATTATGATTTTTAAAAAGTCCTTCCAGTAAGTAGATCTTCAGACTTCAATGAGTAGCTCAGTTATTTGAAGAAGCATTTCATTTTAGCACATCATAGAATATTGGACAACACCTTGGAGTTTATTTTAAATGGAAATTAATCTGTAAAAACTGTGGGCCATCTATGGAGCAAACAAAATGAAATAATTTCTGAATGTGACATACTGGGCAGTGTACTTAATATATGTTACATATGCATAAGGATGATTTGCATCTATCTGGTGTTTTCCGGGTCCCGTGTTTTGAATGTGGGCATCAGGTGGGATGAGAGCATTTCAAACTTGAACTGTCAGTACATGAACCACCGTAACATTAATTGGCAGTAGTATTTCATAATGTGTGTGATCTGTTGCAGTGGTAAAATAGATTATTTTTAGATTCCCAATATAAAATTGTTTTCTCACTAGGTAATTATAATTGGTTCTATGTGTAACACAAATTTTAAATATTTTGTTATTGGTTAACACCAGCATAACACAGATACTAACAAGGTAGAAATGCAAATGGATGTTCCTGTTTCTTAAACTGTGGCTACAAATGGAGAATTGGTTCCGTAAACTGTTGTTATCATCGCTTTTTGAGACGGAGTCTTGGTCTGTTGCCCAGGCTGGAGTGCAGTGGTGGGATCTCCGCTCACTGCAACCTCCGCCTCCCAAATTCAAGTGATTCTCCTGCCTCAGCCTCCCGAGTAGTTGGGATTACAGGAGTGCACCACCATGCCCTACTAATTTTTTGTATTTTTAGTAGAGGCAGAGTTTCACCATGTTGGTCAGACTGGTCTCGAACTCCTGACCTCAGATGATCTGCCTGCCTCCACCTTTCAAAATGTTTAAATTATTTTTAATGTGCGTACTTTTTACAGGGTCTTTACAGTGGTCATCATTTCTCATGGAGAGGTAGTGATGTTTTGACATGCTACTTTTGTTCGTGGTGAAATATTGGTTTTCATTAAACTTCATGTTGAAAATAAAACTTTTAGAATCATAGATTTCTGCCATTTTAGAGCTGGAAGGAGCGTGATTTAACAACCCTCATTTTATGGAAGTTGAACTGGTCTGGGGGTGTGGCGCTGGGGATGAAGGGTGCAGATGAACGTAGTCGCCTCTTACCATCGTCTTTCCTTTTACGGATGCCCTCTCACACCTCTCACACCTGATGTGGATTTGGACACCTGCAGGCTAGAGGGGCCACTGTCCTTAAATAGGAGTGCTGCCTTGGTCAAGGTCACCTGATTATCAGTAGCCTTTTATTAAATTCGTAAACAGGCATGATCATACCTAGTTTTCCGATTAAAAAAAGAAGATACACTGATCAAGTAAATTATGTATATGAAAGCATGCATAAAAATGTAAAACTGTACCAGTGTGTTATGCTCTACTGTGATTACAATGACCCCTGTATACTGACCTCTCCCATGAGCTCCAGGAGTGAATTCAAATGCAAAGATGTATATGATAGCAACTTTGGAAAGTAGAGTACACTTGACCATGCCAGCTGGTGATCGTAAATATACCTGGATTTAGGTATTTCTGTTTAAATGATACCTAGTTAAGGGTCTTACTTAGACTGAGAAGAGATTTTTTTAAAAAAAGAGACTCAATATGCACAATACAGATAGTTATAACCATGTTGACTTGAGAGTTAAACAGATACAGCTGTTTGTGAGTAAGCCAGACAAATGTGATTTGAATGTTGAAGTACTGATCACGCCTCTTTAGAACCTGGTAAGAATGCTGTGGTCTGGGACATCTGGGTCCATTTCTTCTGGCGTTGGCACTGAGACCTTGCTCCCTCCTGAATTCCATGTCTTCCCTATTACTCCCGCAGGCTCAGGTGGTGGTAGTTCCCTGGAGCGCACCTGTGGTCATTGCGCAGTTCGTTCAGGTTCTTCTGAAACATCTTGATGGCCCTTCATTGCAGCTGTGATGAAGACCTGTTGCCCTGCTGTGTGTTGAGTGCTTACTGTTTCCCTGCTTCCTTCTTCTTTTGCCTACTCCAGTGCTGCTTTCCGCTCCTCTGTTCTGTGCTTTTCCTTTTTTCTCTCTTTATGGACCTGTCTTTGCCTTTTCACTTCTGTGAACACCAGACACCCTGTGCCCTCCCACTGCTGAGGCCCGCCAGGACCACTGGGTCTCCCACTGCCCGTGCTCCCCAGGGTTCACTGTCCAGCCACGCTGGCCTCCTTGCACTCCTTGACTAGGCCAAATGCAGAGTCCTAGGCTGCTCATGCCCCTGCCCTTGCCATTTCATCTGCTGGGTGTCCTGCTCTGGATCTTGAAATGACTGGAGTCTTCCTGTTATCCAGGCTCAACTTAAGAGTTTCCTCTTTAGTATGGTCTCCCTGATGTCCTGTCTGAAGCACAAGCCGGGCCCCACCACATACACATCCTCTCAAGCACATGGTTCCTCTTGAATGCTTTTTATACATAGATCCATATCTCACATTGCCCTGTGCATTCCTGTGTTTTCCTATTTCTGAGTCTGCCCTCTTAAGTGTAACTCTAGGAGAGCAGAGACCCCATCTGTCCTGTAAAGCTGTGTGTCTGCAAGCTCCGAAACAGCGGCTGGCAGACAGTGGCTGCTCAGTTGACACTGGTTTCACGGATGTGTGTGCAGGGTGTGGGCTCCACAGCCCTGAGCGTTTCTTTGTTTGGTGGTGCACGCTCAGGCAGTTTCTGTCTGTGTTGTCTTCTCTAGGTCCTTCTGTCTATAGTTTTGAACTCTGCTTGGCGGGAGGGAGTGTTTACCTCTCCTCAGAAAATCTTGCTCTGGAGACAGGAAGGGGGAGGTTGGGGAAAAGGAGGCTGACTCCTGGATGTGCCACCAAGAAGACGGTCTCCACCAGGAAGCAAAAGAAGTCCTCTCTTTATGGTGCTTTCTGTTTCTTGTTTTTAAAGCAACTTCTTTTCACCAAATCCAAAAATCCCACCTTACCTCAAGGCAGCTGTAATTAAAAGCCTGTTTGTCAAAGATTTTGCTATTCACAATTTCACATGCCTTCTGAGAAACTGAAACTCCTGAAAATTGTTATCATTGAATACAGAAATCAGATTATCCCTTTGACTAAAGCTTAAAATCATCTGAATATGAAATGGATACTTTTTTTTGTATAAAACTTACAAAACACAGAAAAGGGAAAAGAACATCCGGTCCCCAAAACAGTAATTTTTAATATTTTAGAGTATATTCTTAGACACATACAGTTATTTGCACATCTGTAATTATTCAGAACTCAAAATAAAATCATACTCTACATAACTCTTTAGTAATGTGCCCTCTTACCTAATAGGTCACAAACATCTTTCCAGACCACTCAGTGTTCTCTTACGAGAACATTTTTTAAGTGGCTACATGATGTTTCCTTTTATGGATTTATCTCGGTCAAGTTGCTTAACCTCTAAGCCTCGGTTTCTTGGTCTGTAAAAGGGAATCATAATTGTGCCTTAAATAACCTAAAGGAATTAGACGGGGGTCGTACACTAAAGCACGGAGAATGTTCCTGCCACATAGGATGTGCTCAGTGATTGTTAGCTGCTGTTTCTGTTTATCCAATTTCCTACTACCTTGTAACAACTTAAAATGAACTATGATTGATGTCTATGATCTGTCCTATTTCCTGCCAATAAAATATTTTTAAAGTCTAAAAATATTCATATTTTTTATTTTCAAATAATATTATCAAAAGATGGTAGGGTATTTCTACTTAAGGCAAACACCAATTTTTTTTTTTTTTTTTTTTTTTTTTTTTTTGAGATAGAGTGTCACTCTGTCACCCAGGCTGAAATGCAGTGGTGCGTTATTGGCTCACCGCAAACTCCGCCTCCTGGATTCAAGTGACTCTCCTGTCGCGGTCTCCTGAGTAGCTGGGATCACAGGCACACGTCACCATGCCCAGCTAATTTTTTGTATTTTTAGTAGAGACGAAGTTTTACCAGGTTGGCCAGGCTGGTCTCGAACTCCTGACCTCAAGTGATCCACCTGCCTCGGCCTCCCAAAGTGCTGGGATTACAGGCGTGAGCCACCATACCAGGCCCACAAACACCAATTTTTAAAAACTTTGGTTTTAGCAGAAAGATCTTAGGGAAGCCAGGATTCCATCTGAAAGTAGACTTCAGCCCACTTCTCTCAGGCTGTGTCCACCTCTGTCTTGACACTTCCACTGAGCCGTCTGCTTAAGGCTGAGGCTCTGCTTTTGGTACTGATTTCCACCAGCCTGTTTCAGAAAGAAGCCAGAGAGCACCCTGCCATCGTCACCATGCCTAGAGCTGTTCTCCAGATTCTCTTTCTGCTTATCCTCTCAGCACTCAGTGGGCTTCCAGCCTCAGGATGGTGTTAGATTAAAGAAATGACCTGTCAGAGTTTAGTAATTCAGCAATATTCTTTAAGAATTCACATGACCTTAAATAAAACGTTCGATTTAATTTAAAATAAATCATGTCAAGCATGTAAGCAAACAAATTCCAAAATGGCAAACTGTTTCTCTTATTTTAGATTATTTTCTTAAAATACCCATCTCTATTTCTAGTGAAGGTCTATTCTCCTTATAAAATATGTCAATGCTCTTAAACTAGGTGGCCTGAGGAAGAAAAAAATGTTTAAAATAAAATATGTCCGTGTTAAATTTCTATTCTGAAGTTATGTGTATTTAAAATCATGTATATTCATGGTTGTACAGTGCAGTTATTAAGAGCTGGAAAAAATGCTGCTTATTTTTAATCAGGTTGACACAGTGAAAAGATTTATTAGGTTTTTCCTCCTTTTCGTGAGTTAATCAGAATCTTTCTTATAGGAGACGGAGTGAGTTAGCTGAGAGACATATTCCTTGCAGTTAGAGTCATCTTCCAAGTGAGTGTCTCTTCCCATCACCGCTGTTTCTCTGAGAAGATTTTAAAGTGTTCAGCACTGCATGGTTTTTTAAAAAGCATTTTCTGTGATTTTGAAAATATTTTCTTAGCCTTTTTTTTTTTTTTTTTTTTAAATAGCATGCTTTTTATTTTCCTGTATTTCTCTTTCTTAGTCAAAACCAATTGTTGGCTACCAGCTTCTTTGTCTGGGACCCCTATGTGTGGGAGATGTTTGGGACCGGGGGAGTTTGTTAGCCCTACTGACATTTGTATTGTTTAAGTGGAACTAGCTATTGAAAAATGCTAACACAAAACCTCAGCTATTCTTTTATTAATGTATTAAAAATTCTGACCAAATTAAAACAACCAGCAGAGCCTTGTTGAGCCTGAATCTGTTAGGCTATGAAATGCACCCTGGGTTTTGGAGAAGAAGTGAGCACATTTATAGCCTTAATTACTCATTTGGGATACTACAGTCTGTTGCCAAAGCCAGTTATCATCAGCTTTGATTAGAAATCAGGAAAGACAGCTGCTGAAATGCAGAGTGAAAAGAATTGTATTGGATTAGAGAGGCGTTCTTTTGAATCTGAAAGAGAAGGAAAGCATCTTTGGGAAACATCTGAATATGCATTTATTTTAATAATTCAATGGCTAGAGGTGGAGTACAGTACATTGTAAGTTGGAGTGGTTTTCATTATTAAATTAAGTGCCTTTGTTTTGTTCATCTAGATTTTCCTATTGGCTGCTGCTTTTTTCTCTTTTTGCTCCATTTTGATACAATGTTATATTCCTACTTGTGGGTTGAAATATATCAGCGTTCGTAAACTAAATTCATGGACCACCTTTCCCATCTTTTGGCCTGATGCAACACCATTTAGCAGTGTGAAGCCAAGCCAGGAGAGGCATGTAAAATACTGCATTCAAATGCTAAGTGTAAAAAGACAGCATGCTTCATTCCCAATCCTACATACATGGAGAAGTACTACTTTGAGCTTTATTATTTTAACAATGTCATGTGGGATTATGACATATATCAGAATAATGTCCTAATCAAATGTCCCTGAGTAAATCAAAATTTCAGAGTTATATTGACTTGTATATGTTCATAGTTTATATAATCAAAAGATGTGTCAGGAAGATTTACTTTCTGCCTTTTGAAAGCTGTTTGAGATATTGTATGGAAATTTACACATGACTATTTCCCCCATCCTTAATTCAGCTTGGTAAACAGCAGCATTTCTCCTATTTCTACAAGCAACTATCATGGTTGTTAAAATATATATATATATATACAGTGTATACAGAAGTACACCTAACCCTTAACTAAATAAATAAGAATACTTGTATTTATATTCATATTTGCAGGAGAGTAAACATTTATGCAAATACACTAAGGAAAATTATCAAACACTTTGTCTCCATGTGCTCTAGCTTCAAAGTCAAAGCTGAGAATTTTCACCCAATTATTTAACTCTAGGCAGTGTAGTGCTTAAACAAAACAAAGATAACATTCTGTACCTACACAATGGATCAAAACAGCTTCCTTCATCCTCACTTTGGACCATCTGTTTAAAAGAAACTAAAAACCCTCAGGAAGCAAGCCTCTAATCTGTGGTTAAGAGTTTACAGACACATGCTCATTCTCACAACCCAGCAATGTGTACTGAGGGCTGTAATAGGTTTTGTATTAGCTGTAAAAGGCTAGATGTCTTGACCTCAGCATCTGTCAGTTATAGCTTCTCTATTATTCAGAGAAATTTAAACACTCTTTTTGTAGAGGATCTAATTTTATGTTATTTTAACGTCAACTTTGATAAATATCGGGAATAATATTTTCCAAGAGCTAAATTATTCTTAGTTTCCCAATCCTTTTAAGAACCCTAATTCTCACTCTATCCCTACACTCCCTTGATGAAAAGAGTTGCAGTCATCCAGACTTATTGGAGAATAGACTTGATTGGTGCTAAGAGAATTGTGAAGGTCTTTGGCCTCACATTATTTCTTATTGAATCCCACTAAAACTTTTGAAAATTTCACATTGGTTTAAGAGATTTGGACATCTGTTAACATTTTCCATCTTGGGCACTAGCACGGGTCTAGGTCTGTTCCTCCCTGTAAACTAGTTGTAGGAAGGCACTCAGGGTTGCAAGACAATTTTTCCATAATACCAAACAGGAAAAACAACAATAGCGCAACAAAAGGTTTCTATCTTGCTAAAAGGAAAAGAATATTTTCATAATTAAAGCTTTTAGTTATTTGTCATATACTCATTATTGGAAAATGTTGTTATCTTTAGTCCTGTATTGACACAAATGTGTTACCTGTTCTTTATTATAGTTGTGGAAAACTTTAGTAAAGGTGATATTAAAGTAGTCCTGGGCAGGCAGCCCTGGAAACTGAAATAAATGCAATAAGAGTGGGAAGTAAAAAAATAAGCTTCAATATCTGTGTTTAGTCCAGTAAATGGTGTCTACTACTACAGATGCAGTTTTCTTTGATGGATATTATATCACTGGACAGACAGTAGGCTGTGTAGGTTGTGAAATTTAGTCATCAGCCCTCCAGTAAGTGCTCTCTCTCCCCGTTTCCTTAGATCATAAGCTGTAGGTTACCCATATTATAGCCGTCACATACCCCAGAACTAGCCTTGTACTTCAATAGATGGTCGGATTAGGTATCATCTCGAAGGTCTTTTAAAACTCTGATTCCAGCATTTGGCATTCACCAACTATAGAGAAGATGACATTGTGACACCCTTTTAGTTGTGCAGTTTTCTTAGTATCTCTGTTAATTCAAATACGTTTAAAAGTGTTTGAATGTACTTATATGGTTGGATATTTTGGGAGAGAAATACTGTGTTTGGAAACATTTCAACTGGAAAATGCATTGAACTGGAAGTTGTCAGACATTTTCTGAGAACAAATGAAAATCATTTAGTACAATGTAAAATATAAAAGACATGCAAAAGCCAGAACAATTATTGCAACCTTTCTTCTTCGTACATATGCATCCCTGACTCACATTCAGACCAGTAAGACCACAAGTGGATATCATTAGTCAGAACTTGGCAAGATCCAATTTCATGCTAGTCACATTCACACACACATTTGTTTGTTTATGTCAGTCATTAGAACTCAGTAACTAAACGTCAAGGGTAGTTAATGTGGCGTTTTATAAACACATAAGATGAATTGGGGGGAAAAAAGCAAAGTATCCACAAATAGCCACCAATTGCAAATAATGCAATATCCATCACAAAAATATCTGTGAGTAGGAGAGAACATGACAAGGGCAAACAATTTGAATGAGGTTATACAAAAAGTCAATGTGGTCGACTCTGGAAGCATGCCTAGAATCTTACCAACCCCTGAGCTGATTCTCACCCAAGTCATTGTCATGTTTAGCAGCAGAACTGGGCTGACTGCAGATCTCTCAGATGCTTCAGCCCTGACATTAGCTTTTATAGTTCCAGGAAGATTTGTTAGGAATTTCAACCTAGTAATTTAAGAAATTGTTTTAGTTCTATAACATAATAATTTTACCTTTAAAAAATGAATGAAGAAAATATGGCAAAACTTAATAAATTCACGTTAAGCAGTAGAAAGACCTAACTAAATTAGTAATCTGAATTATAGAATCTTTTAAAAAAATTAATAGTAACTTAAGTACTGTCAGATTCATGGAGTTCCTTGGAGAAATTGCTTTGGCAAATAGGTAAGGAAAATTTACAAATAGCACGAAACTTGGTAAATAAAGCAATTTCTAAAGAATCCACCATGGACTAGTATTTTTAAGTTATTTTCTCCCTAAAGTGCATGTATGTTATCAATTTGCCTTGCAAAATCATTTTTATAAGAAAGAGAGCTATTTCTGTTTTTACCAATTATTTGTGATATTTAAAAGTCATTCATTTGCAAAAACATAAGAATGCTATCCATTTATTCATTCATTCATTGAGCAAATATATATTGGAGGTTCATTGAGCAAATATATATATATGTGTGCAGGGTACATAGTGGTGAGTTCAATAAAGTCCTTGCCTTTTCTAGCATGGGGGATGGGAGTTAACTAAAAAATAAAACAAATGAATAAATATTTAGTAATACATTATGATAAGAGCATATTCAAGGTGCTGAATAATTTCTTTGGGAAGATGACATTTGGCTGAGTACTGAAGGAGGCAAAGAAGTCATTCATGCAGAGAAGGGAGGAAAGAGGCACCCAGGCAGAAGGGAGCTATGCGGACAAAGCAAAAAGCAGGGAGATGTTTAGCATGGGCCAGAAACTAGAAGGTAGTCAAGTGTGGCTATAGTGTGTTGAGTGGTATGGGATGAAATCAGAGAGGTATGTGGCAGATGAACCTACCGAGGCAAAGCTAAAATATGAAATTTTATTCAGGATGTCATGGGGAGCCATATAGTGTTCTTTAGATTGTGGGCATAGTCTGATTCATAATTTTGAAACATCCCAGTGGCTTTTGTGAGGGAAATTGATTACAAAGTAGTTGTATCAGCCAAAGTAGTTACATCAGTAGTTATATCAGAAATTGATTACAAAGTAGCTATATTTCAGTAGTTATATCAGAAATTGATTACAAAGTAGCTATATTTCAGTAGTTATATCAGAAATTGATTACAAAGTAGTTATGTATCAGTGGTTATATCAGAAATTGCACTACTTACTTCATACAGATGAGATTTAGTATAGGGGGTTGGTTACCCAGGTGTTGGAAGTAGAAGAAAAAGACAACACAGGGGTAACTGTAGATAATAACTGCAGAAGGCAGCTCCCACATCACAGTGCAGAGTGGAAAGGGCCACCTTGGAGCTCAGAGACAGTAGGTGAATACCAAGCATGGTGGGCAGCCTTGAGACAGGGAAGCCTGTGTGAGCAAGCTGCTGCTGCAGTCCTGGGACAGAATCATGGAGGCTTGCACTAGGAGGTGGGATGGGATAGAAATAAATAGACTTGAGAGAGATTTTAAACCTAGAGCCTATAGGACCTGATGCTTATTGGGTAGGAAATAAAAAATTACTGGCAAGATTCTGACTTGAACAACTAAATATCTGGGGCACTGCTTTTTGAGATAGAGAAAGCAAGAGAAGCAGGCTTAGAGCATTGTCGGTGTTGAGTTTAGAACATACTAAGCTTGATGTCAAGCAGATGGTTAGATATGTGAGTATGGTAGACAGAGAAGACATGCAGGCTGGAGATATGGATGTGGAAATCAACATGCAGATGGTATTTAAAACCATGAAAATGGATGATATCATCTAGGGGGAGAATGGAAGAGAGAGACGGGCTAGTTCTGAGCCCTTGGGATCTCCTGTGTTGAGAGATCAGTACAGAAGCAAGAAGGAGCAAAGGAAACTGAGATGGGGTAGCAAGAACAATAGAAATCAAGAGAGTGCGGTCCTATAGAAACCAAGACGGGAAGGAGGTAGCGGTCCATTGTTTCTAGCGGAGTGAAGAGATGCTTAAGATGTGACCAAATGATGTCCATGTATTTAGCCACATGAGGATATCTGGCTACATGCCTGATGGGGCAGAAGGCTGAAGAGTTTACAGGAGGCAGGGGCACTCCATTCTGACGCAGAGAGTCCAAGGGAATATAAAGGCCAAATTGTTTCCTCAGTTCAGGGCCCTACTTGGAGCTAGGCAAAAAAAAAAAAAAAAAAGTGTTAACATTTGAGGATGGGCCAGGCACGGCGGCTCAGACATGTAATCCCACAGCTTTGGGAGGCTGAGACTGGAGGATTGCTGGAGGCCAGGAGTTTCAGACCAGCCTGGGCAACATAGTGAGACCTCTTCGATACAAAAAATTAAAAAATCAGCCACGCATGATGGTGTGTGACTGTAGTCCTAGTTACTTGTGGGGCTGAGATGGGAGAATCGCATGAGCCCAGCAGTTCAAAGTTACAGTGAGCTATGAGCACACCATTGCACTCCCGCTTGGGCAATACAGCAAGACTTCGTCTCTAAAAGAAAAAAGGAAAACATTTGACTATACCTGCCATGAGGCAACAATCCTACCTACCCTTTCCAATTACTTTCTCTGTACTGTAATTTGGAGACCAAGTTCTTGTTTGTATTGTACAATATTCATTACTTTATGATTTTCGTGTTGAACTTTCTTCCATCATACTGTTCTATAAATGAGGAAAATTCCCTCCACGTGTCTAGAAGTCATCTTGTTTGAAAAATCTCAGAAGATGTAAGTTGTTGGGATTTTAAGTCCTGATTAAAGGTTTGCCTCTCATGAGGTCTAAAGAGAAGGCCACATGGCAGCGTTTTAGCAGGTTTCCTAAACCGTTTAGGTGTATGCTGTGACTCGAAAGATCAGAAATGTTACCGTAACCTTTTCAAGCTCCCCTTCCTGTCTGTCGTATCCAGGTCAAGTCATCTTTACTGAATAGATAGGGTCATAAAATTGCAATTGATTGGAGTCCTTGGAAGAAACCTTTTGTGAGTTTTATCAGTCCCCAAATACCTCATATCTGGACTAATAGTATAATTTAGATATTGCTATTTGAATACCTGTAAGACATGTTATCTGGTAATATTATCTCAGCAGCATTAACCTCTGACTCTGCTCTCAAACCAGGATTGGGAAAATGAAGTATTTGCTTAATGATTGATTAATATTTGGACCTTTATTCGAGTTCTATAAAGTGCCTAACATAGCACTGAGTGTTTCGGCCTATTATCTCTTGATATGTAAGTTATCTCTTAGTTTACTTTGCTGTTGTAATTAAGGAGATAAGAACAGAAAGCCTATTTCTTGGTCAAAGTGCTATTTTTATAGGAGGACAAAACATGTGTTGTTTTACTTTACTTATCAACAGGCCACACTGCTGTTCACTAAGGTTGTGTTTAATAAGTATGTTCTCTTGGGCCAGAATGTCAAATATATCCCTAATGAGTTCAGTGACATCACTGAGCGTGCTTATGTTCCTTGCCAATAGTCGGCATTGTTGGAGCAGATCACATTAGCTGTCATCTGAGCACAGATGCCAAGGTCGGGGCGTTAACGAGCAAGAGAGCTTCAAGAGGGGAAAAAAAAAAAAAAAAGATGAAGATTTAAAGCAAATCTGTCCATGTTAGAGAACAATGGGTGGCTGTTTAGGGAGAGTGGTAGAGACATTCAAGAGAAGACATTTGCCTCATACAAGTTTTCTGCACATCTCTGCCCTGTGGAAATTGTGTCAGTTGGGGACGGACCTGAAAGATGATCATCTGTAAGCCACAGCTGCCACTTTGAATGCTGAGGTTTGGAATATGCCATAGACAGCCCTGACATTCTAAAATTGATTGAAATTTTGTGACCTTCAGAAGTAACTAATATATTTCCAGTAGTGTAACTTCTGGAAGTGATATAGTTCAGGAACCAAAAGTTGATTCTTTGTAGCAAATAGTTCATGAACAAGTTTTTTGGGTTTTTTTTTTCTAAGATTATATTAATAACACTAGTGTATGTCAAAAGGAAAAAATATCTCATGCATATGTTTTTTCCTGTAAGAATAGAGTATATAAAGCTATTTTAAGAAATTTTGTTGAACATGTGTATATATATATATATATATATATATATGGATGTCTAAAACAAATATGACAAACAGAAATTTTTGTGGCTAGGAGAAACCTCCACTTTTGGATACAACTGGAGTAACTTAAGAACGAAAAGCAACCTTAGAAGAAATTGTTTTGGTTTTGAGTTTGAATAGGGTTTACTTTTTTATGATACAGGGTCTCGCTGTGTCACCCAGGCTGGAATGCTAGTGTTGCGATTATAGCTGACTGCAGCCTTGAACTCCTGCACTCAAGAGATCTTCCCACCTCAGTCTTCCAAGTAGCTGGGACTGTATCCCCACCCCAATGCCCAGCTATTTTTAATTTTTTTGATAAAGATGAGGTCTCACTGTGTTGCCCAGGCTGTTCTCAAACTCCTAACCTCAAGTGCGCCTCCTACCCTAGCCTCCCAAAGCACTGGGATTATGGGCATGAGCCACCAGTCCCAGCCCCTATTTTTTTTTTTTTTTTTTAAGTTGCCAGTCTACAGTTTCCTCTCTACCCTCTAAACTTGTCATTTTAGAATGAAAAGGAAAAGAGTTTCTAGTTTTCCTGGTGGTTGGTTTGCATTGAGAAGGAAAAGGCCAAAATAGGGCAAGACATCCTCAGCATTCAGTTGACTAAAGGAAAAATAATTTGGAGGAGGTAGAGCCAGTCCAGATCTACATTCAGGTGACTAGTGGGAGTTGCTAGGTATGGAAAACTTTCAGTCTATTTCTTCTCTAGATATTGGCTGTATTGAGATGTCTTTGTACACTGCTTTTTGGCAAAGATAAACAAAATACTTAGCTTTACCAATGTGAATTTAGAACAGAATCTGTCTTCATACAGAGGCCTGGGGTAGAGGTAGAAGGGGATGATGGAAGAGGCACACAGCTCTTCCAGGTAGTCCCCGCTGCTGCGGGGTGCACCAAGCCCTGGTGTGTTTCTCCCTGCTCAGGAAATCCACATGTTGAGGCTTTCCTGGTTTCTGTGGCCGGGTTGGTTTATATTCTGTGGTATGTATTTATTTATTGGTCACAGTCTTTGATTTGTGGTTGCTCAATGTATTAAATAGAAACAGAAGGCCACATTGTTTCCTCAGCTCGGGGCCTCCCCAGAGCTGGTCAAGGAAAAGTTATTTATATTTGACAGTAATGTATTTGCCTTTTCTGTCGCACCTCATTGCTGCCCAAGTGTATAAATATGAACTAAAGCTTCAGTGTTTTTAAGCTGTCCAAATGCAAATAGGAATTCGTTTGAGAGCCACATGACAAAAGCTAGATGAATAATTCTTACTTAAGACTTTTATGTAACAAAAGGTACTAAAATGCACAAATTGATGAATAAAATGAAAGAAGTGTTTCTTTGTTGCGTCAGCACTTCACTCCTTCTCTCTTTTGGTTATTTGTTTGCTTGTTCATTCATTGTCCAGCAACGAAAACAACAAAAATTGATTAGGTGTGCTGAAAACATAAGAAATATGGGGCAGAACAGAGTTTGTGACCTCGAGTTTTTGAGCAGGTTGAACCCATACACACATACACACACCTCAGCTAGAGAAGAATTACCAAGGGATGTATGAATAAGAGCAAAATGATAGTATTAAAGAGGCATACTTAGGCTTAATAGTTGTGGAATGTGTTTAAAAAGAAGAGTTTGGGCCAGATGTGGCTCACACCTGTAATCCTAGCACTTTGGGAGGTCAGGGTGGGAGAATCACTCAAAGTCAGGATTTCAGAGACCAGCCTGGGCCACATAGCGAGACCCTATCACTACAATACAATTCTACACTACGGTAAAAATTCTAAAATTCTAAAATTAGCTGAGCATAGTGGTACACACCTGTAGTGTCAGCTTACTTAGGAGGCCAAGATGGGAGAATTGCTTGAGCCCAGGAGTTCAAGGCTGCAGTGAGCTATGGTCATAACACTGTACGCCAAGGTGGGCACTGTGGCTCATGCCTGTAATCTCAGCACTTTTGGAGGCCAAGGCGGGCGAATCACGAGGTCGGGAGATCGAGACCATCCTGGCTAACATGGTGAAACCCGCCTCTACTAAAAATACAAAAAGTTAGCCCAGCGTGGTGGTGGGCACCTGTAGTTCGAGCTACTCTGGAGGCTGAGGCAGGAGAATGGTGTGAACCTGGGAGGCGGAGCTTGAAGTGAGCCAAGATCATGCCACTGCACTCCAGCCTGGGTGACAGAGCAAGACTGCATCTCAAAAACAAACAAAACAAACAACAACAAAACACACACACACAAACACTGTACTCCAGCGTGGGTGACAGAGCAAATTTCTGTCTCTAAATAAAATAAAAAGGAGGAGGAAAGTTTTAAGCTGTATTTGGAGGAGAGGCATCTCATGCAGAAGCAATCATATAGCTGATGCTGAGAAGCTGGGCTTGGTGAGTCCACTGGCTGCGTGTGTGGCTGTTGTGAGGATTGAGTCAAAGGGACAAGGGAGCCAGTTGCTGGAGGTTTGGAGGCTGAAGGAAATGATAAGGAAGCTCTGTTATGATGTCCTCATCAGCCCTCCACTCAGGAGAAACAGAGACCAGGGCCATGGAGTAACTTGGATATAAAGAGGAAAGAAGTGTGATCTCAGACGAGATATAGTGACTATAGTAATAAAAAGCAAAAAAGAGAGAGGATTCAATATAATCCCAGAGTTATCTGCCTCAGAAACACACGTGCATAATAAAGGGACAGGTGCAGAGAGTTTCACATGGTGGAGGGGATGTCTCAGCTTGCTTTTGGGAGCACGGTGTCCGTTTTTTCATTTAAGCAATTTTGTTGAACACAATTCAGCTTCTGTGCAGCCTAAAATCCCATATCTTCCCCCACCATTTTCATCCTAACCGATACTTTATACCAGCTTTATTGAAGTATAATGTTCATATCATGTAATTCACCTGTTTAAAGTGTACAAGTCTATAATTTTTAGTAAATTCATAGAGTTGTACAACTGTCACCACAATCTAGTCTTTTAACATTTCTATCCACAAAAAATCCAGCACTGTTCTCACCCCGGCATATCTGCTTCTGTGGATTTACTTCTTCTAGACATTTCATATATGTGGAACTATTAATATGTATAATTTTTTACATGTGGATTCGTTTTTATTTTTCTTCCAGCTTTTACGTGCAGGTTTGTTACATGGGCAAATTGCGTGTGGTGGGGGCTTGGTGTACACATTATTTTGTCATCCAAGTAGTGAGCAAAGTAGTGGTTAGGTAGTTTTTCAGTCCTTAACCTCCTCCCTCCAGTAAGCCCCGGTGTCTGTTGTTCCCTCTTTGTGTCCATGTGTACTCAATGTTTAGCTCCCACTTATCATTGAGAATGTACAGTATTTGACTTTCTGTTCTCACATTCATTTCCTTAGGATAATGGCCCCCAGCTCCATCTGTGTTGCTGCAAAGGACAGGATCTCATTCCTTTTTGTGGCTGCCTGGTATTCCATGGTGTATATATGCCACATTTGCTTTATTCAGTCCACCATTGGTGGGCATCTAGGCGGGTTCCATTATCTTTGCTATTGTAGATAGTGCTGTGATAAACATAGGCGTGCATGTGTCTTTATGGTAGAATGATTTATATTCCTTTGGGTGTATAAATAATATATACTCAAAGGATTGCTGTAATGGGATTGCTGAGTTGAATGGTAGTTGTAAATTCTTTGAGAAATCTCCAAACTGCTTTCCACTAGTGGCTGAAATAATTTACATTCCTTCCAGCAGTTTGTAAGCATTCGCTTTTCTCCACAACCTCACCAACATCTGTTTTTTGTTTGTTTGTTTGTTTGTTTGTTTTGAGATGGAGTCTTACTCTGTCGCCCAGTCTGGAGTAGAGTGGTGCAATCTCGGCTCACTGCAAGCTCCGCCTCCCAGGTTCACGCCATTCTCCTGCCTCAACCTCCCGAGTAGCTGGGACTACAGGCGCCCGCCACCAAGCCGACTAATTTTTTTGTATTTTTAGTAGAGACAGGGTTCCACCATGTTAGCCAGGATGGTCTCGATCTCCTGACCTCGTGATCCACCCGCCTCGGCCTCCCAAAGTGCTGGGATCACAGGCGTGAGCCACCGCACCTGGCCTGTTATTATTTATTTATTTATTTATTTATTTATTTATTTATTTAGAGATAGTGTTTCACTCTTGTTGCCCATGCTGGAGTGCAGTGGTGCAATCTCAGCTCACTACAACCTCTGCCTCCCGGGTTCAAACGCTGCTTCTGCCTCAGCCTCCCTAGTAGCTGGGATTACAGGCATGTACCACCATGCCCAGCTAATTTTTTTGTATTTTTAGTAGACATGGGGTTTCTCCATGTTGGTCAGGCTGGTGTCGAACTCCCAACCTCAGGCAATCTGCCCACCTCGGCCTCCCAAAGTGCTGAGATTACAGGTGTAAGCCACCACACCCAGCCTTGACTTTTTAGTAATAGTCATTCTGACTGGTGTGAGATGGTATCATTGTGGTTTTGATTTGTATTTCTCTAATGATTAGTGATATTGATTGAGCTCTTTTTTTCATATACTTGTTGGCCACATGTATGTCTTCTTTTGGGAAATGTCTGTTCATGTCTTTTGCCCATTTCTTAGTGGAGCTGTTTGTTTTTTGCATGTTGATTTAAGTTTCTTAGAGATTCCAGATATTAGATCTTTGTCAGACGCATGGTTTGCAAATACTTTTTCCCATTCTGTAGGTTGTGTGTTTACTCTGTTGATAGTTTCTTTTGTTGTGCAGAAGCTCTTTAGTTTAATTAGGTTCCATTTGTCAATTTTTGTTTGTGTTGCAGTTGCTTTTGAGTCTTTGTGAAATCTGTGCCATGCATGTGGATTCTTTAACTTAGCATTCATCCATGCTGTTGTATATATCAATAGTTCCTTCCTTTATTTTGCTTCATAGTATTCCATTATAAGATATACTACTTTTTTAAATTCATTCAACAGTAGATGAATATTTGGACTTTTCAGTTTGGGGCTACTATGAATCATGCTGTTATGAACTTGTGCATAGAAGTTTTTGTGTGGAAACATTCTATTTCCCAGGGGTGAGATTGCTGAGTTATATACTAAGTTTGTGTTTAACTTTTTAATAAATTGCCACACTGGTTTTCAAAGTGACAGGATCATTTTACATTCCCACCAGCAATGTTTGAAAGTTCTAATATAGTCACATCTCCACCAATACTACTTATTGTCTGTCTGGTTTTTTTTTTTTTTTTTTTTTGAGACAAAGTTTCGCTCTTTCACCCAGGCTGGAGTGCGGTGGTGCGATCTTGGCTCACTGCAACCTTTGCCCCCCGGGTTCAAGCAGTTCTCCTGCCTCAGCCTCTCAAATAGCTGTAATTACAGGCATGTGCCAACACATCCAGCTACTTTTTGTATTTTCAGTAGAGATGGGTTTTCGCCGTGTTGGTCAGGCTGGTCTCGAACTCCTGACCTTAAGTGATCCACCCGTCTCAGCCTCCCAAAGTGTTGGAATTACAGGCGTGAGCCACCATGCCCAGCCTATTGCCTGTCCTTTTTATTATAGCCATCCTTGTGAGTGAGTGTGAAGTGGTATTTTATAATTTTAATTTGCATTTTTCTACTGATGTTGAACATCTTTTTATTTGATTAATAATAGCCCATTTTATTTCTTTTTTGGTAAACTATTCATATCTTTGCCTCTGTTTTTATAAGATTGCTTATCTTCTGACTGAGTTGTAAGAGTCATTTATAGATCTGGGTACTAGTCTTGTAATAGATATATGATTTACCAGTGTTTCTCCCAGTCTGGGACTTGTTTATGTATTTTTTATTTTTTTATTTTTTTCAAGGCCCAATGCTACAACAATGTAGCTTGTTTCTTAATTTACTTACTGTTGTCTTTTGAAGTATAAAAATTTTTAATTTTGATGAATCCAATTTATCAAATTTATTTTCCTTGATCATGCTTTTGGTGTCGTGTCTAAGAACTCTTTCTCTGTCCCAGAACCAGGAGGATTTTTCTTTTATGTTTTCTTCCAGAAGTTTTGCAGTTTTAGCTCTTATATACAGGCCTGCGGTCCATTTTGAGATAATTTTTGTATATGAGATGAGGTAAGAAACTCAAGTTATCTTGCTCGCATGTGTATGTTTTAACCGATAATTAAAATAGACCAGTCTGGCTGGGCATGGTGGCTCACACCTTTAAAACCAGCACTTTAGGAGGCCAGGGTGGGTGGATCACCTGAGGACAGGAGTTCAAGACCAGCCCGGCCAACATGGTGAAACCTCATCTCTACTAAAAATACAAAAATTAGCTGGGTGTAGTGGCACGTGCCTGTAGTCCTAGCTATGTCGGAGACTGAGGCAGGGGAATCACTTGAACCCAGGAGGTGGAGGTTGCAGTGAGCCGAGATTGCACCACTGTACTCCAGCCTGGGTGACAAGAGTGAAACTCTATCCCCAAAAAATAAAAAAAGGCCAGTCTGCCTGGTGAACTTCCATTTGTCCTCTGGAACCCATCTTGGATATTGAAGCCCTCTGTGGTACTTTCCATGTCCTCTCTTCTCCACTCTGATACAACTTCCTCCTGCTTATCTCTGTGTACATTTGTCTGTTGTTGAATATGAAATCCAGTATTGTCATGATGTGTATAAAGTCTGTGTTCCCTCCTGAAATATGAGCTTATTCATCTTGGTATTCTCAGTGGCTGAAACATAGTAGGACCCAAAATATTTTTGGTTAAATTTGATTAAATATTAACATCTCTAAACCTTGAAAATCTTGGTCTCCTTTTTTTCTGTCTCTCTTTCAAAATTTAAAACACTCAAGCATTTGAAACAACAACAACAATGAAAATAGAGCCAGGGAACCAGCTTGTTCAGGAAAAGGAATAAATCATTCTAGCTGACAATACTCAGTAGACCTGCTTTGTAGCTTTTTGAGATAGACATATAAAAAGGGACACTGATTTGATGGGACTTGAACAGGATGATGGATAAGTGCTCCAGGCCTAATGAAATAGCATGTCTAAGAAAACCTGGAAACCCTCAGATGACAGTAGACACGCGACCGGTTCCACCTCTGCTGTTTACTCCCAGTCATTCTGCACTTTGTTCAGCCGAGGGTTTCATAGCCCCCTATTGATTGCAGAGATGGGCCCTTGTCCCTCTGCCTGCTCTGTGCACTTCCTGTTACGGCACCTAAGTTTTCCTACTTCACAGGTGTGACAACAACCAGTGCCTTAGAGAGTTATCTTAAATGTGCTGCATTGGAGTTTATTTATATCTCTGCATATTCAGGTGAGAGAGAATCTAGTCTCCTTTCTCCACAGATATTTACTGAGGATTTAGAGTGTATAAAGCTCTGTGCCCTGTGCCCTGTGGAAGACACATGCACACTCGAGTGACACCTGGCCTGTTCCCTTGAGGGGGAGTTTCAATATGCTTAAAAGATTGATGAAAGAAGAAGAAATATTGCTCTCATTCCCCCATGTACCTCTGCAAAATCTTGTGAGATTTTCCCCAATCCAGCTAGTCATCTTTCCATATTGTCAACTTAAGCAGGATTCACTGAGCAACGTATTCAGATATTGATCTTCTTAACTATGTCTTATGAAAAGTTTTTGGTCAATCTCTTGAAGTTTGTTGTTTTGAGACAGGAATATAAGGGTGTTGATGATTATAGGAACTGGCTTAGGCTGTCAGAATGAGACGACTTCTCCCTCCTGAGGCTGACCTGCTCAGGAGTTTGAAACGTATCAAACTGTAAGGATCAAGTACATGCTCAAGGTTTAAGAACAAGCTTTTAAAATATCCACCTTTATTGTCTCACCTCTGATGTAGTTTAAAACATGTCATTAAGAAAAGTGATTAGGCTGGGATTTAGAGCCACGAAGACCTGGGTTAGAATCCCGGGGCTGCCACCTGCTGGCTGTGTGTCCTTGAGTCTGTGACATGGTCTCTGAGCCCCAGTTTCCCATTCTATACAAGCAGTGTTCACACCTGTCTCACAGAGATGTTACAAAGGTTAACGAGGAAATATATAGCGGCTGGGTGGACCGACCTTGTACGTAAGAAGTTATTAATAGATGGCTGTCATTATTACTGTTTTCAACTATTTCTGTGCTGACATGAACTTGATTATGCTAAGCCCATACAGTTTCTCCATAGCAGTCTGTGGCTCATATGGTATCTCTTGATTGCTTTTTATCCTTTAGAGTTCTTATTACATAAACCACACATATGGATATGGTCAAATTTATCTCTAACCCTGTTCACCTTCCCCCATGTAAAGAGCTAAGCAGTCTCCTGAGATGGGTCTGTGTCCCTTGTTTATTTTTAGAAACTCACCCATCAATGAATAAACACACCGATTCCATAGTGTCTGATATATAACCTGCTTTCAAGTTCCTGAATTGGTATAGTTTGTTTTTGATCTGGGATCCAGCTAAATCGTATGCATTGCATTTGGCTGTCATGTCCTTTTCAGTTTCTTCTCACCTGGAACGTTCATTCTCCCACCCTTCCCCTTTTTATGTCCCACTTGATGGTGGCATTTTGGCAGAATCTGGGCCAGTTGTCTTGTGTAACATCCTGTCCTCCGACCCTGCCTGGTGGCTTCCTCCTGCCCTGCGAGCCCCGTGAGGTGATGGTAAAGTGTGGTCTGCAGGCCCGGTGTGTTTCCTGCTGCGCCCCTGCTCTCAGACTCCACATGTCCAGCTTCATCTCTCAGAACCTGCTTCTCTTCCAACTATGGGACTTACAGAACACAGAGGGTTACTGTGAGTTCCCAATGAGATGACTGAGGGGAAGGCCTGAACAATTCCGGGCACACGGTACAACGGCGAAAAGGTTTTCAGCAGCTGAATAGGCGCAGGAGTGCTGCCCAGAGAGGTGAGAGGAGAGCCGGGTGGGCCAGGCGAGGATGGGAGCAGAGTGTCCTGAGTGTGGTCAAAGCTAACAAATGCTTAAGAGAGTGGTTTTGTTTTTGTTTTCCTTTCTTGGATTTATTGTGCGGTGATTTGGAATACAGAGGAGCAATGCGACTCTAAACTGAGCCAGCAGATTCAGCAGGGTTGATAGAGCAGAAAACCTCCCTTTGAAGGTAGGAATTAAGTAAAGTACTGGTCCAGCTCTGAGCATCTGGCAAGTGCTTTCTGGACCTCGGGGATGCTCACAGACCTGGGGTACCTTCATGTAGGTGAGAACCACACTCTCCCTTCACCACCAGATGGATCTCTCTCTCTCCATTTATTACTAACCTGGTTATGCCAGAAAGCTTCTGCTGTTGCTGCTGTTTGTGTTTTCACATTTATTTCAAGAGCAGCCAGGTACGTACATAGAAGGTTCCTAGATCTTGAAGGGGTCTCCCATTTGGGGCCTTATGCTGTCGGTCCCTAGTAGGAGGGACTGCTTTCTGCAGGGCAAAGGGAAAGTCCTAATCCTTCCTGGGCAAGCCTCAGTTGTCCTTTTGCCACTCCAGGGACAAAGACTGACTCAAATAACTGGCTCCTGGTCAGTGCTAGCTGTTAGTACATGCTTTGTGAGGTCCTATGCAAAATGAAAATGCTGGGCCCCTTATTCAGAGCACAAGAAAAAAATCCCTTTAAAGATATTAAAATAAAAGACTTGTTTCTCTCTTCTGTGGTCTCCTTCCCAACTTGTCATGATGTTTTAATTTGCTATTGAATGTTACTCCAAGAAAAAAAATTAAAATTTAAAATCATTAGCATGAATTTTACCATTCTTCTTTATATAGTGCAATGCTAGAGGTTTTGTTTTTTTTTTTTAAATAAAATTTACCATCTTAACCATTTTTAAGGGTACAGTTCAGTAACATTAAGTGTATTCACATTGTTGTGATGAATGTCAGTTTTAAAGCAAATGTAAGAACGTTTAGCCGGTATGTAGAATCACTGAAATGACATCACTCGTATTTCATAGCTTATACATGGATGTGTATTGCATTGTCAGTAGAATGGTGAAACACTACTCAAAACTAACTCAGCGGTTTGTATCTCATTTCTTTACACACGGACAGTGTACCCACACCCTTGACTTTTGGCTTACTGATGAGTAAGGAAGGACTAAAAGGAAGGACACTATAGGTTGCCTGATCTTTTTCTTTCTATGTCATCTTTGGTGTAAGTGGTTGACTAACAGAAATATAACACACTTGTTAAGAAAAGAACGGATAGGGCTCCCTGGTCATTCATGTTTTATAAAATGCCATTGCCTTCTTTCTGCATTCAGAGCAAGTTCTGATTGCTAAGAAAGTAGACTTTAAGTATTCTCACCACAAAAAAATAAGTATGTGAGGTCATGCATATGCTAATTGATTAGATTTAGCCATTCTACCACCTATACATATATCAAAACATCATATTGTACACCATAAATATCTACAATTTTTACTTATTTAAAAAAAAAAAAAAAGAGGCAAGTCCTGGTTTGAATGGAAAGAGTGGCCTCCTGAGGCTCTCAGCACCTCCGCGGAACTCCCAAGCTTCCCGGGTCCATGGGAAGCTTGCCCTCATGGGGCAACAAGGAATGCGGTGGACGTGCACATCGCCAGATGGCCTCTCCCATGCACCACGCACGTGTGCCCTTAACCCATCAGACTTCACTTACACAAGTTCAAAGGTAAATTAGTGAAAGTGGCAAGACGGGAACAGCAGAGCCCCTCCACGCATGGGCTCTGTGTGCCTGTCAGGGTTGCATACCCACGGAGGAGGTCCTGCTCATAGCAGATGTTTCACCCAGCCCTGCAGGCAGGGAAGATATTGGGGACGGCCCTGCTTTTGGGAGCCCCTGAAATCAGACCATTTGAAGTGTCCAGTCCATCTTCCAAAGGTGGCCCCACTCCCGTTCTAGCCCTTTCCTCACATTCATTAGCTGTCTCCTGCGGCTCTCCCAGATGTAATGAATGCGTTGGTACCAAGAGGTGGGATTGGGTAGGCTTTATTAGAATCCATTTAACTAATTCAAACTGTTTGGGGAATCATAGACCCATACTTTTACAAAATATGTAGCACATTAGTCCCCACTGTGAATATGTTATTGAACCAACTATGTGGTGAGAAGTGCACGCAATCTTCCCAGCTAGGCTAGGACCTAAGCAGAAGGTGCCATCACCCCCATTTCACAGCTTAGGAAATGGAGGGCCCAAGTAGGTAAGGCGGAATTAGGCATTCCTCCATTCCATTTCGGGTGCCTGTATTCTGGTTTCAGAGCTTTGTCAATCACTCCCTCTTCAGAGGGCTGAAGGAAAACTTCATTCTCCGCCAAGAGTCACCAGCCCTCTTTGAAAGAGCTCTCGTTTGAGCACAAAATCGCACAGGTAAAATGCACTCTGGGTGTGAGGCACCAGGTGCGATCCAAGTAGAGGAAAGTGCTCATTATTTTGAAGGTTACAAATGGATTTCAAACGTGGGACTGTTCTTTTGGTTACTTCCGGAGATGAAAGTGCAATTTTCACAACATACTTTTTCAAAAGCTATCAGAAGCTTCATATTTTTTAAAAATGCGGGATGTCACTCCCCATCGTCTCTGTGGTTCCCTTGTGGCTGAATATTTTAATCAGGTGTTTCTGTGCTGTAAAGATTTTCTCATTTGATTTACAACTTGTAGGAGTGGAGTTGCAGTGAGTAATTAGGAAGAATGCCATAAAGAGGACAAAAGGAAGGTGAAACCCAGTGTTAATAATTTAGTTTCAATAACCTTAAAAGGTTTACTGTTCACTTTTAACCTTGTATCCCAAAAAGCAAGCTACTGCAGTGAATCATAAAAATGTTTCTTTTAATTTGCAAGTCATTTATCTAAGTAGGCTTACAGGGACTGATGTGTTCGTAAAACAAAAAGGTCACGAAACGACAGCAGCTGCTCGATTGGATCCTGGCCATTTGAGGTCGCCTTGCCTTGGATTGGAAAGATCTTAGGGTTTAAACTCTGTAGAGGCTTAAATGTATAGATTAGTACAGTGCCAAATGTAGTAGCATGTTAGTTAGTACCAGGCAAATCAAAATAGACTCACACTAGTGGAGAGGCAAGAAGAGACTAGAAGTGATTTTTGATGAGGACGAAATGACTAAGAGATTTACAGGTGATATGTAAATCCTAACGTCAAAACTAGGGGGCAGGCTGAGGTTAGACTCGGCAAGGAACTTCAAAACACCTGCAAACTAGAATTTTTACATCTCAGGAGGCCTGCTGAATTAACAGAGAGATTTTTCACCCAGATCTCATTACCAGCCCTATTACAACAATCCCTGTTGAACATTCTACTACGCCATTGCAGAGAAAATCACCAGGTGCGTGAAGGTGTGCTTTGTTTCATAATTAAGAGGGGGGTGCATACCGCAGCTAAAGTGGAAGAGCTAATGGCATCTTTTGTGGGGGTTCTTCCTCATCTTTAATTAAAAAATATGTACCATAATAAATGGAACCTTTTTTTTTTTTTTTCCTGGAGTTATGTTCTTTCTGCTAATGAAGTTCATCAGTATTTTGTTTCTCAGTGTTTCAGGCATTCTCTCCAACTCTTCCTACTGCCGGGCCCCTCTGCTGCAGTTGGAAAATCGGCCTCCTAAGACTGCCTTGTATGATTGACCTTGAAAAAGAGGGAGGCTGAGATTATTGAGAAATCCAGAAAATGGGTTACTAGATTTTTTCATTTTGATTTTGACATAAAGTGGGCAGGCACAGCTGAAAAAGTGAGCTAATAATTCCTAGACTTTTAATGGATTTTCACTTTTTAGCATGAACATTTAAAGTGAGTTCTTCTTCCTGCTCTAGGCCTTTAAATACTATGACTACTTTTGGCCCATCCTGAAATCCCGTGATGATTTGAACTATTTATTCGGTGTTGGTTGATGGACTTGGAATACCGATCTGACCTTAAAATACCCTTATGGTCTATTATTTTCAGGTGCCACTGATTACAGAATAGTCAGGTTTTCACCCTTTCTCTTCCTCTTTCTGGTTCTGCATCCCCACCCGCCCACCCCGCACGACATCCCTCCTCCCACAAGCCATCTCCCATCCCCCATTTCCCATGCCCTCTCCATCTCCTGTCCTCCATGTTCTCTCCAATCCATCTTTCCATTCATGGCTGATTCTTTTTTTTTCTTCCTCTTCCAACTTCTTCATTGTTAATAAGTTTGAAACCTTAAAAATTTTTTTTTGTTTTTCCCTTGAAGTGCCCCGATTGGCAAAGTATTTCCTGCCCTTCCCAGTTTTACCAGTGATTTGCTAAGTAGTCAGTCTGTTACTTGGGCACATCTCAAAATTGAGTAGGTTTGTGGAGGGCTGGGTGGGGACGGAGTGGTTAGAAGCTAGTCTGCTTTAAATGGTACTTAGAGATACTGTCTTGACCTACATCTTCAGGGTGATCATCTGTACCTTATTTTTTCATGATGGTTAGTTAACAGAAGTTGCTTATGAGATTTTTCTGGTCCTATTTATTAATTTATTCATTCAGCAAACAATGACGGAGCACCAAGTGTGGTCCTGTGTGCCAACTCCTCCAACTCCTATGCTAAGAATGAAAAGATGTCATGTGCCTTCCATAGAATTTTCCAGAATAGAGTCTAATGGGTTCAGAAGTCCTGAGATTCAGAGCATAATTTGGAAACTACAAGCACTTGAAGGTTAAAAGACCAGCAGTCAGGTGTGCATGGTGTTCCTTCCTTGTCTTGAATCTCCTTTGTGAGTGATGTTTCAGGGATGTAGGGGCGTGCAGGGATGCCTGTGGAAGGGAGGTAATATTCTGGCATCGGTTGCAAACATGGGCCCTGATATCATGTCTTCAGAGGCCAGCTCCTGCCCCCCCGTGTGTCTAGTTCTTCATGACTTCATTATATTTTTTAAGGTATCCATCAATATCTGAAACTATATTACTTATTTATGTACCTTTTGGTGTCTGCCTCCCTCTTTAGAGTCACAGAGGGAGGAACCCTGCCTGTCTTGTTCAACATTGTGTTCCTAGTACCTTGAACAAAGCCTGACCTGCGATAGGAATTCAGTAAATATGAGCTGAATAAATATCCCGGGATTCAAAATCCAAAAGCATCTCACCCTTGGGCCACAGTCATGCATGACTGCCTCTGAACTTCATGATTACAAAGCTTCTCCTCATGCACTGCCTTGTCTCAGTGCATGCCACAAGCATGGTTCCATGCCCATCTATCCCTGTAATCTGCTGTCTGCTCCAAGGTGTGGCACTTGATAGACCAGCCCTCCGTTTCCTTACCCATGAAGTGGGATCGCACCACCTGTTACACCTCTGTAACTGTCATTTTGAGGATGACAGTGATAATGAATTAGCCTTTCCAAAGGCTTATCCTTATACGTACAAGTATTGAGACTTGTACAAAGGGAGTGTTTTTACAAGGGTAGAAGATGATATGTACCCTTCCTTTTTAGATAATTCAAGGACAATTTGCACCAAAGCTGTGAGCAGTATCAGGTATTTAACACTCTCTATCTTCCAAGTGATGACGTGTACGATCTAGTTCTCCCTTCCTGGAGAGAGACAGAGACAGCACAGGAACAAGCAAGTGAGAGCACCCAGGGACAGGGAAGCAGTGAGGTGGACATCCTTCCACCAAGATGGTAACGTCTAAGGTGGACTAGAGTTACTGGATTTCACACTGTGTCTTCTATACCAACCCACCATTTTCTATCACCCACACTATCACACTATTCCAAGGAAGAAGAATGATGCTCTGATGGATAATCGTTTGAGGTTTCATAACCACAGAAGTCATTTGTCTAATATAGTTAAAGAGACAAATATTTATATAAATAAAAGCATTTCTTTTTCTCGGAAGAATGCCATTCAATGAGGATGGGGATGGGGACAGAGTTTGAAGATGGCATTAGCTAAAAATGGGGACCCAAGCAATTTCCCCTAAAGTGTAATTGGCTGTAGTGTTAATCTTTATGTCCATAGTCAGGGAAATCACCATTATAGTTTTCACATGTGAGGGAAGTCAGACATGCCTTGTTTACATTACTGCCATTTATAAAACATTTAAAGCAGCTATTCTGCTGAATAAACATTCAAGAGCCTGAAGGATAAGCATATCACTTAAACTTCTTAAGACTAAACTTTCCAAACCATTTCCTGCCAGAGGGACCCAACAGCAGAATTGCAAACTCTGTGCCCTGAGATGAGATAGGCTGAATTAGATTAAGCAGCTTACTGTTGACATGTCTATTGATCTGGGTTCAGTGCAGTTTCCTGTCTCTGCCAGCAGTCAGATTGCTGTATACAATAACACAGTGTCCTGGTTTATGTGAAATTGGGGACTCCAAGCATCAATTACTCCAGGAAGGCAGTGGCACTAGGAGATAAGGTTAAGCCGCTTGCAGTGTTTAAGACGGCTAAAATCCAGGCAACATATTTGCTGTCTAAAATGTTGCTTACAAATTTGACAGTGTTCCATTTATAAAATTTCCAAGGAGACCATCCAGTGTTATTCTCTGCAGGTAGTCGCACAAATAGCATTATGAATGCTTATTGGTAAAGTGGTATATCCCACTTGCTCAATTTCGTGCATGTTTCTTAAGTATTTGCATACAAATATTGAACTGGGTAGCAGGACATCAGGAATGTTGTGGCACCATCTTAGACCATCAGCTGTGCCCAAATGAGGGAATGCAGTTGATGTAAGAAATAAATGTCAACCATCTGACTTGGGTATTTTCTTTTCTCTGGGACCAATCAAGTAGATTCAGTCAGCTACTCTCTTTGTATTTCTAATTTTTATTTGTTTTCATAGAGCAATTATTTTTCTAAATACTACTACATATTTAATGCAAAAAGTGTATACAATACAGAAAAGCAACTGCAAACCACAAATGTCACCACCCAGTGATAATTATTTTGAATTTTTGGATGCTAGCAGTATTTTAGATATTATTTTTAAATACACCCTTCTCCATCCACCTGTGCCTGCGTGTGACACACACACTTCTTTGCTAAGCACTCATTTAACTGTCAATATAATTTGCTATCTTTTTTGATTAAAGGAAATACGGCTTTCCTTAGAAGATTCTTACCTCTTACAGTCCTACAAACATTATAGAAAGGATAGAAGTTAAGCCTATGTTTTTAGACTTCTGAAGAGTGTAACTAAAAGGCATTTTTATAATCCATGGAGTTGGAACTCTTCAGAATTCTTGGTGGGTCAGCTCTGTTCATGAAAGTTGTCCTTAAGTTTCATGCTTAAAATGTAACTTCTTATTTCTGTAAAAGATGTTCACAGAGCAAATTCCACGCTTTCTGGTGAAACATATGTGCTATGAATTGGATTAAAGGATACAGTTTTGAAAGTGACATTTCAGCTTGCCTATCATGACATTTTATGTATTTTTCAATACATATTTATCTCAGAAATATCTCCCTTTCTTTTTATTACAGGTAGAAACAGAGTTTCGCATAAAAACTTAGGAAATCCCTCAAATACAGTACTGATAGAAACCAGACCTGGAAATTTGACAAGTCTTGGCATATTTTACTAACTTAATTGTATTTTCCAGGCTGACCTCCTGAGATTGGTACTGTCCTCAATAAGTCTTTGCAACATTCACACCATTCTTTTCCATTTTATACCTTCCAAGAATGAGGCAAAATGCGTGTATTTAAAGTGTATTTAGCATTTATTGGCAAAGTTTTAGGTTTTATCTTTTAATGAGATTTTAATTGGTTTTATTGCAGAATTGATGCAAGGTGCCCGGAATGCCAATAGGTGAGAGGTCCCTAATAAGCAAAATGGGCCATTGCAATTAATGTTGATCTGAGAACCCTTAACAAAACTAGCATGTCACATTCCTGACTGCGTCTCACCCTTAAAGGAAACCAGGCCTGATCATTTTAGATTTTTTTTCAAGGGGCCTAGACTCTTCTAAGTACTGAGGATTCCTCTCATAGTCTTTCTTTACTGAAATATCTTGACTTTGTAAATTTTTAATTATCTTCAAAATGTCACTTCTGATGTTATGCTTCTCCTGAGAAAGAGGGTCCTCTCTGTATGATACTTTGAGGTATCCATTATACAATGATTAACCCGATGTAAACAACCACACTTTAAAATAATTTTTTTGAAATTTTTTGTAGAGACAGAGTCTTGCTACATTGCACAGGCTGGTCTTAAACTTTTGGCCTCAAGCAGTCCTCTTGCCTGAGCTCCCAAAGTGGTAGAATTAGAGGCATGAGCCACTTCATTCATATAGTGGTAGTGGTGTCTGCAAGGAAGAGCCAAAGGGAGCTCCTCAGCTGCTTTTCTCTCCCCTGTGCCCAGAAACAGGCATCACCACCCCATGTTGCCTATGTTGCTCAAAACCATAAAGGCCTTTGTGGTCAGTTTAGCTTGTCATTGATGATGTGCAAGGAAGAATTATTGAATTTTTTGATAAGAATCACATGTATAGCCAGACTAATAATGGCAATAATGTTATTAGGACTTTCTGAAATCACAACACCCACCATCTCCAATTTGCGGACCCTGAAGAGCTATAAATTTAGGTACTCTACTTAATCAAAAGCATCCACACATGAGAATTAATATAAGGCCGGCACGGTGGCTCACACCTGTAATCCCCGTGCTTGGGAACCTGAGGCGGGAGTATCACTTGAGGCTAGGAGTTCAAGACCAGTCTCGTCAATATAGTGAAACCCCGTCTCTACAAAAAAATATGTTTTTAATTAGCTGGGCGTGGTGGGGCACACCTGTCATTCCAGCTACTCAGGAGGCTAAGGTGGGAGGATTGCCTGAGCCCAGAAGTTCAAGGCTACAGTGAACTATGATCACACCACTGTAACTGCTGTCCAACCTGGGTGACAGAGCAAGACCCCGTCTCTAAAAAATAAAGAAAAAAAAGAATTAATATAAAAAGACACCCTGCAAAAAATCAAAATAAGTTGAAAAATGTGTAACAGAAAAAAGTCAGTCATTTGTCATTATCACACAAAACATTCATGAATCGTGGAGCAGCACTGCCCACATCACCTCCTGTCCTCTGCTGCCAGGCAGTGATTTCTCCTCACCTTTATCCCTGGTGTTATGTAGCCATCTTGTCTCTGCTATAGGATTGAGAGCCCTTTGAAGGCCTCTCTCTTTCATCTTTACACCTCCTACACAACCAAATAGGAAACCAAACCCTTAGAATTGTCTGTAAACATTCATTTAATCATTAATTGAGTCAAGGTAGACCACTAGGCTTTCCAGGCCTGAGTGGAGTATAAGAAGTGAGAATGAAGTAAAGGTTGGCTTCAGCTGCGCTCTGGTTAGGAAATAGTTCATCCCCACCAAAGCTCATATTGACATTTGACCCCCAGTGTGGTGGTGCTGGGAGGTGGGGTATGGTGGGCTTGGGTCATTGGGGCAGATCCTCATGAATAGATTAATGTCCTCCCGTAGGGGTGAGTTCTTGCTCTGGTGTGAGTGGATGCAGATTGTTAAAGGAGTCCGGCTTCCTCAGTTTCTCTTTCTTGCTTTCTCTCTTGCCATGTGATCTCTTTGCACACACACCCCCCTTTCCCTTTCTGCCATGAGTTGAAACAGGCTGAGACCCTTGCCAGATGCAGCTGCCCAATCTTGAACCTTCTAGCCACCAGAATTGTGGGCCAAGTGAAACTCTTTTCTTTGTAAATTACATGGTCTTAGGTATTCTGTGATAATAACACAAAACAGATTAAGATAATATGATAAAACACTTGGGCAAGCTTTGGAAAGGCCTAAGATAGTGTGGAGAGCAAAGAGGAGCCAGTGAATTTTTAGGATGACTTAAGCTGATTTGAAGAGGGAAATAGATAAAGCAAGATGAAGGGGCTTTGAGAAGAATGTCCTGATGGTGCCTCTGAGCCTGAGGTTTGGTGGCAGTATTAGTGAAGATAAGTTAGACTCCCCTGGAAGTTTGCAAGGCCTCTGAACTGGTTTTTAATCATGAGTTTCTTTTTTTCCAGTTCATCCTCAATGTAAGGGTTTTCTGACCAGGTTGAACTCCTGATTTATTAATGGCCTTTCAAGCTGCTCCACAGAACTCCATCCACCTCTGCAAGCTTTGCCCCTCAGAATCCGCCCTCCCCGCACTGACCTTCCCATTGTTCCCGACTCCATCAGGGGCTGTAGGGTGCACCGGGGACAGTTCTGGTCTTATCTGCCTTGTATTTTTAACATTTTATGGTGACATATTGGGAGTTATTGACCTAAGTGAGGCCCTTTTTTGAATATATCCGTGCCCTCGTAGCCTTGCAGAGTATTCATACCTTTGGATGATTGAAACAAAGCTGTGGGAAAAGAGCAGAAAACTAAATAACAATGCCAATTTGAGCTAGCAGACGTTGCTGTCAGGGGTTGGGCTGGAAAGATGAGAAAAACTGAAGCCTGCTTAGAGAGGTGTTGACAACCACTAGATCCGGAAGAATGACCTAGATAACAGGACTTCAAGTTCTGACATGATTTTATTAGAGATGTTTCAGAAATCTCTACTGGAGAAGTTGTAGGAACACAGGGGAATAAAGTCACGGGTGGGGGGCGGGGGGCGTGGGGGGAGGAGTCATGATGGTAAGCGTGGATCACCTGATAGCATCATCAGTTAAGTTAGGATAATAGTGATTTGAGCATACTTAAGTTAGTAGATGCAAGAATGGGAGGAAAGGGCAGAAATATACATGGAAGCAAAATAGAGTAGAAATATATGGGAGCCAAAAAAAAGGCTTAGAGCACTCTGAGATTCCAAAGAAGTAATATCTTATGTGATATACCAAAAAGTGGCCTTTTCTCTTGATGGAAAGAAGGAAGTGCAGTGTCCCCAAATACTACCAAGAGCCTTGGGAAGATGTTTTGGGATAACCCCAGGGAAGGTGGAGATACTGATATGTTCACAGATAGTGAGACTCCTGGGAGAGGGACAGGCATCTCTACTCCTTTTTCTTTTCCTTTTTTCTTTTTTTTTTTTTTGAGATGGGAGTGCAAGCTCTGTCACCCCAGGCTAGAGTCCAGTGGCATGGTACTTATGGCTCACTGCAACCTCCCGCCCTCCTGAGTTCAAGTGATTCTACCTCAAGCCTCCCCAGTAGCTGGGATTACAGAAGCCCACCACCATGCTCAATATTTTTGTATTTTTTAGAAGAGATGGGGTTTCACCATGTTATTGAGCTGGTGTGGGCTTCTGACTTGGAGTGATCCGCCTGCAGGCCTCTGAGATGCTGAGATTACAGGTGAGCCAGCCATCGCAGCCTCCATTTTTAATTCGAAGTTTGTACTTCCTCTATCACGTTTCCTGCTTTCCCTTTTTCTTCTGCCTCCTCTCTGCATACGCCCCACTCAGTCCTGAGCATTTGTAAGTGTTTCCTCATTCCTTTCATGGCATAACAGTCTGAAGAGCACATATGCACTTTAATAAGGAGAATTGACTTGGCGAGGCAAAGGGAATTTCACTGGGCTGTGGGATGCAGGTAGTTAGAACTGGGCCAAATCTCATACGTGACCCCATGCTCTTATCTTTAAGACCCTAGACACATTTCCGCATCTCTTGGTTGGAGGTGATTTCACTGGCCCTCACAGAAATGCAAGAATGAAGGGTCCAGGGAAGAGAGCAAATGTTTATTGGTGCTTTTCGTGAGCCCGTCACAGGCCGAAGAGCTGTGTATCTGTTCTCATTTCTCACATCAACCGGTGAGGTAGATTCTGTTAATCCGTGTTAATGAGATAACACATGCAAACACAGTTCCTCCCTCCTCCTAAGCCCATAAACATGTCACCTCTCCTCCCTTATGATTGGTAAGTGTCACCTGAACGGTGAAAAACAGTATGTTCCTTTAATATTGGGGACACAGGGTCATAGGAGAGTGTGCAGCCAACCCATTGCCACCACACTGTGTTGAAAAGTCGGGGCCGGGCGCGGTGGTCCACGCCTGTAATCGCAGCAATTTGGGAGGCCAAGGCGGGCGGATCACAAGGTCAGGAGATCGAGATCATCCTGGTTCACACGGTGAAACCCCGTCTCTACGAAAAATACAAAAAATTAGCCAGGTGCGGTGGTGGGCGCCTGTAGTCCCAGCTACTCAGGAGGCTGAGGCAGGAGGATGGCGCTAACCCAGGAGACGGAGCTTGCAGTGAGCCGCGATGCACTCTAGCCTGGGTGACAGAGTGAGACTCTGTCTCAAAAAAGAAAAAGAAAAAAAAAGTCAGGAAGAAATTGTCTGTATTCCTAAATGACCATTGTGCACTGAGTTCTAGTTTTCCTAGAAGTTCCATGGTTGAAATCATCCCAGACACTCTATTTCCTGAGAATCAAGTCCAGGCCGTGGCTGGGCTGACAGTGACGTGGTGAACTTCCTCTAGGAGACCACAGAGTTAGAGTCACTCTTGTTGAATAGTCTGAGCACCTTCCCACGTATCAAGTTTTTGATTGTTAATATCTACTGTGTCAGTCAGAAGAGAATGATCAATTATTTCCACTTTGTACCACTGGATGTATCTCTCTTCCTCGTATGTAGAAAAGTCTTAACACCTTGAGCTGTTGCATATACTCCACAGGCCAGCCGGCTCCAGTGCAGAAGGTGGTGTCTAAAAGAAATACTCCCCGTTGCCACTCAGCCCACTAAATGCTTCAGCCAACATCCACACGCAAAGTATGTGGGGCAATTCACCCGTGAAAGAGTGGTTCTGATTTATGTTAACATGTCACGGAGGAATTAAACCACAAGCTTACTGAATAAAAGAAAGAAAACTCAAATATTCCTTATACTCTTCCAATTCCTCTTCTGTCCTCCACCTGCACCACACACACACATACATACATGCACAATACATGTGTGAGTACCCACATGACCTGTTTTTGCATTGATTATAACAGAGAAGATAGGTGTTTATATGTTGTATGTTGGGAAGTCCTTAGTTCTGGCCTCGCATTGAGCACATTTCATAAACACTCACATGTTCACATTTTGGTATGAATTCTAAAACTCTTCCTAGCCTTGTAATATGTGGCTAATTTTATAAATTTACAACATATAAAATAAATGTTAGAAATTCAATGAGTCTCATCTCCACTAGGTAAGATTTTTGGTAACTGAGGATGAACTTTACATATAAATATTAAAGTGGTGACTTATTTTGGGTTTCTGTCCATAACGTCTTACGTGATACAGTTGTATCATTATAACAACTTTGTGATTAAAATAATAATGTTAGTGATAACTAATAATAGCTAACATTTACTAAATGCTTTCTCTCCCAAGAATTTGCATGTGTTTTCTCATTTGGTTTCTGTAGCATCCCTGTGAGGTGAGCAGTTTTTTAAAAAACCACACTATGGTACACAGAATGTGTAGAAACTTAGAGAAGTGACTCAGCCAAGACCACATCGCTAGTAATTGGTGGGAACCAAGATTTGAACCCCTGTCTCTCTGACCCATTTCTTTGCTTTTGGTTAGGAAAACTGAATTGAGGAATATTTTTCTCCATTTATAAAAGATGTTAATTTTTGGCTGCCCCCCACAACACACTAACATTAATTTTAATATAATTCATCTCACAGAAGACAGAGTCGACTACACTTGGCTTCTTGAAGCAGTTCTCTTCCTCGCTGAAACTCCGATAGTGCCCCTGATGACATCTCCACATCAGCTCTGCCTTGTTCATGTCGAGAATATTTAATAGCATGACATTAAAAGAATCCTTGGGGCTCCTGCTCCTGATAACCAAATAACCCTCCAACTAAATATTCTGCTAGATTTTGGATGAGAAATTTCCTGTGAAACGAAGTTTGTTTCTCATTCAAACAACCAGTTCATTTGTCAGTGAAAGCGCTGTTCATCTCTTGACCCAAGAAATAGAATTAAAAGAAGAAGGGATTCTAGGTCACCCAAGTAGAAACAAAATCTGAAGTCATCTTCTTCCCTCTAGTTAAAGTTTACTTTGTCTTACTTTTTTTATTCCTAGTCAGAATATTATATGTAAAATTTTAGTTTGCATTAAAATGGTCATTCTCAAATACTATTACTTTAACTTTTCACCATCATGTATCTATTGGACAGGTATATTTCTGAAAGCTTAAAGAACTTGAGGTATTTAAATTCTTGGAGTAATTCTAACATGTCTGTTTGTTTATAGAGGTTTCAAACATTTAATATTCATTGAAGAACTGTGGGCTCCCTTTTTAATTTGTTCAATGATATCAAAACCCTCGACTATTAAATGTCTGAAAGGACCTCAGAGCGCTTGCCCCACAGCATGCTGATAGCTACCTGGCTGCCGAGGATTCTGATGGCCCTCAGCTCCTTGAGGTTCACAAGACTGATCGCTGGGTGGTACCACTCCTGTCTCCTGAACGCTTGCCCTGCGTGAGCAGTTCTAGGGGACTGTTGGGTTATGCCTAACACATTTCTGTAGCCATCTTTGCCTACCTCTCTCCTCTGCATCCTTAACCCTCTGCAAAATGATTTCACAAGAAATCAACTATAGATGCCTGTGCCATGAGGTGTGATCTATTAGTAAACAGCCTTGTTAAAAACGTACTGAAAGGCTGGCATTCCCCTAGTGGTCCTGGCAAGGATTCATAAGATGGAAGATAGAAGAGACGTGTTGGTAACGTTAGGTGAGAAGTCACTAATATTGCTGTTCTCTTATTGAACAATTGGATAACTAGTTATGCAAAGCCTCTATAATTTGGTTCTGCTGCCCTCATTCAGGCCACCTGCAGACAGTCTTCACTTAGGCACCATCCTTATTGTCAATTACTTTTCTTCGCTGAAATACTTCTTCTTTAATGAATGTTATTATTTGCACTTTGGAGAGTAGTTCATGATACCTGATTTGACTTGTGTCCACGACAGAGACTTTTATTTTTTCGAAGATGCATAAGAAAAACAGTAAATCATGTGTTCATGGTTATGTCTCGAAAAAATGCAGTTCTGCTGATTTGTAGCTAAAGCAGCCTATTAATTAGCAAAGGCACTTACCATTGTTTTACACCGCAGACAGTATTCAAGCTTTGAGAAATAGAAAGGTGTGTTCTTTGCATGAGAAGCTCAGGCATATATTTTCTGGAGAGAGCTCCTTACTTTTTTCTGTTTTACAGAAAGTTAGATAACAGCCTCTTTTGACAGAAAAAATGTCTAATTTTCTGACAAAGGACGGGAGGCATTCTTCTCAAAATCAGTAATTCTGGGTTTTCTAATAAAGCCTCAATGTTGTTCATTCTAAAGAAAATTGTGTCACCTTAAAAACTAGATTCATGCTGGTTATTTCTATTTAAAATCGGGATTAAGAGATTTGAAACAAAACTCTTGGTAAATATCAATTGGGAATGTCTATAATAAAGTTTACAGTATCTCTTCATTAGTGTGCGGTTTTGGGGATTTGTAAAAAGGGTGAAAATATCATCTTGGTAAAAGAAAAGGTAGCGTACAAATTTAGTCCTTGAATGATTCTATGCCTTATTTGTGTAACGTGCTTTGTCCTGAAGTGAGTGAAATTTGATCTATGGTGTCCCAGCCTGCAGTGACCTCTTGACACTCCATCTGAGGACCAGGGACAGTTGTTCCACTTCCACCATCAGAAATGCTTTTGCCAGAACCCCACGGCTGGGGTTTCACTTTTTCTGTGTCCTGACTTGTTTACATTTAATTTAATGCTGAGAGATGTAGGAAATCAGCTCCATCTTTCAGCAGTTAGGGTGAGGGTTCCTTATTGAAAACACTTGCTGCTGTGCTTATTTTAAAAACATTTGGTTACCTTTTTGTCCCCACCCAAGAATGACAAAAAACCAACCATTTGAATGGGAGATAATCAGAATACTGAATCTTAACTAATCATGAGCCCCTGTGTGAGATAAAGGAGGAAGTGGAAGTATTTGAGGTGTGAATTGCTGATGCAGGCTTGATAAATCTTGTTTTCCTAGTTAAACTGTAAGCAGAGAGCTCTCAGCCACCCCAACCACACACACAGGTGAGCACACCTGTGTACCAGCACACACCGTGGCAGATAGTGGCTTAAAGCTGGGCACACAGTACGTGACAGCTAGGGTGCTTGTCGGTTGATGAAGCTGTGTAAGCTAGAGTCCAGGATTGATCCTGTGGAATTGTAGGTGATACTGCTTTTCTCTGACTGTATGGGACAAGACGTTGATCTAGTAGTAAGGTAGGAGGCGAGACTTTACTCCAGACCAGATTGAAGACTGATTGAAACAGAAGTGGTGAGAGCAGCTCTCCATAAGACACACCCACCAGTGCCATGTCACTTTACCATTGCTATGGCAACCTGGAAGTTTCCACTGCTTTCCATGGCAGCAACCTGGAAGTTACCACCCTTCTTCAAGAAATTTCTAAATAACCCAACCCTTAATTTGCATGTAGTTAAAAGTGGGTATAAACATGACTGCAGAACTGCCCCGAGCTGCTTCTCTCCACCCACTGCCCAAGGGGTAGCTCTGCTCTGCAGGAGCAGTCAGGGAGATTGAACACTACGTCCTCAATAAAGCTGTTTTCTTCTATCACTGACTGGCTCTGGAGTTCTTGCCCAAGTGTTGCCAAGAGCCTTCCTGGGCTAAGCCCCAGTTTTGGGGCCTGCCTGCCCTGCATCAATAGGAGCTGACAAATCTTAGTAGCAGAAGGAAGGCCATAAAAGGGGCTCACTCCAGGAAACGCCGCCCATTTCCTATTTCCACCCGCGCCCCCCGCCCCGTGCTGGATTTGCTGAAACTGTCACCGTAGCGAATGACATCTGAGACCTGTAGTCTGGTTTCATACCCCAGTGTGCTGAAGATGTGCAGTGAATAGCCAGGGGTGCTAGAGCCCTGGACCAGCAAGCAGCCTGTGCCACTGACTGCTCTGTTCTTGTTCCGCCTGGCCCAGCAGCCACCTTCCACACCTGCACTGGGACCTCCCACCATGCCTCTTCTCCCTTCCATGGGACTCAAGTGAAGAGGCGGTCAAATTATGCTTGACTGTTGTGATTTATACATGTGAAAGGTGTTTTTAAATGATCCACGCGGCCCCCACCGCCACGGGTGCTGCGCGTTCTCCCAGCGTCAGCGTGCGTCAGCCATGAGCTGCTGTGGTTTAGAAGCAGCAGCCATCAGATGCCCAGCCCCAGGGGGTGGGGGCAGTCTATCCGGAGCGTATGCTGAGGTGTTCTGCCTGCCGCCCGCACAATAGCCACAGCAGAAACAAGTCAAAATCCTGAAATATGTGGCTTTTTCTCAACCCCAGAGGAAGTTAGGAAAGTGAAGGGGCAAAAGGAATCGCAGGAGGTGAGTCCTTGCTCATCTTCAGACTCAGCCTCTGCTGCCCATCCTCTTCCTTTCCAGCTCCCAGGCTTTCACCACGCACATCGCTTCACCCTCTTCCTGGCTGCCCACTTCCTCTTCGCAGAGCCTGGCATTCTTCCTTCAAACTTCAAGCCCCTCTGCTTGCCTTTGCATCTGACACTTCACTGCACTCATATGGGATTAAGGTTTGTGGATTTGACTTCTGAAAACGGATAAAGTGAACAGAGGAGAATGTTTTTCTTAAAATCATTTTTTAAAAACAGTGCAGATGGATTTGAATGCTTTATTTATTTGTTTTCTAATGCATGAAAACATTTTTCATTTCACCTGGCCTATCTAGCATGTGAAGAGAATTTAGGCCAGCATAGGAATATGGGCCAGCATAGGAATATATCAATTGAGTTCAGATGTCAGCATAACAGGCTAAATATAGTCAGATTAGGCAAGTTCAACAAACAGGTGTTAAAGATCTCATTTCCTGCTGATTCTCACCTGAAAGTCCCAGTGACTTCAGCATCAGATGTCTCTTAGTTGAGAAATACAAAATCAAAGATTTTTTTCCAGTAAGTGTATAACACACCTAACTGATTTCACTAGAGCCCTGAGGCTGATGTTGGTGAAATGTGCTTATGATGCAAAGGTTTACAGTGTGGTGTTTTCCAACTGTTTTGACGATAATCATCCCCAGACTCAAATTACTCCCTATAGTTGCTATAATGATGCAGGTACAATCGTTTGGCTTAATTACGGTTGACTGTCTAAAACTACCTTTCCCTGCAGTCATTGAAAGTTTTATTGGAGTTCTTTAATATGATTATAAAAATTAATGGACTTGTAATTAGGTATAAGAGAAGCACATCCAAAGTTTGCCAAATAAACAAGTGTTCTACTTATGAGGTTACACATTTCTGCTTATGAGGCCATAATGCCAACACTGTCCTGTGAGGTTATGCTGTCCAGCCTGCCACCACTGGACCATATGTAAGGCGGATGTCTTGTCCAGCCCATTGCCATTGGACTCTCTTTCCTGTATGTAAGCCCCTAATAAAACCCCATGTGTCATTTGCTCACTCTGGGTCTCTCCTTCGGCCTCTTGAACTTGGTGCCTTCCCTACTGAGGTTAATAGAGGTTCCACACAGTACTTGCAACTTTCTTTGAAAAGGGAATATGCTATCATTAACATCAATACTGTCAACACTATCAGTAAATGTTGATGTGCTTAGCTTTCTACATACCTTCCATTTGCTAAGTGAGATCTAGGCTTAGTCAACACATTTACTATTCAGAAACCTCTAATCAAGTGATAGAACTCCTATGAAAATTCTAACTACAATCTAGCTGCCACTGAGTTTTAATCATAACATGAGAGGCATCTGTGAGGCATTTAGAACCTTCTTTGAAAGATATTAGATATCTCCCAAACTTCCCTTGCACGTGAACAAAATGTCTTCACAATATCCCTATTCTATAATTTGAGTATATCTTCTGCTGTTGCAAAACCAGGCATTGGCAGATCCATAGAACTCAGGTGTGTGGATTCCTGATGGTACTTGTCTCTGAATATACAGTCAGCCCTCTGCATTCAGGAGTTCTGCATCGATGAATTTGACCAACCACAGATCATAAATATCTGGGAAAAATGAATGAATGATTGCATCCATACTGAACGTGTTCAGACATTTTTTCCTTGTTATTCCCTAAACAACACAGTATAACAACTATTTATATAGCATTTGCATTTTATTAGGTATAGATAATCTAGAGATGATTTAAACTATACAGGAGGATGTGGGTAGGTCATATGCAAATACTACACCAATTTATATAATAGACTTGCACATGCGTGGATTTTGGCATCCACGGGGTGTCCTGGAACTGATCCCCCGTGGATACCAAGGGACAACTGTATTTGGAAAGCTTCAGAAGCTTTGCAGCTGAATGCAGAAGGCTGGGAGTCAGTGGGAGCTTTACTAACCTCAGAACAGCCATTCATTTGATCTGTGTCTAGAATGAGAATTTCTCTGTATGAGCTATGGGTGATTAATCCATTTTGCCTTCATTCTTCAGTGGTCTGGCATATAGATTGAAGTGTTTTGCTTTTCTATCTATTGGCAGAGGCAAATAGAAACAGAGCTGTCTCTCTCTTGCAGTGTACCCACACTCCAAAGTGCCATAAAACGACCTTCAAAATTAAACCATCATATTTTCTTGGCACAGGCAAAGCGAGAAACTGGGGACGTATGCACTGGGGCTGCAGCTGGCAGTGGGGCCTGGGTGGTGGAGTAGGGGCGTTAGCAAAAGGTAACTGTGCGCATTTGGTTGTACTCAAGTGCAGACCTCAGTGAATTGAAGTTCTAGCCTCTCAGGATGCCAGACATTGTGGTTGCTTCTCAATCACAGCCAGCTCAGTACAACCATTGTCACTGAGAGGGTTGTATTTTTTTTCTGAATCTAAGCCATTTGTGTGTCACAGTAAGGGCAACAGATTCATGTATTGTGCCTCAGATATTGCCAGGAAAGTAACATATTAAGCACATACTTAGACCCTTCTTTTTCCTTCTGTTATTAAATTGGATATAAACTCGTATAAAGAATAGATTCTAGAATGCAATTTGTCTATATTGATGCATAAAAGAAATACCACCCTTTGCAAAAGCAACAGGGAGTAAAAGGAAGAGAATGTTTGTTTTATTGAGTTCTCAGATATGTTAAGCAAAGTTTTAGTCTCTTGCCTGGTTCTTGATCATCTGTGTGATGTGGTGAAGTCACTTAGCTTTCTGTACCTCTGTTAACATGCCTGTCTCATTTATGCAATGTGACATTTGGACTAGAAATGATGCTTTCCTCTTCTAAAGACTGGCTCTCAATCTCAGTGGGCTCTTTCACACTTCTTATCTGTAAAAAGTTGAAGATATATATAATGAATATATTCAGAAGTCTTTAAAATATTTTCACCAAATGCAGTGCCTCATGCCTATAATCCCAGCACTTTGGGAGGCCAAGGCTGGAGGATTGCTTCAAGCCAGGAGTTCAAGACCAGCCTGGGCAACATAGTGAGATCCCATCTTTGTAACAGATTTAAAAAATTTCTGGCCAACGTGGTGAAACCCCGTCTCTACTAAAAATACAAAAGGTAGCCGGGCGTGGTGGTGGGCGCCTGTAGTCCCAACTACTCGGGAGGCTCAGGCAGGAGAATGGCGTGAACCCGGGAGGCAAAGCTTGCAGTGAGCCGAGATTGCGCCACTGCTCTCCACCCTGGGTAACAAAAGAAAAAAAAAATTAGCCGGATATTGTGGTATGTGCCTGTAATTCCAGCTACTCAGGAGGCTGAGGCGGGAGGATTGCTTGGCCCTGGGAGGTCGAGGCTGCAGTGAGCTGTGATCACACCACTGCACTCTTGCCTGAGCAACAAAGAGAGACCCTATCTCTAAAAAAATAAAAATAGACTGGTTCGATGGTAGTGGGTTATCAGAACTTATTAGTGTCACAAAAGTCGGTGTATACACCCCACTGCTAAAATCTGACTGGCTAAAAATAGTAAAAATAAAAACAAAAAAAAGATACTTTGCAAGCCCCCTGATCCTTCTCTCCAAGAGCAATGGTGCACTGGGGTGGGGATCCTGTCATTCAGCGTTTCCTCACTAGTATCCAGCACAAGGGTCCGCAGAAGTGAGCGCTCAATGAATGTTTGCGAAACAGAACCACGTTTCTTCCCTTTAGTTCTTACGATAATGGAAGCTCTGTATCCTGATGGTGTGGTGAGTACATGAATCTCTTGATGTGTTAAAATTCATTTTATTTTTAAACATACCCTAGAGTTGCTTTTTTGGGTGAATAACTATGAATTTTAACACAGAGAACTGCATACCACAAAAAAGTCCATTTTACTGTATGTTAATTTAAAGATAAAATTTTAAAACATGGCTCCCCTTTTGAAAGAGTCACTTTCAGCACTCTGAGGAGATGAACCAGCAGCTGAAACTTCTCTTTCCAAAGCATTCTATGTCTCTTAGTGTAGATGGCTTTTCATTTTCTTCTATTTATAGTTCTCTTTGATTTCTTCATGGTTTATTTAAATAAACTTTTTATGCTGAGATAAGGATCTACCTTTGTTATAAAATACTGCTTTTAAATAATGGGAGAATACCTGTTTTCTTCCAGTAAGTTTTTCAGTGGAAATAAAATGATTTCTCAGCATTTCTTGAAGCAGTGACGAACAGAAGTATTAGTGAACAGCATTCATTGAGTGCGGTATGCCACACTGCTAGCTCAGTAACCTGCCTTGGTTCCCTTTATCCTCAGAGCTCCCCCAAAGTATAGGACTGCATCTTTCTTTGACAGATGAGAATTTAAAGACTCAGAGTGGCCCATAGTACATGGTGACAGAGATGGGATTGGAACCCAGTTATCTCTGTCTCTAAATCCCCTGCCTTTCCTATTCCAAGAGGCCTCCCTGTAAACAGATACAGTTTATAAAGGTAATTTGGCAGGGGTGTGTGTCTGCTTGTATACACAGGCACTCACACGTACACTGGGGGGAGGAAAGGTGGGCAGTGAAGGGAAGGGTGTTGCCAAGGAGCTGCCAGAGAGTTTGTGCAGTGTCTGCCCTGTTTCTGAAATAGCAGAAGCTGATGCAGGAACAGCCACATTCATTGAGATGCCTGTGTCGACCACTGCAACCAGCTGAAAAACCATCTGCTCTTGTAGCTCTGGCGTCTGCACGTGAGCTTTTGTTCCATAATGCAGCAATATCCCTAGAGTGGAGAGAGCCAGTAGCCTAGTAACTAATGCTTTGTCCCCTCCTTTTCCTGCTGTCACGATTCTGTGTCCGCAGCTAGTCCTCTATTTTTTATTGTCCATCTAGTGAGTGGCTGGACCCTCACTGATGTGCTGTTGATGCCTTATCAGGGTTCAATAAGTACTAAGTCGTGTGACGGATGGGCAGAGGGCTGGCAACAGTTTCCTCTTTCTGCTACAGACTAAGACTCCTTAACTAAGAGATGAGGCAAGGAGGCAGATAGACCCCATCTGCTGCCGCAGATTCATTTCCTGACTTGCATTTCTTGCCTCTCCTGAGGGTTTGTTAACTCTTCAGTCTTTGGCAAAAGTTCCACTGGGCAGCAACCACAAATATCAGCCATCCCCTAATAAGTTTACTCTCTGCAGGAAAACGAAGATTTTTTTTTTTTTTCCCTTATCGCTTAAGAGATGTTGGAAGTCAGCAGTCTCGGGTCTTGTTCTTCCTGCCTTTAATTAGCTAGGTGACATTATACCAGTTACTTAAACTCTATTAGCTATATTCTTCCATGAAAGAAGAATTATAAAACTCCCTGTCTTACAAGGTTGTTTTCAGGATTAACTGAGATAATGAATATGAAGCCACCTAACATAGCTAGAGATCAATTGAGATTATGATTGTTATTTATAACCAAGATCCACATGATCATAGCTCACAAAGATAGTTCCTTTATAAAAATCCACCTTCTTTCACCATGACCTTCACTTACCAATCATGTTCCATGGCTGTCTAGATGATTTCCTCTACATTACCAAATTCAGAATAATAACAGAATATCCTGGAATCACTAAACCGTTTTTCATGGACGTGGTATTCTGCTTTTTTTGGGTTGGGCAGTTGTAACACATTCAAATAGTCTTTGTTGCTAAAGAACCTAGGAGAAGTCAGGTAGAAATTGCTCTAACGAGGAACTTGCCTCGTTTTATGGTCCAGTTACTGATTGTCCAGTTCTCATTAATCACTTGCTCAGAAGGGAAAGCTTGCATCCTTTATTCTTGAAAGTAGGAAGGAGGTGGTCTTGCTCCACACCTAGTAGGAAGTAAATGTTTGATACTCCTATTTTTTAAAATCCTATTCATGCTTTTCTTCAGGCTTTTCAGATTTCCTTAACACAACAGGCTGGGCTTTGCTGAAGGTAACCGGGGTTGGGGGTGCCACCCATGGCTGTAGGGCAGAACAAAGCTCCCTGGTCACCCTCATGAAACCATGGCCATGACCTCGTTAACTCTGAGCTCTGCCTTCACTGACCAGCCACTGGGGATTGTCAGCTTAGGGCAATTACTCCTTAGTCCTCACAGCAGCTCCATGTGTGAGATGTCTGTAGCTTCTCCAGGCTAAGCCCTGTCACTGAACCAAACTGGGTCCATTTGCCTGTTCACAACAGAAAGCCAAACACCAAAGCACTAAGTTTTTATGGCAAGCAAGGTTAATTGTGAATTGACTGACAAGGAGACAGGAAAATACGCTCAAATCTGTCTCCCGAAGCTGGGGCCTGGGTTGCATTTTATGAGCATAGGATAATGAGATCTGATCTGATTGGATTTTGAGATGAGGTGATGCTGGGAGGCATGATCTCTTTGGATCCTGCCATGGAGTGATGCCAGAGCTCAGTCTTATTGGATCCTGGATCCTGCCATGTAATGTTCACTTCTTAATTCAGTCCCATTCCTTGGTCCCAGTGCTTAGGTTCTGCCCATGGTTGCATGCTTGGATCATCTAGGGATGCTCAGGTTTTGTGACCTTTAACCTGAGAGTCCATGGCAACTGAAAAGCAGCTCACAGCTTGGTTACATAAAAGTTGAACCCGTTTGGTCTGACGTTGTTATAGCTGTTCCACAATGGAGCAGGGCTCCTAAGCATTAATGATCACCCATTGTGTCACAGTCCCAGATACATGGGAGGCCTGGGGTTAAATCTCACTGTTTGACTTTCCCTCTGCATTTGCCTGTTTTCTGACACCCTTCTAAGGGGTTGACTGTTTTGGGCATTTTTCACAATCTGTAAAGGACATCAAGGTGCAGTTCAGTTGACTGTTGTAAAACAAAATGACAGCTAGTGAAAATTTTCTATCAAAATAGAATAATTTTAACTTTTAAAATAAGGGAACAGCATTCATTATAAATATTCTAAAATGCAGAAAAATATAAAGAAAAAATAACAATGACCCACTTCCCACTGACATCTTCTAGGATTATCCTTCGAGTTACCTCTTCACACACAGGCACGCGCGCACACACACAGACACACACACACACCAATTAGTGATTTCAAATAGGCATTCTTCTGGATTTTTTATTAACTTTAGTTAAAATTGGTACCCAGGTTGGAACTTAGTGAAATATGATAAATCTGTCTTTTGCTGAGTCACTAAGTGAATGTTGACTGTTTACAGAAAAAAAGACAAAAATGTGAAACTCATAGTCACCAGTGTTATGTGTGATTTTTATCTTCTTTTTGAAATAGCTGCATTATCCTGAATTTAATATTAATATGGTTCCTTAAGATCAAAAAATGAAGTGATTTTAAAATTGGCTGGAAAGTATCTATTTGCTTGGCTTATTGAATTTTTTACAACTTTAATTTCTGAATCTTGCTGTTATCATTGTTAATGTTAGAAGCTGCAGTGTGAATGCCAAGGTCCAAAAACCATTTTTCACTTTTAGCTTCTCTTTAAAAAACAGCAGATTCGGCCGGGCGCAATGGCTCACGCTTACACTTTGGGAGGCCAAGGCAGGTGGATCACGAGGTCAAGAGATCAAGACCATCCTGGTCAACATGGTGAAACCCTGTCTCTACTAAAAATACAAAAATTAGCTGGGCATGGTGGCGTGCGCCTATAGTCCCAGCTGCTCAGGAGGCTGGGGCGGGATAATCACTTGAACCCAGGAGACAGAGGTTGCAGTGAGCTGAGATCACGCCACTGCACTCCAGCCTGGCGACAGAGTGAGACTCTGTCTCAAAATAAATAAATAAATAAATAAATAAATAAATAAATAAATAAATAACAGCAGATTCACCTCCTGCAGTAGGAGCAAAGGTTACCCAGGAAAATACAGTGGAGAATTCAAACGAAGACCTAGTTAACTTGTGTTAACATTACTTTAAGGTAACCTGGAGGCCTGAATTTACTAGCTCACTCAGCATACACCTGGTCTAAGTAAGAGAGAAGGGATAGAACAATTTTTATATCCCGAAGTCATTAAATGCAAACTAATGATGTTTACATTGTTGAAGGTTTGACAAAGGAACACTTGCTGGAAGCTTGGAGGTTGATTTCTGAGGAGGTTTGTTCGGTGGGAATGGGCAGGTGGTCTGTGTTTCTTTAGAGGAGAACGTGTAGTCCTAAGTGTTCGTTCTGAACTAGGAGTTCGTGGACAAAAACCGGGAGGGGGAAGGTTTCATTCCAGGCCTGGTCCAGTCAGTCCCCTCAGATTGAGTAGTTTAACTCATGGAGAGCATCTGTGAATACTCAGAAGCCAACTCAATCTTGAGAAGCAAGCAAGCATTTTTCCTAAAAATAGAAGGTATTTGGTCACTGTGATAAAATTGTTTAAGATTATGAGCTAAGTGTGTGTACATATACACACTTTAAATTGGGAGAAGAACACAGTTTTTGAAGACCCTGCACTCTTCAAATTAATTTAACTTGGTTTTGAGCTGAACATTTGTTCATGTAGTGGGTGCAGTCGGGAAGGCACAGGGTGGCAAAGCATAATGCCTCCCTGGTCTCCATACACCACCAACCATTTCACGACGCGGGTGAACGGACAAAGCTCGCGGTGCATAGTAACGTCAGTATCAAAAGAAGTAGCATGGGAGGCACCGTGTGGGCTGTCACCCAGACACAGACCTTAGGGCTGGTCTCCCTCTTACCTGCATTAGCAATCAGAACAGAAAAGGGCACAAAGTATTTGTAACTCAGGAGACAATACAGTCAAAAGTAAGTAACAAGAAATGCCACTGTTGTGAAAATCATTTCTCTCAAGCATTGTTCAATTTAAGATGGGAGCTGGGACCATCCTGTATGGTATCAAAAATTGTCGTCAACATAAGAACTAGTGCAATATAAGGAGATTCCAGGATATTAAGAATAAAGGTGATTTTTTTTAAGTGATTCTCAAATGAGAGTGCGCTTTAACTAGAGTTGACGGGATATTAACAAGTGGAGCTTAATGCACTCTAGTCAAAGGTATTATGTATTATGTCACAAAGTGGAGATGTGGTCATTGTGCGCCACGTAACCCTGCAGAGCACAGGAATACAGAACTCCTTCTGGGTCACTTATTTCTAGAAAGCTATAGACAAAGGAGCTCACAGGCCAGCAACGGAATTGATTAAAGGGATAGGAAGAGTCTTGATGAGAGCAAATTAAATGGCATAAGTATGAATAATTGGGCTAAGAAAGGGTGAAGTAAGTTTAAAGTAAAGCAATTCTATTATAGCTAATATTTATTGAATGCATATTCTGTGTCCCAGGCACTGCATAAACCCTTTATGTGGGTTTAGTTTTCACAACATCTCACTTTCACAGCAACACTGTGAGTTTCCACTGTTATCCACATGTACTGTACCAGGAAACTCAGGTTTGGGGTAGTGGTTAAGGAGCTTGGCCTCGTCTTCATAGCTAGCAAGTGGCAAGATTTTCAGGTTTGCAGTGATCCACCCTGTCCTGTGCTATTTGATGACATCACATACCTCTTCCTAAAATTTGAACTGGGATGTTTGTGCACATCCACATGACTCTAAATACATTTTTTCAGTGTTGACTCTATGTCACCTTCTGTCCCTTCTCATTCTTCTCGGAACATATGATGCCTTATATTCTTAGTTATGTAAACATCTTGTCTCTTAAACTGGAGCTGATTTATTGAGGATGGAGAATGTGTTTCCTGTCCAATACATAAGCACTCTAGAAGTGTTTGCCTTTGATGTATTTCTTTTGATTATGTCTATTTAAAGGATTTTTCTCTGATAAGCACCTAGCATGTTGCTGTGTGTTGTCAGTTAATACTTATTTGTGTGTTTGCGTGTGTGTGTGTGTGTGTATTTGTAGCAGGCATTCTGTGCATGTGCATTTTATTCCTTATATGCACAGAATGCCAGTTCTAAGTGCCAGGCACTACTAGGACAACAAAGAAAAGAGCAGACACTTTGCTCAGTGTGGTGAAGAAAATCGCCTGTCAGCACTGAGGATCCTATTACAAGTCTGAAAATGGACATACAAAAATAATTAAGTTTATCTTGAAGTTAGGATTAGAAAAGATGAATATTTATTTAAGAAAGAAAGCATAAACATTGGATTAATTGTGTTCAACTTTTTGCAACTTATTTTGCAGCTACTCCATTAATTATTGATTGCACTTTTCCTTAAGAGACATTGTTTGGCATATTTATTTGTGAAAAAGCAATTTGGATTCTCCTGTCAACTTTACATAGAGAAAGTACGTTGGTATATGTTGAAATAGGAAGGTACAGAATCAGGACAGGCTTACTCTGCCAGGCCAAATGTGGCACATCTGTTTTATAAATAAACAGTAGCTGAAATTTTATCTTAGATAAAGTTCATCAAATTTTACTTTCTCTGATATATGTAATCACTTCAGCTATATAGTTTAAGTATTCAGTGACAGTAAACCAGTAATATTCTTTTTTTTTTTTTTTTTTTTTGAGACGGAGTCTCGCTCTGTCGCCCGGGCTGGAGTGCAGTGGCCGGATCTCAGCTCACTGCAAGCTCCACCTCCCGGGTTTACGCCATTCTATGAACTATAAGTATTTAACAAACTATAACTATCTAAGAAACTCTAAGTATTTGTAAGCACAGAGATTTCATTGATCCCCTTCAGGGACTGTGAATAATAACTTACACATTTCATCTTCAGTCCAGCTCCCCATTATCCACCTAACACTGCCTTGAACATGGAGGGGGAAAAATGTGTTAATTTAAGGAAAAAAAAAAAAAAAAAAGCTTTGGCATATTCCAGGGTATTCGCAGTGATTTCTTGAGTTATTTTAGGAAACAGTTCCAACTGATTTCCAGAAACCACAGTTGATGCATAAATTCCCTAATTTGTTTACTTTAGAGAGATCATCTCAAGTGCAGCATCTGTTTTTTGCTTTCTCTGTGAGATCTTGGTTTTACATCAGGAGGAGTGAGGCACAGGGACGTAGAAGACCGGCTCGGGCCACACAGGCAGCTCCTGAACCTGCTGTGTGCTGTGTCAGGAGCTTTCTGAAGCAGTGGTGGGTGTGCCTCCTGTTACTGCTCTGGGTGGGCAGCTTCCACGTCTGCCTTTTCAACTGTTTCTCAGGGATAAACTCCATCTGCCAGATAACACTATTTTGCAGCTAGAAGAATGTCGCAACTCAAATTTTGCTTAGTATGTCTTATTTTGGAGAAGCAGCTTTCTTCTGTGAAGCTCAGAGCAGTAACCTAAAATTACTCTCAGTATGTAGAGGGAGAGCCTTCTGGAAGTGCAGTGGTTATTCATGAAGCTTGGGTGGGGGAGCTCCCTGCCATGTTCCAGTGAAATCGGAGAGAGAAAATTTTAACGTTGGAGACTTTTCTACCATTTTGCTCCTTCTGCAGTCCTTGCAGAAGCTGCTGCTACAGGAAATATATTTCCAGAGCCCTTTCCAAGCCCATGCCCAAGGTCACAGGAGGAGGAGCACCCCGTAGTTTGTGATGTTCATAGAAAATTCAGGGCATTGAAAACCAGGGAAGTATCAACAGCCTCCATCTCTGAAAAATAGCCAACTGAATTTTCTCTCATAAAGGATGGTCCACGCTGGTCCTCCAGCTTCACTTAGAGCTCTTATAAGGATGTGCAGGAATTATTGTGAATATAAATTCGAGCTGAAGAGAAGAGAGGGAAGTGCAGAAAATCCAATTAACTGAAGTGAAAGTCATACAGAATAAACTACCCATTGCTAAAAGAAATAGGTTTTAAATTGAATGAATCTTTAGAGCAGAATTGATCAAATATGTCCTTATTGTATGAGAAGATGTACTTTGCAAATAATATTTGTCAGAAAGCATCATCTGCTTGAGGACGTTTCATCTTCTTATTAAGAAGGCCGTTAAAAGTTTGGAGCCTTTTTCATCGTTGTTATTAACTTGCAGGGGAAAATCTTCCTACTCCAATATTCATTAAATGGATCTCTTTGTGTATACAAATATTAAAAGTAGTTTTGAAAGTACTATAGGTAAGCAAGGGGAAAAAATGCATTGTTTGTTTCTTCATAGAACTGACATTTTTATTTAGGGAAAAATCCATGAATTTACAATCTCTCCCTTTCTAGGTTTTTCAACATTTCTTGCAAATTGTATGTAAATGAATGCAAATAAGCAATCCTCACTAGCAAGCTGCTTAGAAGTGTAAAATGCATAAAATTAAGATGCTGAGAGAAACGTGCATCTAATTAAGGTAGCATGTAAAGAAATGTTTAAATTCAAATTAGATACTTCAGTGGAAAGAATTTACTTGTTTAATTCAAAAGGTGTTTTGTATAATTCTGAGAAGCTTGTCCTTAGTGGTACTCCCATTTCCTTCAAAGCTCCAAAAATCAGTTTTAGGAGCTTGCCCTGGTTCAGTTAAACTTTAAAATTGGGTTTAAGCTAAGAATTGGAATGCCATAAAAATAAATTCTAGTTTTAATGCCTTTACCTCAAAAACAGACTTAGAGAGGCGGGCATGATAATTTGAGAGTGAGAGTGGGTGGATGTGTGGATCACTATTTCTGTCCCATTCATAGAAATCCCACGTGGTACTTGGATTTCTTGGGTTCTTAGAAAGCCTGGAGATACACAGATCACAGCCATCTGGTTATCCCTGGATCTTAAGGACATTTTAGGAGCAAGACAGGAAGGATGCCGACCTGCGCCATCAGCAGCCCCACCACACTCTGACGTCTAGGAGGTCACCTTTACTCTTTGGAGCCATGTGAGTCCAGTCCAACCTCCATCTCTGCCAGGGACAGAAGAGGAGGAGAGGAATTTGGTCTCAATTTAGAAGCCTTTTGTTTAAGCAGATGAAAAAATTTTTTGCAAAGCATTAAGCAACAAGCAAAGTATTGAAGAAATGTAAGATCTGTGTGGAGAAGACAGAAACTATCTTCTAAGGTTGGTGCTGTTTCTGTCCCAGACACAACAATCAAAAGGCAGATAGAAAAACAAGTAGGGCTGGGGATGGTGGCTCATGCCTGTAATCCCAGCACTTTGGGAGGCCAAGGTGGGAGAGTCTCTTGAGCCCAGGAGTTTGAGACCAGCCCAGGCAACATGGCAAAACCCTGTCTCTCTACCCAAAACAAAACAAAACAAACAAACAAAAACACCCCACAAACAAGAATTAGCTAGGCATGGTGACACATGCCTGTAGTCCCAACTACTCCGGAGGCTGAGGTGGGAGGATCACTTGAGCCCAGGAGGCAGAGGTTGCAATGAGCCGTGATGGTACCGCTGCACTGAAGCCAGGATGACAGAGCCAGACCAGGTCTCAAAAAGGAAAAAGAAAAAAAGAAAAAAAGCAGGAAAGTGGCTTTTGCTAGTTTTCAGAATGCCTGATTTTGAAGTGTTCCACTGAGCTCCACTTCTTTTAGTGAGAGTTCCTGCTTTCTACCAGATCACATATTCCTCCTATTTCAGCTGAGCCTGTGTTTTAGCCCGTAAGCCTATAGTCTCTATTTCCTGGCCTCACAGCTGAGAAGTCATTCATTAAGTTTTGATCATGTGCAGTGTACAAATTCTTTCTTAGATTCAGTTCCCTCATCTGAAGTTCCTGTCTGTGTCTGAGCTGAGGAATTAGAAAATGACACTGAGACTGTTATTCTTCACTGGGGAGTTGGATCTGCTCTGTCTCTTCAGCAGGGCCAGGAATCCTTCTGAATCAATGCCAGACTTCTTTCATCCTCCCTCCCCCTAGGCTCCCAGACCCCATCCTCACCCCCACCCCCAAGGCTCAAGCACAGACCAAACCATCCAGGGCTGTTAATTGAAAAGCATCTTCTGGCTGGTGACATCTGTTTCCAAATATCCAGCAAGTCTACTTAGGTTGAATCAGAAGGGTCACAGTTGGTGTTTCCTCCTTGGGCCAGGAGGTTTTTCTCCTATGGGACTTGGGCCTGATGCCTTCCAGTCAATTAGAGCTCCTCTCCCTCTCTGATTCCTTGATACTTTCAGTGGCTGCCTCTCAGCCAGTGACTGGTTGGATTAGTGAGTCCTCTAGTTATAGCACAGACTACATCTACCGCCCACTTCCTGGATATCCCACATTCACCATAGTCGTCATATTCCAAATTCAGCTCGATAACTTTCCTCTGTAGTGGCTTATTCTCCGCTCTAAATCCCTCCCGGTTAATGATGCCGTTATCAGCCCTCTTCTCCTTGCAGATTGCCAATGCTATCATTAGGCCATTTTTATTTCTTACCTAAGTTGATGCAGTAGCCTCCTAGCTGCTCTCCCATCTCATCGCACACTTCTTCACTCCTTTCTTCACACTGTTGATGAAACAGCTTTTTCTTACAACACAAATCTTGCATAACATTTCCTGATTAAAGGCTTTCTGATGATCCCTTGTTAACTTTTTTCCTGTCTTAAGGGATCTGGGCTCTATCTAACATTGCATTCAAATGTCTCCTCTCCTCCCCGCACTCCACGCACCAGCCTAGTTGAACTACAGGACCCAAGAGATGCCATGCTGCCATTTATATTTCTGTGCCTTTGCATATGCTGTTTTCTCTGCTCCTCCCCACCGGCATCCTCCAAGTTGGCCTGGAAAACTCCTCCTCACTTTCCTCCTCCTCCTCAGAGAGTTTTTTCTTTTCTCACCCTCCCAGGCTGAATTTGTCACGCTCTCTTTTGTTGCATTCCGGGCCTCTGGTTACAGCATTCATCATGCAGTACTCTAAAGGTTGTTTCCTGGTGTATCTCCCATTTAGGCCATGAGCTCCCAAGGGCAGAAATTGTGTTGGGTGAGAAGGTGCCCAGAGATAAGACTAGGGCAGTGTTTCTCAAACTTTGTGGCCCCAGGATCCCTTTACACTCTTAAAAACTGTTGAGAACCTCAAAGGGCGTTTAGTTTATTATTTGGGTAAACATCTGTTGATATTTCCCACTGAAATGTAAACTGGGAAATTTAAAACTAATTTATTCCTTCAAAATCAACAATAATGAACTTATTAAGTAGTATTATAAAATACATTTTATATAAATAACTGTGCAGAATAAAAAATTGTAAGACCAGTGGCATTGTCTTAGATTTTTAGAAATTTCTTTGTGTCTGGCTTATGAAGGGAAGACAACTAGATTCTCCTATTTGCTCCTTTAGTCAGTCTGGTTCATTGTGTTTTTTAATGTCTGTGAAGACAATACATTCTAATTGCAGATGTTTTTCTGGATCAAAACTTGACAAGTGGTAGTTTCTTACTAGTTATTGTAATGTGAAACCTAAAACCTGAGGGAACTTTCCTTACTGCTACGTTAAAACTGCTCATCTTTCTTGCACTTCAAATGGCCCTTTTGCCCATGAATGTTTTACTTATACCATGCATTGGTCACTTGGAAAATATGAGACCACTGAGTTATGCAAATCCTTCAACAGATGGTACACTCTGTCATACAATAAGAAAAGACAAAAGAAATCTTTATTAGGCAGCCATCAAAGTCATGGTGGTAGACACAAGTTTTCCGAAGTTCTGATTTTCACTTGAAAGCTCAAGTTTTATCATTGACGACAAATACTGTCAGCGGTTTTCCTCAAAGGGACAGGCTCATTTTGCTCTTTTTCAAGAAAATGGCTTTTTAAATGCCTAAGTCTGAATAACAGGTTTTTGTCAGTTGTCCTTTTTCGGAAAATGTTCTGTGAAGCAGGTGGCTAGTTCAGCTCGCAACTCAATTGCACGGGTGCTTTTCCTTGAGACAAACATCATACATCAGTAGGTCATGGAAACCTGTACTTGCCTTCTCATAACAGACTGTTTAAAAGATACTTACTCAGATCAAGATTTACCAAATTAATACTTACCACTTCATCCAGGGCATGCCTAAGTGACACTGGCATTGATTTTCCTTCAAGTGCTCAGAGGGACAAATGCAGTGACCACTAGTAATGTTTGGTGTCACTGGCTGCCTTGATCTGTGCCAAGTTGCCAGCTGTTTTGCCCCCTCCGCTGTGGCCTTTGCACCACCAACAAAGTGTTAACCCCATAAAGAAAGAAAGAAATGTCTTAGCAGTATTTTTTAAATTTATTTTTATTTTTGTAATGCAGAGTCTTGCTCTATTACCCAGGCTGCAGTGCAGTGGCACTATCATGGCTCACTGCATCCTCCAGCTCCTGGGCTCAAGGGCTCCTCCCCTCATCTCAGCCTCACAAGTAGCTGGGTACCATGCCCAGGCTATTTATTATTTTTATTTTTGTAGAGACAGGGTCTCTCTATGTTGCCCCGACTTGTCTTGAACTCTTGGCCTCGGGCAGCCCTCCCACCTCAGCCTCCCAAAGTACTGAGATTACAGGCATGAACCATGGCTCCCAGCCAAGAAATATCTTAGTATTTTTATCAAATACTTTTGACTTCATAAAACCCCTAGGAGTCCACAGACCACACTTTGGGGCCCATGGGACTGATGGGAGTGAAGCAGAAGCCCCTCATACCAGGTTGCAGAGTCCATGCTGTGTTGGGAAGGGTGTGAGGGGGGAAGTGCTGTGGTCAGATTTGTTTCTTAGAGTGACCACGGTGGTAAGCGAGTAGAGCATCTTCTGGGGAGTTGGGAAATTGGAACTGGACATCATTGCTGGAAAAAAAATAGCAATTTTTTTAAGTTGCCATATGAATATAGGATGATTATGTAAGCCCCAAATTCTTAAACCTTTTGGAGTGGTGTTTTCATTCCAAATCACATTCAATTGTGTGAAACTAGGTTGAAGTATTTTCTGGTATTATTTCAGAATAGTATTATTTCTATTCTGTGAATGAATTTGGGTGCGCATGCACATGTGTCGGTGCACTTTCCGTATGTACTTTATGTATGCTTGTATGTGCATGTACCGTTGGCTGGTGGCTATCCTGGGTGACTCCTTTCTGGCCCAGGTTGTCTTTGTGTTTTGTCATCAGAAGTTCATTCCTTAGACTCTACATATTATCCTGGATCGTATGTAAAAAACATTTGTTTACCCTAAAGACCTCCCACTCAGTGGAAGCGTGGGAGACACATTCCTGAGTTAAAAGGTCTAGATCAATATAATATTCAGACGTAATGGCAAATGATTCTAACCAACCCAGCAGTGCTTACTTAGGACTCTGTTCAAGAGCCTCCTTGCCTCTTTGTTGATCTCTTTAAATACCAAACAAAAGACAATGAATCTTCCAACTCCGGCGATTCCATTGTGATTGATCTGAGCCAATTTTTTGAGGTAATTGATGATATTGCCTTAGTTGAGTCTGTTAGTGCAAATAATTATTAATCAATATGCTCTCAGCTCTTAGTTCAGAAGATAATTCTAACACATGATTTATGCTGAACATTTCAATTGAGCTACCTTTACAAGAGGAAAATCAATTGGCGAGTGTTCTAAAGCACTTTAATTATCTGCAGCTCCACGTTTCTCTGCAGCCATATTTACCCAGACAGCTAGTTGTCCCATCCTAGAAAGAGTCAAACAGGAAGTTTTTCATCACCACGGTAGAGAGATAATATATCGTGCATCTTAGATTGACTATGTTGATTTAAAGTAATTTAGTGGAATACCTTAAAATCAAAGCATTGCTGCTTTCTTTTGGAGAGCATAATTAACACGGCCCGGGAAAAAGAAGGAACATGTTACTGATCTCCATTTAGTTGGGAAACAGTTTGCCAATGTGGATAGTGAATGTCATGTAAGTCAATTTAGCCATAAAACATGAGGAGATCTGAATCACAAAAAGGAGGTTGGGGTGTAAAATATTTTAGGGGCTAAATTTATATCACTCCCCTAAACTGTTGTTAAGATGCTTTGTGACTTCCTTGTGCTAAGGCTTTCTAGTTTGGAATTTGTTGTTTTACCCTTTTAGACAATGTCTTGATGAATATTGTGGTTTGATTTTTCCCCTCTGTGAGAGGAGATGCAGAAGAAATTAATCACCACTAGGAATGAGCCTGCCTTTGTTCAAAGTGGAGCTTCCAAGCATCTGTTTTTGTTGTACTTGTGGTGGGTACAGGAATGTGTGGGCTCTGGCCTGGGACTTTTAGACATGATTATAACAGATGGAATTTTTAAATGACAGTTCCCTGCATTGTCATGGTGGAGCCCCTTCAATAGCACTGAGATGCTCCGTTACACTTCTTGCCCAGTACTCTCTCTCTCTTGCTGCTATTAAAGCATCTCTAAATGATAAAACGTGAAGGCATTTGGCAGCTTTCAAGGGCAGTTCTTTAATGTCTCCACTCCCCACCGCCTTGTACCCCTGGGACCCCCAAAACTTGGACCCAAGACTTCACGTAGCAATAAACGGAAACACCACTCATTGTTCACAGCTGGTCCAGTGTTGGGTCTCCAGAAGGTAATGCTCTTAAGCACTGAATTGTGAGTTCATACTATCAATTAAACAGCGGGAGAGAGGAAAGGGAGGTTTTGACTTGGGATTTTTCAGGAGCTAATTCAGTAGGCATTTTTGGAATGCCTGGCTTGAAGCTAGCTCTACAGGGAAGACCAAGAAAAATGAAGCCCTGCTTTTGCCTTTAGGAAGTCACAGTCCTGTTGGGAAGGGTTGAAGTGGAGAGGGGAGACCTCAGCCGTTAAGAATACAGGAGAGAGGGGCTGACACCAGAAGGTCTGTGGGCAGAGACAGATGGCTGAGTCCTTGGTGCCCAGGGAAGAGGAAAGAGAGGCTGATGGGTCACAGAATGGCATCTTACATGGCCCTTTGAGGTTGCCACTGCTTATGTCCTCCTCCTTCTGTTCCCCAACTGCTCCCCTCATTCTTCCCTGGGAGTAGTAGCTCACTCTGGGCTCATCAGAAGGAAACCAAGAAACTGTGAGACATAAAGTCTGTAACTGATTGTAGTCCTGGTGATGACTTCTGCCAGAATGGCTCTCTTAGTCCAACAGGGAGGTGAGACTGAGGGTCAGAACCATTAGGGGACAGTGTTCCAGCCTGCACCTGAAAATCCCAGTGTTTGGGACTCTGACTGGGGAGCATCCTGGAGGCAGGCTGGGTTTTTTTTTGTTTTGTTTTGGTTTTGGTTTTTTTATTTTTTTAGAGAGTCTCATTCTGTCACCCAGGCTGGAGTGCAGTGGTGCTATCATAGCCCACTACAGCCTTGAACTCCTGGACTCAAGCCATCTCTCCACCTCGGCCTTCCAGAGCGCTGAGATTGCAGGCATGAGCCACCGCACCCAGCCTTAGGGCTGGGTTTTGAGGAAGCTGTGTCCTCGTGGCCTGAACTTTTCTTTTCTTCCTGTTCCTCCTGCATCTCCTCCCCCATGCAATGCCTCCCCCCTGCTCATTGTTTGGGTTACAGGGTGAGAGAGAGAGAATCTTCTCCAAGTCCTAACTGCTCCCTGGGCCCAAGTCCAGGTCGAGCACCTTGACTGGCCCTGCAATCTTACACATGCCGCTCAACTCCTTGGAAGCAAAGGTTTCCTCTCTGTAAGTTGAAGATGATACGTAACCCCTGGGGTTGTGAGAATTAAAGGATGCACATTTTAAAACACTTTTTAAACTGTAAAACTCTGCAATATAATGTGTAATATGGATATTCACATACTAATATAATATAGAAGATGTTACTTTGTTCAGTTTTATTATTGTACCTGGCTGCCTGCTCAGGGTCCTACGGTGTTCTCTGTAACTGCTCTAGTTCAGAGATGAAGCCTCGAGTAGGAGATGTGGGCACTGCCTGCCCTGGCTTCTTTCTACCGAAGTGACTTAGATGTCTTGGAGCTAAAACATGAGAGGCAAAAAATATCTTAAATGCCGTGTCTGTGTTGCATACAGTAATTCAATAAATATCCAGTAACTGTTCAGATATGAGCCCATGAATAGAAAAAAGAAAAAAAAAATCCAGTAAATGAAGGAATTACTTTAAAAGATTTCAGTCTTTTCCTTTTGTGTTTTTCTGTTTTTAATATACGTGAAGACTAATTTAAACCCTTTTCTCTTTTTAAGTATGTTTGGAGATCTATATGACAAATTGACTCCTAACATTGTGTAATACTAATGACAGGATATGAAAGACAACATTCTTTAGGACAAAGGAATGCAATTTTCAAAGACCAATAAAAATTGGCAAAGAAATTTGCAGATCAGGACCCAGGACAATGCTTACATAACCTCTCAACTGTTTTTCCAGGTTTGAAGTGCAAATAACAGAGATAAAGACAGAAATTACACATGTAAACCTGATACATTAATAGCTCATCCAATCTACATAACAAAATAAACCAGGGGTCTACCCTAAAAGCGATAGCTGTGGTGTTAGATTTCTGGGCCTCCTTTATTCCAGGGGATGGGGCTCTGACAGGTGAAACACAGCATTTGTTTAAACAGAATAGAGAAAGTCTGCAAAACATTCAAGGGCAGGAAGTAGCAATAAATACTCCTCTGTGCAACTGAAGCAGCACAGAGCTTGGGGTGAGCAGAATGTCATCACTCAAAGTAGAATTTGGCCAGGGCCTCCCAGGGTCCCACCAAGGGATACAGTGAACTTTCTAAAAGTCAAGACCTCTGTCTTATCTCCTCCAAAAGATGAGAAAGTGAGATGTGAAGCTCCTTTCTGGAGATGGGATGTGTTTTTCATGGTAGGTTCTGATCTCTTTTGCAGGCTTTGAGCATAAGAACCAAGGGCATAAAAATAGCTCCTTGAGGAAAAAAAAAAAAAAGCCCCAAAGGCCTGGAACACAGGATGGTGTGCAGGCGTTGGTGAGCTGGGGTTGTAAATCGACAATCCCTTGAACAGAGGAAGACCTAGTTAAAGAGACTTTAGTCTTCTTATAAGGCATGAATAAATGCTCTGGGCAGTCTGCCTCATTGGAAAACAGAATAATGCTAATAATTTACATTTATATAATACTCCCCCCCTCCCCCCCGCTTGTGGATCTACAAGCACTTTGCAAACATTAATTAATTCTCTAAACCCTCTATGAGCCAGGGGGTGCCATCAGTAAGTAATCATGAAGGAGGGCCAGTGATTCTTGACAGAGTGGATATGCAAGTTAGAGAACACTGCGAGCTCGGGAGCTGAAGAGGTTGAGTGGAATTTTTATGAGAAACAACCAAGGTGGAATGTTGATCAGACTGTGTGGGAAACAAACCTGGATATTATAACCATGGATGAAGGCTATCAACTAACAATTCAGTTTCCTCCTGTTGTTCGCCTCTTCATTTTCTTTCTTTTTTTTTTTTTTGAGACAGAGTCTCGCTCCGTCGCCCAGGCTGGAGTGCAGTGGCCGGATCTCAGCTCACTGCAAACTCCGCCTCCCGGGCTTACGCCATTCTCCTGCCTCAGCCTCCCAAGTAGCTGGGACTACAGGCGCCCGCCACGTCGCCTGGCTAGTTTTTTGTATTTTTTTTTTAGTAGAGACGGGGTTTCAACGTGTTAGCCAAGATGGTCTCGATCTCCTGACCTCGTGATCCGCCCATCTCGGCCTCCCAAAGTGCTGGGATTACAGGCTTGAGCCACCACGCCCGGCCTCGCCTCTTCATTTTCAAAGCTCTGCTTATACTTGGTCGGAAATCTCAGCGTGAAGGTCTGGATTCAGTTCACTATTCCCAGTATAAAAGGATGTGCAGACTGAGCATAGTGGCTCACACCTGTAATCCTAGCACTTTGGGAGGCCGAGGCATGTGGATTGCTTGAGCCTAGGGTTAGAGACCAGCCTGGGCAACACAGCAGAAACCCTGTCTGTACAAAAAAATACAAAAATTAGCCAGCTGTGGTGGCGCACACCTATAGTCTCAGCTACCCAGGAGGCTGAGGTTGGAGTGATACGGCTCCGATGACTGGAGGAACACCAGGGTTCTTGGTTTCATGCCGATAGGATTACTGACACGTACATATGTGGAGTGGTTTTAAGGAGTGAAAAATTTAATAGGCAAGCAAGAAAGAAGAGAACAGCTCCCTCATACAGAGACAAGGAAGGGGGCTTGGAACAAAGAGAAACTCAGTGTGCGGCAGAAAAGTGGTTGCTTATATTGGGTTGCTGGAGGAGATGGTGTCTGATTTGCATAGGGCCCAGGGGATTGGTTTGACCAGATGTGTTATATACGTAGCCTCACAAAAACCTGGCCCTCCCACCTTGGACTTTTAATATGCAGATGCAGAGCGCCATGATGTTTTGAACACATAGTATTATCTGCAGGTGGCCATGACACTTGGTACACCTGGTGAGGAGAAGAGGGAAGGAATCACCATGTTGGCCATGTTGGGTAGACCCAGTTTCTACTCGCCCGCATTTGCGTATTAAAGCTTGCCAGCCTGGCTCTTCAAGCTACCTTTCTGTTAGAAAAGAAATGGTTTGGAGGTTGCTTTTATTGAAAGAAAAACCCTTACTATGAAGTCCTTTTACCCTCTCTATCTGCCTAAAAATTATTTCTTAATAACTGCTGTATTAGGAGGATCGCCTGAGCCTGGGGAGGTAGAGGCTGTGGTGAGCTGTGATCACACCGCTGCACTCTAGCCTGGGCGACAGAGCAAGACCCTGTCTCAAAAAGATATGCAGCAGCTGGACCATACTAGAAATCAGTATTTCTGTTGCTGTTTTAATAGTTCAGAGATTCATTCATGCATTGACTTATTCACTCAGTCACTACTAAATTTGGCAGATAGGAGTTTTTGAGTTCTTGCTCCCTGTTAGACATGGGGGTTATCCCCCAAAGGCTCATATATAATGAGAAAAGCAATTCCCTGCTCTTGGTCTAGTGGCTCAGTAATACTTTCTTTATTCTCTATCATGTATTTTTGTTTCCCCAGTCTGCTCATCTGACATGGATGTCAGGATTATTGAAATGTTTTTGCAATGTTGATGTAATTTATGAGTAAACATTGCTGTATATCTTTGAATTTCTGATGAGAAAGACACTATGCACAGAGGAGAGTAATGACCTGGCATAAGAGAACCCATTTACACCAATAGTTACATCTCACTAAATTGGGCCTGTTAGATTAAAGGACTGTTGGTATTCATGACCTTTTTTTTTTTTTTTTTTTTTTTAAAGAAATGTAGTTTGAAGCTAAACCAACAAAGTGCCACTTATTGGTGGTACTGAGGGAGTTTGCATTTACTGAATAGATAAAATTTGTTCGTGATCTTTTGGCTGATATCACAGTGGAACAGATAGGCTACTTTTCGGATCCTCAAAAGTTGGATATAGCAAGTGTTTTCCAAAATTGATTCCCATTCTTTTAGATGTCCCAAAAATTCAAGAAATTTGCACAATATCCCTTTATAAATTAGTAGAAAAGCCAAGTTCACTCTAGCTCTTTCTAAGTAGCAGGAATGAATGGCATATGAATTCTTGAGATGTTTTTATGTTCACGCACATACATCTCTACTACAGTGTAAGTCAGATGAAATGCATCATTTTTTGTTAAATCATTTTTATGTTACTTTCAAGTTAACTAGTATACATAGAGCAATCTATATGTAAAGAAGTGTCAATATTTTTCTTCAAGTATTTTGAACTTTAGGAGAGATGATGCTAACGAGGCCAGTCCTTGCTGGAGCTGCCTGTCAGAACAGCAAGGTAGGCGTGGCCTGGGGCAGGGGAGCTCTGTCTGCTCTGTGGACAATCAAGCCAGCGCTTGGACTCTTCCTCCCAGAAAGACATGCGCTTTCTCTCAGGCTGCTGCCAGCTGGTTTTGCTGTATGGTAGTGTTAAGCTTTCCAGATTGAAAACATCTGGCTTTTCATCAGCCGTATAGACTCAGAAAGAGAGCAGTGTTAGCCGAAGTAAATTCAACAAATTCTTATCTGACACATTCGGTTTACCCTAATGTGATAAACTGAGCCAGTCTCTGAGGATGAGTCCTGTTTCCAACTGTGCACCTTTTCCCTCTATCCTTGCCCTGTCCTTGGAGGAATCTTGATGTTAAAATTTGGAAGTATGTCTTTATTGGAGGCGTCAGATGCACTGTTGGTAGTGATTTCTGAAAGTCCAGAGAGTTATTTGCATAGAGGTCAAACACAATGTTTCCTGCAGGAACTTCCTGAATAATGAAGTTTCAGAGCAATCTCATGTCACCAGATGTCAGCAGGTTCCATAAAGATCACTGGCTACCTGTTGCTGTTACAAGCAGGAGACTTCTAGTGTTAACTAATTTCAGAGGAAATAGAGGAAATTTGTAAATATTAAGAGTAGAAAACTGTATGTATCTACTAAACACATATTGAGAAACAATGACAGATTGTGGTGATGTGGTACTTTGGGTCGTGTCTGTCTTTTGAAAGCATCCTTTATGTTTTCTCACTCATTTCTTCGACAGCACTTTACATGGCTTAGCAGGGAAATTCTGAGACTAAAAATCAATACCATCATCCCTCTGAGTTTTTGCATGTGAATGTTTTTCAACTTGCAAACTGGTCATTATATAGATACGTATTTTTGAACAGTGATTTACAAATCCAACTTTTGTTAACTGGATCATAGCTTCCCACTGAGTTAAGGCTTCAGAGCTGGCTGATCAGTGTTTATAATTGATCTGGTGTTGTTATTGGTCTTTGCACTTTAGTTTGAAGTACCTCAAGAAGTTAATGACCTGTTAAAAGAAAATCCACTACAGAATGTTCTCCTTAAAAGATACGGGTATAAGCCATGAGTATTTGTATAGTGTTAGCAATAATGTTGCACAGGTATAGTATGTCAGTTGTATGTGAGCACAACAGTCTATCAAGATGGTAGTAATTAGCCCCATGTTACATTAAGGCTCAGAGAGGTAAAGTAGCTCACCTCAGGACACACAGCTAATCATAAATACCTGTGTTTGTTGCTCCCCTGGTGACCAAAAATACTGGGCTTTGCTTCTGTTCCACAAGCACATTGGGTGTTGCTCCAGGGCCTTTGCACTTGCTGTGTCTTCTGTTTGCAGTTCTGTTTTCTCATGATAGAGAGGTCCTGTTTGTCATTTAGGACTGAACTCCCCTCTCTTTAGAGAGCTCAAGCAGGCCAGCACTTAGACTCCTCCTCCCAGCAAGATACGAGGGCAGTTGTTTCCTTCGATTCCCATTGATTTAGATTTTCCACAAATTTGCACAAAACTTTATAAATTAGTAGAAAAGCCAATTTCAGTAGTCCAGCTCTTTCCAAGTTGTAGGAATTAATGGTCTGTGAATTTTTCAGGTTTTTATGTTCACACATTTATGTTTCTACAACAGTATAAGTCAAATGAAGTGGTTAATTTTTCATGTGTTAAATCATTTTTACATTCTTCTCCAGTTATCACCACGCTGTCTCAGCTAAATGATGTCTCAAACCACTCAAGAGAGACTCTCTTTCCTGCAGTTACCTAGAACCAGCCTCTGTGATCTCTCTGCCTCCATTATTGCTATTCTGTATTAATAAGCAGTTTTATAAAGAGTGTAATTTGGATTGTTTGCAACTCAATGGAAAATGCTTGAAGGGGTCCAGGCACATTGGCTCATGCCTGTAATCCCAACACTTTGGGAGGCCAAGGCAGGCGGATCATGAGGTGAGGAGACTGAGACCATCTTGGCCAACGTGGTGAAACCCTGTCTCTACTGAAAAACACAAAATTAGCCGGGTGTGGTGGCTGGTACCTATAACCCCACCTCTCAGGAGGCTGAGGCAGGAGAATCGCTTGAACCTGGGAGGAGGAGGTGGAGGTTGCAGTGAGTCAAGATGGTGCCACTGCACTCCAGCCTGGTGACAGAGTGAGACTCCATCTCAAAAAAAAAAAAAATGCTTGAAGGGATGGATAACCCACTCTTCATGATGTGCTTATGTCACATTGCATGCCTGTATCAAAACAGCTCATATACCCCATAAATATATACCCCTACTATGCTCCCACAAAAATTAAAAAATAAAAAAATAAGACATTTTAACCACAGTCCCACCTAAAGCATGCCTGCTACCTGCACATGTGCCCTTTCTCCTCTTTTGCTTTTTCCTAAAGGACATAGTTGAGAAACCTGCTCTATTAAACTATAATGTGGTTCAGTTTGGTGTGTATTGTGATTATTTTATTTGCTTTTTACCTTGGACTCAGTCTTCTACTTTCATAAACCTGAATATGCATGTTGTGTAGCTTTGCTGGATTCAAATTGGATAATTTCATTTCAAACAGATACAGCCAAGCATGTGGTATTTGGTATGAGTTATGCAAGGAAAGTCAAGTTAGGTTATGAACAACTGAGTTCTAAGTTTCTTTTTAGCGAAGGGACATTTATTTATCTTGGATTGTTACAGTGATTTTCTGGACTATTTTTCTATAATTACCTTGATTAATACTTAAGTGGTATGTTTACATTTTGAGTTGATTTATATGAAGCTTTGCTTTTCTCCACTGAAACACTCAGGTATCTCATATTACCATGATGACAGAAACCATTCTCTGCTCCTTGCTTTCCCAATTGAAGAATGGCAGTTTATCCACGGGTATTTGGAGAAGGAGCAGCATTCACACAGCACAAATGTTCCACTGGAGGGCTATCCTTCCAAAGCCCCTTGCTAGTTATAGATACCTCCACTTAGGGCCTCTGTGACTGGCAAAATTTAAAAATACAGTGTCTAAACTTTTTGTGTGTGTGTGTGTGTGCGCGCGCGCACGCTATAAACAAATTCCCTATTTGCTATTTCTGTGTTAGAAGGACAGGGAGAAATATTGACATCTTTTCTGCCTATTTTGGTATTTTCCCTTGCTTCTCTCCCTTCCTCAGTTCCCCTGGGAGGTGAGGCATTTGGGTCAGGGTCAGTGTGTTTGCCTGGTGGTCTGGGTGAACTTGCAGAGGCCATCAGTCATGACTCAGCATCAAGTCCTGACACCGATTCTTGTTTCCTGTCACATCCTAACCAAGACATTTATCTTCTTGGAACCTCAATTCCATCACTGGTAAGGAAGTTATGATAATATACTGGGTCCTTGTTAAAGTTATGAAAGCATTCTGTTAGGTGACCACTATGCAAATTATGGGAAGTTAAAATTATTATATCCATTATCACCAAATTGTTTTTTCATTCTACCACAGAGCTTTCTTTCTTTCTTGGAGTTGGCAAATGTCTACTCCTTTGTAGGTCCCAAACCCTGTGCCTAAAGGTTTAGCATCTCTGTGACAGATTTAATGGAGGCAGGACCAGTCTGTTCTCCGTTGTGATTGCAGACTTTGAGGTGGATCCAGGAGGTTTACTTTCTTATCCCTATTTTTCCTTGGGAGAAATTCTTACGCTAAGGGTCAATGTTTGTGAAACATGCTATCCCTCCTGCATTTCTTTTTTGCCTGGGGACATTAAAGGTCATTATCTTGCCTTGAAAAGATTTAAAAAATGTTGGCGCCCCTGTCTTTGTGGTCTGGTGCAAAGTGGTCTGTGGACTGTTGACCAAGCTGACTTGATCCCTGGAATGTCTTGACCTAAATTCATCTATTCTTTTGTTGCTGAAATTTTAGGATTTCCGTTTGCTGAAGTGGGATTTATGAATAAAAGAACCCAACTTTGCTTTAGGTAATTGTGTCAGAGGCAAGTTCATCGGTGTCAGTGTTCATTTTATTAGAGAAGGCTTAGCTTATTCACAATGCATCTTTTATCCCCTTGTCTCTAATAAATGCATGATTTTCAGAAATTTGCAGCCAAAAGTGTGTTATTCCAATTAAGTCACTTTTGTCAAACATAAACCTTTCCTATATATGTTATTTTTTTACAGCTAAGTTAGTAGAAAATACTTATGCAGATATTAATATGTATATTTTAGGTTATGTTTTCCTACAATAATATGTCTCAGGACAAGTGATAGTAATTTGTGTCAATAACTTTATAAGGCGAGAAGCACTTGAAGAAATTAGAACGGCTGAGGGCCAGAAGTCCTCAGCAGGGAAGAGAAACACAAGTGCAACAGATTAAGGGGAAAGGGCCAAGGAAAGCGAGGACCCCCACTTTCTGGTGTCTCTCTGGTAACTGGAAGGGCGGATATGAGCGGTTCGCAGGCACCAGTCTTTAAAGCGCCTGTGATGTTCTCTTGACTGGCGTGGGCTTCCTGCCCTTTCAAGGGAACTCCTTGATCATTCATTCTACTAAAACGAGGCAGCCCTGGGAAGCGAGTCTTGCGTTCTAATTGCCCAGTGGGTTGAGGTTTGGGGACAATAAGTGGATATCAAGGAAAGGTCAGACTTGAAAGCTGGCAACCCAGTGAGCAGACCAAATCGGAGAGAACGAAGAATGACTTTTTTTCTTCTTCTTCTTAATTACTTTGTTTAAGGTAGAGGGTTTCCTTCTTAAACATTTTGAAATCTGGTTGATGAATACTTGTCAAACTGATTTGGGGGGTATTTGTCAAATCTTTTATCTTATTCCATCAGATCATGAATGAAAATCAAAGCTCTGAAAGAGGTTTGCTCCCAATGGAAAAAAATAATAGCACAGGAGCTGCACAGGGAGACGAGGAGGGGCTGGAAAAGTCATGGGGTCAAAGCGGTACATAGCACATGGGTTATCTTTTGCTACTATCTTCCACATCTGCTGGGCTATGGTGAAATTTGAAATATTTCATATTTTTTGAATATTATATATCCTTTTGCTCTTTCTTGCCTTCAGCATACCTGTATACTTTAGCCTTAAATTGTAAGACCAAGACATTTATAATAAAAGCAAAATAATAGTATAGGTTCCTTCAATGAGAGGGTAAATCATCCCATCCAAACCAACACAAAAACAGACCCCACACCGACACACACACATGTACACCACACCACACACACCCCGACACACACACACACACACACACTGGTTTCTCCTAAGGAAGGACTTTAAAGAGAAAAACACTCTTGATTGTGCACAATTACAAATCACTTTCCGTTGACAATTTTATAACCAAGGAAAGCCCTGGGAATTCAGTGGCTTTGTCATTTAGGGTTTTACCATTGTCTGACTTTCATCTCCACAGCGCAGCCTTGCTTACTCCTTTGCAAGCTGTCATTTTTGTTTGTTTTTAAGTGTTAGTCATTTTCTGATCTGATTGCACCAGCCTTTCCAAAACCTAAGTCTCTTACCCCAGAAGTCCAGGTGCTGGAGAGAATGATTGGCAAGCCTGAGATCTGGGAGTGGAGATTATGGGGAATGGTACAGGTGGCAGGAGCTGCCCCAGAGAGAAAGTCAGCACCACTGGGGCCATTATTTTGGTTGGAAATGCGTAAGAAAACCATTCCTCAAAGTGGAAACAATAAACACATTATCTACTTCCACCATCAGCTAATTGAGGTTGTCTCTCAATAAACAAGTAGATTTTCTGCTAACAAGCACATCTGTCTACAACTTTAATCTCCTGTGCTTTTCTGCCCTGTCCTTGTTTTATTTATACTCATTCCAGTTTTTCTTAATAATGTTACATATTAGACTTAAAGTCTCTCCTTTTGCGTCCTCTTGGCTTAAAAGTTGGTGCCTGCCATTTTATTGTAGAACAATTTTTAAAATTGAAATTAAAATTAAATTGATTTAACTCTTCATTTCCTTGGCTCTAATACGTCAAAGAAGGGAGCCCAAATGCATACAAAACCTAGTAATTTTAGCAGCATGATCATAGCCTCCTTTTTTTATAATGACACCTTATGGTAAAATCATATCAAATTAGAAAGATCACTTTTAGTTGAAAAATATGAAATAAAGTTTTAGAGAAACATATTTGATAAACTAATTACCTACTAATTTATCTATTTGTGGATTGTTCTCAGTGTGTGAAGAATGCTCAGTGACTGAAGTCACCATTTGAAAATTGTCTTAATTCAGTAAGAAGAGAAGAGATTGTTATGAGTATGATACAGGTAGCTTAGGAACGTAAACACCTGTTCTGTTTAGCAATAAAAGGGGGTTTGAATAAACTGACATGTGGGGATTTAACACTTAAATTGTTCATATAATTTTACTTTAAAATTCTCAGACATCCCATAAAACTGATTGTTTTAAACTCTCTTTCCTATATCCTATAATATTCACTTTGTATTTCCTTCTAATACAAGGGAAAGTAGTGGCTTTATTAGCCTCTTTAAAATCCAGAACATTCATTTATTATAAATTGTCTGATACTTGAATGTCTAAATAAAATATCCCATTGCTTGCCTAAGGAATATTTTTCCCCAGGTGAAAATATATTTTACTTTATGTGACTGTGATGATAAAATTGCTTAGTATACTTTTTGAATCAAAAATTCATGTAGACAATTTAAATGTGGAAGTTTATGATCCAGTCTCTGGGGCCCCTGCATTGGCATATGGAAGCATATCTAAGTTTATTTTTAATTTCCTTTATGGCTGGCAAGGTTTCTTTGGGTTCTGACATAGGCATAAGCACAAACACATACACACACACTGGCAGAAAGCATAAACAGGGCTTTCCCAACTTATCCAGACAATTTTCTGAATGAGTTGCAGAACTGAAATTAATATCTATCTTTAGAGTCTTCAAGGACAAAAGCACATCATCTGCCAGCCCTGCTCGATGCTTAGCTCTCCATGAAGTTAATGTGGGTTTTGTGCATATAAAGGCAAATGATTTTTTTACCATATGCAGTTAAATCCCATAATGGTACATGCTCCGATTTAATTAGTTCTCATAACGGGATGCAGCCAGATTGATATAATTAATAATGATGTTAGTAAAAACTTCCCCATTCTAGATACCAGGAATTCCAGATGTCAAAATAAGCATGTATATCATTTTTAAAATACAATGAATTGGCCTTGAGAAGAAAAAAAAACAATGAATCTTAAATTAATTTTGAAGTGAATTGTATTATAAATAAAATACTTTAACAGATACTGTTTTTCCTGTGATAACTAAAAAGATACTTTCCCATTACCAGTGTCATTCTTTTTTTTCCAGTAAAATCATATGTAGAACCATAATATGGAAGAACAATCAAAACAATTTTATTTTACTAGTATAAATTTTTTTTAAGGTCAAAGTCACCACATTTGTTTATTCTTAATATCAATCTTTGAGAATGTTGAGGCACCTCTGTAGACTCATAGAATTCTGAGAAATATTGTTTGAAAAATTGTCATCTTCTGCATAGAACCCAAGCTCTTTGATGACTTCCTCACTTCATCCACAACCTAAATTTTTGCCTGATACTGTCCCTTTTATGCCAGCCAGACAGGTGGCCTCACTGTGCTCTAAGTACCAGGGTTTCAGGACTCGACACCCCCAACCTTGAATGCTCGTCCCCTCTTTCTTACACATTTTTCCTGACCTTCAAGGTGTAACACAAGCATTTCTTTTCTGTAGTGAATACAGTTTCATAATATCTCTTGCATTAGGATTGTTGGCTCTGTAAACTACTTACCTGCTTACGTGTGTACATCTTATCTTCCCATCTAGATTGCGAGTGTCTTCAGTAAAAGGTAAGGGATAAAAATTTGCACTCTTCTCAAGCTCAACCTAGCACAGTACTCATGCATATAGTTGTTAATTCTCGCCAGATGAATTTACAATGTTAGTATTTTTCCAAAAATCTGTTTTGAGCAGCCCCACTAGAATAGGGCACTTAAGTTTGTTTCTAGTTGGCCGCGTGTTTGCTGAAGTACATTTTCCTAATGAAGCATCGTTATGCTTGGTGACATCCCTGACACAGAGGTCTAATGGTCCATCCACCAGCCAGCACATATGGCTTTCATGACCAACCATGTAACATGCTGATATGAGGAAATCATATCAGTTATTGCCTTAGGGGTGCAGCAGTGTCTAGGTACAGCTCCCTTGATGATAGGGACCTAGGGCCTTGGGATTTGACTGCAGAAAAACTCAAAACAGAGATAGGAGATGATAGCTAGAATTCCTGGGTCCACATTCACCAGTTAAACTTCATTTGCCTTGGGTGTTTGGCTCACCCAGGTGCTCCGATGTGGAAATTAAGGGCAGTGGCTGGGTGGCTCATTCAGTAGCAGAGTGTGTAAGCTGGTTTTCTAGAAGCTGGTGATGACCTGCCCTTGGAGAGGCAGTCAAATCAGTGTCTTCCTCTTAGAAAGGTGTGAGTGATGACTGGAGTGTTGGAGCTTTTGACAAACACTTTTCCCAGCTTTGCCATTGTGGTATACAGGTGTGGTATATGTAAAAGTTAGTTTCTTCTATACTTCAATTTACTCAAGAGGAAAATTATAGCATTCTTCATCTTAACAAGATCCCTATAAAGTTGCATGTATGAAAAACGGACCAAGGGGAGGAAAAAGTTACAATATTTACATCGAGCCTATGGATACGTATTAAATGTGTTCTCAGATCATTGGATGTTTCTGTATGCACCTCCCAAAGTTCATTCCTGCCCTCAACCCTTGATCCCCATTGACAAACAGAACTGCATTTATTACAACCTGAGCACCACAAATCCTGGTACTGTGGACATGGGTTTGCTTATTGCATGGCCTTGAAATATTATGAGCTGAGATTTGCCAGTACCCTGTCTGGTTATACAGGATATATAGTTTCTTTCACAGTCAACCAGGAGGCCATGTTGCAAGACTTCGGGGTTTTTAGGAAGGAGGAAGACACAGCCCACACCCACACAGAGATTCAGATGTAGTTGTGAAAATAAGACATCCATATGTGCAAAATTAGTGCCTGCAACAGGGCTAGCCGATTCCTGACTAATTAGTCATGTGGTAAACAAAGAAGTGCTTGAATTCAAAACAGGCAGTATCTCTGATGTCTGAAGTGATTTGGAAGATTTCATAAAAGGATTTCCCGATGGAGTAGGATATAAAGTAGTAGCAGAGCTGGTAGTGATGAATATTTACTGTTTCTTATTTGTTTTCTCATTGTTCATATGTAATAATGAATACATTACTCATTACTTCTAATCAGTGAATATTGTTATGTAAATTTCACAGCAATTATCTGTACCTTTTTAGCAGGATATTTTAATTCCCATTTATGTCATTTTGCTTGGGTGGTTTTTTTTGGTCACCAAATGATGAATCTCAGAAGATTTGTAACAGAGCATAAACTGACTTGTGCAGTGAGTTGTGACATGCAGCATGGGGGATCTGAGTCCTTGCTACTCAAAATGTGGTCCATGCACAGCAGTCTCGGCATCACAGACTCTCACACCCCACCCCAGACCTGCTGAATCAGAATTTGCATTTTTAAAAGATCCCTAAATAGCACACGTGCACATTACATGGTAGAAATCACTCGTCTCAGGTATTTGCATTAAGCATTTAGTATTCCATTCTCATCCTGTTATGTTGGAGCTTTTTACAGAATTGTGAAGGTGGGTGTTTAATCTCTGTAGATGCAATTTTCTCTGAGCATGGCACATTATTTAGTAGAATGAAGTTTTATAGTACTACGGATGAATGATTCTGACCATAGTTAAAAGTTTGGTGAATACCTAAACTTTTCCCAAGACTTGGAGTTTTTCAAAACTCAGTCATGTTTTGGAAAACACTTATTTTTCCCTTTTATATCTAAGCCCATATGAATTCTATTTTGTGGAAAATTTAAGCCACATGTTTCTGATTCATTTACACTTAACCCTTGGGAAGGTTGTGTTACAACAGCAATTGCCTGTCCAAAAAAATCTCTTTTTAGTAAATATTTCATAAGTGTAGAGAGATTGGGTAAAAGAGAAATGGGAAGAAGTCACTGAAGAGACCCTGAGAAGTTGGGGGTTGGGTTTAGAACTCTGAACTTTTTTTTTTTTTTTTTTTTGAGATGGAGTCTCATCTCTGTCACCCAGGCTGGAATGCAGTGGCTCAGTCTTGGCTCACTGCAACCTCCACCTCCTAGGTTCAAGTGATTCTCCTGCCTCAGCCTCCTGAGTAGCTGGGAATACAGGCATATGCCACCACACCTGGCTTGTTTTTATATTTTTAATAGAAACGGGCTTTCACCATGTTGGCCGGGCTGGTCTTGAACTCCTGCCTCGGCCTCCCAAAGTGCTAGGATTACAGGTGTGAGCCACCACGCCCAGCCTGAGGACTCTGAATCTTGATGCAGGACTGTGCAGATTGTATTTGTGAATAACTTCTTTTCTGTACATCTGAGGGAGGACAGGAGGGGTTGGAGGGCCATGTAGTCTCATGTGTTGAAACAGTGGACACACAGTTCCTGCAACATTTAGTATTTTTACTAAACATACATTAATATTTCTTTCCCTTACTTCTACAAGTTAAATTAATATCACTTTGTGGAATTTTTGGTTTTGGGCTCCTGCAGAAATCTTGTCCATATTTAGTCTTAGCCAGCCTCTTAGCAATGTTGACAAAAGGTGAGGGGAAAAATTGCTGAACATGATGCTGCAAAAGTCTCAGTGTGTGATGAACTGAAAAAGGCAACCTTGATTATCTTTTTTGAGTGTTTCAGTTTGAGCTGATGTATAACCAGGGAATGTAAAAGATCCATTAACCTTCTTTTTGCCTTTCAGTAAAGCTTGAGTTTTAGCTTGTCAAATTATACATTAAATGATTGTATGGATACCGTCTTTTTTTGATGGATGGATAGCGTGTATTAACGTGTGTTTACATATGAGAATATATGTCATGAATAAAGAGTGAGTGTTTATGGTGGAGGAAAACAATGATCAAATTAATCATGTTTTCTATTTAGACATCTATCCCTAAATTTAGTGAGTTTGTTTAGATAAGACGACCTGGCTTGATTACAGCTCTGAGTAGCCATTGGTAAATGAAAGAGCATTTGAATTCCGCGTCTAGCACATTATTCCAAGGAGCCAGCAAATACATATTCATATGACAGATGCACTAATCAAGGCTGAAGGTCTTACTTAAATATTTTAAAAAGCAACCTTGGCAGTAGAAGGCAAATAGAACTCTAGTCTAGATGGTGTTTTTGCCAGTTTCCCTCTTGCTGTAGACTTTCTCATAATCCTCTTTTGTTGTGACATGGAATGTCTTTAATCATGCCATGCCCTTTATCTAGAAAGAAGGCTTTTCTCCTCCTCCATCAGCTGCCTCTTTCCTTCTAGGATCAACCCAGTGTCTGTCTGTGGTCCTTCCCTGGGCCGCTCTGTGTAGGGTTGGTGTCTACAATCTGAGCTTCCCACACACTCTATGCTTACCTCTATCCTAATGTTTGTCACAGTGGTGTATAAATAACTGTTTACATGCCAGTCTTCCCCAGGGTAGTCACTGTCTTGTGCTTCTCTGTGTCTACCACCTAACTCGCACTCAATGAAGTTATTGAATTGATAGACCCATGACTGAAAAAGTATCCTAAGGGCCAGGCATTGTGGCTTACACCTGTAATACCAATACTTTGGGAGACTGAGGTGGGAGGATTGCTTGATACCAGAGTTCTAGACCAGCCTGGGCAGCATAGCAAGACCAGTCTCTACAAGAAATTTTAAAATTAGCTGGGTGTGGTGGTGTGCAACTGCAGTCCCAGCTACTTGGGAGGCTGAGGTAGGAGGATCTCTTGAGCCCAGAGGTTTGAGGCTGCAGTGGGCTATGATGGTACCACTGCACTCCAACATGGGCAACAGAGTGAGTCCCTGTCTTAAAAAATAGCAAAAATGAAAGTATCCTAAATTAGCTCTGAAAAGCTATAAACGTCTAATAATGTCAAACTTGAGTTTGTGGATTGAGTATATGTTGAGGATTCTGTAAGTGAACCTAGTGTTGTCAGTTCATGTCACGCAGAAGCTGAGCCTTGCTTCTCTGGTTACAGTCTGGGTTCCTCTTTGCTGGGCACCCTGCAGATACATCCTGCAGGGCAGGGGAGGCTGTGTAAAAGAAACTGGTGGCCCACTATGGCCATCTTTCTTAGAGAACCCCAGGCAGTGGTATCGAGGGAGCCTTCATTCAGTTGTCGGAACTTAATGCCATAATGCCTTAACTGTGGTTTCCACGAGTCTATACGTGCCATCCTTCACTCTGTTCTTTAGGTTGTTGAAACTATATCCCAGTTTTAAAGACTTTCACAGATGACATCTTCATCGTTTCCTTCTCTAACCTGTTCCATTGTGTGTTTAATAAGTCTTTCTGTCAGAAAGGTATTCTTTTTCTCTCGTCTAAATCCCCACATGCCCATTTTTCTCTATTTGGTCCCTAGTAGTGAGGAGGAACAGCTGACCACCTCAAAGTTTTCTTCTCTGTCCATCCCCTGGCTCATGTATCATCCCCTTAGGGTTTTCAAGTTTCTCATTATATTTGTCAGTAAAACTAAGGTATGAACTTTCAACTCCAAGTTTATCACCAGAATATCCAGCTTCTTTTGTCATCTCCTGCTCTCCTGCATGTCTTCTCCCAGGCTATTTTCTGTTTCCTTTTGTCACCATCATGGAATAAGGAACTTATTCGTTCACTGTGCTTTATATTTTATCTTCTTGTGCAATTGTAAGCATCTTGAGAGTGAAAATTCCACAGATCTTTGTGTTTCCTGCAATGCACAGCACATAGAAATTGAATTTCCTAATAGCCGTTCCTGTCTTTGATATACCTAGCCCTAGTTTGTCTGAAATTGATCAAGAAATGTAGCCGGTAAACTTAGTTCCTACTCAAAGGGGAAAGTGTGTACTATATACAGAAGAGGCATTTTACATAGAGAAGCTCAGCACCAAAATCTAATGTGCAAAAGCAAGATGCAGAGCAGAGCAGATTCTGTACTCTACATTTGAGAGCCCTTTATTTGTCAACAAGGCAGCAGATATTTCTAGGTAGTGTTAGTGCAATCCAGTATAGAAAGTGGATTTGTTGGTATTACACATAATTAGGAAACAGGAACATCAATAATTACTGTGAGAGGATTTTGTATGGCATAATTAATGCCCTCAAACTATTTAGAAATTCTTAGATGAAAGAAAATACAGAAGTGGGAATTTTCGTGTTGCAAAGACAAAGGAAAACTGTGTTGGAAATATGTTACCAAACATCATGTTTTATGAGCACAGATTGGCAAAACATCAGGACACAGCTGTTGATTATAGCTGCTCTTTTCAGTAACTACCTCGGAGCCAATGAATCCTGTGCGGGGAGAGCCTGTCAGGACACATCAGAGCGCAGCTCCTCGCCCTCCCGATGACTTACTGAATCACACGCCTGCCCTAGAGAGGCCCACCAGTGTCTTAGGAAGTATTGGCTAAATGGAACCACATAGCAATGTGTGGCCTTGAATATTTAACATCAAAATCATGCTTTGGCAAGACATGTTGGCATCGCTCATCAACAAGCTCTCAGTTCTCTGGATTAAAGGCAAAAAATAAAATAAAGAATCAGAAAGTCATTTTAAAATTAGTGTTTACTGTGACATGTTCTATACTAAGATAATTTTGCAGAAAAACTGCCATTTTAAATCAAAGTATGCAGCAAGGGAGTGATCTACTAGGCTTTCATATCAAATATAAAACTACCACTAAATAACTTTCTGAAACTTCATGTGTAGTTTATCATATATTATTAACATTTCTGTTGGAGGAGGTATTTTTCATAAAATATTTAAGCTTCACATCTCAGAACACTATTTCAGCAACAGATACCAAAGCTATAAAATGAATGTTACAGTTCTATCAAATATTCAGCCTTTTCATTAAGGAAAAAAGAAAAAAAACCGTATCAAGCCATTACTAGTGACATGACATTTGCTCAAAAAAACCCATGTTTCAACATAACACTCTTGCACCCCTGGGAACATGAAGGCCAGAGGTCATCCTTCGTTTTGTTCATGGTAGTACATGATTTGGGGACATAGGGTCAGTGGATATTTCAGTTAGTATCAAGAGGTAATTATTGTATCAAAGGACACAATTAAGGAGCTATCAAAATAATTAAATTAGAAAACAAATTACAAATTACATCTTATAAAATGACCTTCCATTCCTAGAGTAGAGACATGTTGAAGCATAAGCAAGTTGTTCTGCCTGAAGTTGGTAGAATAAGCTTAGCATATATCAAAGAAGAAACTACGCTTAAGCAAAACATTTTTCTGTTTTATTCAGTTCTGCTTTTCATATGCTTTCTCATTGTTTTTTTCATTTCAGGTGTTCTTCCTTACATATACCTAAATATTACCTTTTGCCATTGTCTACTGCTAACCATGGAAGTAACTTCAGGACTTGAGGGTTCTTGGGGCTTTTGGGGTTTTTTTTATGTTTCATATTTCTTCAGAGAAGGAAAAAGTCTTGTCATTTGTGGAGCACCTTTTCACGAAAACCACGCAGTGCTGTTCCTAGTGTAGACCGTTAAAGTGAAAAAGCATTACTGGCAGGCTAATTGTGCATGGCGTAGCTTGCAGTCTAGCACAGTAACCCATCACACAACAAAATGCACGTGCTGGCCAGACTTGTGCAACGATGGTTGGTGTTCACAGTGACCCTGAGGTGGTTCTGTGTAATTTTGAGCTAAGGATACTTTATTATAGTCAAACATTTTGGAGGTAAGGTCTATATGAATACTTATTAGTGAAAAACATATAATTGGTCATTGTGGATAATTGGGAGATTTCCTTGACAGGTTATTGCCTCAGACACACAGACCCAGGCCCATAAGCAGCAGATTTAGACAGCAGAAAATCCAAGCCCGACGCTGCAGCAGGTGTAAATCTTTAGTGGTACAGTAGGTTTACATCATTACTGCCCAGACTAATTGGTCATGCGTCTTTAATTTGTTCTCACAAATCACTCCCTTCACTAGTGTGATAGTTTTGTTTTGCAAATAGTAACTCCAACAGAGTGTATAGATTCAGATAGAATATTCGGAATGTTGATGCTGAATCGTGCCAGCCACCTTTCCTTAAGGAGGAATGGAGGAAAAAACACACCTTACAACAATCTTTAAGGTTCACATTTGGTTGGTGTTCTTAAAAAAGAAGGATTTAAGGAGAATTACAGGTTGGCTATTGTGTGTGTGGTGGGGGTGCTTGCTTGGTGTTTTGTGAGTGTACACTCATCCTAGAGGAAGGAAGGGGCCTCGGGCAGTCCCAGCCAGGGTACATGGATGTAGAGTCCTTTTTGAGCTCTTGTTTGTTTGTTTGTTTGTTTTTGTTTAGACAGGATCTTACTCTGTTACCCAGGCTGGAGTGAAGCGGCATGGCCATAGTTCACTGTAGGCTCAAACTCCTGGACTCAAGCAATTGCGCTCCACCACCTTAGCCTCCTGAGTAGTTGGGACTGTAGGCGCACCACCATCCCCTGGCTAATTAAAAAGTACATATTTTTTGTAGAGACATGATCTCACTGTGTTACCCAGGCTAGTCTTGAGCTCCTGGTGTCAAGCAGTCTTCTTACCTTGGCGTCCCATAGAGCTCGGATTACAAGTGTGAGCCACGTCGCCCAGGCCTCAGGTTTTTTTTGTTTTGTTTTTCTGAGTCGGAGTTTCACTCTTGTTGCCCAGGCTGGAGTGCAATGGCACAATCTTGGCTCACCGCAACCTCCGCCTCCCGGGTTCAAGCAGTTCTCCTGCCTCAGCCACCCGAGTAGCTGGGATTACAGGCATGTGCCACCATGCCTGGCTAATTTTGTATTTTTAATAGAGACGGGGTTTCTCCATGTTGGCCAGGCTGGTCTCAAACTCCCAACCTCAGGTGATCCGCCCACCTCAGCCTCCCAAAGTGCTGGGATTACAGGCGTGAGCCACCGCGCCTGGCCAAAGGCCTGAGCTCTTTTTAATGCAAGTGAGATTTCTGGTGTTTGCTTATGTCAGGGTCAAATGGAATTTTGCCTTCAGACTCAGGGAAAGAATTAACATCCATCAAGACTTAAGAAAGCACAGTCCATGCTTTGGAACACACCAAGCTCTATTGCTAAATTTAATTTTGTTTTCTAATTAATTTTTTTTTCCAATAGAACAACTTTTTCAAAGCTTCATGTTTTATCAGCAATAAAGTACTTCATATCTGTAAGTCCAGCTCAGTGGATTTGAGGGAAGCTTTAGGGAAAGAAACAAGTGACTGATTTTAAAAACAGAATAGTGATAGCATTAACTGATAAAGGGATAATAGAAATAGAGGAAGGTTAGAGAGAAAGATAGTTCTTTCTTGTATATATATATTTCCAAATGCTGTCAGCATATTCAGGTGAAACACTCACCAGGCAATTAGAATAATGGATGTGTTTTTTAGATGAGGTAGATTTCACTGCATGAAAATGACGATTGATATGGGATATACCAGCCGATGAGTGAGAATGGACCAAACAAAGGGATGTAAAAGATGAGCAGTAATTTGGGTAACTCCTCAACAAATATGGAAAATTAACGTTTTAGTCAACAGAGGAGAGCCAGCAGGGTTAAGTTTTGCGAGAAATACGAAAACCAAAAACAGGCCACTCTGTTAAGCTGTTAGAACATCATTTGAGAATGCAGTGAGAGCTTAAGGCCAAATTGTTGGGTGTCGAGAAGGCAGAGAGGGGTGGAACTGGCTCTGTACATTAGCCTTGTGCAAGAACAAAGTGGTTTTTCCTCTTGGGGCACGAGGAGGTTTGTCTTCCAATGGCGCCTTGCAAAATGCTAGACATTAAGGAAAATTCCAGTAAACACATGGTTCTGGCTCTTAAAATTCCGAAGTTTCCTGATTTTAATATAAGAGTGTTCTGGCATGCTAGAGATAGTGATGGCGGGCCACAGTAAAAATTTTAATCTCCGCATTCAAAAGGGAAGTGAAGAAGCTGACCAACTCAGCAAACACTACTGAAGGGACGGATGTGAGGCTCCACGTAAGTTAAAATTGAGATCAGTTCAGCTCAGAAAAGAGAAAACTGGGTGAAACCTGGTTCATATTCTCAGAGATGCAGAGAGTTTTATAAGGATGAGTCTGACAAGTTTTCCCCGTTTCTCTAGAGACCCAAATAAAGAGAAATGAGTTGAAATTAAAGGAAGCTTTTTTTTTTTTTTTTGGTCTGTATCTTAGAAGATAATGAAATGTTAGGGTGGTCCTCTAACAGGGGCCACAAAGCGTCTTTAAGAGAAAAAAAAGGAGAGTCTAGTATCCATGTTAAATTATCTTACATGCAGTTGGCTGAAGTGACGGGTCAAGGCCAGGTGATTTCTTGAGAACCTTTTCAGTAAATGACTTGATTACTATCGTGAATACATTTAGTCAGTGCGCTTCAGACAAGCAAACATGCTATTGCTTGTTTTCGCTAATCCCCAAAAATGACTGAAAATCATTGTGTGTGTGTGTGTGTGTGTGTCCAGGAAACTACAAGTAGTACGTTCTGATTTTTGAAAAAAGAACAACTTTACATACAATTCAGTTTTAGATTGTTTCTGCACAGGAAAACTGCGTGTCATCTTCTGCTGTAACTGTAAAACACATTAGCAAAAGTTGCCACTGGAATTTGCTTAAATGTTTCTCAAAGCAGAAAAAGAAATGACTGGTCTCTGGTTCATTCAGACCCCTACTTGTGATCACAATTCTGTTGTCTTACATTGTCATATTCTGCTGAGAATAGTTCAACAAATACTACTCTTCATTAAAAGCTTTAGAATTTTCCTTTCTGGAATATTTAGAGATGCGACAAAATATATTTGTTATAAATATGTTCTTATCATATCAAATGACCTGAAATTTGCCATTTTTGATTAATTCCTGGAGATTACAAGAATGATGAGGGCAGTTGCATTCAGAAGTTGCACACAGTTGCCCTTTGCAGAAGTAGGTGCGCATGCACCTTGGAAATAAACAGAAACTTTCCTATTCATCTTTCAAAGTTGATGCAAAAACAGAAGAAGGTTTTTTTTAATGGCCTTTTCTTCGTTAGTTAGTGGCTCTTTGTTTTGAATTCCCATAGTAGCTGTTTATTTTTCTGCTTTGCGCAATGTCTGTATTAGTGATTTACTACTCGCTGTCTTTCACAAGACCTATGAGTGTGGTGTTTTAATTAACCGTATTTTGTGCATGTTTACTTTTGACATATTAAGAAAATAATAACAATTGCTTAAACTAACAAATGGAATATTAATCCAGTTTAGTTACTTTACTCCTTGTTACCTCATTCCCTCAGGTGTTTATTGTTCTTGTAGCCATTTGATGTGAATAACAAGAATTCATTATTTCAGTGTATTAATGTTACTCATTGGACTCCTTCCTTCCTCCTGTAGATCCTTGCTGCAAAACATCCTGGATTCTCATGTGAGCAGATCACATCTCTCTGACAGAAGGGTTTGCAAACTGTGCCCACAGACCAGATCCTCAGGGCTATTTGTTTATGCATTGCCTGTGGCGACTTTTGCAGTATGATGGCAGAGTTGAGTAGTTGCAACAGACTGGCCCACAAGGCCAAAAATATTTATTATTAGGGCCTTTATAGAAGTAGTTTGCTAGTTGTTCCCAGTTCCGCTGTCAAGGATTTTGTCCCTGTGTCTTTCTAGTGTGATCTCCACTCTTTTCTAACTCTCTTTCCGTGGTTGAGTATTCTGTGTCCCAGCCAAACCGACATTCCTTTCTATTTAACTACAGCATCTTGCCTATGCTATCTTTTCATCTCATGCCCTTTCTTCATCTTTTCAAATTCTGCTTCTCTTTTAAGAACCAGCATATATGCTCTCTCACCCAAGAAGCCGTATCTAGTTCCTCCAGCATGGATAGCTCTAATCTTAGTCTAATTGTTCTCTCCCACGTCTTGTGGGTGTTTCCTCTCCCAGGCTGTGGAGTGGCCAGGAACATAAGCCTCCTCCCCAAGACTTAACTTCCTAGGTGGAGACTCAACTCCCTCCCCGGAGTGGTGGCCACTCTAAGGCCTGCCAAGGATATTGGACTTAAATGCCATTATCTTTCGTGTAGTGGTGACAAGTCATTTGTTTCTGAAGTCAAAAATAATTACCTAGTGTAATTAGGTAATCACTTTTTATGTAATTATGTAATATAATGTAATAATCTACTTATGTGTGTAGAGCATTCACTCAGAACCCTACTTGCTGATTTTTGAACTATGCCCAGCCCTGAAATGATGTGGTGTCAGATTCCTGTGTGGTGGTGGCATCTATCTGGGCAGCTCCTCCAGGAGCTGAGGGAATGGGTCTGAATTCTCACAGTCCTGTTGGAAGTGTGTGGCCAGGCTGGTTCCTTTAACTGCCCGTTAGAGGACACTTTCCTTCCTTCTGGGGCCCTTCTAGCCTATCAGGTCAAATTTTTGTGGAGTTTCCTTACTAGTCATTTCCATTGAGTTCACAAAATCAGAATTCAGGTGAATGTAGCAAGCTTAGCTCAATCAAGTTACACTCTCTTCTTCTCCTTCCCAGCACATAACACAATTCTAGTTGATTTATTATTAGCACAGTTGTTCTGTAAGGACAGGAAACATACCTCTTCTAGTGATCAGCTTATGCATAACACATAGCATAGTAGGCACTGCCAAAATGCATATAGTAACATGAGTGTGTGTATATACATACTCACATGTGTATGTGATGCAGGATTTTTTTAAACTCTTTCACTCAGCTAGATCCAGGTTCTTGTCTCATGACCAGGAAAAATGAGGTATGTGGACATCGAAGAGTGAGTGGAATAGAATTTATTAAATGAAAAGGAAAGCTCTTAGCAAAAAGAGGGGTCCTGAAAGCAGGTTGCCAGTTGCCCCCCTTCCCAGTTGAATATGAGGGCTTTTGTATATCCAAGCTGATGGCGCTGGGTTCCCCATTTGTAAAAGGTGTGAACTCCTGGTGGCTCCACCCCTTCCCAACAGTGTGCTTATGGTCCCTTAGTCTGTTCTGGGCTTGTTCAGGCAAACTCCCTGTGCAGGTTGCCTTATCTGCACAAAACATGTGGTATAAACACTGGTGGGGTGGGTCAGAGATTCTTCTGGGACCCTCCCCTATCTGCCTAGAAGAGTTCTCTGCCTCCTGCCTCTATCTTAATGTACATATGTGTCATACATTTGCAACTACAATGATTATATTTCATTCATATTTGTATTTCCTGTAGGCATAACACTAATATTACTGACAAAGCTGGTCCCACCAAAATGGGCTCTTTCCCTGTTTGGTGCTTCAAAGCTAGTACACAAAACTGAAAGTGAGTGTCAAGCAGTGCAGGCTTTAATTTGATGGCCATGGAATTGAGCGGGAGCTTGGATCACAGATCAGCTTATCAGCCTATGAGAGCCAGGAAGTCACAGATAAGGGCATCTTTAATGAATGGGTTGGGCATTAAAAGCAAAGGGAGGAATATTCATGTCTTGAAATGAATGACAAACATCTTGGAACCAGAGTTGCCACTTTCCTTTTTGTTCTTTTATGTTTTTTTCCAGTTATTGTCCTAGTGATTATCAACTGTCATGGTGCTGCTGGAAGTGTCATTTAGCATGGAAATTAGATTATAATGAAGTTAGAGGTTCTTCAGAGGTCAAGTGAGCCAGCATCTTTGGATTTCCACCAGTCTTAGCCAGTTTGGTTATGCAGGGGATTTGACTTTAGGCATCCTGTTTCCTAAAGTAAAGCAGGTAGAAATTTAGCTAGGTCATGTAGGCATTACACTGGGTGACAGTGTAATATTTACTCTACACTGTTAAAACAGCTGAATTAATCCATTCTTTACTCTCTTGGCATTGAATTTCAGTTGAGCACTCCCTCCCCACTCACTCTCCTCCCCATTTCATACTAATTCTAACTTGATTCTCTCTCTCTCTTTTTTTTTTTTTTTTTTGACAGGGTCTTACTCTGTTGCCCAGCCTGGAGTGGAGTGGCAGTCTTGGCTCACTGCAGTCTCAGCCTCCTGGGCTCAAGTTATCCTCCCATCTCAGCCTCCCAAGTAGCTGGAACTATAGGTGTGCACCACCATGCCTGGCTAATTTTTAAATTTTTTTTTTTGTAAAGATGAGATCTCACTATATTGCCCAGGCTGGTCTCAAACTTCTGGGCTCAAGCAGTCCCTCAAAGTGCTGGGATTACAGGCATGAGCCACCACACCTGGCCTTGAGTCTCTCTTCTAACTATAATACTTCTTCCTAGTTGGTACTAGCCTACAACTTAACCTCATATGGGATGATTAAATCTTCCTCTACATGCTCCCTCAGTTAGACCTAGGTACTAGAAACAGGTTCCAAAGGCACTTCACTCCTTTTGAAATGAGATTGTGGTAAGTTAATGGCAGCACTGTCCTTTAGTCCAGCTGTCAATAACTACATACTGTAAACAGTCAAAGTTTACATGTTGGTAAGAAGTCTGGGGATGTGTGCCATTGTTCTCTTGCTTTATTTTTCCATTGGAAAGCAATTGCTTTGAACACCAAAAAAAAAAAAAAAAAAAAATTATAGAAGATTATACCTTTTAAAGGCAATCTCTGCATCTTGTTTAGTGCAAGAACACAGTCTGTAAAATGTAGTGTGACTTGCACAGCAATTATTCACTGTGTTAGATCTAATTTCAGAATGTTTCAATTGCCCATTATTTTAGCACATTTTTTTTAAATGTAATCAACAGCAGTGTTGAAACTGTAGTTCTCTTGAAGGCTGATGTGTTGGTGCCTACTGATTGTACAAAGCTGTATACTGTCTCTTGAGTATAAGTGCTTAGAGAACATTGAGATCAATCTGCTTCATTAACTGAAGCCTTATTAGTTCTGCAGGAGTGTGCAATGTGCTCAATACAGTGAATCATCCAAATAACCAAAACTTACTACTTTTAAGAATCAAAGTTTTTCCCTATATTATATTTAGGATTTAATGATTTCCTGCCTTCTTAACAGCGCATTCAAATGATAACTGAACCTTACGTTATGGTTCTAGGCCATCTATTTGCATTGTTGCATTGATTATTTTGTTGAGTTAATAAGACATAAGGAACTGATTGCCCCTATATTAAATAACTTCAAAATGTTGAAATACTTTAGTCTCTTTTGATAATATTCTATCTACTTTCTCTCTAGTCCTCTATGATTTTTCAGTTCTACCAATGCACCCTTGATGCTATTAACATGTTTATTTTAAACACAAGTTCCTAAGATAACTGCCCTCCTCATAGAGTCCACTCCTCATATCAAAGCAGATTTGTGCAGCAATGAAAAGTATGCACTCTATTTAATTCCAGCTCTGCTTCCTACTAGCTGTTTATCTTGGGCAAGTTACTTAAGCTTTCAATTTCTCTCTCTTAATCTCATCTATAAAATGGGCATAATAGTACTCACCTACTAGAATTGTTGTAAGGCCCAAGTGCCTAGAGCAGAGCCTCGTATATAGAAAGTGCTAAATAGCTACATTAGCTTTGTTTGTTGTAGATACACTAATGGATAAGGATCTTGTTGAAACTGTCTTTCAGTTCAGAGAACTTCTGATTTTGACCAGCCATATTCCAGCTTTCAGGACTGACTGGTTACCTAGATGTAAGAAGTTGGAACATTTGCTATTCAGATTATCCTATCTCCCGCAATTTTCTGATTACCTCATCATTTCCTGGGAGTTACAGGGATGTGAAATGAATAAACTTAGCCTTCATTCTACCTATGTGATTTAATGGGTAGTTATTCTAGGGCAGAGTGAGTTATTTGCACATCCGCCTGAGTGCACACACTATTGACTGTTGTGAATAACCACCATAAACCACAGCGTTCAGTGCTTTCCCTGCTTACACCAACTCATCTACTACTCAACAGCCCATGAGTAGCTGTGGAAGCTAAAAAGAACACGTATAACCTCCTCCAGGTGTTCAGCAAATCAGTGACAATGCAGAATCTAAAACCTAGGTCTTTCCAAAACTTCAGAATGAACTAGATTCTTGCCTCCCCTCCTCTTTTTTTTCTCCTGCCTCAGCCTCCTGAGTAGCTGGGACTACAGGCGCCCGCCACCGCGCCCGGCTAATTTTTTGTATTTTTAGTAGAAACGGGATTTCACCGTGGTCTCGATCTCCTGACCTTGTGATCCGCCCGCCTCGGCCTCCCAAAGTGCTGGGATTACAGGCGTGAGCCACCGCGCCCGGCGGTGCCTCCCCTCCTCTTAAAAGACCATGCAACTGTTTGTACAGCACCTCTCACTGCAGTTCTAGTTGAAAGGAATTGTTTATTACCAGTGAACACATTTCATAGTTGAATCTCTGTGGTTGTTTGGTTCTATAACTTCTTGTTTCTTTTTCAAGATTTGAGAATGCAAAATGCTGCAATTCAGTCTTCATCCTTGGAAATATCTGATGGAAAGATATGGCCAGCATCAGTGTCTTCAAATTCTCACTTGTCCCAAAGCCTTTCAACCTCACTTCTCTTACCCATCTTTGATGGGTTCAAGGGCTATGTCTGTCCACTATGGAAGCCACAGCCACATATGGCTCTTTACCTTTCAATTAATTAAAATTAAATAAATTTAAGAATTCATTCCTTTGTTGAATTAGTCAGACATCAAGTGCTTAATAGCCACTTGTAGCTAGTGGCAACCATAGTAACTAGTGATGTGGAACACCTCCGTCATGGCAGACAGTTGTGTTGGACAGCGTTCTAGGAGGATCATCACAGAGGCAGTTGCCACATACACACTCTTTCTCATTAGCTAGGGCTTGGGACCCGGTTTCTTACAGGTGGGCTGGAAATCTTCCTCTTGCCTTTCGGAATGAAGCTGCACTAACCCAGGCCCGGGCAGCAATTGCTTCTTTAGGTCTCCGTGGGTACCACCCTGTGTCTTGCTTAGCTTTCACCCTGGCCTTAACCACGTGGGTAACATGAAATGGAAAAGAATCATGAATCAAACACACAGAAGCTGTCCAAGAAAACCACAGGAGTGGAGATGCCAAAGAGACAAGAAATGGAGAGAGATGACTTCAGAAGATTCTAGGTTCTTTAGTGCCTCCCATAAAAGTTGTCTCCTACCTCATGGGTCTTGATGACTCTAATTTGTCTTTTCTCTCTCTCTCTCTTTTGTGTTTTTTTGTTTGTTTGTTTTTTATTTGGAGAGATGAAGTCTTGCTTCATTGTCCAGGCTGGTTTCAAACTCTGGGCCTCAAGAGATCCTCCTGCCTCAGCCTCCCAAAGTGCTGGGATTACAGGCATGAGTTACCTTGCATTGTCAGGCTTTGAAATTGTCTGAGTAGGCTGACATCAGCAATGTTTAAAGAGAATGAGGTAGAAGGAGTAGAAAATGTTTGAGTATGTTGGAAATATAAATGGTTTTATTTCATAGTCTGTTTCACTTTTGTATTTATGTACATTTATACCGGTTGCTACATTAAATGTCACTTTTATTGTAGGTTGTGGTCAAAGTTTGAAAAATACTGGGTTAGAATTGTAGTTAACACAATAAACAGAATTCTTTTTCTAATTTCCTAACATCTCTGTGATATGTTTTATGTCACCCTTTTATGTGTATCAGAACCATGAAAGACAAGTGCTTCATTTGGGTGTGTGTCATTAGGAATAGGGAACCCTCTGTGGGAAGCAGACAATGGTTTCAGATTTTAAATATGAGTCACAAGTTTTGTAGAAGAATCACACACAAAACAGTTTTATTGTGAAATTTGTAGATTTGGGAATAGGGAATCCTTTCTGGTTAGTTTTATGGGGAAAATTATTGTACATGGACTCATAATGATCTGTGTTAGGAGGTGCAGACAGAGAATATAAATACTTGTAAAAGAAGAAAAAATGGGAGAAAAAGGTACACATGGCTGGAGAGTGCAGATCAGAGGTCCTTATTTATTCGAGTTCATGGGGCATTTACTCCTCTGACACTGGCATCAGGGCTAAGGAAACAAAGATGAGTATGACTGGCTCCCTGCCCTCAAAATCTGACTTCTTAATTCCGGAGAGAGGCAAGTCCAGTAAACAAACAGCTACAACGCAGCATGAATCTAGGACAGCTGAGCACAAAGGGCACTCAGATGTGTGGATGCATCTGACTCAGCCAGCAGAAGGATATTTTCATCCTTGGAACCTTGCCTTGTCCAAGCCAGGATCTTCTGCCTCCGCATCACCCTTGTCTTCCCTACCAACCTTGCAAATCTCTGACCTTGATAATGCGTGTTCTTTTGTACGTTTGCTGAGATCAATGTACAACTATTCTCAGGGTTTTTAAGCAACTATAAAATGAGGTTTTTATAATTGAGTTTGAATCTTCTCATACAATAATCACGTTCATGATTCAGCCTAGGTTTTTACATGTTGCATTCCTACTCAAGGGCTGGGTTTTTTTTTTCCCCTCCTTTTTTCCACTGAAAGAATGCCAACAGGAATAAATTGAGTGGTATGAGCCCTCATAGTTACCTTTTATCTTCACTTGGGTATTTATAGTAAGATGAAATGTGCAGAAGTTGTTCTTTCCTTTCATATAAACCAAAGATACAAGGAATTTACTAAGTGTCTGGGCAGTGATTTGGTCTAATGAGAACAGCATGGAAGCTGCAGGGGCCTGGGTGACCTCTGGGAGGCTGCTCCTCAAAGTGGGGCCGGCCAGTGCCAGCAGCCGCGCTGCCAGTGAGGGCTTGACTTGGGGGTACAACGAGGAACTTTCTCATGCAAGTGAAATGGTGACTCTTGTTCATCGCTTCTGAGTTTTCTTGCAGGAGCGTTTGCAAACAAACCCTTTCCTTTTAAGTTCTTGCCTCCTATTGACCATTTTATTCCAACTAAAAAAAACTTAAAAATTATACCTATAGTTTGACCATGAGCAGTCTCTTTATGAGCATTAGAGTGTTGGAAATTGTGATGTTCAGCAAAATCTAGAACACATGGCTGCTTTATAAAAATATGAGATTCATGGCCAGGCATGGTGACTCACACCTATAATTCTAGCACTTTGAGAGGCCAAGGAAGGAGGATCACTGGAGCCCTGTAGTCTGAGACCTGCTTGGACAACATAACAAGACCTCCATCTCTAAAAATATGAAAAAAATTAGTGGCTTATACCTGTAATCCGAGCTACTTGGGAGGCCGAGGCAGGAAGATTGCTTGAGTGCAGGAGTTGGAGGTTACCGTGAGCTATGATTGCACCACTGCACTCCACCCTGGGTGACAGTGAGATTCTGTCTCTAAAAACAATAATAATCAGAAAAATGTGAGAATCAGTCATCCAATGTAATACTTATCTGTTGCCTTGAGGTCACGTGCCTTGCATAGGCTTCCCACTTCCTGCTGAAAGTACTATCTTAAAATTATCAGAGTGGGAGCAGCCTCCAGATCAGGTGGGAGCTGTGGCCCCTCGGACTTTGCTAAATAGCTGTGTTTGTTGTACTGCTTTTGTAAGTCAGCTCAAGCCACAGGATGTACATTGTGAGTGAACCGTATTGTATCTGCCTCCTGCCTCTGAGTACAGTGGTCCCAGCATTAGATGCTCCATTCACAGAGCATCTGCATGACCCCCATGATCAGCACTGCTCCACTGTGCTCCTTTCATTGATCCTGTTGTTGCTGCCACGAGAGCAAAATAGAATTCATGTAAATATATATACTACACAAACGCACACACACACACACACATTTTTAGAGGACTTGTGGTTTCTGAAGATGACAAAAGGAAAAAAAAAAACTGTGAAAAGCAAAAATATCCAAAGGTTCATCTTCTGCCCTGACCCATCACCCGTCTTCAGAGGTACCCAGTACCTCCAATTCCCAAGCCTTTCTGGGGTTCTGCTGAGCCAACACTTAGCTGTTTACTGTATCCCTTCATGTAAGCTTAGGGTTCTACATTTTCCATTATGCTCAGCCCCATCCATTAGCCTTACAGCTCCTAAAATGTTATCTTTCATTTGCTATAGTCTCCTCTATTGTTATTCTTGTTATCTGAGTGATTTAAAGACTTTTCGTATGTTCACTGGCATTTTGGTAGGGTTTTAGAAGAGCGTCGAGGCTGCATAGATATGTTTGATCTGTCTTGTTTATTTGGACATCTCAGCAGCCTCTTTTTAAAGAATAATCAGTCCCTGGTCCAGAGACCCCTGGGACCACTTGGTACTTCTTAAACTTGCCTTCCCTTCACATGGGCTGATTACTTAACCTGACTTCTATTCCTCACTCCAAACCCAGCCCAAATTTAGGGAACCTATGGAAATGCATCTGGCCTGGTCCCTACCATTTCCTTAAGAAATGATCACTCTCTCCTATTATTTTCCCCAAAAACATACGTTAACTTTATCACTTAATGTCTTGTCTATTATTGTTACCTGACCGTTGAGTATAGGAACCATTGTCACACCTCTGTATTCTCAACAATTTACATAATGCCTGCATTTAATGGGTGCTTAGTAAATAACGATAGTAATTGTCACTACAAATTACAAAAATATGTTTATAGTAGTTCTAAGTCTCAATCAGTCTTCCCAAATTAACCGGGAAAGAAACATGCTCAGGCACAACCCATGAGTTTCAACACCTGGAGGTAGTTACTACATTGGCAGAATAGTGTTGCAGGGGAGGGGAAGGGATGGATGCAAAGAAATAAATCTCTCTTTCTCTCTCTCCCTCTCTCCCTGTCTCCCTCTCTCCCTCTCTCTCTCTGTCTCTGTCTCAAAACATGAGAGGTGGTATGTGAAAGATGAGGGCATTGTCTGGGGAGAAACAAAATCTTCTGTGAGTGCACTTTAGTCTTCTACAGGGCAAGTATGACCTAGATAGTCAACAATTGGAATTACTTTTAACTGCTCACCTTGTTTCTTTTTACTGCTACTGTTGTTCCTTGTTGATGAGGAAAATCAGGTGATGCTTATCTTAAAGATAAGGTGTTTGTATCCTCCCCTGAAGCCTCAGGATCCAAGCAGGCTTCATTCCAGGCATCCTTAAGTGAGTCTGTTGCCAGGAAAGCTGCAGTGTGGGGGTTCACCATGACTACTTATATTGCAGCATTGCTTTTCATTCAAACTCATGGATGCAGGAGAGGGTCTCACTTGTATTTGCCCAACATGTATTATTAGTAGTAGTATTGTTTTACATTTCTGCAGTTTTTTTCATGGAAGCCTCACATTCTACTTTCCCATCTCACAGGCCGTCCTCACCACGATACACATGATCATTTAGTGACAAAGTCTGTTCGTCAGAAAACTCTAATTGCTTTATGTGTGAGAGCATTAAACTGCAATAAATTTATGGATGCAGCTGCTCCATTACTGGAGAACAAGTTTTATCTCCTAATAAATTGATGTTTCTTTTTAGTGTCAACTAAAACCAAAATTTACACCCAAGGAATTGAACCTTAACATTAAATAATTACTTCAGTGCCACCAGTGGTAAGAAAGGGTCCTCACTTCCCAATTCTAAAAAGGCTGGAGTGAGGGAAATGGTTTTTTCCTCTGTTAATTGTTTCTTGAAAGCATAATTGCACAAGGGCTTTAATTGAAATAAGCATAGGAACTATGCCCTTTTAAAGAAGATACTGTAAATAGTGTCATCATTTGGTATGAGTTACACCATAAGGGGAAACACTAAAAGGCTTATTTATGTTGAAGGGTAAGGGGGAAAAAAGAGGTTTGCTTTGGTGGTTTGTCTGCAGTTCCATTTAAGATAATGGAATAGATACTTAAAATTCTCTGGACTTTGACGAATATTTAATTCATCTTTTCTACAAGACTTTTGAATTAAACTGACTACTGATAAAAGATACAGTGTGGACAATTGAATTATGTAAATTTGGCTTGCTCTGAGGGGATCTGAATTTAAACGACCAAAGGATGGGTTTTTTTTTTGTTGTTGTTTATTATAACTCAATGTACTAATCTAGTAATACTGTACATTAAGGACCTCAGTTGGCTGGTCCCATGTGAAATAAGAAGTAGTATCAGGTTTACTTTATATTCATATTATGGATTAAAAGTTTGTTATTATGTGTGTGTGTGTGCGCGCACACACATGAGTATGTATGTGTGTGTGTGAGGGAGAGCTCTCCCCTAATTCAAATACAACACAGATTAAAATGGCTCCTGGACAGGCGCAGTATCTCACACCTGTAATTCCAGCACTTTAAGAGACCAAGTTGGGAGGATCACTTGAGGCCTCTCAGGAGGCTGAGGTGGGATTGCCTGATCCCAGGAGTTTAAGGTTGCAGTGAGCTTTGATTGCATCAGTGTACTTCAGCCAGGGTGATAGAGGGAAACTCTGTTTCAAAAAAAAAAGTTTTCTCCAAATTTCTATGAATCAGGAAGACTTTAGCAGTTGAGTGTTAGAATATTAGCCAAGCTGAAGTAGCCCTGGGCAGGGACCTACACCTCTGCATTGCTCCAAGTCAGCCATCTGCCTAGTTTATTAGCTTTGTCATGTCACTGGGTCTCTCTGGACCTCAGTTTCCTCATCAAAAGGTTGGTCCTGATAATCACAAAGCTATCTTATCAGAATGCTCTTTAATTCTGTCACTCATTCCACAACATGTAATTAACACCTACATCTTACTTTTCTCTGCCTTTAACCTTCCACTCAGTGCTGTGTATAGCCAGTGTCTGAACAGGAAAACAGGAAAGCAAACAATCCAAGTACAGACTGGATATTGTTCTATGCCAGTTCTATCAGTTATCTTGAATATGATTGAATAATCCTTTTGAAAAAAACGTAAAGTATCAGATGCCATAATAGAGATCAGCACACACTGAAGTACTTAATGGAGCAATGTGTGACCTCCTGGCTCTAGCATTTTGGAATACGATTCTGTGCCATATAACCACATGTCAGTCAATGACAGACTGCACATATCACAGTGGTTCCATAAGATTATAATACCACATTTGTACTGTACCTTTTCTAATGTACATATATTTAGATACACAAATACCATTGTGTTCCAGTTGCCTGCAGTCTTCAGTGCAGTCACATGCTGTACAGGTTTACAGCCTAGGAGCAAGAGGCTCCACCACACAGCCTCGCTGTGTAGTAGACCACATCATCTGTGTTCATGTGAGTAACTCTATCATATTCACACGACGGTATTGCCTAACAACCCTTTCTCAGAATGGAGCTGCGTTGTAAATGGATGACTGTAGTTCTACGGTTGATGGAATTTTTTTTTTTTTAAGTCTCTGCTAGCTACAGGGAAATTTTTCCAAAGTAAGAGAAAGATCTTGTGAAAAATCACATAAGAAACACATTGTGTCTCTGGGGTAAAATTAAAGGGTTTAACCAGAAGGCATCCTTATTCCTCTTCAAGAACTCGGATCTAAGTCCTCTGCAGAGCCATTTGAGGTCTTTTAAGAAAAGGCAAAAGTATTATAATATTTAGTTATTAGCATGTTCCTTTGCCAAAGTTCTAAAAAATCCTTAATACTGTATATTTTATAGAATCTTGAGGTCTCTTGAATAAGTAACAGAATATATTTAAAGCTGTCTTATGGTACTTGCAATCTACTTTTACTATTAAAATTACTATAAAGATTTAGAGATATTATATCTTTGCCTGTGTGATCCATTGTTGCTATATCATGGAGCCAACTCCTTGGTCAGAAACATAACCTCCAATTATATCATTGCTCCTATGGGAAAATCTGATCCACTTTATGATGTGGTTTCTAAGAACACATTGTGGTGAAAAGGAGAGGATGCCTGTATTTTTTAAAATTGAAGCTTTTCAACCTTTATAACATCAGTTATGACTTGGCAAGATGTGAACAATGTGTCGTTTATGGATTGAATTTGAGTGTGGTCTCACGGCCTTTTCCCTCATGCATACAAAATGGATAAAAAAATGTATACATCAAACTGAAGCTTTAATTGGAAAATTTGGAACTGTACATATATACACTCATGTTTTTAGAATAAGGATTTTATTACAATTGTCATTTAAAAAAAACTGTCTTCTCTGCAGTGCCAAACATCTTGATCTTCCAAACATCGACTAAAGCCACAGTTACTGATAACAAATCCTGGCTTTTCTCTCAAAACTTCAGAAAGCTTTTGGCTCCTTTTTGTCATTAATCAGACTACATTTCTTGGTGAAATCTTTAAATCTTTAACTTAATAATTACTTCTAAATCCTGGACAGAATCATTGTCCCTAAGTTATAAGGGAAAAAAAAAAAGAAAAGAAACTTACAAAGTTTTTGTTTACTCATTTGGAAAGTATTGGTGTGTATCGAAGATGTCCAATCAGCTTTCTTTGAAAGATCTCTTTCACAATACTATTCACTGGGCCTTAGAAACTGCATTACCTAAATAGTTCATCTGCAAAGAAATCCTGAAGATATGGTGAACTTGCTCAAGAGAAGGATTCAGTGTGTACGATTTCTTTTCCTCTTTTCATGAGAAGATCTAGCCAAACTATAGAAGGGACAAAACATGTATTTGAAAACAGGTATTCATCTCACATCGAGGAAGTAGGAAGGTCAAATCTTAGAGATGGACTTGGAGAGGATAATAAGGTAACAATACATTAGAGCTGCCATATTTTATTAATTTAAACAAATTTCTAATTTACTTTAGAGTTTTTTGTAACTAGGGAAACCTTAGCACTCATGGAAGTAATTGGATTGGCAGCCCCCGAGAAAACTCTTCTTTTCACCAGCAAAGCAGATTCACCTGCTGCAGCCCAAGTATCCCCAAGCCTGAGGCCCAGCAGCAGGGAGCAGGGAGAATCAAGTCTCCCACCTGCTCCCTGCAATGAGTGTTTTGCAGCGGAGTCCTGCACATCCCCTCACACACTGCTCTCAAACCCAGCACATTGTAACATCCCACGACATCCCGACTTCATGAGCAAGCCAGGCTTCTTTTTTGCTTCTCTCTTGCTGTGACTCAACTACTACGGAAAGTAAAAATTGTTATTTTCTGAGAATGTTGTTGATTGGGTTTATCATATATCTCCAGCCCTCTTCTCCATATTCTGTCACTGTGATTTCGTCCACTTCCATGACTTACATTATAGTTGTGTATATGTCGATGACTGCCAAAGCTAAATCTTCAGTTTCACTTCTCTCCTGAGCTGCAGGCATGGATTTCTAATGACCCACTCTATGTCTCTGCCTAGATGTCATTTTTCTTCATTGTATTGAGTATTTATGAAGTGCCTTTTCTGTGTTCAGCACTGGATTAGATGGTTACTTGTATCTCATCTCATATTATTCACATATACTTGAAGCCAATACTATTATTTCTATAAGGAGTATCAGAAGAAATTATTCAAAATAGGACAAGAAACTCTGTGCTTTATATTTCATACTTAACAAATTGGTCATTGTGACCCTCTATGAGTTAAGACCACCTTATTTCCAAAAAATTATTTGAAGCAGCTTCTTAAAATAGCTATTCAAATGAAGTTTACAAGGACACAAAAATGATAAAAAGAACATTACAAAATTGATATGACCACCTAATTGGAATGAATGACTAATTATAATTGTACATCAATTTTATCTCAGAGTTTCCTGGCAGCCAAGGCAAAAAGAACAACATCAACTCCTTAATCTGCCATCAGAGGAAATATATTAGTTCATGTAGAGAATAATTTCACTAGTGCTGAATTCTAGGAGTATTTTTAACATACATACTTGTAATAGAGAAATTGTGAAACAGAATAAGCATTTTCAAACGAAGACTTGTTTGAGATTCATGAATTTTTTTGTGCTCAATTCTTTGATAAATGTGAGATCATCTGTAGCAACACCTTCTCTGGCATTAAACTGTACTATATAATTTCACTGTGAAGTCTATATATATTATAGAAGAAAAAATATATAACAAATCAAATAACTTTTTTTTAAATATAGGCTTGCAAAGACACAGAAATGTTCCCATTATGACCATTTGTCATATTGGCTTTTGGTCAAAGCTGAAGATACATCATTACATTGTAAAGATGTTTTCCTGGGATTTAAGTTAATAGAATTTAGAAATATGCAGCTTTAGAGGTCAGTATGCTTGGTCTTATTACAAATAGTAAAATGTTCATAGAGAATTTTGTGAATACAAGAAGAAAGAGGAGACTACCAGGAAAGGGGGAAGTCTGTTTCAAACCTCTCTCAGGATAATCACTAGATGATTTCTACCTAAAACTGCAAAATCAGTTTAAGACTCATGTTTTTATCCTATTGTTTATTTAAAAATACTCAAATGGTCATCAATTTTTCTATTGCTGTTTCTGGTAATGCTAATTTTATTAATACATACCATCACCATTTTTAATCAATTATAAGATTCAGCTTTTCACAATTTAAAATCCCTGATATCAAGATACTTTATTATAATCCATGGCATTTTAATTGACAGCATTTTCTGTCTTCTTAGACATTTATAAAATGTGTCATGATCAATGGTTTCTTAAACTCAACAATTAAAAGGGTTATAGTTGTTTACTTCGTAAATACTTCCTACAGTTCTGCAGCACAAAATTCAGGCCATATTCATAAAAAAAAAAAAAACTTGGTTCTGGCAACAGAGGGATAGAGGATTAATTCTTTGAAGGTTTTGACATGTAAAAGAGATTGTGGGATCTCCTTTTATTGGAAAGACAGAATTAACACCTTAAGTGAATCTATATTGTAATAAACCCTAGGACTTGGAAACAATATTGCAAATATTAAATATCATATAAATTTATCTCTATGGAAAACATCTTCAACTTCATTAAATTTCTGCATGGTGCCATTTTACTTACCTATTTCATGCACCCCCATACCTTCTCCAAAAGTTCTCTAGACAATGTTGCACTGAGACCACAGAGATGGCATTTTAATGTCAAAGCAAAATAATGTAGCAGAAACCTATAGAAACAATGTTGTGGTGACAAAATGAAATGTCAGTGGAGGTCTGTTGTAACATAATGTCAAAACAAAATGTCAGCCAAAATCCATGGAGACACTATTATGATATCAAAATGAAACAATATCAGCGCCAGTCTGTAGAGACATTACAATATGAGAAAAGACAAAACAAAACGGTGTCTGTGGAGGCCTGTGACTTCTGAGGCTTAACGTAGCTTCCTGTCAAACGTGGCTAATAGTTCAGTATGTATTTTCTAAGTCTTTTCTTTTCCAACTCAAGAGAAGAAATCCCAAAGGAGTTCTTTAGTATAAGTGGCTGGGTTAGACAATTGCTGATATTGATATCTAAATCTATGCCTGTGTCCGTATGTATATCAGTGTGTTTGTCAGTATCTCTGTCTATTCATTCTGGGCTTCTAATGCTTCCAAACACATCATTAGTCCCATTTGGTCTTGGCTTAGTTTCCCTACACACCAGTACTTGGATATCAGTCGGAAGTATAAAATACAGGCAAGGCAGTGTTCCAGTCTGCTTGGGAAGGATCATGCTGAGTTTTAACAGATGCTTTGCTCCATTCTTTTCTCCTCTGTCCTCAGGTAGAAACTGGCACTGCCCCTTCCTTACTGAGCCTTGAGGCACCAGGTGGTTTTGAAATGTGCACCTGAATTCCTATGACCTTTGGCCCTTGTGCTCATGTTCTGGTAGCACCTCGGCTGGGTAATACTGGTACTCTGTTTTCCCAGCCCTTTCATAGAAGCTGAAAGATTAAAGAAAATATTATATTTATATATAAACAGAAAAATATTTTTTAAATCTATAATCATATTAAGTTGGGACTTTTTTCCAAAACAAAGTTAGTAAAGTATCAAATTAAAGTAGATATCATTGTGAGACAAATTTTATTATGCAGAGATAAGTTTAGACATTGTAAAGGGAAAATTTTACTATATAAATAAACTTATGAAGATCAAAAGATTTTTATCCATATATTAAGCATTTGAGTCTGGAATTAAATATTGATTTGTTTTTGTTTTAGAAATTTGAAAATCCCTGAAATTGAGAGAAAAAAAAAGTCAAACTAGAGAAAAAAAAGCAAAAACTTCCACAATAGTAAAGATGTATTTTTCTCATTTTAATCAGCTGCAGTATAATTTTAAAATCATGTATTAAGCAACAACACAATAAAGTCTCAATTAGCTAGAAACCAAGCAAACCCACAGTTAGCCAATATGTTTGCAAATTACACTTTTAGAAGCAAGAGGTTGATACCTATAAAAGTGCTGTTATTGGGGCGAGGTGGGGGTCTGTCAGAAAAATAGTGAGAAAGCAAAAGAACTCAACTTCCTCCTTTTTTTCTACAAAGTACTCAACGATCAGTCATGAAAATCTCAAAAGTTTTTTTTTTAAGTTAAATATCCATTATTCCTTCTTTTCAAGATGGACAAGACCTTTATTGCTTTCTAGAAGCATTTTCAAACACAAGGATTGAAACAAACAAAAAAGGGTTTCAGTAAATCTTTGGCTAATCAGCTTACCACTTGGTTCTTCTAAGACTGTGATTTTCAGGAACGTATATCCGGTTCAATTTGCATGTCTTAGCCACAAAACTACAATATCTACCGGTGCGGATGTGCTGGAGCCTGAAATTGAATTCTCGAGGCATGCGCTTCCATACTGGTGACAGGAGCATGCAGTGGGAAAAGTGGGAAGCGTTCTTTATCACCAGCATCAGTGGGATACTCTTGAGAGATCAGAATAGGAGCTGGTCACTCTTTAGCAGGAGATTGAAGAGTGAAGACCAGCAAAGATTGAAACGGAGGATTAAAAATTGTATGTCACAGTCACCACATTGACCAGCAGGAGTAAATGTGGGCAAAAACTAAAGACAAACTGATTTTCATCACATGTCAAAGAAAGGAAAACTAGCTTGAGTATAGCACCAGATCATGTGCTTGGGAGAAAAAGTTTGGAGGACTTGGTTAAATCTTTAAGAGAGTATTTGTATTTGGAGCTTTGTAGATTACAAATTCAGTGTTTTAAAAATTTACTCCCTAAGTTAACCATAAATATTGTAAAAAAGTAGTACAGAAATTATTCGTAAAGTGTGTTAGGAAGTGGTGGACATAATCCTGTAATTATAACCAATAGCTGTTACCATTTTGGAACATTTACGTCCATGCCTTTCATCTACTTAAAAAAATATATAAGCATCCATACCAGTTTTATTCTTGGAAAGATATTTGAGCTATTTGAAAATAATTGAGAATTAAGAATAACAGAAATTAGAAAGTCTAACATTAGAGAGTAAAGCTATGTCTTCCTCTTTTCCTTTTGGAAATCACTCCAAAACAACAAACAGAATGAGATATAGAAATAGTAACTCTATTTTTGTGAAAATGGGCATAGTTATTATAATATAAAATGACAGAATCACACCGGAATGTCAAGAATCAAGCTTATGCACCCTGCACCAAAGATTGTTAGTTTCTCTTCAGAAGACATGGAATTGCCCTGGAAACGGAGTCTGCATACACTGTCATGAGAATTCCCAACCAAAAAAGTGACGTTCTGCCCAGCCTTCCTGTCCACCACTTCATAAACCCCCCTGAAGCACACAGTGACTAATCTGCTTTTCAGTGCTTCACTCTTAAATGTAAAAGGGCAGAAAAACATGTGAAACATTTCAGAAAAGGCTTAATTGTGGAAGACAGAGTCCAAAACAACAAAATTTGGTTTTGTTTTTTTTTTTTCTTTTTTGAGAACTTGGAGGAAACATAAAATTAAGAGAAGAGAAAAATATTAAAGAATTATAAACAGTAATTGTGTGAAATAGAAATGATATTAAAACCATCAAAGATGAACAGGAGGCTATGGAAAGGATTATTGACTAAACGTGAAAGAACTCTTAGAAAATAATAAATACAATATCAGTATTAAGAAACACCATAGAAGGCTTGATAGATGAGGTTGAGAAGTTTCCCATAAAGGAAAACATGAGATGTAGGACAAAGAGCAGCACAGTAAGAAAGAAAGGAAGTCAAAAGTTCATTCTGGGAGGTCCAACATTTAAAGAAAACAATTTCTAGAAAGAGAGAATAGAGATAATGAGAGATTATTAGAGAAATAACACAAGAATCTTTTCCAGAACTGGAGAACGTAAGAGTCCGGATTAAAGAATCACCTAGTGCTAAGCAAAATGCATTTTTCCAAAAAGGGCAGCATTGTGAAGTTTTGGAATACCAGAAAGAGAAGATCCTGTAAAAAAAAAAATATATATATATATATATATATACACACACACACACACACACACACACACACACATACACACAGAGTAAAGAGTTGGGAATCAGAATACAATCAGATTTCTTCACATCAACCTTGTAAGCTAGAAGATGGTAGAGCAACACAGTCAAATATTGAAGGGTAATGTTTTATTACCTGAAATTCCATACCTAGCCAAACTGTCAGTGAGTGGTAGAAATATAGAATACATATATTTAAAGGATGCAAACACAAAATATTTTACTTCTAATACCCTTTTAGGCAGCTACAGAATGTGTGGTTTAACAAGCCCCAGGACTTCTGTGGTGCAGAAAACCAGGGAGCAGGCAGCCCAGATTGGAGTATGCTGTGGAAGCTTTCGAGGTTAGAGGGCTCCAGGAAAAAAAAAAAAAAAAATTGGGCTTAATAAGCCATGATAGATGTGTTCTCCTGGAAATCTGAAAAATTAGTTTGAAAAATCATTTTCATATAAATGTTGCTATAATTGGGAAGATGTGAAAGATGGGAATTTGGAGTTAGAATTTGGATTTGAGTTTAGGAGAGCTAATACTTCATCTACCTTCATAGGAAGTCAATAGGTGTGTTTAACAGTAATAAATCAGGAGATACCAATATAAATATATTACTCAGAAATATCTAAATACCAGAGGAATTTGGTTAGACGTGGATTATTATTAAATCCCTAGCTTTTGCTTTGTGTGATAGATTCATATTGACAACTTACATTTAATAATACTGAGCATGGCACTGAAAATCATAACTAAATGAAAGTAAGCAATGAAACCATCACTAGCAACAGTGTATCACAAACCAGGAATTATGATTGATTCATTCTGAGTATCTCAGGTTGAATTAAAAAGAAATATAGAAAACAGCTGAAAGCTTTTAAAAGTCTTTCATGGGATTGGGTGGTCAGAGACAAGATGTGATGAAGGATAAGTTTCTTTTAAGGCTTTTAGCATTTTAAAATATAAACTATACTCATGTAGTATTACTTTGAAAAAAATGTAATCAACAAAAGAATGTTGCAGGCCATTTCACAATCTATCAATAACTCCAAAATCTGTCAATAACTCCAGTTTTCAAAATCTATCAGTAACTCCAAACCAATATGGTCAGACTATTTTTGTTTTCCTAATATAATTTAACTAAATCTGACATGAGAAGTTAAATTAATTAACATTTCTATGTCATTTATTCCCTCTCTCCAGATAAATAATGGCCAAGTTGTAAATAGAAAAAAAGCTCAGAAAATTATTAATGAATAATTATGAAGTTCAAGGGCATAAACAGAAGTCAAAAAATCAATCAAGAAGAATATTTTAATGATCTTTAAAATGTTTAAAAAACAGTAATACAAACTCTTCATTAATGGTTTCTTTTTAGAAAACTGGTTATTAGATGTATGTTTCACTAATTTTATTCTGATTCTCAAAGAAGTTTCAGAGTTAGCCTCTTATGAAACTTACAGGTGATATATCTCCTGTTACATTATTTAATATTCTGAGTCATTTCAAGAAAGCCTGTAGAATTTAGCCATGATTTAGAATTATGACATGATTTAGAATTAAGTACTGCATTGCACTGGAATTTTTTCTTTTAAAAAAAGATAGTTTAGTTTCGTATACTGTTTTGCAATTATGCGCTCATTAAAGACAGAAAGCAAAAACAAAGAAAATGTTCGCCTTGAATTCTTTGTAATCATTTCACGATTAAAGAATTAAAATAATGGTTCTATAATTAGTTTCTATGCCTGTATGATAAAACCTTTCTAATATGAAGGAGAACATGATAATCATTTTATTGTGTCATCAAAACCCATCAGGGTTTTGTAATTTAATTTCCATTGCCTTTTTATTTCAGTTTTTGTTGTTGTTGTTGTTGTTGTTGTTGTTGTTTTGAGACAAAGTCTTGCTCTGTTGCCAGACTGGGGTGCGGTGGCGCAGTCGCAGCTCACTGCAACCTCCGCCTCCAGGGTTCAAGCGATTTTCCTGCCTCAGCCTCCAAAGTAGCTGGAACTACAGGCATGCACCACCACACCCAGCTAATTTTTGTATTTTTGGTAGAGACAGGGTTTCACCATGTTGGCCAGGATGGTCTCGATCTCTTGACCTCGTGATCCACCTGCCTCAACCTCCCAAAGTGCTGGGATTACAGGCGTGAGCCACTGCGCCCAGCCTTTATTTCAAATTTTTATAATCCTGTTTTTCACTCTTTTTAGTTTGTCAAGATTTTTCACCTGTAACATTGAATTTCATTTGTTCTTTAATCAGACACCTAAATGTATATTTTAGTTTGAGGCACAGACTTCAACTGTGGGTCACAACTGGCTAAACTTTGTATCCCCAGTGGTTTTATTGAATGAATAATATAATCTATAAAATTTCTTCAGTTCTCTAACCTGTTAGAATCCCTTACACATCCTTGCCATTTATTAGAGAATTCAAGAAAATCACACAATGAAAAGTAAGTGCACTTTGGGCATTAACCATTATAACTGCTTTCTTGCATTGTGTGAAGAAAATTGATGCCTGCCTGCTTGCCTGCCTTCCTTCCTTCCATCCATCCATCTTTCCTTCTTTCCTCCCTCCCTTCCTCCCCGCCCCCACCCCGCTGTCTTTCCTTTCCCTTGTTTCTTTTCTTTGTTTCTTTCTTTTTCTTGGACAGAGTCGCGCTCTTTCACCCAGGCTAGAGTGTAGTGGTGCAGTCATGGCTCACTGCAGCCTCAGACTACTGGGCTCAAGCAGTTCTCCTGCTTCAGCCTTCCAAGTAGCAGGGCCTACACCACACCCAGCTAAATTTTTTTTAGAGATGGGGTCTTATGATGTTGTCCAGGCTTGTCTCAAACTACTAGCTAGAACGATGCTCCCATCTTGGCCACCCAAAGTATTGGGATTACAGGGATAAGCCCACCCACCCAGCCAACATTTTATTTTCTAAAATGCATTTAAATTCATAGGTATACCCTGAAAAATTTTCTTTCATTCATTACTTGCCTAAATCTATGTTAAGATTGCCTGCTAGAGAGTCAAGAGACTTGAGAGGCCCAGACCTCAGCCCCTGCCCTTTGTCCACATACCTCACAGGGTCCTGAGGAAGCCAACCTTTAATGCTCTAACACACACTCTCACAATAGTCACTCTTATTTGAATATGGTTTCTTAAACCAAAATCTTGATAATTAGTTTGACAATGATACTTTCTAAAACCTTGCTAAGCAGTGTTACTTTCGTGCTGAGTTTTCAGCAGATGCCCCATTGGAGGTATGGCTGTGATAGATTCAGCTGTCCTTTTGAGTAGAAACCAGCTTGAATCATTTTTGTGACACTGGGTAAGATCAGCTACCTAGGGCTTTCTTGTGTGTATTTATTGTTGGGTCCTGAAGTTATGTATGTCTGTGCATGTGTGTGTGCTTTGTTGCTGGAGGACTTCCCCTCAAAAAGTAAAACTAAATTTTTCTCACTCCTGCCTGAGACCAATGACAAGCTAATAAGGAAGAGTGATGAAAGTAATAAAATAGGGCGAGGGGTACATTCCTGAGGTTTTGTTGCTTATAAAATGATAGCCCCGTTACCCAGAGACCACAGAGGGACTTGGAGTAAGATCTAGTCCTGAGGCTGTCCAATGGAGAGACGACCTCCCTGTGATCCATAAAGCATCCGGAGAACTGGAACTATCACATCAGAAGCAAATGCAGGATTAACAGCTTTGAAGACCACCTTTTTAACCCAGAGAACATAGCTGTATGTTTTTAATTTGTTGTGAGTTATTACACCGAAATTGGTGTGAAATGGACAACAAATCATGGGTGTCAGAATCTGGAAATGAATTTTATCAGCTGAGCAAAGTGAGTACCTTTGGGATTTGCATGAGTTTCTCATAATTCTTTTTATATTACAGATGATGAGTAAAACTGTGAAAATAAACTGAAACTGACATGATATTTCCTAAGTAGTTAATTTCACATGTATACATAGACACATATAAATATAGCCACTTAGCCTCAGTTTAGACTTTCTCTGTAATTCAGGGTGATTTGTACATAACCACAGAAATATTTGTCTAAAAACCTCAAAGTCAGTATCAAGACCATTTGTGCAATATCATAAATGTCTGGGATTATCATGGAAAAATGCAAAGACTATAACAAGATATTTATGAACTATGATTTTTTTCAATGTTCAAATTTGGAGAAGAGAGTTTAGACTTACATACTAGTATACAAGTGGTAAGATTAAAGAAGGATCTATCCCAAAATTTCAGATGTTATAAATACCCTTAAGCATCACAAAAGAAGCAGCCCCTGTTAGAAACTAACTTTGCATGCATAATCAATGTGGGCACCACATTCCTACTTCACAACCAGAAGAGAAATTGAATTCAGGTGTTTGGTGAACATATGGGGGATTTACTGTGAATTTATGACCTGTGATTTGAGTGTAAAACCCCAAGATACTTGCTGATAAAACTTAATGAAGCTTGTGCAGAGGAGCTATTTTTATTTGTAGTTTGATAATTGATACATTTCTTGGTTTAAGCGTCCCACCCTTCCTCCGTTCCTCATAAGTCTTCCAGCCTGAGACAGAGCCATAGTGAAAAGCCCCAGTCTTCTTAGCCAGCTTGGTCTCATGCTTAACTAATTTGAAAGTTCACAGTTTGCTTTTCTGTGGCATTTTAGTCTGTTCTTTCCCTTCTCTCTTAATTTAGCAATTAATACTTCTTCACAAACTGTACAGGTGATACAAGCGACAGGAGGCCCACCGTGTGCTTTGAACACGTACTGTGGGAGAAAGTGCAAACGCTTTCACAGGGGGTGACATCAGTTTACTCTTCCTTAAGAAAGCAAAGATAAAGGCACAATACTGCTCATTGTTAAAATTTAGACAAATCTATGGCCATTTAAAGTTTTCTCTCCAAGAATAAACTCTTCAAGGGGCAGGAACCTGCTACACGTCTCCTGACCATGTCTCTCTGCTTCACTGTTTATACCTAGGATTTTACCAAGAATGCTCCTGATTTGAGAACCAGGAGAAAAATATTCTAAAATAACAAAAAACAAAAGCAAATGACAAGTGTTCCATTTTAACATACAGGGCGTAATGGGTTTAATGAGAAACCTGTGTTTGCTCACTAATTTACAGCAATTAAGAACTCAGTTCTGACATCTGTAGATTAGAACTATTTACCTAGAGATGAGGAATATTTTATGGAATTGCTCATCAGTATAGAAAAATATCTAAGTGGGAAGCAGGTTGTTTGCCTGCCTCTCTGCATAGTGTCATTATCTGGTAGTTCTGTATCATAGGATCCCTTTTTAGTTCAGTGACATTTATCCCCCCAATGCTTTAGTCATCCCAGTTCAAGAACTTGTTTGTATCCACTTTGTCTTGCTGACAGTCTGTCTGTTTTGAAAGGATTACAACTCTGTACATCCATGCATGACATCACAGTAAGACATTGCTTAATGATCTGAGACGCTGGTGGTCACTGCTGGCTGCCTGTTACTAAGGCTTCGTGACAGGTCTGCCCTACATCTGTTTCTCCCAGAGTCACTTTTTGCCTACTCTGGTCCTGGTGTCTGCTTTAAATGACATCCGTGAAATAGCTGAAGTTTGGACTTAACCATTGGTACAAGTAAAATAACCCGGAGTATTTTATTTCCCAGGATACGAGAAGAATTAGTTATTGGGCAAGGAAGGAAAAAGTGCTCTCATTTTTCTCCAGTGAAGATGAAACAACATTCTTGGAAAGTGGGTATTTTACTAATGGGCTGGATCTTGAGTCCTTCCGTTTGTGGAACTATGAAGGAAGTCAGTAAAGCAATACGTTTTTCTTAAATGAGGAGACTGCAATGCAAGAACCTCTTGTGAAGATTGAGTTGTTACCCAAAGACATCGTCAAGGCTTGGAAAAGTCAGGGTTCAAGAAAACAGGACCTTCAAGTATAAATGAATTGAGTCTTAGAAGCTTTAACCTACTATCTTCTCCCTTCTGTGTGTGCTGAGAAGCAGACCATGATGATGTTTCTTAAGTTGCAGGACTTTGAATGCTGGCTGGTGAAAGAGAAAAGATTTTCTTAAGTGGAGAGCTTGGCAGTTAGCAGAACTATAGAATATGTTTTCCCCTGTGATGTGTACCTGGGAAAACTGTCGGAGTGATGGAAATGTATCAGTAGGAAAAAGCTTTTTTTTGAGTGTGGTATTGCATTATTTCCAGGATTGCTGACACAATTTGGAAATTAACTTCTTGAATTTTTTAATTTATTTTAATTGGGAAAAGAATAATGTCCCTTTTTCATCTGCAGTAATTGGATGCCAAGTGCAGGTGTGAAATTCGCTAGCATTTGGAATAGAATTTTGTACATAGGCCAAAAAGTAAATTGCTAGGGCTGAGAAGTAGATAGCAAAACGAAAATGGCCAAATGATATAAGCCGATATGGTTAACAAAAAATCTTTACCATGTACCTATGCTTTTGTAAGTAGTGGATTTGAAGGGCATCTTTTAAGTCCTGAGCTCTTGGCAAACTAAGTAAATCAAATGCTAATGGGGATTATCTCTTTGTGAGTTGTGTGTTTGACCCAGATCCCAGCAGGTCATCAATCTCTGCCAGAAAGAGAAACCAGCAATGAGGCCCTGAGTTCAGTTTTACCGAATCACCTGGTTGGCAGGTGTATTTCCCCGGACTCCAGGAAAGCACTCACATTCTTGCCTTGGTCTCTCAGGAGGCTGACTTTCAGAGATCACAGAGCCCTAGCGAGGTGTTTTGCGTGCAGTAGTGGGGAGGTTGACAAAAGATATCACCCTAAGCAATTGAATAGATTTCCATGGGACATTCTTGACTATGGACTGGTATTCACTGGAAAGCACATTTGATTGGTTTCATGTATTAAGATCTGGCAGTGAGCATTTTTCAGTTACATCTTCTGCAGTAGTGTTTACTTTGTGTAATGTTTCCCAGAGACCAGAACTTTTCAGCGACTAATTCTATGAATGATCGTGGTAAAACTCGCTTGTAAAATGTGGTGCCTGTCTTTTATTCCACTCTTCTAGCAACATGCTTTTGCAACAAGCAGCATTTGTTTGGTTCCACTTGTGGGCAGGGCCTATGTGTTTCTAGGACATTAGGGCCACCTTAAATCCGTCCATACTTTATTTCCTTGAATTTAACAAGAATGTACAGCCCCCATATTGCTGTTTAAAGTGATGGGGTGGTAGTATTTGTGTGGGGGCGGTCCGAGGAGGGAGGTCTAGAGAGTTTATTGCTGCAGTGCTGTCACATAGCAAATTTCCTAACATAGTGGCCTCTAATAACAAGCATTTACCTTTTGCTCAGACATCTACAGAGAGGCTAGGGGTTGGCTGATCTAGGCCAGGCTCTACTGGGCTTGACGTTAAGCTGCAGGTTGGATTCATATTCACTCCATGTCTCTTAGACTGTGAGCATGTTCTTGTTACGGTAGAAGTCAGGAGCACAAAGAGTACACCCAGCATACAATCAGTTTCAAACTCCTTTTGTGTCACATCCACAGACATCCTGTTGGTCAAAACAAGTCACATGGCCAAGGCCAACATCAATGGGGTATTCGTTTTCTTTTGCTACAAAACAATGTAACACAAACTTTGCAGCTTTAAACAACACACATTGATTATATCACAGCGTCTGTGGGCCTGGAGTTCCAGCATGACTGAGCTGGATCCTCTGCTCAGGGTCTCCCTCAGGGTGCAATCAAGGAGTCAGCCAGACTGGGTTCTTACATAGAGGCTTCTACTTGGGAAATACCAGCTTCCCTGCTTCCATCATTGTTGACAGCATTCTGTTCCGTGCAGCTGTGGGATTCTTGGCTCCTTGCGACTTCAGTACCAGCAAGGAGAGAGACAGAGGCAAGCAAGAGGGACACCACAGTTGTAACCACAAACATGGCATGATCACTGCTGCATTTTGCATCGGTTAGAAGCAAGTGCACAGCAAACCACCATGGCACACGTTTACCTCTGTAACAAACCTGCACATCCTGCACATGTATCCCGGCACTTAAAATCAAATTAAATCTTAAAAAAAGCAAGTGTGGGTTCTGTCCACATTTAAGGGTAGAGGAGTGCATAAAGGTGTGAACCCCAGAAGGTGTGGACATTAGGGCCACCTTAAATCCATCCATCACAAATATTTGCTGATCAATTTGTTCTGCCACAGGGAAGTGACGTACAAGATATGTACATGTTGAATGGCTGTGATGAAGGCACAAACCTAAGAGAGAAAATCCCATACACATGCCCATTCTGATAAACTCTAAGTCATTATTTGGGTCAGGGGGACAATTACAGGTGAACTGAAAGGAAGAGATGAATGTGGGCCGGAGTAGTGAGGAAAGGCTGCAAGGAAGTGGATTGATGTCTTAGACTTACTGGTAGAATTTGGAAAGATGGAAGGGAAAGAAGAGGGTATTAAAGAAAGAAAAACATGAGCAACTGTATCTTCCTCTCTTCTTTGGCAGCTTTTCTTCTCCTGTACCAGAGTTTATAATCATCTCTGCCTTCTGAACAATGTGGAGAGCCTGCCACAATTTATTTCCTCCTCCTGTCTACCTTCTCTCTTCCTTTTTTCCTCCCCTGCTATGGGAAGGATAGTGTAACCGAGACCACCTTACTTTAAAAAAAAAGAGTGGTTACTTCTCCCTTCCATTGAATTCTGGATCTTAAAACTAATCTCTCTCCCAGGTTTTCAGACTTCTTTTGCATAATTAAAAATGCAAATGTTAAAGTATTTTTAATCCATAAAGAATTAATCAGTCACATCACAAACTCCTCTCAGCGTATACTCCTCTGAATAGATAGGTGAGACTTCAGGCCTGCAAGGAAGGATATCCAGGTTCAGGCTTAGGCAGCTCAGAAGGTGGGGACAGTTTAGGAGAAACAAGACTATCTGGACAGTGCCTGGTTATCAGTTTTAACGTATTTTGGGGGACTGTTACTAGAGGACCACCAGCCTTATTATTTTGGTGCAATGAAAGTAAATAGCCTGCAGAAGCGACACATAAAACAGGCAATGTCTGCAGAATGTGAACCAGTGGTTACAGGCTAGCCACCAATGGACAAAATCGTTATTTGGCTTACCTAGAATTTAAAAAGTAAAGTAAGTGAACATTTTAAATTTGGGAGAGAAAACTGTCTTTCCAGCTTCTCTTAAAGAAGCAACACCAGGCCAGCATCCCTTCATGGCAGTAGTCTACTAACTGCAGGCATTATCTTCAGAGTGCTGTCTGTATACCTGTAGTACATTCTGAATTCGTATCCGTATAAATTATTGGACCCTGCACTAGACTGACTCAGAATTTCTCAAGGCAAGCCTTGGCAATCAGTATTTTTTAACCGGCTCTCTGAATGGTTCTCATATACACAGTGCGTATAGATGAGAACCGCTGTTGTGAGGTTTCTGTTCCCTCTCATTGTACCTAAGGAAATGGTTGAGTTGGCATGCCTGTGGGGCACAGGTGCAGGGCAGGCTTCAGTGCTTCCCTGCAGATAGGCTCATTGCTCCTTTTAGCCTGAATGGGCATCCTTAGCCACATTCAGGAGGCACATGGTAGTATCCAATCTGAAGATGTAAAAACCTTGTACGTCGCATGGTCTGCCTCTGACATCAAAGACTGCAATCCCCTAGTAATTATGGATCTTGCATATAATTCAGGGTCACATTGTTCTGTGCACGCTGGGCTAGGAATCTCTGTAGTGTGTGATCCCAGGTACCGTACCTTCCTTAAACCTGTCAGGAAAAAACAAAAACCAAAGCCCAGATCATTACTGAACCAAAAGCAAACCCTCTTCATTTAGTTAAAACATGAAAGTAAGTTCCAGTTAGGTACAAAGCCAATGTGTCGGTGGAGGCTGAGTGTTGGTATTGGACTAAAACTGTCTTATAGCTGTCTGTGTGGATGTTTTATACAGAAAGTATCTCTCTGTTCCTCTCAGCATCCCTCTGTAGATGCCACTCATGTGGACTGTCTGTAAACTATGATTTCAGACTCTTCATTAAGGGTTTTATTGTCTCACCCATCTGATCAACTCGGATGGTATTTTTGTTATATTTCTCACACAAAAAAATAATGACCAACTTTAAGTTGGCAGTGAACCTAAATATAAGTTGATTAGGATGTGTAGCGATGAGTCACTATTGCTAATGAATATTTCAAATTTCCTTTAGCTTTCTTGGCAGAAGAGCTCACCAAGAACTTTAAAAGTCCAAATTGGAATTATTGGCTCATTATAGACTGGCCTGAGAGACAGAACTGAGCAGTTGCAGTGGTTTCATCTCTCAAAGCCAGAATTTCACCTTCAGACTGCCAATTGTTGTTCCCCAAGGGGGCTTGACGGTCTTCCAGTCTTTGGAAATCATCATCAATCATGAAAACCATCGCAGCCTGTTTTCCAACTTCAGACATTAAAGTGGTTTTGCTAGTCTTAGACAAGTCAGCCAGCTTTCTCTAGAGTATTGGAAGAGAAAGAGCAGAGGAAAAGAGGGTGAAACCAAAGGTCTGCCTAGCTCCCCAGATTTGGAAACAAAGGCAGAAGTGACTTCCAGAACTTATCTTTTGCTGTGAAAAACACCAATGTCACCAGAATTTAACATTGAGGCTATTGGGTCAACTCCCTTTGTCAGGAAAACAGACTTTCAGTTAATTGCAAATAGTAGATCAGTTTTTATCAATGGTTTGGACTTCATGATCCTAATAATTATGGACTTAAAACTCTCTATGCTGCATGAAAATAATAGAAAAATACTTCTGGTTAGATTTGTAAAATAATTTGTCAGTCAAACCTTCTATAATCATCCCATAAAAGCTATAAAGTATGCCAGAAACAAAAAAGCACAGGTGGAAAAATGGCAGTGAGATTCAGGAATGCCCACTTTCTACTCTCTTTGTATGAGGGCAACCATCTCATTTCATGCTACACTATTATGGTTTCACATAGAGAGCAGAGTGTTTTTTAGATTCGACAGTTCAACAATATAGGATATATATATATATATATTTATGCTATATATATATATATATATATATATATTTATATATATATATATATATTTTAAAGCCAGTAGGAATAACAACCTGCCTGTCTCAAAAGTGCGGAGGGACATTTTGAAGTGACGTGGACTGAAGCCTCATATCATCAGACAGCCCAACTTACAGACCTGTTCACCTTTAATGTTCCAGGCCAATCAGTTCAGATTTGTTAGAAGAAAAGCAAAGAAAGACAAGCTTTTATTGACTGAGAAAATAATCACATTGAATGTATTGACAGTATATTCTAGACACGCTAGTGAAATTGATACATGAAGGTACAGGGACCCCTCCCGATATGTTAAATGATGCAAGGCTATTCCATATTTTTAGAAGATGTTAACATGATGAGCCTGTACATGAACATGTTCAATCTGAAATTCTTGAACCTCTGAGATTCTTCAAAATATGTGTAATTACACGTAGACTTACGTCCGTTTGAGAATTTTATGTAGTCTACTGTGACAGAATTTCTCTTTCCAAGCTACCTCTCGCAAATCATATCTTCCAGGAGGGGTGCAGCCAACGGAACCCTGGCACACACTGAGTAACCAGGGCAACATGCTTTTGTGAAGAGACCTGGTCTTCCTAGTAGCTTTGCAGCTTTCCATTCTGCTAGCAGCTTGGAGGGTATATATGATAAGGAGAAGATGTGGTTCTTGTCCTCAAGAAGTCTGACATTCTGTTGTGGAGACATAGATGCCTGATGGGCTTGAATAGTTTTCCTGATGAAACAAGAGAGTTCCCTGACTCCCCTCACAGGACATGCAACAGAGGCTCGTCTATTCGACTGCTGTGCGTGCCCAGACCCCTTAGGGGAGGGGGAGCACGCAGATGCGCAGGTACCGGAGCTGGGGCTCCATCCCCACGGTAATATCTAGGTGTGGGTGCCTGCAACTCCTGAAGCTCCAGTGAGCGTGTTACAGTGCTCATTTAGCTCCCCCATCTGCAGATGGCTTAAGTGTTAACCAGCTCAGTGCCCCCCTTGGTACCCAGGCCCTTGTCCGGCATCTAGGAAGAATCAGGTCACACACGGTCTTGAAAGATGGCAAATGTGGGGATTTTATTGGGTGATGGAGGTGGCTCTCAGTGGGATGGATGGGAAGCTGGAAAGGGGATGGGGTGGGAAGATGATCTTCAGCTGGAGTTTGGCCATCCAGTGGCCCAATCTCCTTTCCAGCCATCTCCAGCCAAACTCCTCTTGACGTTTAGATGCTCCTTCTCGTCTCTCCTCTGTTGCACCATTCTGCCACTCTTCTACCCTTCTGTTTGTCTGTTCATGGAGCCTGGGCTTTGCAGGTACAGGATATGGGTACAGGATAGGGGGGCATGGTGGGCCAAAAAGGCAACTTTTGGGTGCAAAAACAGGAATACCTGTTCCCATTTAAGGTTATGGGTTTCCAGACTTTTGAGGGTCGGACCTTTGCCAAGGAACCACCCTCTCCCACCCAGTACTTCCCTGTCTCCCGTTCATATCACTGATAGGATGAAACTTCCTGCTTTAGTGAATGGCATAGACCAAAAGTGCTGTGAGATTTATGATGGATTTAATTTTGGTCATCAATCTCTGTTACTCTTGTGAAAACACTCTTTTTAAAATTTATATTTTACACATGAAGAGCTTTAGAGCCTGATACATGTTTTAAAAAGTGATATGCATGGCATAGTGAAATGAGTGTTGGACTGAGAGCCAGAAAATCTGGAATTTGGTCTCACTTTCCCCACTGGCCAGCTGGGAGATCCCCAAACAAACCACTTATCTTCTTTAAATGTCAGTTACTACATTTGTAAATGTGTGTGTAGGTGGGTGGGTGGGTAGGTGTATGAAATACTACCTTCTGCACTGATCTTTTAAGGTCTTTCTGAGAATAAAACAAAATTCAATACTATACAAAAAGAAGGCCATATTGTTATTAACTAACTGGTTAAATCAAACTACCACTTGAACTTATTTTTAAAATGCTGTTCATCAATGAGATCACTTGGACTCGGGAAGGGGAACATCATACACCGGGGCCTATCATGGGGAGGGGGGAGGGGGGAGGGATGGCATTGGGAGTTATACCTGATGTAAATGACGAGTTGTTGGGTGCTGACGAGTTGATGGGTGCAGCACGCCAACATGGCACAAGTATACATATGTAACAAACCTGCACGTTATCCACATGTACCCTAGAACTTAAAGTATAATTAAAAAAAAAGAATAGAAAGCTATCCAAAAAATAAAAAATAAAAAAATAAAATGCTGTTCATTTTTGCTGTGAGAATTGCATTTATTTATAGACCTCTGATAACTCGTAAATAGGAACCTCGTATTATGAAAATATTGCTGTACATTTCTGCAGCTATATTTCATGGTGTCCTATCACTTGATTATTACAACTCAGATATTTAGAGTAAAATTATTATCTGTACTTCATATATTTAAAAAACTTCAGCTTAGAAACATTAAGTACGTTAGTCTAAGAAGGTACAGAAACTAGGACCAGACCCTGTTGTTTCTGACTTTTAATGCAACGTCCTTTCCAAAAAAAACTTCCCTGCCAACACCTTGCTAGATTACAGAAAGGAAATGAAACTTTTAAAGAACAGTGAAAAAAAAGAATATCTAAAAATACTGCTTACCCTCTTGAATATCTAAATACCTCAATAAGCCTTAATCCTAAAACCAAAATGAAAACATATTTTAAATGCCCACATATTGTTTTAAAAATTCACTTTCTCTTAAATGGCATTATTTCATAGCAAGTTGCCATGTTTTGCTAGCAACTGCAGTTCACAGATAATATTTCTGAAGGGTATTCACTGCTGCCTCATCTTTCTTTCAGTAACAGATCAACTCCTAGCAATCATGATCGGATACAGCGTCTGAGGCAAGAATTTCAGCAAGCAAAGCAGGATGAAGATGTAGAAGATCGTCGACGGACCTACAGCTTTGAGCAACCCTGGGTAAGTAATTGGTTTTTCAGCACAGTGAATGATCCTACAACTTCCCTACAGCAAAGGCCAGTAAACTATGACCTCAGTGCTCTATGAAATGAGACAAGATGGAGTCAAATTCCTTTGGCCTTTAACATATTGACCTTTTCCTCATTTCCATATGGGTTTCATCATTGCTAATTTCATTTTATATCTTGTTCCACCATCTGTCCATTGCATAATAGGTTTCACTAGCCTTATGACAAGACATAACAAAAGTATTCTCCCTCTCAACTAAGCATTTTTTTAAATTTAGTAACTATTTTTCTATAGATACATATTCTCAGAATCAGAGCCAAAATTAATTTGTTCAACACTTCTGCATTGTGCCTATAATGTACAAAGTACAGTGTTTAGGAATTTTTTTTTTTAAAGAGATGAGGTCTTGCTTTGTCACACAGGCTGGAGTGCAGTGGTGTGATCATAGCTCACTGCAGCCCCGAACTCCTAGGCTTAGGCAGTCCTCCTACCTCAGCCACCAGAGTAGCTGGACTACAGGCAAGTGCCACCACACCTGGTTAATTTTTTAGCTTTTTGTAGAGACCAGGTCTCACTATGTTGCCCAGGCTGGTCTCAAACTCCTAGGCTCAAGTGATCCTCGTTCCTCAGCCTCCCAAAGTGTCAGGATTACAGGTGTGAGCCACTCTGCCAGGTCTAGTACTCTAATCTCTTGCATCCCCCTTGTGTATTTGTTGAATCCATCTTATTCCAGTTCATCCTCCACATAGCCACCAGAGTGAAACAACTTCAAATGGCTTTCCCAATGCCAGAACTGTATTCTGATCTTGTGTTTCACCCTAGAGATGACAGCACTTCTGAGAGTGGAGGTGTCGGGGCAGATTTTTTGAGATGATGGGGAGTTTGAAGAATCTCTTTGGGAGAGTTGAGAGTGAGTCTGTTAGAGGTGAATAAATAAGCTGCTTAAGGTAGGACACTCTAGCATGGGTTATTAGGAAGTCCAGTTAGCATGGTAATTTGACCTAACCAGCAATGCTTAGAGGACTGGGAATAGAAGGAATAAATTTGTGGATTCATTCTATAGTGGGGGTTGGAAGATAGACATGGCAGAAAGCCAGGGCAGGTGTCGGAGTCCTAGCAAGGACACTGGGGAAGCATCGTGTGGTCCAGGTGGGGTGGCAAGTATAGCTCAAGGAAAGATTAGCCTCACAGCCTAGCAGTGTGCAAGAGGGCTCAGGATCTAGGGGTTCTCAAGCCTAAGAGGTTGTGGTCAAAACAGTATATGTTTTGGACTCTAGGATCTTGGAAGTAGAGGTGATAGTTCAGACGATGTTGAGGTCTAAGGCACGCCATCTTTGCATGTAAGTTACAGAAGTAGAGCAGAGATTAGTGTCCATAAAGTTGATGAGTTCAGTTCAGACAAAGTGTTGGGAATATAATTTACTAGATACTTGGAAGAGTAGGACAGAAGGAAGAATGGTGTTATAAAAGGCTGGAGGCCAGGCATGGTGGCTCATACCATCACCCCAACACTTTGGGAGGCGAAGGCAGGAGCATTGCTTGAGCCCAGGAGTTTGAGACCAGCCTGGGCAACGTAGGAAGACCCCATCTCTACAAAAAAAAAAAAATTGTCTTTAATTACCCAGATATGGTGGCACACACCTGTGGTCCCAGCTACTCAGGAGGCTGAGTTGAGAGGATTGCTTGAACCTGGGAGGTTGGGACTGCAGTGAGACTCTGTCTCAAAAAAAAAAAAAAAAAAAAAGGAACATTTTATTTGAGGAAGAGTAAACTACCCAGCTGATGTGGAACTGAGAGGTTGGTTATGTTGAAGGGAAGAGGAGATTAAAGGTAGAAATGTAGGAAGAGGCTTCAATGCTAGATCGAAAGTTTGAAGAGAAATTGTGCTAGGAAAGAACACTGGCCCAGTAGCCAGGTGGCCCGGCTCTCCTGGCCTTAGTTTTCTTATGTCTCAACCAAGATTAGAATAAATGATTGCAGGCCAGGCACAATGGCTTACGCCTGTAATCCCAGCACTTTGGGAGGCCAAGGTTGGTGAATCACTTGAGGCCAGGTGTTTGAGACCAGCCTGGGCAACATGATGAAACCCCATCTCCACTAAAAATACAAAAATTATCCAGTCCTGGTGGCACATGCCTGTAATCCAGGCTACTCGGGAGACTGAGGCAGGAGAATCGCTTGAACCCAGGAGGCAGAGGTTGCAGTGAGCCGAGATCGCACCACCGCTCTCCAGCCTGGGCGACAGAATGAGACTCTACATCAAAAAAAAAAAAAAAAGAAAGAAAGAAATCATTGGATGTCAGTTACCATTTGATGAAATAGAAGTTTAAGAAGAAGCTAAATGTAAAGCAGATGCAAGTAGAACCTCTCTGGTTAACTATAGAGGCTGGATCCTGTTAGCTGCTGCTGAAGATCAGAGCTTCTCAAAGATCACAGAACAGCACCTTTAGCATCACCTAGAAACTTGTTAGAAATACATATTCTTGGGCCCTGCGTTGACCCTACTAGATCTAAACCTCTATGGGTGGGGCCTAGGAATCTGTATTTTAACAAGCCTTCCAATTCATTCTGAAACAAGTTCAACTTTGGGAATCACTGTTCTAAAGTCTAGACGATCTCTGAGGTCCTTTTTGGTCCTGAAACCCAATACTCACAGTATATTATTCTACATAAAGCAAGAAACCTATAAATGCTGCTCATTAAGGGATTTAGTAACCAAATTAGAGTTTGAGGAAGACTAATTTTGTGGAGGAAAGGCAAAGAGGAAGAAATGGAAGAAGCAGTACTATCGTTGGCCCTTAAACCACATGGGGGTTGGAGGACCATCCCCCTTCCTCCTTACACACGCAATCAGAAATCCCCATGCAGCTTCTGACTGCCCAAAAACTTCTGTACTAATATCCCACTGTTGAACAGAAACCTTACCAATAACATAGACAGTTGGTTAACACACACTCTGTACATTATATGTATTATAGGCTCTATTCTTGCAGTAATATAAACTAGAAAGAAAATGTTATTACGAAAATCGTAAAGAAGAGAACATACATTTCCCTTTCATTAAATGGAAGTGGATCATCATAAAGATCTTCTCCATTGTCTTCAGATTGAGTAGGCAGGGGAGGAGGAGAAAGGAGCGGGGGTAAGTCTTGTCTCAGGGTGGCAGAGGTGGAAGAAACTGTGTATCAATGGACCCTCAAAGTTCAAACTCGTGGTGTTCAAGGGTCAAGTGTAGTTTGAAGGGCTTTAACTTAGTTCAGGTGAGGAAGATGGGGCAACTGGCACCGGGGGATCAGCATACAGGTGTAAAAGCTCCTCAGGAAATCAATTCTTGCCTAACTCTGGGAGGTTATAAAACAAGTTCCCTAGAAGACCTCTAATTGTCTTCTGCAACAATATTACTATTAATGACATTTTCTAAGGTATTTAGTTCATTTTCCTAGATGATCACGTAAATTGAGTCATTCCCATGTAGCAACATGGCAGAGTTATGTTAATCTGCTTATATTGTCTGGCATAATTGACTCAATCCATTCCTACTACATTTCTTGAAGCAGAATTCTTTTGTGATGTGTGATAAATACATTCTTAACTATGTATATTTACACAAAAGGGCTGAAAAGAGTAATGAGCATGGTGTCAAGCTGAAGAAGAAAACAGCAGCTGACTATGGAAATAGTTAACACACATGCACACAGTTCCAACCTGGCACAGCCCTGCCTGAGCTTATCATTCTCCATACCATGCCATTAGGAGCAGTGTTTGCCATTTGACTTTGCCTGGGAATGTGGATTCCAAACCAGCATCTTGACATTTACTCTTTAACTAATTATTTAATTCATCAAATTCAATGAGTTCTTACTATGTCCTAGGCATTGTGGTTGGTACGGGAGAACAAAGATCGAAAAGAAAAAATGCCCTCAGAACTCTCCAGTGGAACTGATTTAAAAATAATAATAATAAAGGAATACTTGGTACCATATAGCAGAGGTAGGCTAGGGGTGTGCATGGGGTGAGAACCATGGAGCGGTGAGGACCACATCAGTGCGCAGTGGTCAGGAAAGGCTTGAAAGAACCCCTCTTTGACGTTGGAATATATTTTAGATATATAACAGAGAAGCAGACATATGTCTTTGAGAACTCAGATTGGTGAGTTTATTTCTGGTTTCTGACATTGTATCCACATGCGAGACCTCCAGGTTTCTTTGAGGCTAAATGAGTGTTTCCTACTTGTTAGTTCTAGATGTTTTTCATTGGGAAAAGTGAAAATGATTTGAAATTTATTTTGGTTTCTTTATAAGATTTTAACTTTGGGAACAGTGAATAGGCTGGAATGCATTTCTATGTTATCTATTTAATATGAACAATCATGTTAGGGAAAATGTTTGAAAAAATCTTGTACATTTGGAAACTCAACTACTGAAGGTCATGGGCCAAATTATTGTATATCAAAATGCCATAGCAACTTCAGACAGACAACTTGGCTTGTATTAACGTTTCCTGTAATGAGTGAGCAGGGAATTATTTGGATGACAGGCTGATTACCTTAGAAATGGAATAATTTCCTAAATTATGGGTCACAAGTTGACCTTTTCTTTTCTTTTTATTATTTTTTTTTTCATTTTCAAGCAACTGAGATCTTGCTCCATTTTACTGATCATGTAAATGAGCTTAAAGTGACTGTAATTCTACTTAGTGCATTAATTTTCATACCAATGCTTATGGTTACCTTAGGAAGAGCTGCTCAGTTGTTTAAAATGTAGCTTCGTCTATGGTTTTAATTATCTGTTTTACAAAACGAGCTTTTTGCATCTTGGAATCCTTTTCTTCTCTTCTCTTATGTATTCTGACCTTGAAGGGTCACTGTATTTGGAAGGGATAGGACCATGATCTCATTCATTGGAATGGTTTATAATCATTTTAGTTTTAAGGAACCACAAACTCACCTTCAAGCTGTGTGTACAACTGAGCCCATATTAGTTGAAATTGTCATGCTTGTTAGAAATGCCACACACAAAGTGCAGCCAGATGTGTCATATAGAAACATATGTAAGCCAATTACTTTACATACAGAGCAGGATGCTGCAGAAAACTCATCCAAGTAGCCCTTTCAATCCACCTATTTTGAAAATGTTCTCTGTAAGCTCTAGCAGTACGAAATGCACCTGTTTCTGGGCCTTTGTTCAAAATAATGTCTGGGCCTGAGGGAGCTGATTTGTGGCACAAAAGGTCTTTAGATGAGCAGAGGCCCAGAAAATTTCCTTAGCTACATAATTGAAGTGAATTCTCTCCCAAGTTGAGCAAGAGAAGAAGAAAAAGCAACTTCTTCCTCACGTAGTGCCAGGTGCAACATAAATAAAGCCGCAAGTTGCTTTAAATCTTTCTTAGGATAATGGAACAATAGGTGAGGTTAGGGTTATTATCACAGAGCTTCGATATGGACAGGACTTAGTGCTGCTTTTAAAAGAACTAAATTGCAGGCTGCAGACATAAGTACAGTATGCCGTAAAAACTTTGCAGATACCTGAGTGTTGCCCACAAGGAGACTTGCTGGCTGAGACGATTGATAGATGGGATAATGGAGCCTTTAATAATAGCTGTATTGCTAAATCCTTTCCATCCAAGGTTGGGAGTGACTGAAAGTAGTTTAGTCCTTCAGGTAGAAAATTGATACTCTGCAATGTGAATATCCTCTTCTCCCTCAAGCTTGCTTGTTTCCTAGCTGTCCGTCTTTCAACGAATAACAAAATCTGTCCTTTTCTCCCTTTTCCTGTTTCAGACTTTAATAGCTCTCCCTGCCCTCTTAGGGCTCTGCCTGCTTTAATTGGCGAGGCAATCACAGCACACAGCCACTCTGCCACTCTGTACCACTAGATTGCCTCCCTGTGCCTGGGGAATTTCAGAAAATGGTGGTTTTCCTTTTGTTTCCATCTTTTTTAAGACTTAAAAAGTATCTGCTGTCATTTTCTCATAGCAGCCTCCATGCCTTGACTCAAAAAAATGTTGCCTTAGTTGACAGCCTTGAAATGAGTATAACCCTAGCTCTAGTTGGGTCGAAATCACCTCCCATAGAAATAGGCCTGGAGGGCCAGGCACGGTGGCTCATGCCTATAATCCCAGCACTTTGGGAGGCCAAGGTAGGTGGATCACAAGGTCAGGAGTTCGAGACCAGCCTGGCCAACATGGTGAAACCCCGTCTCTATTAAAAATACAAAAATTAGCTGGGTGTGGTGGCAGGCGCCTGTAATCCCAGCTACTCAGGTGGCTGAGGCAGGAGAATCGCTTGAACCCGGGAGGCAAAGGTTGCAGTGAGCCGAGATCGCTCCATTGCAGTCTAACCTGGCGACAAGAGCAAGACTCTGTCTCAAAAAAAAAAAAAAAGAAAAGAAAAGAAATAGACCTGGAGAAAGCCATCTGCAGAGAGGTGCCTGTCGCACATAGAGAGAGCCTCTGTACTGTCACAAAGTCAGCGCTTTCTTCTGCCCTATGACCTGTCCCTCAGCCAAAGGCTCTGTGACTCATGGCCATGCTATGCTCAGAAGCTTTGGGTGGTGGAAACTCCTGAAGCCACCTTGGGTTGCCATTAGCCCAGATACTAAAGTGCCTGGCTTGTTTTGTAGAGCAAGCTTTTTATTTTCCGTGTTCCTATTGCTTAAGATGGGGGCGAGGATAAAAGATCTAAGCACTGGTGGGAAAGGTGAGGTGAAGACAAATACAATTAAGACCAAAACGTTCATTTCCAAAAACTTCATGAGGGAAATGGGTGTGCTTTGCAGTCTTTTCAGTCATTACTCACATCCTCAGTAACAATTAAGCTTTTCAGCATTCAAGACCCACAAGAGTTCAGTCAATAGTTATATTAATTATGGGGGGTGCAGGTGGGTGCGGAAGGCTGGGAAGGCAAGATGGATAAATAAAAGTTAACTTTGTTTTGATTAAAAGTTGTACATAAGTCTACTGAAGAAAATAATTAGTAATATTAGCACTGGCCACTTTTCAACAGAGTCAACAGTTGACACTCTTTACATGATTTCATGGCATAAAAATGATTTCTGTTTAATCTTTAAATTGCTACTCTTATCAGAATACGGAATTCCTATTAGGGTCACAGCTCATATGAATTGCTAAAGTAAGCATTGTGAATCTCAAGGGAATGCCATTGGTCTTTTTGTCATCAGCATCATTCTCACCATCATCATCATCACAGGTTTTCATCTGAAGTGCTTGAATGTTTTGTATTTTATTTTTTGTTTTCTGTATGTGCCCTTGGACATACGAAATTTTGCAGATTTTTATCATTCATAATTTAAGGAGAAAATCTGCTCAAAATGATCCTTTATAAAAATATTACGTGTGTGGATATATATACACACACACGTGCACACCCACACATACACACTATTTTCCATATCTATAGGAAGAAAAATGATAGATTATTTGAAATTATTGAATATTCTATATAAATGTTAATATAACAATGATTTTATTTTATAAGTGGTAGCACACTTGCATATTAAGCTGTCAAAGTCTTACAGTATTACCTAGTTCTAATTAGTACTGAAACTTCGTACTGTGGATATTCATGTTTGTTCTTTACTCTATTAACTGTCTATTAAATATTTTGTTTGGTATTTTCATTTTTTTCTATTTTTATTTTGAAGCAGTGATTTTATTTAATTAAGAGAAATGCTTAAGGACTTAATTCATAAAACACCATATGAGACCATTACAAGCATGTAATCTCCAGCACTTTGGGAGGCGAAGGTGGGAGGATCACTTGAGATCAGGAGTTCAAGATCAGCCTGGGCAACATAGCAAGACCCTGCCTCTACAAAAATTAAAAAGAAAAAAAATTAACCAGGCATGGTGGTGCATACCTGTAGTCCTGGCTACCTAGGAGGACAGTTTGAGCCCAGGAGTTTGAGGCTGCAGTGAGCTATGGTTGCGCCACTGCACTCCAGTCTTGGCAACAGAGCAAGATTCTGACTCTAAAAGAAAAACAAATAATGTTTTTAAAAAATGTGAAAAATATTTTTTATATTTTACCTTACTAAGTGATACCAACATTGTATTGCTTCCTCAAGCTTGAACTATTATCCCTTTATAATCTATGAGAAAGACATGTACTTTGTAGTCCACTTACAAAAACAGCATACATATTTTTCACTAGTGGTTTTAAACATAGGCCATGAAGAGATTCACATATCGTGGCTCTCCAGCGTCCTGTGTCATATATACTCGTGTGTTTATTTCCATCTTACAGTCTCTATTGTTATTATGGCCCTGGCAACCGTGGTGGTTTTTTTATTTAAAAGGTCATTGCTTGTAACCAGTTTCATCACAGGGTTATTTGTAATTTGCACTGTTAAAACAGAGCTTCGCCTTGTTCTCTGGTGAATCTCCAGAGTTACTACAATTATGCCTACGCAGGTATTTCCCTATATGGGTGTTACTTTGTCATTGCAGTTGTTGATGATATTTTATTTGAAAACATACACTTCTCTGTGAGGTTACAAATTACCTCTTTTCTTCACTTTAATTTTGTGCTTGGACTCGGATACATTAATTTTTCCTGCCATAGGGATTGAAGCCACAGTGTGTAAAATTCGAGATTGCCATTGTAATACTGTTCATCCAGTTTTTGTTTTTAAGAGGTCTTCATTTAAATTGTGAATTAGAGGGGTAATTTTTTATTCAGGTCAAGTGTCAAACTTGCCAGGATGAACTTAATTAGTTGTTGCTCTGAGCCGGTCATGTATACAATCTTCCTTGAAATATGTGGCCTGTTAGAGCTTTATCTTAAAAATAAGAGTGATTCTCTTTAGTAACTCACCCTTTTGCAAGCTCTGAAAAGAGAAATGGAGTAAAATATTAATGGTGAAGCCAATGTTTATGTTTCCTCCTGGTGATTATGATAGTATGAAATATGTCAGTTTGCTGATCCCAAACTCATTCGTTCCTTTTAAGTTTTCAGACCCCATATGCTGATAATGTCATCATTGGAATGTATCCAGATCCAACTAGATACTTGTAGCTGATAAAGTCTGAGGTGAACAGTGTCAGAAAACACATAGCAGAGAAAACAAGTCCTTCAACTTCTTTTTTCTCTGTCAGAAACACATTTTCAGGCCTATGGGAGAAACAACTTAAAAATATACCTGAAATTTCTACAAGACCTTGCAATTTCCCTTCACATCTCCACAAGCAGCTTGTCACAGAACAGCACGAGCTTAAAAAGCTGGTTACTAAATCCTGCTGCAGAATGCCAGATCTTTCAAGACTGTTTGACACATGCATATAGCTTACACTGAGTGAAAAGGAAAGGAAAATGTGGTTCTTTTGAGGGTGTAAAGGAAATGGTGTAGTGTTTTCTCTCTGTCCAGTGGTTTATCTCAAGCTTCCCATTGCTCACCGTGACAAGAAAACAGCTCAGTTTCCTTTTTGGCCAGCCTCATCAAGTGTAATGGAAGAAAATGTCTGTCTCTTTTAATGCAGTTGATGAACAGTTGTTTGCATAAGCAGAACTCGCTCAGAGAAGTGTTTTTCTTGCCGAAAGCCTCACTGATGTGTTTTTTGAACGGTGTCGTGAAGCGGGTCTCTGAACACACATTTGTTCCAGTGAGTGTGGTTATAAACATCCCCTAGTAGAGACTGGGGTATTGTAAAGCCTAATCTCCTCACACATTATTTTTGTATCGGGATATTTTTAATATGCTCACTAACTAAGCCCATATGCTTTGAAATGTTTGTCCTGTATATTGCTTCATTACTGCTTATCAACAAGTAAGGTTGTGCTGGCTTTGCAGAAAGAGAACAATAGATGATGCTTGATTTCTTTCTGTCCTGGCCAAAGCCAACCATAGAGGCCATTCTTTTGGTAACAAGGCTACCTGTTATCTTACAGCTCGCCAAATCAATGCCAAGACTCTGTTGTTCTAGAAAATCATTATCAGGGCAAAGTCTACCATTAGCTTTCAACTCTAAAAGAAAATCAATAACTTGTTTCTAACAGACATTCCTCTCAGACTATGCCTGATGCACAACATCGCATAACAGAGGGGGAACTGAGGGTGGCCAGTACTGAAAAGGATCACTTAAGGGGCCTCCTGCTGATGCTGTGACAAACCATTGAGATGTTTTGTAAATGTAGAGGCATCGTTGTCTATTTTGAGCACAGCTACTTTTATTTCAAAAGGCCAGATCTAGAAGGTAAGCTAACCATCATCAGTGAGAAGTTGAAGCATCCCAGAAACCTGATCTATACAGTGCAGTATACACGTTCAGTAATCTGATTTCAGGGAGAAGTGCCAATCACCAGATGACTTGCTGACCAAAGTATGGTTTTCTTTTCTTTCTTTTCGTTTTTCCTTTTTTTTTCTTTTCTTTTTTTGAGACAGTGTCTTGCACCATCACCCAGGCTGGAGTGCAGTGGCATGGTCATGGCTCACTGCAGCCTCAATCTCCTAGGCTCAGGTGGTCCTCCTGTCTCAATTTCCCAAGTAGCTGGGATCACAGACATGTGCCACTGCACCTGACTAATTTTTTAAATTTTTTTGTAGAGACAGGGTCTCACTGTGGTGCCCAGGCTGGTCTTGAACTCCTGAAATGGAGTGCTAACCAAAGTATTTAGTTAGGAGGATTGAAGCTTTCTCTATAGGGGATGATCAACCTAGGTTAAATTGCCATTTCCTAATAACTAAGGTAAAATGCATTACCTAATAACCAATTTAAGTAGCGATTAGCTTTTGGATTTGTTCTTTTGATAGGCATTTCTGTTCCCTGTTTGGCTGCCATCTGTGGATTGCAGGAGGCCTGTCAGTACCTAGTTTAAACTAATCTTGGCTTAAAATTTCACTGTTATCCTGTAGTAAAAGGGGAATCAGCTATACTGTTTCCTGCTTTAAAACTAAAATATATACCTACCCCCCAAAATTCAGCATGGCCAACTCGCAAGTGTGCACTCCTGGACTTTCCCACTTTTGAGAGTTGTAGCAAATTTTTATTTTTATTTATTTATTTATTTATTTTTTGGTATTAACATCTTCTAGTTTTTGGAAGAGCCTCACTCTCATTGTATCTGCTCTGTGTATTCTCAAGAGAGGTAAATGGCATCTTATGTCAGCATTTACCAAGCCTCATTAAAAAGACTAGATGCTGGGTATAGTGGCTTACGCCTGTAATCTCAGCACTTCGGGAAGCTGAGGCAGGATTGCTTGAGGCCGGGACAACATAGGGAGACCCCATCTCTACCAAAAAAAAAATTAGCCAGGCATGATGGCCTGTGCCTGTAGTCCTAGTTACTCCAGAGACTGAGATGGGAGGACAGGAGTTCAAGGCTGCAGTGAGCCATGATTGTACTACTGTGCACTCCTGCTTGGGTGACAGAGTGAGATGCCATCTCTAAAAAAAATTAAAGGAGAGTAGAAAGTTTGATCTCTTTAATTTAAAGCATATGCCAAAGCCAAAATCACAGTTTAAGAAAATTGAGTGTTTGTGGGCTCATAAGAACAATTATATATATGCCACTTTTCTCAAAGAAACGATTTTAAAAAACAAATCACAGAATTTTCAAAATTTTCGAAGTCAATTCGTAAGAATCGAAACGGAGTCAACCAGTTGTGTGACCTGTGCGGATCTTTCTGGTTAACGATGTGCTTGCATTTTCCTCTTCCAGCCGAACGCACGGCCGGCGGCGCAGAGCGGGCGGCACTCGGTGTCCGTGGAGGTGCAGATGCAGCGGCAGCGGCAGGAGGAGCGCGAAAGCTCCCAGCAGGCCCAACGCCAGTACAGCTCTCTGCCTCGGTATGAGGACGCCTGGCCGAGCCTCCAGATCCACCCCCCTGCCTCGGCGCTTTAAGATCCCCCGGCCCTTTAGGAACGCGCTCCTTCCCAAATCGCTGGGGCCTCTCCAGCTTGCCCCTGGTAGCAACAGAGGAACCAATAAATGTCTGGTGGCTACTGTTCCTTAGCGTGGGGGGCTGTCTTACTGGGAGGCCAGTGAAAATGCCGATTGCAGGAGATGCCAGTATTTTGAACCACAAGCTCCCTAAAAAAGTTAAGCGACTGGTGTACTGGCTTCTTAGTATTGGCTCTCCTGCTTCCCGTGTGGACAAGACGGTATCTTCATCTGAAAAATGAGAAGATAACCCTTATTTGGCTTAGCACATAGGGTAATTAGAATCAATGATACTTCATAAATCCAGAGCTCCATAAAAAGATCGGGATATGCCGTGGTTGTGTGGGATCCGTGGTCCCAAACCTCACTCTCTTACTGTCCCATCATCACTGTTGTCACCCATGTTTAACTTTAGAGGGTCTCAGGGATGCTGAGCTTGTTAGCTGGGAACCAAGCAAGCAACCCGTACCTGCCTGCTCCCCAGGGGAGAGGCCTTGACCCAGTTCTCTGACAAAGGATCTCAGGCGACTGAGTGCCAGTACATTGAAATAGTAACTATTTTTCCATCAAAGTATTTCTTCCAGGCATAGTGAAGAATAAAAATATTGAAAAACATTCAGCTTTTTAAACTTCCCAAAACAAGTGACTCCAGTAGCCACAATTCTTACAGGCATTTGTTGCTGTATTTCAAAACCAAGGACAAAAATATTTTAAGTAGGAAAAGATTCATTTGCCATGTTGGTATCAGGTAGACTTTTGACTTTGAGCAAAACAGTTTTGGGGAGTTAGGAGACAAATGCTTATTTTGACTGACCAATGTAGATTGATCTTGATCAATTTCTAATAAAGATGAGTCCTGGCCAGGCATGGTGGCTCAGGTCTGTAATCCCAGCACTTTGGAAGGCTAAGGCAGGCAGATCATTTGAGCCCAGGAGTTCGAGACCAGCCTGGGCAACATGGCAAAACGCTGTCTCCATAAAAAATACAAAAATTAGCCAGGCATGGTGGCACATGCCTGTAATCTCAGTTCCGTGGGAGGCTGAGATGGGAGGATCGCTTGAGCCTGGGAAGTGGAGGTTACAGTGAGCCGAGATCACACCACTGCACTCCAGCGTGGGTGACAGAGCAAGACCCTGTCTCAAAAAGATGAATTTCTTTACATGTTAATAATCACTGTAACAACCACAAGGGACTTCACCACATGGACACAGGTCAGCCAAGGGGACATGGAGTGGATGAGTCTCCATGGGCATGAGTGCCCATCTGTTGAAGCAATTTATTCATTCAGTTGTTGTGTTTCAATCCATAAGGCTATGTATAACCCCTTTGAGTACTAAATTATTTTTTCCTTTAAAAAGGAGAATTGCCAGGTTCTTTAGCCTGCTCTAGGTAAGAGTCATTCAAGTTTTGGTCTTTATAGGACCTTTGATATAATCTTATCTTGTAAGGAAAGAGCTCAGAGTAGGTAAATTTCCCCCAGCTCACACAGCTGGTAAGTCATTTTGCCAGCATTCAAACCTGTACCTGCCCATGTCCTAAGCTATGATTTTATAAGGCCTGTTGCTATCAAGGGCTTCTGTTCCCAGATTTTTTGGGACAGAGTCTTGTTCTGTTGCCCAGGCAGGAGTGCAGTGGCATGACCTTGGCTCACTGCAACCTCCACCTCCCAGACTCAAGCAATTCTCATGCCTTAGCCTCCCAAGTAGCTGGGATTACAGGCGTGCGCCACCTCACCTGGCTAATTTTTGTATCTTTAGTAGAGAAGGGGTTTGCCATGTTGTCCAGGCTGGTTTCGAACCTCTGGCCTCAAGTGATCTGCTCACCTTAGCCCCTCAAAGTGCTGGGATTACAGGTGTGAGCCACCATGCCTGGCCCCAAATTTGGGATATTAACAGGTACAAAGTTCCCCTCAATGCTCTCCTGCCCTTAGCATTTAGAAGGAGGTCACTGTGTGAATCAACCCAGTGAATCAAATGCCTAGGCACTTGAATTAGACATCAAGGTTCGTCTGTGTAAAATCCACCCTCTCTGCCACACTGCCCCCGTCACCCGCCACGGCCCAGCCAGTCTGTGTGGCTGCATTCCGTCGGAAGGGTGAGCCGACAGCATGGACCAATTGGCCCACCTGGCACGGCCCTGCCTGCACGACCACACGGGTGGGCCAGGGCACTTCATAGCTTGTGTGGATGGTGTTGTCAGGGCAGGGGCTGTGTTCTTATTTTTATTGGCCAATTGTTTGGCTTCATAAATTTTGGCCATGCCTGAGAGTGTCTCTGAGGATTGAAGGAGAAACATAGCACAGTGTGTATAATGAGAGCAGTGACGTGGGAGCTGCCAAGGGCTGAGAAAGGGAGGTGAGAGAGACAGCGGTGGGCGGCCGGGAAGGCAGGGCAATTGGGAGGGAGAAGGGGCGCTTTGGTCCCAGTCCTCAGAAGAGGCAAAAGAGAGAGGCAGGTGCTTCCACTGAATTTCTCCTGGTTGCATTCCAAAGTAGCTCATGCATTCCCAGCCGAACCTTTCGTCCTTGCCTTCCCATTCCTCTCCCTTCTTTACTCTCAGCCCTGACATCTCTTCCCTTCTCCGCCTCTCCCTGCGGAAGCGCCTGGTAGAAGTATCTATATTTACACGCAGAGGAGGGTTGCAGCCGCTACCGCTAGTGCCTCCGCTGTTATTTAGTGTTGCCCTAAATAACTACAGCTTTCCCTCTGGGTTAATTGTAGCTCCCTATTTTTAGTCATTTTATCCTATTTAGATATGAGAAAAGCAGACATCCTCAAAGAGTTATGTAAGTTTGGGCAGCAGAGGCTGGTAGGCTTCTGCAGTATCTTCTTGTCTTCCTCTAGAGAATAATTTATCAATAGGAATCTTCCTGTTTGTGAGGGAGATTAGGAACATAGAACCCTGCGCCCAGCTTGATGCCTCGCAAAGCAGCCGCACTCTGCGGCAGGCTGTGTGCAGAGATCTGAAGCAAGGGAAAGAAAGCAAACAGGAGGTCGGGGGGACTGCAGCCACCTCCGTGAGCTTGAGTCCAGTCCAAGTTTCTGACATGTGATATTCTTCAAAGACACTTGACCTCTGCTTTTCGGATGTTGACAATTAACAGAGTTTTGTCTAAACAAGTTGGTATGGCATTAGAAACCAAAAAGATTACACACATAAAAAAAGTATAGTTACAAAGTGGAGCATAAAATAAAACAAATGGTCTGGGCTTTGTATCAGTTGCGTTAGATAAGGTGGTTTGAATTAGAGACATGTATATGAGAAACAGTGATTTGTAAATTGTAACTGCAAGTAAGAAACTACAGACAGAATTCAAGTTACATTTTGGAATGTCAGTGAGAAACACTGGCCAGGTGGTAACGTGGTAACACTAGTTGGCAGGAAAAAGGAGCTGTGTGGTGGCCCCACACTCAGTTCTCAATCAGAGTAGGATTTTTGTTTGTTTTTCTTTTTCTAAAATAATGTATTTTTTATTATAAATTATAGGCCGGGCGCAGTGGCTCACGCCTGTAATCCCAGCACTTTGGGAGGCCAGGGTGGGTGGATCACACGGTCAGGAGATCGAGACCATCCTGGCTAACACGGTGAAACCCCGTCTCTACTAAAAATACAAAACATTAGCCGGGTGTGGTGGCGGCGCCTGTAGTCCCAGTTACTCGGGAGGCTGAGGCAGGAGAATGGCGTGAACCCGGGAGGCAGAGCTTGCAGTGAGCCGAGATCGTGCCACTGCACTCCAGCCTGGGCAACAGAGCAAGACTCCATCTAAAAAATATATATATATATATATATATATATATAAATTGACAGTTTGTATAATTTGTGGGGCACAAAGTGATGTTATGATTTATGAATACAATATAAAATAATTGATTAAGCTTAACCAAGTTAGCTAACATATCCATCACCTCCAATATTTACTCTCTCAGCATTGTGAAATGTACAATACTGTTATTAACTATACCTACCATGCTGTGCAGTAGAACAAACAGAAAAATTGCTCCTCTGTCACTGATCTGTACCCTGTGACATCATCTTTCTTTCATTCCTAAATTAGTTTCTTTCCTTAGTATCCAAAAGGCAGCCCCCAAATGGAATAGAGGCGTGCGCAGTCACAGGCACTGGTAGAAAGACGTAAGGTTCTTGGTTTGGTGTTTCCCTTCATTTTCTTTTCCTGCCTCTCCATTTCTTGTTCTCCCCTCCCTCGCTCCCTGTCTGCCGTGGTCTGACTTCCTCGAAAGCCTTGTATACCTCACCCTCCAAGCTGTGTGTGTCTCTGCACCCTCCTGCGTTCTCTCCACGAGCCCCATTTATTATGTCTGCAATCTACTTCCCAACTTCTTAGCCTCGCTCCTTCTGTCTTCCTCCATCTGTCTGTGTCCCTGTCACGCTGGTGGCTTCATGGCTTTCCTTAGGCATCAGATTTTTGGTTTGAGTCCTCTCCGTGCTGATGGTCTCCAGGTCATGTTGGAGGTGCTTGTAATCTTTAGGTGATAGTTATTGCCAAACTGCGCTGTGTGCTTTGAGTGGATTCAGAAATGTCCAGGGGGCTCATTGCATGCGGGACCAGACAATCCTATGTGTTGGTTATAAAGAAATTCAGTGAAAGGAGATTGATGTTTTGTTGCTGTTGTTATCCATGACCTTAGCCAAGGGCCCCCAGTACAGTGGGAAGAACGCGGGCTTCCCTCTGATGTCTGCAGCAGTGTGCTGAGTTGCCCTCAATTAGCAAGGGCTCCTTTCTCTTCTGCTGCGTTTCTGTGTCTTGGCATCTCTACTCAATCCCTCCAACCAAGGAAGGGAAAGCTAACTTTAAAAAACAATTTTTGTCCAGGCAGAGTGGCTCATGCCTGTAATCCGAGGACTATGGGAGGCTGAGGTGGGCGGATCCCTTGCGTTCAGGAGTTCAAGACCAGCCTGGTCCAACGTGGTGAAATCCCATCTCTACTAACAATACAAAAATTAGCCAGGTGTGGTGGTGCGCTCCTGTAATCCCAGATACCCGGGAGGCTGAGGCAGGTGAATCCCTTGAACCCAGGAGGTAGAAGTTGCAGTGAGCCAAGATTGCACCACTGTACTCCACCCTGGGCAAAAGAGTGAGGCTCTGTCTCAAAAACAAAATAATTAAATTAAAAACAATTTTCTTCTTTGCTCAAAAAGATGCCTCTCTAAATCCAGAGCCTTTTTTTCTTTTTTTCCTATTTTAGAAATGGGGTCTCACTTTGTCACCCAGGCTGCAGTGCAGTGGAGCAATCACGGCTCACTGCAGCCTCAACCTCCTGGGCTCAAGCACTTCTCCCACCTCAGCCACCCAAGTAGCTGGGTACAGGCACCCACCACCACACCTGGCTGATTTTTTCAAAACATTTTTTGTAGAGGTGGGGTCTCGCTATGTTACCCAGGCTGATCTCAAACTCCTGGCCTCAAACAGTCCTCCCACCTTATCCTCCTAAAGTTCTGAGATTACAGGCCTGAGCCACCACACCCAGGCTCAGAGCCTAATCTTTGAAGGCAGTGTGACTTTTTCTTCAAACTACTCCTCTGGGACCTTGTTAGTCAATCAGTTACTGAGTGCAAGTCACTTTTCTAAGCACTTTACATGTGTTATTTCATTTCTTTCTCCCCACAGCCTTTCAAGGTTAGAGATTATGCCTGTTTCACAGGTAAGGTAACTTGAGCCCAGTGAGCATAACTCTCCCCGTGTCACACAGCCAGGCAGAGGCAGGATCAGGATTTGAATCTACGTTGCTCTGAGCCTAAGTCACTCTCCCACCTCGCCCTGCTGCCTGGATGCCTGGTTTCCTAGTGCAGGAAACTCTTATTGTCCGTTTCCTTCCCTTGGTCTCTACAATTGGCCCATTTCTCATTCTACCCTTAATCAAGAGCATATAGATACTGCTAACTTCCTTACCAAGGAAGTGTGTGTGTGTGTGTGTGTCTTATGTGCATTTTACCCACATATCTCACTTCAGACCTCAGGGCAGTCTGCTTCCTTCTCTCTTTACTGATTAATTTGAAGAAAATTTTAGCTGCAAAAAAATCATTCTCCCACATCGTTGTAATTTCCATCCCTAACAAACCTTCAGTGAATTCTCCCTGTTTAAATCTAGAAAGACTGTCTTCCAGGGATGATAGAGAATCCACGTAGGGTGCACAGCCGCCATAGCGCGAAACCCGGGGTTCCATGGAGCTGGGGAGGAAGGGGGTTGATGGATCTTAGCAGGCCAGGGATGAAAAAGAGGTGAAATGTCTGCAGCCTATTTCTGATTATCTTCAAACTGATAACTCATAAAGGAATCCCATTTTTGTTGCTGTAATATCAGTCACAAGTTCCTTGTTTTAATTAAAGTTTCATGATTAATGTCAAATCCCTGGTTTCATACCAGCATTTTCCAACAGTCTTGTCTCTGGGCAGATTAATTTATGACTTTTTAAGTGAAGATAATCAGTGCTTTAGGCAAATAAACTATTCCATCACATCTAAGGATTCTTGCCTGGGCTGACTGTACAAATGGTTCAGTCTTCCCTTAAAAGAGACCCAGACAGACATGGTATGGAATGCTCATGCAGTCATCATCATAGCCAGAAGCGATGCTGGACGTTACGGTCATTTTCCTTACTGAAAATGTTTCCGACTACATTTTAGGCCATATGGAAAATGGGTGGATTTCCCTCCAAACCATATTGATGCAATTCTGAATGTTCAAAAATGCAAATTGCATCATTCCTGCGGGAGACACAGTGGCTTCCCGGACCTTCTTTTCCTTCCATGAGTGTCTTTGTGAACATTCAGCCGTGATGGGTATGTTGATGGAAAGGGCTGAGCAATACATACTGTCGCCAAATGATTTTCTTATTGATAAATGGAGCAATATATTTTGTTTTATTACTCAATTGTCTCTTCCCCTCTTCCATTTTCAAGGCAAAAAAATTAGGGCATGTCTTCCTTTCTGGCACAGAACTGTTTTACTTCATCATAGCCAATCTTACTGTAAATTCATAAAACCATCTAGAGACTTGATAGTAAATTAAAGATGTTTCAAAGCAATAATGTTTCCTGGAAATCATGCGCAACGCTGTTGCAGAAGTGGTAAGAATTTGAAATTTCCATATGACTCTGATTTACTTCCCTATCCTGGGGCGACAGAAAGCAAGTTAAGTAGGTTACCCTGGCCTTTGGTGAAGGTAAATGTATAAGAAAATAGTGCTTACTCTACAGACTTCCGGACTCTCCCTCCAGTCTCGATGAGCAGGTATCCCGGAGAGTGTAAGTTGCTGACACACACAACTCGAAAGCCAGAGCTTTAAGGGACTGCCTGTTGCATTTTTTATCATAAAGGAGTCTAGACTTAAATCTTTCATAACCAAACCCACATTGTAATCCATTACATGTACTTCATATTAGCTAGCGCTTCTGGCATTATGGTGGCAGCTGTGTAAAATATTTGCTGTGCTTGTTTAGAATTGAATTGTAATGTTCTAAAGCAAGCAGTTATTCCTACCATGGAAGCTGCCAAACCTCTACTACTTCTCTGCTTTGCCAGTGTGTCTAAATTGCAGGAGATATTGGTACCCTAAGCAGAACAGACACAACCTGCTCAGACACAGGAAGATGACTCTGTTTTTAAGTAGCTGCACAGTCCAGTTCTCTCTCCTGTTTACTCATTGTTAGTTTAGTTGTCTAAGACTATGCACTTGCTGAGGACAGTCACTTTTGAATTCTCCAGCCGCCCCTATCACAGTGTCTGGCATGTGATGAGAGAACAGGAATATTTATTGAAACATGAAAATGCATATTCCATCCCATCCTGCCCCCTTTCCTCCCTCTCCCTCCTTCTTCCTACCCTCACACTAACCTTTGGTTTTGCTTTCTAGGCAAAGCAGGAAAAACGCCAGCTCGGTCTCCCAGGACTCTTGGGAGCAGAACTACTCCCCCGGGGAAGGCTTCCAGAGTGCCAAAGAGAACCCCAGGTACTCCAGCTACCAAGGCTCCAGGAACGGCTACCTGGGAGGACACGGCTTCAACGCCAGGGTCATGCTGGAAACTCAGGAGCTCCTTCGCCAGGAACAGAGGCGGAAGGAGCAGCAGATGAAGAAGCAGCCTTCTTCCGAGGGGCCGAGCAACTATGACTCGTATAAGAAAGTCCAGGACCCTAGTTACGCCCCTCCCAAGGGGCCCTTCAGGCAAGATGTGCCGCCCTCCCCTTCTCAGGTTGCGAGGCTGAACAGACTTCAGACTCCTGAGAAAGGGAGGCCCTTCTACTCCTGAGCGCGCAAAGAACGGATGCTTCATGTCACGCAATAAAAGACATTTTCCTATGAAGACTTGTATTTTGGGAGGTTTTTTAAAACCTTGATGGTACTATGGAGTATTTCTGTTGTTGGTATCAGTGCCTTTAAGCGGTATAGGCAAAGAAATGGAAGGCCTTAATGTCTTTGCCACGATGTCTCAAATGTCTGTTTCATGGAAGGATTTCCCACCCTGTGACAATCATCTGTTCGAGGCATTCACATGCTGTGCGCCTCTCCACAGTGCCAGGAGTCTGGGCCCGACTCATGCGCTGTCCGCGGCTTGGTTATAGCGTCCCTGCACCACGTGCGAGACAAATTCACCTGACGCGGAGGATGACGCGCGGCCCTGTTTCTCCCTCTCAGTTCTCTGAACTGTGAGATGACATCTCAGTCTCTGGAGGAGGAAAAGTGGGCGACATACACCAAAAATTGGGGCTTTCTGGTACTTCACAGCACAGCCGTTTGTCATACTTTGTCATCAGTGTGGTTTTCTCTTTCCTTTCTCAGCTCCTTGTGACGGGAGAGTCGGTCATCCTATTACAGAAGCTAAGCCATAGTCCAACATTGTTTGGTTACCATGGGGGTCCTTTTGTAACTGCCTTATAACTCAACATTACCAATAAAGCGATGATCCTAGTCTGCGTTTATACATAGGCTTGTTCGGTCCTGTTCCTGACGCGTGGGTTGAGCCACCACAGCTGTGTGTGGGGAACGTGGGAGACGGGAGTGGCTCCTGCCGGGGGAAGCTGGGCATGCCATTGGCCATGTGTCTATCAGGAGGGGAGAGCTAAGAAATAAATTCTCCTAGGAAGAGCTCATGGCCCAGTACATCCCAGTAATTATTTTCATTAGTTTTCGTTCTGACAGCTTGTCAGGAAGGGCACAGAATGGGACAGAGATAAACCAGACAGTCATTTTGATCTGCTCTCTACGGTTTTTCAAGTCAGAGGCAATTGATGCTTGTCTAATGCATCCACACACTGCATATCTGACTGGCGATGCCACGCTCCTAAGTAATTCTGCCATGAAACATGAAAGACAAAGGAAAAGCCATTACACATCACACAGAGAACATTTTTGGGTCCCACAGCGGCGGTGGCAGGAAGCTCACTCTCGCTTCAGTGTTTGAGTGTGTGTGTGGGTCTCGGGGACCTCGGTGGCTCCCATCGTCCTTCATCGTTCTGAACATCCTGTATTGTAAACGTGGCTGGGTTGCCAAAGTGCCTGTGAAATCCGATGTGGAAAAAGCTGGAGGTGAAAGCTCAGTATACCATGTATTCACTTTAAAAACAGAAAAAAAGACATGTATGGATATGCCTATTTTTTTTTTTTATTGGCACATTGTATTTTTGTGTTGACTTGTTTTTAGAAATGATGTGTCCACACACATACCCGTGTCTCTTCTGCACTTCTGTGTCATGGTTCTGTTTCTTAATGTGCGGCGGTTTCTAAGTGGTGTTAGCAGTGTACGCGCAGTGACCTTGGATGACAGTGGCTCTTTCTCACAGCCTCCCCTGAGCTGTGAGAAACAGCTTTCTCTGTACATACGCGACTCCTAATAAAAGGCATATTTCTTCCTGTTCTTTTGGTGTCTCTGATGTTCCTGGGCAACCTTGCCTAGCTGGGGTTTTTAAAAAGGTATATTAACAGATGTGATTTTTTTAAAAATATATTTAGAGAAAGTTGGAAGTTTCCTCACATCTGAGGAAAATGTGCATGAAACGGGGCAGGAGAACCCTGGGGCAAACTCTTGGATGAGGATGGAGAGGGGGGACTCACTTGTCCCTTGGAAAAGATGGTCCCCATTATGACATCATTCTCATTCTTAGTCCATTAAGACAATATACAGCCTTACAGTTGGAAGTCTCAAACTGGGAAGTTTGCAAACACAGGAACTGGTGGTTGATTGCATATTTGAGCACCTGAGGAGAGAGGGGAAGGGGAGACAGAAGAACCTTCAAGAGTCCACTGCAAGGCCCAGGCTGCCTAAAGAAGCCTGAGGAGTTCTGAATTGAAGGAGCCAGTACAGCTCGAACTAAATCGAAAAATTACACAGAAAGTGACATGATATTCCCATGATTGCCCTTTGCACCCTTGGAATCATCCTAGCAAGCCAGATGTTTTGATTGAGTCCTGGCCTTGAGTCCTGTGAGCCCAGAGAAAGGTCCAGATTTGAGTCTACTTCCAATACAAACCTAGTTCTTATTTCCCAAATTACAAAGTAAGGTTTTGCTATTTCTTTGAGAGGGATGCCCACAAATACGCATGTGGTGTTCCGAAGGCATAAAGGGTACTATGTCCCTAGGTATGTCTTGTGCACAAATATAGGAGATTTGGTCCCCACGCAAATGGCAGGCTTTGCGAGGACCTGTCAAAAATGCCCTCTTATGGAGCACCTAGCCTCAGTGGGTTGTCATAGCAACCCTCATCCTGTCACTACATCCAAATTCTGTCACCTCAAGATTAGGAATGAGGGGTGCGTGGCAAGCCAAGGCAATACCACCTCCTTGGTTCTTTCAAGCATTCCAGGTGTGGAGTGAAAAGGGAAGATGGACAGGTTTGTTCATTTCTTCCCTGAGTAGGAGGCCCATTGCCAATACCAAAACACATGGCTTATTTGTCTCAACTGACAGTGGACAGCAGAGTAGGAGAGGCAATAATCGCACGGTGGGGACCCAAAGCACAAAGGGACCTGTGGGTTGAAACTGACAGTTTGAGCAGCACTGGGAAGAGAAGTAGGAATGGTCCACAGAGAAGTCAAAATAGGCTCCAGGAAGCAATCTTGACTCAGTCGACCAGCCTCCTGGCTTCAGGACCTTTTGCTAAGACTCAACCCTGGGAGGGCGTGTCCCAAGGAGGAGCCGGCCCAGGTGCTGTCAAGATGGGCACTGGGATCTGCCCAGTTCCCTCAGAAGCCGCAATTGCATGAAAGGAGAGCAAGGGAGACCCTGGAGCCCACTCTCGGATGAGGATGGAGGTGGGGGAACTCACCTGTCCTTTGGAAAAGATGGTCTCCACTATGGCATCATTTCCACTCTTAGTCCATTAAGACAGTATATAGTCATTTGTATTAGAAATTATAAAAATACTGCATAGCATATCTATATTATATGTAATTGAAGCACTGCCATCCACCTTCTCTTTCTGTGGTCAGACCGAGGACAGCTCAAAGGTCAAAGTGTTAGGGTTCAATCACTTGGCGGTTCATGGTCCAATGACCACAGCCAGGGAGGATTTCACCAAGGGTTTTATTACTGGCAATGCATGAGGAGGACACAAGAGATAGTTCCCAAAATCAGTACCTCCCTGAACGGAGGTGAAAACGGCTTTTATTGGGCTGGTGAGCTGAGTCATCGTATGTCAAGCTTGTCCAATCTGCAGCCCAAGGGCCACATGTGGCCCAGGAATGGCTTTGAATGCGGCCCAACACAAATTCGTAAACCTTCTGAAAATGTTAGGAGATTTTTTTTGCGATTTAAAAAATTTTTTTTTAGCTCATCAGCTATCGTTAGTTAATGTTAGTGTATTTTATGTGTGGCCCAAGACAATTCTTCTTCCAACGTGGCCCAGGGAAGCCAAAAGATTGGACACCCCTGTGAGGTGGAGGAAGGATGGTGCAGGGACAGTCATTGATCAGGCTTCTACATCCTTCGCGTGGGTAGAAAATGGCAAATAAGTTCCTCCCTGGGTGGGGTGTTTAGTGCAGTAAGGAGAAGAGTTCACCAAAGTTCCCTCCAACTCAGGCACCTCTGGATCCAACTAGTTTTTATTTTGCTGGGTCTGGGTTGCTTCCTGGAACTGTTGTGAAATAAGGAGAACCCAGGGTGCAACAGTTACCAGTGGGCACTTTTCCACAGGTTCCCAGAAAACCCGAGGACCCTGGGTTACAAGAGCACCCCACAATTAACAGGGCTGTCCCAGAACAGGGCAGAGAGTAGGACCCCAACTTCTCTGTGTTTCTGCCAATGAAGTCCAATAGATCCAATGAGAGAGGGTAAACCCAGTGAATTTTCTGTTTCATGGAGTTGGGATAGTTAGTTTTATTTCAAACCCATTTTGAAAAGGGGTGGAAAATAAGCAAACCACTTTGTCGGGTGTCTTCTTTGTGATCATTGGCCACAAGAAGTATCACAATGAGGAGACAGCGAGTGGGAGACCAGGCATCCCGGTGACTTCTCTGTCCACGCCATGGCCCTTGTTTCACCCACATACGGCAGTCGTCAAGAATGCTGCCCTGCTCCAATATTTTGTATTAGAAAGTGCACACATTTGCATATTCACATAACAGGTATATGTAGTTTTGCATATGTCATTCTATCTTTGGTATTTTAATGGGTTTCTTATTTCATACGATGAGTCCTTAAAGCTCAGGTGTTTCTGAAACCAATCTAGGATGAGGCTTTGTTTGCTAGTCATGGAAGAGTAAGTCATGAGGTTCAACTACCCACCTCCAGGTACATTCCATTAGAAACGTCTTCCTTCCAATAGCACAATGTACCATACATTTAAATGTCTAGTTAACAGTCAGCTTTTTTCCTCTTCTGGGGTGGGGAGGAGGGAACAAAGATTACTTGGATAATGACATGTCAGGTAAGGAGATAATCTTTTCTTCAGAGACAGGATATCATCTTAATAAGGCAGCTAATAAGAACGTTCACAGGTCAGAAAGTGAGAGTGACGGAGATGCTTTAATGGAAAACCACCTTCAGCTCTGAGTAATGATTAGATCACAAAAGCTGGTGGAATAAAATTGACTTTTTTTTAATGTGTCAGGGATGAGAGTTGTAATTCTGAACATAAGCTTTAAAGAATTTTTTTTAAAACAAGAAACTGATATTCTGCTTTGGTGCTTATGGGGAAAAGGGAAGATTCTCATTGCATCCCATATAGAAGGATTTTTTTTCCCCCTTGAGACAGAGTCTTGCTTTCTTGCCCAGGCTGGAGTGCAGTGGTGCAATCTCAGCTCACTGCAACCTCAGCCTCTTAGGATCAAGTGATTCTCCTGTCTCCGCCTCCCAAGTAGCTGGGATTATGTGTGAACCACCACACCTGGCTGATTTTTGTTATTTTTAGTAGAGACGGGGTTTCACCATGTTGGCCAGACTGGTCTCGAACTCCTGACCCCAGGCAATCCCCCTGCCTCAGCCTCCCAAAGTGCTGAGATTACAGGGGTGAGCCATCACACCCAGCTAGATGGGTTCTTGTCTCCAGAATTTAGCATCTTTCTCACTAGCAGGCATCCCTCTCCTCTCCTAGGCTTTCCTATTCCATTCAGCAAAGTAAAAGCCTATGGATGTCCTCTGTCCATAAATTTAGTTGCCTTCAGTTAAGTCCCATCATAAGCCCCATCACAGGGAATTTCACTTTCACACTTGATCTTAGCCAAAAAAGGCTGAGACATGATAGGGAATTTCACCTTTAAAGAATTCCATTATGGATCCCCTAAGATCAAAAATCCTTTCCTGAAGAAGATAACCACTTTTTCTCATTATTTTTTTTTTCCCTTTCTGAGCTCCGATTTAAATAATCAGTTTTTATTTCCTGATTTGTATGTTTTTAAGCACATGGTATCTGTGCTGGCCTGCCCCACTCCGGATGGGTCTGTTTAACGCTGGACATGGGACAAGAGGGCGGGAGGCAAGGAACTGAGTCCTCCCACTGTGAAGCTGAACAATTCCTCATCTTTCCTGCTTAGCACTTACTTGCTCACAGGATCAATTAAATGTGTGAAAACACCTTTTTTTCTGAATTGCACGGTGAACTGCTGAGTCACCTCACACCGTTGCTGGCTTAGAAAAGCCATTTCGAGTTTGTTCCTAGACTCTGTGGATGCCTCTCGATGATCTGGTCCCACAGGGTGTCGGCAGCCTCAGCAGATCGTCTGCGGGAGGAGGGAGCGTGAGCAGGGGCCCTTCTTCGCTCGCTGGAGGCAGTCTCCCCTCTTGCGAGAAGGTTCCTTCTGAAACCGAGGTTTGGCTTCCATGAGGGATTTTATGATGCAAATATTTTAAGTACAACTTTGAAGGTTTTGCCATTAAAAACAGCTTCGCATGGCTCTGGGCCCAGCTGACTGCAAACTATGAGGGGGAAAGTGCCATAGATTGCTGGCAAGTGACGGAAGGAAAACAACACAAACTTCTAAACCAGTCGTGACCCGGGCTAATGATCTGGTTTCAGGGTTCAGTTCGTATCTGACTTGAGTTTACCCAGCTCGAGTTGTCAGCAGCAACGTATGCATTGCAGTTGTTTACAGTGGGATTAAATAGGTAAAAACGTTGACTGACAACACTGAGATGGGTCAGATTAGAGCTCGCCAAAGAACGTGGGATGTTTTGGAGTACAGCAAACCTTTGAACTGGTAAAGCCTCAAAGTGAATTTGCTGTGCACATGCCCTGACTTGGAGCTCCATTTCCAAACTTGCTTTAATTTTATCTGCTTGGCTTGACTTCTATCCAGGCCCAAGGAGCTCCCATTCCGGTCCCAGCAACCAAAGCATTCCCGCAAAATATGAACCTGCAAAGTCCACTCCTGGCTTCTCACTTGTTTTGGTGGATTTGTTTGCATAGCACTTTACAATTTGCAAAACATTCCCATCTTTTCTTCTTGAGTCCCCAAACCCTGGGAAGCAGGCTAGAGAAATGATAGTTCAATTTTACACATGAGGAGACTGAGAAACCGAGAATTTGAGACTTGCCAGGTGATGAGTGGCTCAATGAGAACCCAAAACTCATTGTCCCAACTGTGACCCCTACTTGTGATGCAACATTTTTATCAAATAAAAATATTTTACTTTAGGCAATTTTAAATTCCTTACTTGATGGTCATTGTACTTTTCATTGATGAGGAAAATAAGCACAACATAAAGTATAAACAATTGCAAAATTAGTAATCCTTTGAAAATAAATTTTATGGGTATGATGAAAGGTTCAAGCCTTTAATCCCAGCACTTTGGGAGGTCAAGCGGGAGGCCAAGAGTTTGAGACCAGCCTGGGCAACATAGCAAGACCCCCATCTCTATAAAAAGTTAAAAAAAAAAAAACATTAGCCGGGCATGGCAGCATGCACTTATAGGCCTAACTACTTGGGAGGATGAGATGGGAGGTTTGGTTGAGCCCTGGAGTTCAAGGCCGCAGTGAGCTATGATCACACCATTGCACTCTAGCCTGGGCAACAGAGCAAGACCACGTCTTTAACATTTTTTTTTTTTTTTTAATTTAAAGCCGGGCACGGTGGTTCACACCTGTAATCCCAGCACTTTGGGAGGCCGAGGCAGGTGGATCACTTGAGGTCAGGAGTTTGAAACCAGCCTGGTTAACACGATGAAACCCCGTCTCTACTAAAAATACAAAAAACAAAAACAAATTAGCTGGGTGTGGTGGTGCATACCTGTAATCCCACCTACTAGGGAGGCTGAGGCAAGAGAATCGTCTGAACCCAGGAGGTAGAGGTTGCAGTGAGCCAAGATCACGCCCCTGCATTCCAGCCTGGGCAACAGAACGAGAATCCATCTAAAAAAAATTTTTTTAATTTAAAATATTTTGTGAATCATAATACTATTTATATTATAAAATTACATATTATATATGTATGCAAATGCATTATGCACATATACATATAATGGTTCATTTACACTTCAGGCACTGGGTGTCATCAATTTGAAAAGTCTACTGAAATAGATGTTTTAGCCCGGCTTCCATGTGGATGTGCAGAGCCTCCTAGGCTCCCTTGCTGGTGACCACAGTTTCATGCTCTGCCTTCTCTGCTTCAGTGTTTAAGACCCTCAGACCGGAAGGGGTTCATTTCTAAGCCAGGTTTCAAGGTTGAGAAAAGGAAGAGTTAAGTGATAATGTTGGAAACTGAGGAGGATCTGAAACACGAGGAAAGCAGGGCGCAGCTTTCGACGAAACGCCAGTTCCTCACAGTCGGGCTTCTGTAGCAGATGCAAAAAAAGGCCTCGGATGCTAATCCAAAATAGCAAAGATCGCTGGGAGATTGCAAAACAATAACAATTTGCATTAAATCATCAGCTGCTTTCAGCACAGATGGGAAAAGCCTGTTACAAAATGTTGTAAGACATTTGCAGCGGGTTTCAAGCTGGACAGGCATTAAAAACATTCTTGAGCTTTTCATGTTGGGAATAAAAATGTAAATCATTTTTAGCGAGGATTTTTTTTTTAACATACCATTTTGTCTTTGTATTTTATTTTATTTTGGGAAAGGAGGCGACATAGTAATAGCCAAGGGGAAATGATCCATTTGCAGAGTTGGATAGATAACATTTATCTTCAAAGAGGTAGAATATTAATTATGCATACATAGAAAGAAACTTTGAGCTCTGAGACATTCTCAATGAAATGATGGCTTATTTCACTCAAGATCCTAATCAAGCACACACAGTTCCCGTATCTGAGAGAGAAACACTGCCAGTTGCCAACGTGCCTGCTTTTCTGGGTCAGTTTCAGAGCATGGAGGCAGAGTTGGGGAAGCCGGCTAGGACTGGAGGGCCTCTCTCTGGAAGCTCTCTAGGACTGGCTTGCGGCTTTGGCCCTGAGAGCACGGGCGCTTCTCTTCCATTGCGCCTTCAAATGGACTGCGGGGGCCGGAAGGCAGGAGCCAGGAGCTGATGCAGCAGGCCCATCTCCCGTGATCCCACGCCCCTGAAGAAGAGACTAGACAGCCACAGACTCTCAGCGTCTGGAAGGACTGGCTGGCCTAGGGAAACGAGTTTCCAATAACTAATCCAGCTGAACGAGGCACTTCCCTTGGCTTCGGCTCTCCTTCCCGTAAGCCAGGAAATGTTCTCTCCATTCATTCGGGGATGGCTCATCAGGGACTTCTAATCTCGGACTGGTTACTCTGCAGACTACGCTGGTATCTTCTGCTCTGTATCCTAAGTCCTTTTAGTGGTTCCCTCTGGATTAATTGAAACTCAGAGATATCCTGTGTGTGTGATTTGTTCAAGGTAATTGTAAGGCCACAAAGAAGCCAATATTGATTTTTTTTAAGATGCCACTTTATGTGGCCCGAAATTTACTACATAGAAAATGCAGTCAGTTTAGGGAAAATAATTATCTCATATTCATTCATTCATTCATTCATTCATTCATTCATGGCTCCTGCTGTAGGCCAGGTGCCATGTAGACGCTGGAAACTCACTAGGGAATAACCCAGTCTTACACTAACAGGGAATAGCCAGGCTGTGTAACGTTCAGAGAGTGATGCTTGGCACAGAGAAAATAAAGCAGGATTCAGGACTAGGAAGTGAGAAGGAGCAGACGGGTTGGAGTTGGGGGATCTGTGTTGTATGAGACTAGGATGCTTTCAGTAGAGACTCTGGAGGGAATACTGGCAGGAGTGACATTGGTCGGAGTGACCCGGGACACGGTGGTGGACACAAGGCAGAAGGCGAGATAGGGAGTGAGGCAGTCAAGGAGCAGGGAGACCAGTGTGCTGGAGGACACCAAAATCATCATCAACAACAAATACGGTTGCAAGACAGCGAGTCCAATGCTAAAACCTTCACAGAGTGCAAGCCTTTGGGAGACGGTGAGAAGGAGTTAAATAACGCATGGTCTAATTACAAGGTTCAAGGGAGGAGGGGAGGCATTCCTGAGAAAGGAAGAACGACGACCTGGAAGTGTCAACGGGAGTAAGAAAGACACATGTCCCATTTCCAACCCCCAAATATGTGCGGGGGGAGCCTCCAGAAAGCCACCACTGGGAAGGTGGCACCAGTGAGGGCAAGAATAGGGTGGGGCTGCACAATCCCTGAGGGAGGTGAGACCACCTAAAGATGGGACCTAGAGGTCTTGGGCTTCCTTCTGACATCTGAAGCAGACAGGGGTGTGGAGCAGGGTGTGTTGTGGGGTCTCTGAGGGAGGCAGACGCTTAGCTCTAAACACTGCCCAGCCCTAGGAGATGAGGCAGGACTCACTGGGAGCATGTGGGCGTTGTGCCTAGAGGCGGGTGTCATAGCTCCACCCATCACAGCAGTCCCAATTCCCAATCCCGCTTCCCTGCTGTGTGTCTGTGTCTTGATGACAGACACCACTCATTCATGCATTCATTCATTTATTCATTCATTCAGGGCCTACAATATACCAGACAATGTCTCCATCACTGGGCATTCAGTGGTGAACTAAAGCCACCCTGGGCTGGGCGCAGTGGCTCACACCTTTCATTCTAGCACTTTGGAGGCTGAGGTGGGTGGATCACTTGAGCTCAGAGTTTGAGACCAGCCTGGGCAACACGGCAAAACCCCATCTCCACAACTATAGCAACAACGAAGAGACCTTGATGTTCTCATTAAAATGACAGTCCAGAGGCAGGGGCAAACATTAATTAAGTAAACACACTACTAGGTAGAGTGCACTATGTTGTGACAAGAGCAGTGAAAACAGAGTTGCTGTGGTGGAATAATAGGGAAAGGAGTCATAATTAAGATGGGGGCCAGTGCTGTGGCTCACGCCCATAATCCTAGCATTCTGGGAGGCCAAGGCCAGAGGATTACTTAGCCTGGGCAACATAGGGAGACCTCATCTCTACAAAAAATTCAAAAATTAGTTAGGTGTGGTCATGTGTGCCTGTAGTCTTAGCTATTTAGGGGGCTGAGGCAAGAGAATCCCTTGAGCCCAGGAAGTTGAGGCTGCAGCAAGCCATGATTGTGCCACTGCACTCCAGCCAGTGTGGCAGAACAAGACCCTGTCTCGAAAGAAAAAAAAAAAGAGAGGCAGTGAAAGTTTGTGAGGAGTGATTTGTAAACTGAGTCCTGAAGGATTTGAACATCTAACAAGAATTTGGCAATATATCAAGATCCCAAAAACTCGATCCCCTGTGACCCCGAGGTTTCATTTTCTAGAATATAGCTGATGAAACTCAAAAGGTAGACAGAGATTTATGCCCAAAGCTGTTAAAAAATATTGTTTATAGGCCAGAAAAATTGGACGTAAACATCCCAAACTAGGGAAATGGCTAAGGAAATTATGGCATAGAATGTAGTAGTATGTTATATCTATTAAAATGAATGTTTATGAATAAATTCCACCAATATAGAAATATAATCACAATATAATGTTCAATAAAAGATACTAGAATATCAAATTGTGCCTTCATCATGGCCACATATATATGTATGTATATGTGTAAATACGTGCGTATAGGTACCTATGTGTGCATGTGTGTGTGTGTGTACAGAAAAGGAAGAAATAACCCCATTAACAATATTAACAACTTATCACCTAGTGTTTGGATTATATAGCAAAGCTGAATTGTTTTTCAGCTGCCATGGACACCCTCAGGTTAAAGGTCATAGAACCTGAGCATGGCCCAACAACCCCAGCATGCAACCTCACACAGAACTTAAGTGTTCAGATGGAGGAGTGGGGACTGAATTAAGATGCAAACACCACGTGGCAGGAGCCAGGATCCAATCATGTCATCTACAAACAGAGGCAATTTAATTCCCTCGTTTCCTATTTGGATGCTTTTATTTTTTCTTGCCTAATTGCTCTGGCTAGGCCTTCTAGTACTATGTTGGATACAAGTGTCAAGAGTGGGCACCTGTGTCTTGTTCCTGATATTGTTAGAGTAGCAGATAGCCAGAAATGAGCAGCAGGGGAGCCCCCTGGTAAAAGAAGTCCTAGAGATGCTGCCCACTGGCAGTCAGCAAAAAGGACAAGATCACATCTGGTCTTGTCGTTGGGGCTCCTTCAGACCTGAAGGGGATTTATGAAGCCCTAGCTGGAGATAACCATGCTAGGGACTCTCCATTGACAAGCATGTGCACTCCTCCAAAAACTCACTCTAGAATATGCTCATTGTAATAGTAAAAAGCACACCCCTGGATGGAGATTTTAAATGCTACTGAGACACACGATGTGTGTACTGGAATGTACAACCACAGAGCATGTGCATCCAAAGGACCTCCTGAAACAGGATTGTAAGTGACACCCCTCATGCCCCTTTATGAATAATCGTGTAAGAGTCTCATGAAGGGCATTTCCCCAGCGCTAGTGGCTGCTGGCTCATTCTTTTGTGCTGCCTGCTCTCTCATCTTTCAGAGCTTACTGCCTCTTTAAATAAACACTGCTACTATGCTACTATGCTACTATGACTTTTCCAGCTGGAACCAGCCTGGAACTTTTTCCACTGGTCTCTAGGCATGTACTTTATCTTCCTTCAATAAACTCTGCTGCTTAACCCTTGCTGTGCATCTCTTGGCTGAATGTTTTCTTCCAGGTTAGGCAAGAACCGAGGATTCCCTCACTTCCTGGTAACAGTCTTAGAGGAAGAGCTGTTAGCAGCAGACTTGTCATATGTGACTTTTATTATGTTGAGTTACATCCCTTCTGTGTCTATTTTGTTGAGAGTTTTTAATCATGAAAATACGTTTCATTTTGGCAAAAGCTTTTTCTGCATGCATTGAGATGATCATATGATTTTTATCTTTTTCTTCTGTCAATATGGTGTATATGATTTATTGATTTGTGTATGTTAAACCATCCTTGCATCTCAAGGATAAATCATGCATGAACGTGGTGTATGATCCTTTTCATGTGTGGTTGAATTTGGTTTGCTAGTATTTTATTGAGGATTTTTTGCATCTAGGTTCATCAGGAATATTAGCCTGTAATTTTGTTTTCTTGTAGCATTCTTATTTAGTTTTGGTATGAGGATCATACTGGCCTTGTAAAATGAGTTTGGAAGTGTTCCTCTTCCTTAGGTTTTTTGGAAGAGTTTGAGAAGGATTGGCATCAATTCTTCTTTAAACTCTTGGTAAAATTCACCAGTGAAGCCATCTGGTTCTGGGCTTTACTTTGTTGGAAAGCTTTTGATTATTGATTCTATCTCCTTAGTTGTTACTGATCTGTTCAGATATTCTATTTTTTGTAATTTAGTCTTGATTGGTTGTCTGTTTTTAGGAATGTTTCAATTTCTTCTAAGTTATTCAATACAGTTGTGTGCCACGTAACAATGTTGTAATCAATGATGAACTCCATATATGACTGTAATCCCATAAGATTATAATGGAGCTGAAAAACTCCTATTGCCTAGTGACCTCATAGCCATTGTGACATTGTAGTGCAATTCATCACCTTTTCTTTAAGTATGCAAATACCATTATGTTACACCAGCCTATAGTATTCAGTATGGTAATAAGATGTACAGGTTTTAGTCTATATTATATAGCCTCGGTGTATAGCAGGCTCTTCCATCCAGGATTGTGTAAATACACTCTATGATGTTTACACAATGACAAATTGCCTAACACATTTCTCTGAATATATCCCCATATATAGCATATACCTGTTCTTATTAGTCTCTCATGATTCTTTGTATTTATTTGCTATTGTTACAATGTCTTCTTTTTAATTTATAATTTTATTTATTTGAGTCTTCTCTTTTTTTCTTGGTAGTCTAGCTAGTTGTATTGATTTTGTCTATCTTTTCAAAAAACTCTTGGTTTTGTTGATCTTTTGTCTTTCTATTCTCTTTAATTTATTGTTTATTCTCTTCTTTTTCTAGTCTCTTGAGGTGTGAAGTTAGGTTGTTTCTTTGTTTTCTTTTTTCTTAAAGTAGACATTAATTGCTAAAACTTTCTTATCATTGCTTTTGCTGCCTCCCATAAGTTTTGGTATTTTGTGTCTCTGTTTTTCTTGGTCTCAATATAATTTTTTATTTCCTCTTTGGTTTTTTTGTTTGACCCATTTGTTGTTCAGGACTGTGTTGTTTAATTTCCACATACTTGTGAATTTTCCAAAATTTTTCTGGTTCTTGACTTCTCGTTTATATTATTGTGGTGAGAAAAAAAATGATTGGGATGATTTTTAATCTCCCTAAATTTGTTAAGACTTGTTTTATGGCTCAATAAAAGATCCAACCTGGAGAATGTTGCATGTGCACTTGAAAAGAATGTGTATTATACTCCTAATGGATGGAATGTTCTGTACACATTAATTAGATCCTCTTGGTCCATAGTGTTATTCAAGTCACTGTTTCCTTATGGTTTCTCTGTCTGGATGATCTATCCATTGTTGAAAGTGGGATATTGAAGTCCCTTATTACTGTGTTGTTGTCTCTTTCTTCACTTCTGTTAAAAATTGCTTTATATATTTAAGTGATCTAATGTTGGATACATATATATTTCTAATTGTTATATTCTCTTGATGAATTGACCTCTTTATCATCATATGGTGACCCTCTTTGTCTCTTTAGACAGATTTTGATTGACAGTACATTTTGTCTGATATAAGGAGAGCCACTCCTGCTCTATTTTGGTTTCCCTTTACATGGAATATGTTTTTTTTATTTCTCACTTTCAGCCTGTGTGTGTCTTAAAGGCTAATATAAGTCTATGGTAAGCAGTATATTGTTGGATCTTGTTTTTTAAATCAGTTTAGCTATTCTGTGACTTTTGGTTAGAAAATTTAATCCATTTCTATTTAATGTAATTATTAAGAGGTAAGAAAATACTATTGTCATTTTGTTACTGTTTACTGACTGTTCTTTAGTTCCATTGTTTCTTTCTTCCTATTTGCTGTCTTCCTTTGTGATTTGTTAAATCTTTATATGGCATACTTTGGTTACTTTGTCTTTATGTTTTGCGTATCTACCAGAGGTTTTTTTCTCTATGGTTACCATGGGGCTTGTATAAAACATCTTATAACATTCTAATTAAGGCTGCTAACAACTTAATTTCAATTACATACAAAAACTCTACACATTGATTACTCCCCACTACATTTTATGCCACTGATGTGACATTTTACATCTTTTTATGTTGTGTATCTGTTAACAAATTATTCTAGCTATAATTATTTTTAATACTTTTGTCTTTTAACTTTTATACTAAGGTGAAAAGTGATTTACACACCACCATTACAGTATTATTCTGAATGTGACTATGTATTTATCTTTTCTAGTAGTTTTATACTTTCATATGTTTTCATATTGTTACTGAGCGTTCTTTCATTTCAACTTGAAGAACTACCTTTAGCATTTCTTGTAAAGCAGGTCTCATGGTAATGAGCTCCCTCAGCTTTTATTTGTCTGGGAATGTCCTTATGTTTTTTTCTGAAGGACAGTTTTGCTGGGCACCTGATTCTTAGGTGGCATTTTTTTTCTTTCAATACTTTAAATATCTCATCCCATTCCCTTCTGACTTTCAAGGTTTCTGGCAAGAAGTCTACCTTATGGGGGTTCCTGTATACATGATGAGTTTTTTCTCTTGTTGCTTTCAAGATTTCCTATTTGTCTTTGGCTTTTGACAATTTGATTATAATGTGTCTCAGAGTGTTCTTTTTTGGGTTTATCTTATTTGGGATCCTTTGAGATTCATGCTTCTGAATGTCCATATCTTTCTTAAAATTTCATTTGTTTTCAGACAGTATACTTTAAAATAAGATTTCTTTTCCTTTCTGTCTCTCTTCTCCTCCTAGGACTGCCATAATTTATATATTCATATGCTTGATAGTGTCCCGTAGGTCCCTTATGCTTTTTCTTTTTTTTTTTTTTTGGCTCTTTTTCCATATTTTTCTTTTTCATTCCTCTAATTGGCTAATTTCAAGTGACCTATATTCGAGTTTGCTAATTTTTTCTTTTGCATGATTGTATCTGCTCTTGAAGCTCTCTGTTGAAGTTCTCAGATCTGTCACTATATTCTTCAGCTCCAGGGTTTGTTTGGTTCCTTTTTATGGTTTCTATTTCCTTATTAAACTTTTCATTTTGTTCACTCATTGTTTTTCTAATTTCATTTAGCAATCTATCTGCATTTTCTTGGATCTCATTGTGCTTCTTTAATATGATTATTTTGAATTATTTTTCAGGCAATTTAGTGATATCCATTTCTTTGGTGTCAGATATTAGAGCTTTATTAGTTTCCATTGGTGGTATTATGTTAACTTGATTGTTATCTGTGTAGCCTTGCATTGGTTTCTGTGAATCTGAAGGAGTCACACCTTTTCAAGTCTTTACAGTCTGGTTTCGATAGGTAAAGTCTTTGTCTTGTGTACCCAGGATGAGAAGATTGCCTCCATGTTTGCAGTCAAGTGGGCCTGGAGCCTGGTCATGGGGCTGCTGTTGAGTCTTCAGTGAGGTCCAAGGCTGGTGGGCCTCTTACCAGGGGCTCTAGTGGGTGTGGATTCTATCTGGTTTCTGGGTAGACTGGACTACCTCCAGTTCTTTGGTCAGTAAGGCTAGTGCTGGAATGACACTCTGCTTCTGCAGAAAGTGGGCCTCCTACCAGTTGCACAGACAGGTGTGGCTTCCTCTGGGTCTCTAGGAGGGCTTTCCCTGAGCCACTGGGTGGGCCCCTAGGCAGAAAGTACTTGCTTTGGAATGAGAGGCTGAGAGGGAATGGGCTTGAGTTACAGGCTGCTTTGGGGTCTACAGCTGAGACCAAGGTCTGCAGGCCTGCCTCTGAGTCATGGACAGGTATGTTTCCTGGCGAGTCCCTGGGCAGGCAGGACTGCCCTCAGACCACAGCTGAGAGGGGCTGGAACTGAATTCCATGGCTGTAGTGCCAAATTTGGCTGGCCTGCCTGTGGAAGCACAGATGGGCGTGTCTCTCTCTAGGTCCCTAGGTGGACAGGACTGCTCTCAAACTACAGCCTTACATTCTGATCACCCCCTTTCTTCTGCATAATTCAGTGGCTAGACCAAGTGAGAGTTCTCTTGCATTGATGAACTCTTGGTCTGATCTTTTCTGACTGGCCTTTGTTGAAAGATTTTAAAGTTTAATCAGAAAAAGAATTGCTTAAGAGCTCAATTTTTACAAATACCAGAAATAAGGACCTTCACAATGTCTGCTGATTGATATCCAGGATGGAGAGCAAGACTCTAGTGGAGGAAGAGGACCCAAGCTTTCTGTGGAATGCAGACATTCTGGACAGGGTGGACCTCCTGAGAGTTCTCTCCTCTCATTTGTGGCCAAACTGCCACTTTTCCAGAATGTGTTCCTGAGATGATTATTTTTTCCCTGGAGCTCAAATTGACAGTGAGCCAGACACACAGAGAATTCATATCACATCCTGGGAATTGAGGAAGCAAGTTTTTCAGCTTATCCTTGGAAGGATGAGGAGATGGGACAAGGGATGGGAGCCTGGGGCTTATGCTTCCCTTTGAATCCTGAGCCGACAGGAGGCTGAGGCGTCTAGAGCCACATGGTTACTATTTAATAATGTTGGCCATTAGGAGACCACCTAAGATTCATGTTCTGCTCAGGACAGCCAACTTTCCTTTTGAGTCCGGGAGAGACTGGCAAAAAGGCTGGCATCGGCAGATGGCCTCTTGGCACAGGTGTGAGTATTGATCACCCTTGAAGGGGAGGAAATGCTATTCCCTCTCTGATTAAAAGTCTCTTACAAAGGAGAACAAAGGCCTAAGGTGGGCGGCATGGTTAACAGCCTACATTAAAGAAATCTCTACATTAAGGAGTATCTGTTGCCAGAATGTACTTTCTGATCGTTGCCACAGCATAACTTTAATGGATCCTTTATTGTTCTCTTTTCCTTTCAGATGTTGTCTCCTCTCCTCTACCCTGACTTAATCGTTGTGCATCTTCTCTGAGACCATTTTCTTTATAGAGTTTTCTTTGCTAAGATCTATGGTCTTCCTGTGAAAATGGAATCATCAGCTGGGGGGAAAACAGCCCCACTGCTACCAGGACTTTTAGAGACACACGTTACATTCTATTTTGGTGAATCTGAAGGTAGGATTTCCAAAGGGGTATTGCAAAACCTTATAAAGTGATTTTCCTACATGCCATAGGGCTCAGATCCATTTAAATCCAGATAAAACTTTGGATTCTTGTTTTTTAAAATAGCTGGAGCCCTTTGATATCCCCCGTGTACCCTGTGTCCTTCCTCTCAGCCTAGCTGGCAGGCAGGATTCCACTGCCTGCATTCCCCCATATGGATCTTTTCACTCAGCTAACCTTAAGGATTCATCTAATCCCAGTCTTGTGGTTTAGGTTTATTTCTGGCTTTGGTTTTACTTCTACCCTAAGCAAGTCTTTCTTTGGTTACCAGTGCTCCAGTATTCTTTGGTTTGACCAAACAGCTCAGCTGTATCTCTTCAAGTGCACTCCAGTTTTGGATCACACTCTGCCATCCCCAGATGGCACCTGGGGCACTAACATCCATCACTTCTGATAGGTTAATTTCGTAAAATTAATTGACTGTGAAATTAATCTGGCACCTCCTGGGTTTTTTCTCATAGTAGGCACTCAATAAATATTTGTGGAATGAATTCTTTTCATGAAGCTTTAAAGGAATACTTTTTTTTCTTTTGCTGTAGAGTCTTCCTCATTTTCCTTTTTGTGCTTAAGGCAAATATGGAATGTTCCTGTAAATGATAATACAGGAGGAGATCTTATGGGGAAAGAGATGTTGGTGTGAATCTGAAGTAGAGAAACTTAAGAAGGCAAACACTCCTGTGCTCTTGAGTGCATTGGGGAGTTACCCCTGATGAAATTCCACATCTTTTAATAAAGTCGAGTTGATGGAATCCTGACCCTCTCCTTCCTGGGTTTAATTTTGAGATCCTTTCCTTTCATTCATCTCTGAAGTATTGGTGTTCCTCTAGGATCAGTGCCATGGCCTCTTCTCTTCTGTCCCTTTCCCGATCGGTCTCTTCCATACCATCTGCATGTTGAAGATGTGCAGCCTGCAGTGTCTCTGGAGCCCCTTGGTTCCTCATGGTGTTCACTCTGGCCTGCCTTGCTCCCATCTGCCACCCAAGAAGCCACTGCCTCCACTGCAGGTGCCCTCTGTGGATTCAGCAATGCCTCTGCTCAAGGCCCTGGTGTCCTGGAGCCCAGGTTGCCCCAGTAGGGGCACTCCATCTCCCTCTCATCTCTCCATTGTGCATAGCATTGTTCTCAGCCTTGCTTGTGACACAATTTAGTGCAGAGTCTAAGGGCGTGGGCTCCACGGTCGGCTGACCTGGCTTTGAATCCCAGCTTTGCCACTTACCAGCTAATCTTGGGCGAGTCATTTAACTCCTCCAAGCCTCAGTGTCTGCAACCATCAAGTGGGGACAGTAATAATTCCTACCTCATGGGGTTGTTAGGAGGATTAACTGGTAATGCAACTGCCTAGTTCCATCCTCAGAATGTAGATTCTGGCCGAGTGCAGTGGCTCACGCCTGTTATCCCAGTATTTTGGGAGGCCAAGGTGGGTGGATCACCTGAGGTCAGGAGTTCCAAACCAGCTTGGCCAACATGACGAAATCCCATCTCTACTAAAAATATAAAAATTAGCAGGATGTGGTGGCAGGTGTCTGTAATCTCAGCTATTTGGGAGGCTGAGATGGGAGAATCGCTTGAATCCAGGGGGTGGAGCTTGCAGTGAGCCGAGATTGCACAAGTGCACTCCAGCCTGGGCAACAGAGCGAGACTCTGTCTCAAAAAAAAAGAATGTAGATTCATAGACTCTTCACAGATCCTTTGGGAAAGTATTCTCTAAGTTTTTGTTTGCATTCACTCTCTGTCCATGGGGCTTAGAAGGGAGTTTAGGGAGTTTACAGGGATGTACAAAAATCTATGTCCCAGACAAACCATCGCTATGTTGTCCCTTGCCCATCCACGGTCCCCTTTTCCTTGTTCCCTTGTCTCCTCCGCTGGAAGCCTTTTGTATAAACAAAACCATGGGATGCTTTGCTTTCTCGTCACTCAATCAGAGCCTCCTACTCCAAGGCTGGGACCCCCTTCCCAACAATTTTTCCAGATTTATGGATTTGACTCTTCCTCCATGAGCAGAGACCACCATTCCTGTTCCCAAGAGAACAGGTCATCCTGGGGCCTGCTGTGTGTGATAACGCCATTGCTTCCTGAGGATGAGGCAGATGCATTTGGGATGTTTACTTTGATAGCTTTTTAGATTCATTATGCTTCGGAGCGAATTCCCCAACGTGTTTCTATGGAAGTTACATAAATAACTTCAAAATCATAATTTGTTTTTTAAGCTTATTATTTTTCCTAAATTCCTTAAATTATTAAGACTATCTGATTTCTCAGGAAGCCGTTGTACTTTGGAGTAACTTAATTCTACACTGTGGGGAACACTTGGTTACTGTCTGGGGTACATACTTAAAAAAACCTATTAAATCAATTCGGTGTTTAATTTTCCTGGTTTTGCAGCTCAGTGAGGATACAGTCCCAGATAAGAGAATATTTGTTGATTACCCAGCTTGCACAGATGTTGCAAGAATTCTCAAATGGCTCTTTCTTGCTTTGTTTTTGTTTCTTTTGCAATAAGAGGGGCTGCTTTCCTGAAAGACAGACCAGCAGGTGGAAGGAATATCCAAACGTGAGTGAGTGACAAGTGTCCATGTGCGGGTGGACACAGGAAAAGTGAAGGACACAGCACTGAAAAGTCCCTGGTGGGCAGGACCAGGCTGTCCTGTGGCCATGGGATAACTTTCTAGATGATTTGGGGCCAGCTATACTTGGAGTTTCCAGTTTGGGCTATACCCTGAAGCCAGACCCGCCCTTCTCAGAATTGACATTATCAAGTCATTCTGCAGCCCCAGAGTCTCATTGATTTTCATGGTCTATGATGAAATATCCAACTTCCTTACCTTGGCTTTAAGGCTCTCTACGAGCCAGACTTAACCATCCCAGCCTTTTCTCTCATTGCGTCCCATCCCTGAATTTCCCCGTCTGTCAAATCACATCCTGCGTTTCTGCCTGATTCCTGGGTCCACGCCATTACTCCGGACTGAAATGTCTCCCCATCTCCAGCCATTTTGCTTGCCTGAATGCTACTCACCCCTCAATGTCCAACCCAATTTCTTTTTTCTTTCTTTCTTTCTTTTTTTTTTTTTTTTTTTTTGGCGACGGAGTCTCTCTCTGTCGCCCAGGCTGGAATGCAGTGGTGCAATCTTGGCTCAGGCTCACTGCAAGCTCCGCCTCCCATGTTCAAGCCATTCTCCTGCCTCAGCCTCCCAAGGTGCCGGGACTTCAGGCGCATGCCACCATACCTGGCTAATTTTTTGTATTTTTAGTAGAGACGGGAGTTTCACTGTGTTAGCTAGGATGGTTTCGATCTCCTGATCTCGTGATCCGCCTGCCTCAGCTTCCCAAAGTGCTGGGATTATAGGCGTGAGCCACCGCACCTGGCCCCAACCCAATTTCTTAAACAGGTGACCTCAAGTGATCCGCCCGCCTCGGCCTCCCAAAGTGCTGGGATTATAGGCATGAGACACCATGCCATCCTAAATTTCTATTTCCTTTCTATACAACTCTCCCTGGCTGCTCCAGCCTCATGGTTTCTTGACACACAGGGCTCTTTGGTGACATGTCCAGCTCCCCATGGAGCACTCGTGTTTGGTTCTTCATTGGAAACTCTTTTGTGTGTTCACGCTTTATTGGGCTCACTAATAAATGTCAACTTCTGAGAGACGAAGACCGCACTTTCTTTCTTCATCTACCCCTCAGTGCTTCCCACATGCAGGCTTCCCTGAAATGTTCTTGACTCACGAATTAATTTAAAGCCAGTCCAGAGTCTTTGGGAGCCTGTCAACTTGTCAATCCCGCAAGTCCTGCCTAACAGTGGCAGAGAAAGACAACATGATCCAATCAATTTCCTTCTGATCAAGGGATGAGAACTAATTAAAATCAACTCAGCAAGTGTTGAGCAGGTACCATGGGATAAACACAGTGCCAAATATGAAAAAAAAAAAAAAATATTGGGCACAGCCCCTACCTTCAAACAGCCAACTGTTTAGGAGGAGAATTCATTTGCAACATGAAAGAATTAGGAAAAAGTTAGCCAAAAAAAAAAAGACCATATTCATTAAAGTGCTAAATTGACTGGACTCCAGAGTTAGATGGGGAAAGGTAGTGAGTAGTGGGTCCAAGACGAAAGAGAGATCAGAAAGGACAGCCACAAAGAAGAGTCTCAGGCCGGGTGCTGTGGCTCATGCCTGTAATCCCAGCACTTTGGGAGGCCGAGGCAGGAAGATCATGAGGTCAGGAGATCGAGACCATCCTGACTAACACGGTGAAACCCCGTCTCTACTAAAAACACAAAAAATTAGCCAGGCGTGGTGGCGGGTGCCTGTAGTCCCAGCTACTCAGGAGGCTGAGGCAGGAGAATGGCGTGAACCCGGGAGGTGGAGCTTGCAGTGAGCTGAGATCGCGCCACTGCACTCCAGCCTGGGCGGCAGAGTGAGACTCCATGTTAAGAAAAAAAAAAAAAAAAAAAGAGTCTCAGGGGGTGACGGGGACCTGGAAGAGCCAGAAATTTTTAGGGAAGAGGCCAGGATGGATGATGCTTTCTTGCAGAGGGTCAAGAGATATCTCAAAGCATGGGGTGATGGAAATGAAATTGAGTACTAGTTATTGACTAGGTGTGATGCAGATGCCAACGCACTTGCTACTCACAGCACCTGCAAGGTGTACTTTACCTTCGTATCACAGAGGCTGTGTCTCCAAGACAGGTTAAGTAAATTGCCCACTGCAAAGGCAGTGCCTAGCACTGTGCTTTGTCCATCACCTGGCCAGCAGGACCCCCAGGTGGCAGACTGAGCTGGGAGGGAGGGCACCTGACCTGGTGCAGTCTCCAGGTACCCAGGACTCACCCCTCTCTTCCTCTAGGATGTGGCTTAGAAGGGAAGAAGTGTTCAACTTAGGAAAGACACCTGTTCTAGGCTGCTTCTAAATGCCTCCTCATCATGCCTCCTGGTGCAAGGAATTCTTTTTTTGTTGTTGTTTTTTTTGAGATGGGGCCTCAATCTGTCGCCCAGGCTGGAGTGCAGTGGCACGATCTCAGCTCACTGCAACCTCCATCTCCCAGGCTCAAGCAATCCTCCCACCTCAGCCTCCCAAGTAGCTGGGACCACAGGCACATACCACCACACCTGGCTAATTGTTTGCATTTTTGGTAGAGATGGGGTTTCTCCATGTTGGCCAGGCTGGTCTTGAACTCCTGACCTCAAGTGATCCACTCACCTTGGCCTCCCAAAGTGCTGGGAGGCATGAGCCACCATGCTCGGCCTGGTGCTGGGAATTCTAAGACCATTTTCCATCATCAGAAATTCTAGAAAGAGGCAGGATAATCTGCGTTTATGAAAGCACTTCATGTGCACCCGTGTTCTGTTCATGGATGGTAGGTACTTTTGAGAAAATGTGTTAAGCTGCAAAGTTATGATTTGTATATATTTTTTCCCATTTGCTCGTTATATTTCAAAAAAGGTTTACTTTAAAAAGTGTTGCCGGGTGATGCTATGGTACACCACACTGGAGATCCACTGGTCTGCATAATCGTCATTTAAAAGGGAACAGATAAGAATAGTAATTGCTTCTATTTATGATGACCCTGTCCTAAATGCTTTATGGACATTAATGCACAACAACCCTAGGAGGTAGATGCTAATACAGTACCCAGGTTACAGATGTGAAAACCAAGCACAGAGAGGCCTGTTATTTGTCCGAAGTCACACAGCCAATGAGTGGTTGAGCCAGGATTCCAGCCTAGGCAGCCTGGCTCTTCCTAGAGTCAATACTCTCCACTGTGACAAGTAAGACATGGAACCAGGGCAATCTGAGGACTGGCTGTGTGGAGTGGCTGGCACGACTTCTCAATGGCTCTGACTGCTAAATTTCCCTCTCACCTGAGCTGCTTCCCCAGGCCCTTCTCCCTCTCTTTCAGGCACTCCAGCCTCAGGCACAGGACAGAGCCACCCCTGGAGAGCTGCCCCAGTGAAGCAGGAGGGAGCCAGAAGCCCCGTGTCGGGGTTCCCTGGGCACTTGATTCCAGCCATCACAGGTCTCTGAGTGTCCATTTTGAAGGAGCAGCTCGGTTCTTAGAAGGCCCGCACCTATGCGTGGCGCACACAACATCGTCCCTGCTTCTGGTGGAGGAGGGCTTAATGGGCCATCTCCAGCCCGTTTTAGGTTCCTTTCCGGGGACCAGCCCCAGACACCGGTGCACTGCCTGCTTTTGCCACATTATCCAACCTCAGGGAAGCAAAACCACCCACCACTTGGCGTAATTTTCTCCCCAGGCCTGGGTCGCAGCTTTATACAATGTTCCCGGCCTCTTTGCAGTTTATCTCGTGGTCAGAGGTGGATTCACAGGGTAACTCAGGAAGCTTAAGTTCCAGAGCCCCTTCCAAGACATTGTGCCTAATGGAGTATTCATAATTTTCTTTTCTCTTTTCTTTTCATTTCCTTTTCTTTTCTTTTTTATATTTTTCAGACAGAGTCTCACTTTGTTGCCCAGGCTGGAGTGCAATGGCACAATCTCAGCTCACTGCAACCTCTGCCTCCTGGGTTCAAGTGATTCTCCCGTCCCTGCCTCCCAAGTAGCTGAGACTACAGGCATGTGTCACCACATCTGGCTAATTTTGTATGTTTAGTAGAGACAGGGTTTTACTATGTTGGCCAGGCTGGTCTCAAACTCCTGACCTCAAGTGATCCGCCTGCCTCGGCCTCCCAAAGTGCTGGGATTACAGGCGTGAGCCACTGTGCCTGGCCATGTATTCATAATTTTATACTCCTTTCCTAAAGAGCCATCCCCTAACTGTACAAGTTTCACACTCCATTAACCATGATCCTTACTCAAGGGATTCTTCTGAGTGCTGTGTCTGAAAAAGAACCCTCCGGTGCACTCCCTTAGTATGGCACTTTTGCACGTGAGGCCTCTGTGACCTGGCCCGTAAGTACTGCTCTGTCTGGGACTGTGCCCTGTACTGGGTTTCCAAGCCTAGCTTTCCTGGGGTGAGACAGAAAGATCCAATTCTATGTTACTTTTGGCCTAGAATCACAGTAAGGCCTGCCTAGCCCTAGTTCCTAGAACCCAGCCAGGTGCATTGGCTAGAAAAAGGAAGGTCAGACACCCAGATTCTACTCTGTCTGCCCCAGCCCATGCCCTCCCCATAGCCTCCACCTCCCACCTTCCAGGCTTCCAGAACATACCAACTTTCTAAGGAAGCATCCCTGCCCACACCAGCGCATTCGGCTGCAGAAGGCAAAGTAATTACCCTGCAACCGATTTAAACTTCCAGATTACACACAAACTGTAGGGAGCTGTAGAAAAAGGGACTGTACTGTCATTATCTGCACTATTAATTGTCGTGGAATCCTGTGATAAAGGTATGAAGAAAATCATTTTTTTTCTTGCCCTGGACTTTGACCAGGAGAAGGGTAGAGAAAGTCTTTTGAGTAACCATTCATGAATTTCAACAGTTGTTCACTCTTGATTCTAAAAGTCTCTTTGCATGAATAATTTTCTCATCTTTATGCAGAATTTTTCCACATTTTTGTTGACTAAAATATTACTAATCTAATTTCCTATTAAAAAACTCATTTCCAGCATTGCAGAGCTGAAAGGTGCTACCAACCATTTAGTCTTCAATTTACATACAACAAATCCTGTAATCTGATGGGGGCTTTTACACAAGGGTGGCTGCAAGCAATTACATGGGCAAAGAAATATTTCAGTCCAGAGCTGTGCACTGTGTTAATTTCATCTGCTGAACTCCCATTGAGATTTCTCCTATTGTTAAATTGCCTATTGATGTGGATTTAGAGAGAAAAGTCCACCAAATACAACAATTCAATGTTATAATGCTATTTGTGCTCTAATATTCTTCTTTTAATTATAATTTGGGAAATTGGGGTTTATTAGAAAGAAAAGAAAGCATCCGACTGGAATAAATTATTCCATTTTCCCCCACTCAGCACCATGACAAAGTAGAACATTCTAAAGGTAAAGTATTGATGTGGAAAGGCCTGGCAAAAGTCCTGATGTCACAATAGGTTGAGCCAGGGCTCTGGAGTGGACTGAGCCTAGGGATGCCTGATGTGAAGGAAGCAGGGCATCTGGGCTGCTGGCCTGGGGGCACTGTGGTTATTGGGAAGGGTTCAAGCATGATATTTTGTCCCAAAGGAAGTGTCTAGTGTTTTAGAAGATTCAAACTAAATACTTTGAAATTCTTCTTTTTAACTTTTATTTTAAGTTCGGGAGTACATGTGAAGGTTTGTTATGCAGGCAAACTTGTGTCACGGGGATTTGTTATACAGATTATTTTGTCACCCAGGTATTAAGCCCAGTATGGAATAGTTATCTTTTCTGCTCCTCTCCCTCCTCCCAACCCCCTGCCTCCAGTGGACCCCAGTGTCTGTTCTTTCCTTCTTTGTGTTCATAAGTTCATACCATTTAACTCCCACTAATATGTGAGAACATGCAGTGTTTGATTTTCTGTTCTTGCATTATAAAATTGTTTTATTTATTCATTCATTCAACAAACACTCGCTGAGCATCTATATGCCTCGCCCCATGGCGGTTCCAAGGATACATCTAAAAGATGAAGCCCTGTCCTTCATCTTTATCACGCCAATCAATCATTAGAGAACACTCTAATAAATGTTATTACAGAGAAACAGGTGAGCGTAGGGGAGGCCTAAGCAGAGTGAACACGTGAGAGAGAGAAGGAGCCGTGGCCAAGAACCCTTCCTTGGGAAGGTGACAGATGCTGAAGTTGAGTCTTAAGGATAAACAGGAGGCAGTTCCAGGAAGAGTGTGAAAGACGCATATGTTTAAAAACAGCTTTACTGAGGTACAACTAACGTATAATAAACTGCACAGGTTTGAAGGCTGTAATTGGTAAGTTGTGACATGTGTATGCACCTGTGAAATCATCATCGCAGTAAAGAAAATGAATACACCCCTCACCACCAGAGTTTCCTTGTGCTCCTTTGTAACGCTTCTTTGGCATTCTTTCCATCCCCAGGCATCCACTGGTAAGCTCTCTGTCAATATAGATTAGCCTTCACCTTCTAGAACTTTATTTTTTTTCATTTTTTAAATTTCAACTTGTACTTTATTTTATTTTATTTTATTTTTATTTTTTGCTATACTTTAAGTTTTGGGGTACATGTGCAGAACATGCAGGTTTGTTACATAGGTATACATGTGCCGTGGTGGTTTGCTGCACCCATCAACGCATCATCTAGGTTTTAAACCCCACATGCATTAGGCATTTGTCCTAATGCTTTCCCTCCCCTTGCCTCCCAACCCCCAACAGGCCTCCAGTGTATGATGTTCCCTTCCCTGTGTCCATGTTAAGAACTTTATTTTTAAATTTAATTAAGTATTTTTGATTAAAGAGATAGGGTCTTGCTATTGCCCAGGCTGGTCTTGAACTCCTGGCCTCAAGCAATCCTCCTGCCTCAGTCCCCTAAAGTGCTGGCATTGTAGGCATGAGCCACCACGCCCAGCCCAATTCCTAGTACTTTACATAAGCAAAAGTATATAGTATGCACTTTTTGGGGGGATCTGGCTTTTTCCATTCAGCATAATTATTTTGAGATTCTTCCATATCATATCAATGGCTCTTTCCTTCCTTAACTGTTATTCTGCTGCATGGATATACCATAATTTATTTATTTATTCATTATTTTTTTGAAACAGAGTCTCACTCTGTCACCCAGGCTGGAGTGCAGTGGCTCAATATTGGCTCGCTGCAACCTCCTCCTCCCTGGTTCAAGCGATTTTCCTACCCCAGCCTCCCAAGTAGCTGGGATTACAGGCACATGCCACCACACCTGGCTAATTTTTCTATTTTTAATAAAGACAGCGTTTTTCATCATGTCGGCCAGGCTGGTCTTGAACTCCTGACGTCAGGTGATCGGCCCACGTTGGCCTCCCAAAGTGCTGGGATTGCAGGCATAAGCCACCCCGCCCAGCCCCATAATTTATTTATCTACTGTTGGTGGACCTCTGGGAGATTTCCAGGTTTGGGCTATTACAAATAAAGCTGCTACGAACATTCATGTATGAGCCTTTGTATAGAAGGAACTTTCTTTCCTTTGGGTAAATATCTAGGAGTAGAACAGCTGAGTCTCACGGTCGGTGTATGTTTACCTTTTTAAGAAATTGCCAAGCTGTTTCCAAAGCAGTTGTGCCACTTTACATCCCCACCAGCAGTGTATGGGAGTTCCAGTTCCACATCCTCATAGAAGGTGTATCTTTTAAATCTGACACTGAGAGTGAAGGAAGTCAAGGTTCTGAGAGCTCAGAGATTTGGTCATTCAGTTACAGAAGCTCCCAACATCCTCCACCTCTGGGGCCACCAGGTCACCTGCTTTTCTTTCAGCTCCATTTGGACAAGTTTAGAATAAGAGCAGCCTCAGTGGTAGCTTGTGCTGTGAGGCCACACTGAGACCTCTGGTGACGATACGGTCTTCTAGCGTGGAGCCCAGATTGCAACTTTTGTTGAATAATTCTTCCTGGGAAGGCGGTGAACTATAGACATTGCTCCTTTATCATTTTTTCCCACGAGAGATTTGACTTCCATCCACCTCACGGGACCCAAATCCTTCTCAAATGTGTGCATCTGGCAGGGAGGAGGATTGCGGAAAACAGCTCACATGATGTCCCAGAGCCTGCCTGGCAGGCATTTTCTCCTTTAGCCTCGCCAGACCCTTGCTTTGTCCTGAATCCAACGGCACCATCAGACTTCAGTGGCCGGGAGACCAGACAGGCAAATAAAGCCTCTCTCCTGCCATTTCCCTTTGACCAGCCTTCACTTCAGAACCTTTTCCACCTAATGTTTCCTGACACTCTCTATAGGCATCTGAAAATGTGGTGATGGAGAGAGTAACTGTGTGTCCATGACATGCCTGCAAAACAGGGGTGATTATTCTGTTGAATCCCAACCCTCAGCCTCAGACCCAAACATCAGGAGCAGCGAACACCAAGGAAGATGAAGAAACGCTGCAGTGCCGGATGCATCTGTCCAGAAGAGACAGTGGCTGGGTTTGCCACTTGGCAGGGCTGCAGTTTTTCAGGCGCTGAACCTCAAACTGTGTTTCACTTCCTCTATTCACAACCACCCAAAACAACTTGTACTGCTGTCTTTGGTATTCTGTCCACAGTTCCCTGGCTTTCTTCTTCTAGGGGAATTATGCTTCGATTTGTGCTCTTGTGTTTGCACCTATGTGTCTCCAGAGATGAGGCTTAGTGGGAAATCTGCTAACAGAGAAAATCAGAAAAATCAGAAAATGGAAAGTCGATGTTTGCAATCACATATTCCCAGGGTGAGGGTTCCTTTTGAAATCTGGCATGTGGTTCCCACAGCCCAAGTTGGAGATGTTTGGGAAAGTAACTCAACCATCCCTTGGAGGAAGAATCAGGACTGTAACAGAAAGATGGCCTGCAATCCAGGGGTCAAGACCAGAACATGGAGGTGGGTGCAGGGATGTCAAGGGATGACATAGTCCTGCTGATGTTGCTGCCAATAAGCATCATTTTCTAAATTTTATTAAGCTTTTCATCAAGTTTCCCAACATCTGCCTTCTATGGGGTCTCATCCTTCTGGGAAATTTTCCTGTATTTCTTCATATCTAGACACGGTGCGGAAGGGAAGGGATTGGTGGGAATCACAGTGGCAGAATGTCCCATGGTGGCTCTTGAGAAGACCACAGTGATGTCCTTGTCCAAACCCTTGATCTCCAGATCTGCATGCTCAATCCCAGGGACAGGCTTCCTTATATTCTTTAGCTGGTTGTTTCACAAACAGTAAGCTTAAGACTTGGCTATAAATAACTCCAGGATAAAAGCGAATCCACCCTTGAAGGAAAATAGGCCACATGTGGGTCTTCCTAACGAAACCCACTGCTTGCGTGGAAGGAAGACCTTGAAGACTAGCCTTGGCAGTGGCAGCATCATGTATCAAGATTATGGCGTGTTTCAAGCTGCTGTTTGGAAGGGGGCCGCCATGTTGTCCACCTGGTCTGTACCTTTTAGTTCCTGCTTCTTTGGAACATGGGCTGGTCATGACTCTACCTCAGAGCGCCTTTCATCCCTTCGATAAACGTGCAGCGCTTTCTGTGTTCTGGGAGCATTTTCTTTACACCCTTTCAGATGCAATTCTTGATGCTCACTTGATTCAGTTTCACAGTTCAGATTTCTCACAAAGAGAATCTGATTAGCACATCTGATATTTTTCCGTGCAGGTGCCATTGATCAGTAGAGAGACTGGCTTGCCTGTGAATCAGTTGTCCACATATAGTCCAATGTGACCTGGCTGAGAAGAGGGACTGTGTTACTTAAAATGTGATCATTTAAGGACTTCCCTTCACTGCAACGTCTGCTCACTGCAACCTCTGCTTCCCTGGTTCAAGTGATTCTCCTGCCTCTGCCTCCAAAGTAGCTGGGATTATAGGCATGTGCCACCAGGTCTGGCTAAGTTTAAAAGGCAGCCTAACAGAGAGAGATGTAAAACATCAGAGGTGAAAATGTAAGCAGCCAGCATGTATAGAGCTCCTCTTAAGGGAAGAGAGCAAGATATTTTGTTTCCTCCAACACCTGACACTGGGGCTTGGTGGGTGGGAGAGGCGCTGCCTGGGAAGGGGTCCTCACTTGGAGGCTTTGGTCCCTTCCCCAGCTTGTGAGCTCGCGCAACCGCCTGCTGAACTTCTCAGACAGCCCCTGCAGCCCTGGATTCCGCACTTTCATCCTCATTTTCTCCTAGATTCTAAACTCTCAGAGGCCAAGGGCACCACTGTGGCCCCTGCAGCACACTCTTCCTGTGCTGTGTGTGAAGCGAATTGAATGTTCCCCCCACCCCCGTTAGGCATGGTGTTACACGTAAGAGTTAAGCAGTGAATAAAGCAAAGTCTCGTCCCCACAAAGCAGAAATTCTGGGCATTTTTAATATATAACATGGTCTGTGCTACTACTATTACAGTGAATGAAAGTCACAAGAATACACACAGGTTGTGACAGCATTTGGGAGGGACGTCTTACCAAACTTGGGGTTCAGGGAAGACTCCTAGAGCTAAGGCATCTGTCTCATTCTGCACCCCACACCCTGAGCTAAGAGTGGCAGATGGGGGAAGGGAAATGGGGACTCAACGCAGTCGTTCCCTCCTCTCAGAGGCCACCCCGAGCCTCCACAGGCCCTCGTGCACAGAACCCGGTTCTGCAATGTCTGTCCTTCCAGACAGAGTCATTCCCAAATGTAGCTCCAGCAACTTTCTCCTGGGTTAAGGAAGGCTGCCAGCTCTTATGGGAGGAATCCAAGCTATTTAAAGAGCAGAGCTCCAAGGACATCCTCTGATACCCCCTGAAATGATGTGGAGCAGCACAGGAGGGAGGTGCCTCCAAAAGAGGGAGCATACAGGGTGGCCGGGGTTGGTGCCGGGACAAGTTGGGCCTCGCAGATTGCACCGCAGCAGTGAATGTACCGCAGGTGCTTCTGGGATGGCTCCTTCTGGGCCTCCCACACCCCCACCTGGTCACTTACAGGCCCAGCACTGGGGCTGGGGCCTCACTTGGCACCCACGCACCACGCGGTGCCAGCGATGCTGTTGTGGCCGAGGAGGAGAATCCCGTGGGAGTGTTGGCTGTGGAGGCCTCTTTGAGTCAAGGGCAGAGCATGTGTTTGGCCGGAAGTCCTGATTCAGAACTTGGAATCGGGATTTTCTGCTAATCTGGTGTTTTTCCTCTGACAGCACAATAATATTGTTTTGGTTGCTAAGAAACCTTCTTTTAATTGAACATTGGGTCGAGTGGCTATAGTACGATAATATACCATGCAGATGTCAAGAGAATAGCACAGCGCCCAAGTGACAATCAGGCCACTTCTCACAACAGGCAAGTCATAATACACAAGTGTCTTTCCAGATTTTCCTCACAGGGTGTGGAGGCATTGATTTGTGGTTGCAGACACAAGATTCTCTCTCCCCAGTCTGTGATATGGCCCTACAGTGGGTTATCTGTGCCTATAACCAAGCTCAGCTTTGTTTTATAGGCTGACATTTTGTGGGCTATTAGTCTGAATGAACCACTATTCTAATGATCAGATCATTATAATGGTGCATTAGTTTGATGCAGGGTAATGAAATATTGTTACTTCAATAGGGCTGGATGTCTATTACGGATCTTATCTCATAATCCCTGTTTAACAGAGGCATCCTTGGTTTCTTTTGCAGTACAGAGCGAATACCTGATTGAAGAACTCTTTGGAGAAAGGACTATAGTGTCATTTTAAAAGCTAAGAGTAAAGTTTAATATTCCTAATAGTAATTGCTTTCTATTTTGCTTTTCACAACTGAGAGACATTGTTTGGCTAAATCTCTAGGGGGCGATTGAGAGAGGCAGGCACATAATCCCAGCTCCGAATGCCCTGATAAAATTAATGTGTTCTTTTACTTTAGAGACAGAGAAGGTTCATGCATTGTTTGCTAGGCAATTTTCTAGCATGTAGCTGCAAGATTGGGTTCATATCTATTTGCTGAGGAATCAGATGTAAGCATAGGTTGAGTTGAGGCTGTCGATTAGTATAAGACCTCAAGTAGATGTTTTGTTTTTCACCTTGAGGGGCTGATTTCAGTGTTAAAAGTGTGGCCTGAATAAAAGAAAAGCAGTTCAAAAATTGGTTTTTAAAAATCTTTTTTTGGATAGAATTACAGTTGTGTTTTTACAAGTCGGGAGTTATACCCCCCTCTGCCTCCTTGCAAACATGTGCCACAGGTTGTATTCCACCTGCAGTGGCCAGGGCTCTTTGATTGCAAGCAACAGCCACACTGCTTCCCCTAATTTGAAAGGAGTTATTTAAATGATATTGGGTGGCTCACATATCTAAAAAAAAAGAAAAAAAAATTGCACAACCAGGGATCTGGAAGGACGTGTACAAGGGATCCTAAAGGACAGCTGAGTCTGAATACTGTATCTTTCATCATTTCCTCTATTTTTATTACTTTGAGATTCAAATATCAGGAGAAAGGAATTCATTCAATTACTGTAACTGCAGCTCTACGATTTTTATGTAAAAGGGACTTATGGAAGCAATTTGGTCAGAATGGGCAATGGCAAAACGTGGAAGGGGGATGATGGAAATATTTTTTTTTTTTTTTTTTAAAGACAGGGTCTCGCTGTGTCACCCAGGCTGGAGTGCAGTGGCATGATCTTGGCTCACTGCAACCTCTGCCTCCTGGGCTCAAGTGATCCTCCCACCTCAGCCTCCCAAGTACCTGGGACTACAGGTGTGTGCCACCATGCCCAGCTAATTTTTGTGTTTTTAGTAGAGACAGGGTTTTGCTATGTCATCCAGGCTGGTCTCAAACTCCTAAACTTGAGCAATCTGCCTGCCTTGGCCTCCCAAAGTGCTGGGATTACAGGCATGAGCCACCGCACCCAACCAAATGCAAGAGTTTTGAGTGGCTTGTGACACTTGACATCCCTTCTTAGTGCCAAGACCACAGGCCCACCCCTTGGCTAATGATAGTTTAGCACACCTTGACTGGAAGTTCCTTCAAGATTGGGTGAAGAAAAACAATTATTTCGATGCCATCTTTGTTAAGTATGTAGATAAATTCTCGTGACATAAGGCTCTAGGCAGTTCCCAAGACCTCAGTGTAGGCTGCTCTTGCAGAACAATGCCTGCCAACCCCAATGGTAGGCACCCCTCATTGTCTGCTAACATCCATTTCCAACCTGCTTCTTTGCTGGCCGAAGCCGCTTCTCACAAAGACTTGAAAACATGCCCTGCCTATTTATTTTGGCATTCCCTCCTGCAGTGGTCATATGACTCAATTTGGGCCAATTAGATACAAGAGAAAGTATGAGAAAGGCTTTCCTCTTTAATATAGATATGGAACTATAGACTGTGACAGCCATTTGGGACAGTTTGGAGAAGGCAGAAGGGCGAGGTCAGTAAACTAAGCATGGATGCGATGGATGACTTATTGTCCTGCTGAATTAACCAAACCTGAAATAAACTATCTCTAGGCCTCTTGCTAAGGGAAATAATAAATGTCCTTCACCTTTAAGCTGTTTGTCTTTGTCTATTCTAAGTCTAGGTTGATATAACAAAAATATCATGGACTAGGTGGCTTATACAACACACAGAAATTTAGTTCTCACAGTTCTGGAAACTGGGAAGTCCAAGATCCAGGCGCCTGCAGATGTGGCGTCTGGTGAGGGCAGGCTTCCTGGTTCATAGATGGCCATTTCTGTGTCCTCAAGTGGTGTGAGGGGTAAGGGAGCTCTCTGAGGCCTCTGTTATAAGGCCACTAATCCCATTCACAAAGGCTCCACCCTCATGACCTAATCACCTCCCAAGCCTCCACCTCCAATACCATGATATTGGAGATTAGGATTTAACGTATGAATTTTAGGGGGAACAAACACAGTTTATAGCATCATTTTATTTTATTATTTATTTATTTTTAGAGACAGAGTCTTGCTCTGTCACCCAGGCTAGAGTGCAGTGGTGCAATCATGGCTCACTGCAGCCTTGACTTCCTGGGCTCAAGCAATCCTCCCACCTCAGTCTCTTGAGTAGCTGGGACTATATAAGTGCACACCACTGCATCTGGCTAATTTTTAAAAACATTTTTGTAGAGATGGGGGTCTCACTACATTGCCCAGGCTGGTCTCGAACTCCTAGCCTCAAGGGATCCTCCTACCTTGGCCTCCCAAAGGGTTGGGAACTACAGGCAGGATCCACTGAGCTAGGTCTCTAGCACCATTTTAATAGAGACTAGTATCATGAGCAGCTGCAGCTTCTCAATTCACACACAGAGGAAACGTTCAGCTGCCCTCAGGAGGACCCATTCCCACAACAGTCAACTACTGGAGGGCCACTGATGGAGAATTCTCCATGGGTGCCCCCAAGAGCAGGAGCTGGTATAGTCAGCAGCTTTCCTGACCCCAGGACCTCCTTCTGACTCTTCCTGAGCAATGGGGAGCTCCTTGCTGTCTCCCTCCTTTGTCTCAGCCCTGTTTGAGGCATGGAATCTGATGGGGACAGAGGTTGATGGAGCTTCTCATGGGAGGAGACACTGTGGGCTCACCCCTCTGGGAGGACCTGGCTCCTCACCATCCCAGAGGGGAGGGAGGGAGCCTACTCTTGTGGCCTTGCCATTCCTCAGCATTCTCCTCACCCTTGGCCACAACTGAAGCCAAGAGACATCCGCCCATATGCTGACCCCCACCCGGCTCTCTACACCCGTCCTGACTCCAGGCTGGAGGGGTTTAAGAACTTGGCACCAAATCCCTTTTGCTGCTCATGCAGCTTTGCCATCAGGCCCTAGCTGGTCCTCATAATTGTGCTTTTATTTGTTCCCGGAACTCGGTTCTGGTTTTGTGTACACACTTTGGAACCTGGATGTCATCATTTCCCTGGACAAAGTTCCATCTGGACAACATGACCAGCAGCCCAGGTCCCTGGGAGGCTGGAGGGAGAGCCCTGACTTGCATGTGGGGTGGTGGTTCAAACCTCACTCTTTACTGGCCTTCCTTTCCAGCATCTGCAGCTGCTTCCCTGCCTGGGCCTCTGAATGTCTTGTTCCTGTGCCTCTTTTTGTCCATAGTGTGAGTGAGGATTGCTGGGCTCACAGAGACCTAAATACATGGCATAAACAGAGGAAGTGTTCATTTGCTCCCATTAAAGAAAGCTTGAAGATGAGCCGTCCAGTATAGCCATGCTGATTTCACAGAGTCATTGAGGACCCCAGCTCCTCCTATCTCTAGGATGTTTCTGGTATCTTCAGTATGATGGCTGCAGGAACTGCAGCTAGGTCCATATTCCACACAAGAAAAAAGGGAATAGCAGCCGTAGAGGAGCTTTCTTAGACATCCCATTCAACGATTTGCACATACATCTCATTGCCCACTCCTATCCGCAGGAGCAGGGAGAAGTGCAAGCTTTCTCCTGGGCGCGTGGCCACACTGAATGGCATGTTGCAGTCACGGAGGAAGCAGGGAAGACTGGATGCTGGCTAAGTACCCAGCAGTCTCTGTGACATCTTGCTCTTCTCATCTGCTGAGAATGATGCTGGTGGCTGGCTGGAGAGCCACCTTGCTGTGAACTCGGCCTTGCGCTAGCCTGCCTTCCTTCCTCCCCACCTGTCCAGCTGGTGAGGTGTCCCTGAGCCTGCTCCACTTGTGTGAAAAGACCTAGTTCCAGGGCCTGCTCCCCTCCTAAGCTACCTCTCCAATAATAGCTCACTGGGCTGCCCCCCAAGCTGTTTGACCAAGACAGAGCTGGAAGCATCTCTGACGACAACAATGCACAGACAGCGGTGGGATATATTTCTGGTTATACTTGTGAGAGTGACATTTAACTCCACACAGGATGGCCTTGCTTGACCTCATTAGAAACGGCAAGTGGGTCGTCACTGTTTAGGCCCTTGGAAAGAATCATGCAAGGGTTCGGCAATGAAAAAAGATCTTCACACAGTCAAGCTAGGAAAGAAAACTGATGAAAGAGACATCTTTGTGATCACATTTCCCTGTGTTTCTTGACACCTTTCACAACCTGACCTTGTATCTTTCACCACGAGAGAAGCAGGAGCTGCAGCCCTGTTTCCACCAAGCTGCAGATATTTCTCCTTTAAGATTCATCACATATTTATAAGATTTTACCTTCCTTTTTTGAGAGAATTGAGATTGTTTTTACAAGTTTGCCAAGTCGTGTATTACATCATTGGGCTGGGAAATATGGCCCTGCCTCAAAAAGAATGAATGAATTTTCTTCTTTCTTTCTTTTCCTCCTTCCTTCCTTCCTTCTTCTTCTTTTCTTTCTTTTCTTTCTTTCTTTCTTTCTTTCTTTCTTTCTTTCTTTCTTTCTTTCTTTCTTTCTTTCTTTCTTTCTTTCTTTCTTTCTTTCTTTCTTTCTTTCTTTCTTTTCTTCTTTCTCTTTCTTTCTTTCCTTCCTTTCTCTCTTTCCTTTCTTTCTTTCTTTCTTTCTTTCTTTCTTTCTTTCTTTCTTTCTTTCTTTCTTTCTTTCTTTCTTTCTTTCTCTCTCTCTCTCTCTCTCTCTTTGTTTCTCTCCTTCCTTCCTTCCTTCCTTCCTTCCTTTTCTTTCTTTCATCTTTTTTTCTTTCATCTTATTCTGTCACCTAGGCTGGGGTGCTGTGACACAATCATGGCTCACTGCAGCCATGACTTCCCAGGCTCAGGTGATCCTCCTACCTCAGCCTCCTGAGTAGCTGTGACTACAGATGCATGCCACCATAGCTGGATAATTTTGGTATTTTTTTGTAGAGACAGAGTTTCCCCATGATGCCCAGGCTGGTCTTGAACTCCCAGGCTCAAGTGATCTACCTGCCTAAGCCTCCCAAAAGTACTGGGATTGCAGCAATGAGCCAGCTGAGAATAAGTTAATTTTATTATTATTATTATTATTATCATACTTTAAATTCTGGGTTACATGTGCAGAACGTGCAGTTTTGTTACATAGGTATACACGTGCCATGGTGGTTTGCTGCACCCATCAACCCGTCACCTACATTAGGTATTTCTCCTAATGTTATCCCTCCTCTAGCTCCCTACCTCCCACAGGCCCCAGTGTGTGATGTTCCCCTCCCTGTGTTCATGTGTTCTTATTGTTCAGCTCCCACTTATGAATGAGAACATGCAGTGTTTGGTTTTCTGATCTTGTGATAGTTTGTTGAGAAGGACGGTTTCCAGCTTCATCCATGTCCCTGCAAAGGACATGAACTCATCCTTTTTTTGACTGCATAGTATTCCATGGTGTATATGTGCCACATTTTCTTTATTCAGTCTATCATTGATGGACATTTGGGTTGGTTCCAAGTCTTTGCTATTGTGAATAGTGCCACAATAAACATACATGTGCATGTGTCTTTATCATAGAATGATTTATAATCCTTTGGGTATATGCCCAGTAATGAGATTGCTGGGTCAAATGGTATTTCTAGTTCTACATCCTTGAGGAATCGTCATACTGTCTTCCACAATGGTTGAACTAATTTGCACTCCCACCAACAGTGCAAAAGCATTACTATTTCTCCACAACTTCTCCAACATCTGTTGTTTCCTGACTTTTTAAATGATCGCCATTCTAACTGGTGTGAGATGGTATCTCATTGTGGTTTTGCTTTGCATTCAATGACCAGTGATGATGGGCATTTTTTTGTATATCTGTTGGCTGTGTAAATGTCTTCTTTTGAGAAGTGTCTGTTCATATCCTTTGCCCATTTTTTGATGGTTTTTTTTTTTTTTTTTTTTTTTTTTTCTTTGTTGTTTTTTGTTATTATCTCTTTTTTAGATGGTTAGATTGCAAAAATTTTCTCCCATTCTGTAGGTTGCCTGTTCACTCTGATGATAGTTTCTTTTACTGTGCAGAAGTTCTTTAGTTTAATTAGATCCCATTTGTCAATTTTGGCTTTTGTTGCCATCGCTTTTGGTGTTTTGGACATGAAGTCTTTGGCCATGCCTATTTCCTGAATGGTATTACCCAGGTTTTCTTCTAGGATTTTTATGGTCCTAGGTCTTACATTTCAGTCTTTGATTGATCTTCAGTTGATTTTTGTATAAGGTGTAAGGAAGGGGTCCAGTTTCAGTTTTCTGCATATGGCTAGCCAGTTTTCCCAACACCATTTATTAAATAGGGAATTTTGTCCCCATTGCTTGTGTGTATCAGGTTTGTCAAAGATCAGATGGTGGTAGATGTGTGGTGTTACTTCTGAGTCCTCTGTTCTGTTCCATTGGTCTATATATCTGTTTGATACCAGTACCATTCTATTTTGGTTAACTGTAGCCTTGTAGTAAAGTTTGAAATCATGTAGCATGATGCCTCTGGCTTTGTTCTTCTTACCCAGGATTGTCTTGGATATGTGGGCTCTTTTTTGATTCTATATGAAGTTTAAAGTAATTTTTTCCAATTCTGTGAAGAAAGTCAGTGAATCTATAAATTACTTTGGGCAGTAAGGCCATTTTCATGATATTGATTCTTCCTATCCATGAGCATGGAAAGTTTTTTCATTTGTTTGTGTCCTGTCTTATTTCCTTGAGCAGTGGTTTGTAGTTCTCCTTCAAGAGGTCCTTCACATCCCTTGTAAATTGTATTCCTAGGTATTTTATCCTCTTTGTAGCAATTGTGAATAGGAGTTCACTCATGACTTGGCTCTCTGTTTGTCTGTTATTGGTGTATAGGAATGCTTGTGATTTTTGCACATTGATTTTGTATCCTGAGACTTTGCTGAAGTTGCTTATCAGCTTAAGGAGATTTTTGGCTGAGATGATGGGGTTTTCTAAATATACAATCATGTCACCTGCAAACAGAGACAATTTGACTTCCTCTCTTCCTATTTGAATACCTTTATTGTTTTCTCTTGCCGGATTGCCCTGGCCAGAACTTCCAATACTATGTTGAATAGGAGTGGTGAGAGAGGGCATCCTTGTCTTCTGCCAATTTTCAAAGGGAATGCTTCCAGTTTTTGCCCATTCAGTATTATATTGGCTATGGGTTTGTCACAAATAGCTCTTTTTGTTTTGAGATCCATTCCATCGATACCTAGTTTATTGAGAATTTTTAGCATGAAAGGCTGTTGAATTTTGTTGAAGGCCTTTTCTGCATCTATTGAGATAATCAAGTGGTTTTTGTCATTGGTTCTGTTATGTGATGGATTACACTTATTGATTTGTGTATGTTGATCCAGTCTTGCATCCCAGAGATGAAGCTGACTTGATCGTGGTGGATAAACTTTTTGATGTGCTGCTGGATTCAGTTTGCCAGTATTTTATTGAGGATTTTCACATTGATGTTCATCAGGGATATTGGCCTAAAATTCTCTTTTTTTGTTGTGTCTGCCAGGCTTTGGTATCAGGATGATGCTGGCCTGATAAAATGAGTTAGGGAGGAGTCCCTCTTTTTCTATTATTGGAATAATTTCGGAAAGAATGGTACCAGCTTCTCTTTGTACCTCTGGTAGAATTCGGCTGTGAATCTGTCTGGTCCTGGACTCTTTTTGGTTGGTAGGCTGTTAATTATTGCCTCAATTTCAGAACCTGTTATTGGTCTATTCAGAGATTCAGCTTCTTGCTGGTTTAGTCTTGGGAGGGTGTATGTGTCCAGGAATTTATCGATTTCTTCTGTATTTTCTAGTTTATTTGCATAGAGGTGTTTATAGTATTCTCTGATGGTAGTTTGTATTTCTGTGGGATCGGTGGTGATATCCCCTTTATTATTTTTTATTGTTTCTATTTGATTCTTCTCTCTTTTCTTCTTTATTAGTCTTGTTAGTGGTCTATTTTGTTGATCTCTTCAAAAATCCAGCTCCTGGATTCATTGATTTTTTTGAAGGGTTTTTTTTGTGTCTCTATCTCCTTCAGTTCTGCTCTGATCTTACTTTTTTCTTGCCTTCTGCTAGCTTTTAAATTTGTTTGCTCTTGTTTCTCTAGTTCTTTTAATTGTGATGTTAGGGTGTCAATTTTGGATCTTTCCTGTTTTCTCTTGTGGGCATTTAGTGCTATAAATTTCCCTCTGCACAATGCTTTAAATGTGTCCCAGAGATTCTGGTACATTTTGTCTTTTTTCTCATTGGTTTCAAAGAACACCTTTATTTCTTCCTTCATTTCGTTATTTACCCAGTAGTCATTCAGGAGCAGGTTGTTCAGTTTCCATGTAGTTGTGTGGTTTTGAGTGAGTTTCTTAATCCTGAGTTCTAATTTGATTGCACTGTGGTCTGAGAGACTGTTTGTTGTGATTTCTGTTCTTTTACATGTGCTGAGGAGTGTTTTACTTCCAACTATGGAGTCAATTTTAGGATAAGTGTGATGTGGTGCTGAGAAGAATGTATATTCTGTTGATTTGGGGTGGAGAGTTCTGTAGATGTCTATTAGGTCGCTTGGTCCAGATCTGAGTTCTAGTCCTGGGTATCCTTGTTAATATTCTATCTCATTCATCTTTCTAATATTGACAGTGGGGTGTTAAAGTCTCCCATCATTATTGTGTGTGAGTGTTAAGTCTCTTTGTAAGTCTCTAAGAACTTGCTTTATGAATCTGGGTGCTCCTATATTGGGTGCATATGTACTTAGGATAGTTAACTCTTCTTATTGAATTGATCCCTTTGCCATTATGTAATGGCCTTATCTCTTTTGATCTTTGTTGGTCTAAAGTCTGTTTTTTCAGAGACCAGGATTGCAACCCCTGCTTTTTTTTTTTTTTTTTCCTTTCCATTTTCTTGGTAGATCTTCCTCCGTCCCCTTATTTTATTTATTTATAAGAATTTCATATCTAGCCAAACTAAGCTTCACAAGTGAAGGAGAAATGAAATCCTTTACAGACAGCAAATGCTGAGGGATTTTGTCACCACCAGGCCTGCCTTACAAGAGCTCCTGAAGTAAGCACTAAACATGGAAAGGAAAACCGGTACCAACCACTGCAAAAACATGCCAAATTGTAAAGACCATTGATCCTATGAAGAAACTGCATCAATTAACAGGCAAAATAACCAGCTAGCATCATAATGACAGGATCAAATTCACATATAACAATATTAGCCTTAAATGTAAATAGGCTAAATGCCCCAATTAAAAGACACAGACTGGGAAATTGGATAAAGAATCAAGACCCATCAGTGTGCTGTATTCAGGAGATCCATCTCATGTTCAAAGACACACATAGGCTCAAAATAAAGGGATGGAGGAAGATCTACCAAGCAAATGGAAAGCAAAAAATAAAGCAGGGGTTGCAATCCTGGTCTCTGATAAAGATCAGGCCAGGTAGTAAGTCTTGAAAAAGCCAATCCTAAATCACAGCCCAGAAAACTAGATGGCAGAATGACACCTGGTGAGACATCTGCTGTGCCACAATGCTGCAGCAGGTCCTGGTGCAGAATCATCACCATGGGTGGCATTTTGGGTAGCCCATTCGTCCCCAGGGAAGGAAGAGACCATGTATTAGTCTGTTTTCATGCTGCTGATAAAGACATACTCAAGACTTGGTAACTTATAAAGAAAAGAAAGGTTTCATGAGAAACCTTAAAGAAATAGGGTTTCATGGACTCGCAGCTCCATGTGGCTGGGGAGGCCTCACAATCATGGCAGAAGGTGAAAGCCACATCTTACATGGTGGAGGGCAAGAGAGAATGACAGCCAAGCAGAAAGGGAAACCCCTTATACAAACCATCAGATTGTGTGACACTTATTTGCTACGATGAGAACAGTATGATGGAACCACCCCCATGATTCAATTACCTCCCATGGGGTCCCTCCCACAACACATGGGAATTGTGGGAGCTACAAGTCAAGATGAGGTTTGGGTGGGGACACAGCCAAACTATATCAGACCACTCATAGTTTTGACTTTTTCATTATGGAATTGGTCCCCTTACAAAGCTGTGATTCCTACTACTCAAGTGTTAAAGCCAGATCAGGTATCCAGCCTGGACATCATACATGATGTAGGGGAAAGCCATCCTGGGAGGAGGGATGGATTTGACTTCAAAAGTCAATTTAACTTCTGTGAAACTTTGAGTTGATAAAATAAGGTGCTACTGGCCTTGTAAAATGTACAATACAACACCATTTATATATCATAAAAATACCAGTGCACCAAACAACAATATGTATTTTGTGAGACTATATACACATTACACACAATATCATGGGTTTTAATGAGGAATAGGGAATGAAAATGATATATGAGGATAAAAGAAAATAAATTAATAAGTTCAGACAGGGAGAGGAAATGACAAGATTCAAATACATATGTTTTTGCTACTCTTATATAAAGAACATGAAATAGTGGAGTACCAGTATCTGATTTAGTTAGTAGGATCAGTTCCTCTGCAGTCAGCAGTGAGAATCTTATTTTTAAGCCCTCCTTGTTTTGAAGAATACTAGACTTGGGTAGTAAATGTTTCTTTTATACTGTCCTGTTATTATTTATGAAAGCAATCAAAATAGAAGCATTACTCCTGATCCTGCCGTATTCTATTGGATCTCATCCTGAGAACTCTATAACTTATGTCACTCTAGCCATAGTTTGTTTCAGCTTGCTATTCATGATCCTATTGAAGAGAAAATATAGTTGATCTAAAAATTTGTTTTAGCAGGTTTTTCTGGGGCAATTTTCTTAAGTGGTTTTTTACAGTTACCTATATCATCATGGAAATGTAATAAGCCCTAATGGTTTGTGTGTGTATCATTACACAATGTATTAATCTTAAAATGAGTAGGAAACTTCTCTCTCTCTCTCTCTCTCTCTCTCTCTTTGCAATGAGATTAACTCTTTTCTTCCACAAGTAAAAAGGTGGGTTATAAAACTTCTATAATGAGGCACCACAGCTAACCAAGCTTTACTTTATTTAAAAGGAACTGTGATATTGTCCCTGTGTGAACTCAACAAGATCAATCACTTCCTTGGCTCTTTATTCTTTCTTGTATCTCAGCTCATTCATATGGGATCACTTTCCTTTTGTCTAAAGGGCATCCTTTAAAACATTTTACTGAAAGTGTGATCCATGGAATGGTCGTCAGTTTGCAAACTGTTACCAGTTCACCATAAGTACAGAAAATGAGAGTCTAATTTGCATACCAATTTAACATTGCTGCAATATTCAAGTGCACAATCAGTTTACTTGACTTGTTGAACAAGGTATAAACCAAAAATTCAAGTCTATAACAGATCAGAAATTCAAAAAAATATAAAACCCACAAAACCTGGTCCTTCTCCTAGTATGCTGTTGACACATTTTAATTTTTTCCTTTACCCATATATTTGGAAGATTATTGTAGTAGCTGTAGAATTCTACATTGAAGGTAATTTTTTTCAGTACGTGAAAGATGTTTTTCCATTGGCTTTCAGCTTTTAGTGTTACTTTTGAGAAATCAGCAGTCAGTCTTTTGTTCTCTTATTGTTTTAGATTTTTCTCTTTGCCTTTAGTTTTCCATAGTTTCACTATGATGTATGGATGTGTGAGGTTTTTTTTTTTTTTTTTTTTAAATACTTTAAGTTCTGGGGTACATGTGTAGAATGTGCAGGTTTGTTACATAGGTATACACGTCCCATGGTGGTTTGCTGCACTCTTCAACCCATCATCTACATTAGGTATTTCTCCTAATGCTATCCCTCCCCTAGCCCACCACCCCCCAACAGGCCCCAGTGTGTGATGTTCCCCTCCCTGTGTCCATGTGTTCTCATTGTCCAACTCCCACTTGTGAGTAAGAACATGTGGTGTTTGGTTTTCTGTTCTTGTGTTAGTTTGCTAAGAATGATGGTTTCCAACTTCATCCATGTCCCTGCAAAGGATGTGAACTCATCCTTTTTTATGTCTGCATGGTATTCCATGGTGTATATGTGCCACATTTTCTTTATCCACCCTGTCGTTGATGGGCATTTGGGTTGGTTCCAAGTCTTTGCTATTGTGAATAGTGCCACAGTAAACATAAGTGTGCATGTGTCTTTATCATAGAATGATTTATAATCCTTGGGTATATACCCAGTAATGGGGTTGCTGGGTCAAATTGTATTTGTGGTTCTAGACCTTTGAGGAATCGCCACACTGTCTTCCACAATGGTTGAACTAATTTACACTCCCACCAACAGTCTAAAAGTATTCCTATTTTGGATGTGTGAGTCTTTTTATTTACTCTACTTGAGATTTACCGTACCCCTTAAATCTGTAGTTTAGTATCTTTAATTATTCTTAAAATTTTTAAATTATTATTTCTTCTAATACTTGTTCTTCCCTCTTCTTTTCCTTCTCCTTTTGGGACATCAAATAAATGTATATCAGATATTTCAGTTTGTTTTCTATACCTCTTAATCTTATTTCTATATCTTCTATGTTTTTTTCTCCCCAGGTTGCATTCTAGATAACATTTTCCGATTTTTAATATAATGAACACTGTGCTCATAATTATTGTCTGACAACTCTAATATCAAAAGCTCTTGCTTCTGTTAGTTCCTGCTTATGGTGTCTGGCCTCTCTGTTTGCCTCATTATCTTTGACTGAGTGCCGGTCATTGTACTTGAAAATTATGTTTAGGAATAATTTGAGGTCTAGCCTAAAAGTCCCTTCCTCTGCAGAGGGTTTATGTTTGCTTCTGCAAAGTGCTTGGGGCTACTTCCAGTCTCAGGCACTTAAACCAAGTGTAAAACTTGAGATAACATGAGTCTGGATGCAAATCTTTAAGAAGGATTTGTTACTTTTGGTTTGCTCTTATTCTAAGAGTATACCTCTTTTGTGTGCCAGTTTATTTGGAGCCACTTTACCCTTTGTGAACTCTGGACTATGATCTGTGCCCTCTTTCGTCACAAACTGATCAGAATGAAATTCCTATTTTCCCAAATTAGCTAGTGTTCTCAAGGCAAAAGTACTCTGTCCCTGTGTACCTCCCAGGGCTATGGATTCCTTTATATCTTATATCCTTAAGAAGGTAGTTTATTTATTTTAGTCAGAAAATTTTTATTGTTATCAGCAGAATGATTGGTTTAAAATAACTGTCTTATCATTCCCCTAAATAGAAAATCACTTCTATTTATAATTTGGAGCAGGATAATGACTAATAGAAGAAATGCTTCTGTAATGGTTAGCAGGAAAGAAAGATCATCGTAGTAAGAGACTAGAGACAGAGACAGCCATGCAGAAGAGGAAGTCTACTTACTCTTGTTACTCGTGACACAGAACAAAGTCCATGCTTTGACTCTTTAAGTGACTTGGGTATAATACCACAAATGTAACATGAGGTGGTGTAAAATACAATCCATCAGCTATGGTCCATGTAGCAGAATTTGTGGACCTTTTTTAGTCTGTCCTAGAAAATGTTTTAAAGACAACTGAGAATTCCATTCATGTTCAAACATATCCCCCTCATTTTCTTTAGAAGAATCTATCTGAAAAAAGGGCACTTGAGTTTTATTTTCCAGACTAGAGATTATGGGATGGAATTGCAAGCCATGTGGCCAGTTCATTTTAATTTCAGGACTGGTTCCTTGAGCAAACAAATTGGCCTCAAATGAGAGTTGCCAAAATGTTAGATTCCATAAACGTTGGAACTCTACAGCAATGTTTCTCAAAGATGGATGCCCTTGAAAGTCTCGTGATGATTTGCTAAAATGCAGGTTCGGATTCAGTAGATTGGAGGTGGGGCCAGAGATTCTGCTTTTCCAGCAAGTTCTCAAGTGATTCCAATGCTGCTGGTCCTCAGACCACACTTTGAGAAGCCAGGTTCTGTAGTGCTCAGAACATTTCACATGAAACCTGGATCTGCCTTTGTCCCCACACCAAACCTTCCCACACATGGAGAATGTTTTTGGATTTAGTAAGAACTGGGCTATCAAGAGAGGAGCCATCCGCATTGGGAATGTAATGAAGAGCTTCAGCTGCACGGCAGGCCCACCCTCTCACAACTGAGATTATCTTTCGGGGACCCAAAAGTGTGAGAAGAGCAGAAGGCGGCATGGCACCCTGTAGAATCAGAACACCAAGCCAATCTCAACTGGCAGTTTCACACGCTACTCTTTCATCAAACATACTGATGATGGCCAGGCACAGTGGCTCATACCCGTGATCCCAGCACTTTGGAAGGCTGAGGCGAAAGGATCACTTGAGCCCAGGAGTTAGAGGCCAGCCTGGGCCACATAGGAAGACCCTGTTTCTATGAAAACAAAACAAAACAAAACAAACAAACAAAAAAATCACACTCATGAATGGTTGTTTTCATTTTTCTTGTTCCTCCCCCCCCAGGTTATATTTTAATTAACCTCCTCCATCTTACTGCTTGCTTCCTCTAAGAAAACATATTTGTTCAAAAAGCTTCATCAGGTAGCAACCCACGAATCACTGATGTGTGGGGGACAAAGAAGATACCAGAAGTCTTCTCAGAACCACAGAGCCCAGCAGCCCCAAGTCCTAGGTGAGGACTCTTCATAACAAGCCCTGCTAAACTGGTGACAGGCTGAGTCCCTTTGTCCAAGATCAGCTCAGTGGTGGGCTCAGTGACTCACGCCTGTCATCCCAGCACTTTGGGAGGCCAAGGCAAGTGGATCACCCGAGGTCAGGAGTTTGAGTCCAGCCTGACCAACATGGCGAAACCCTGTTTCTACTAAAAACACAAAAATTAGCTGAGTATGGTGGCAGGCACCTGTAGTCCCAACTACTTGGGAGGTTGAGGTAGGAGAAATGCTTGAACTTGGGAGGCAGGGGTTGCAGTGAGCCGAGATTGCACCACTGCACTCCAGCCTGGGCAACAAAGTGAGACCCTGCCTCAAAAAAAAAAAAAAAAAAAAAGCTCAGCTCAGAAAGGAGGTCAGACAAGTCTGCCAACTTGTTGTAAGAGTGAGGAAAGTCCCAAAAACAAGACTCTAACTAGTAAATCTAAAGTGCACCTGGGATTCTGTGTCCTTTGGCAGCATAAGATTTGGGCAACACTGAACAAGCATAGGGACAAGCCTTTGGAAGTGGTTCTGCTGGGCATCAGGTGGCATCTTGTTGGGTCTCGTCTCCCACGAGAGGCTGACAGAGGCCGTGCACAGGCTGAGGTCTCTGGGAGCCAGAGTGCCTTCCTCTCCAGGAGGCTCAGCCCAATCACTGTTCTCCAGCATCGCATTCTCCTCCTGACTTTATTTGGGAATCACTTCTGAGCAATGTGGTTGAGTTTTCACCCTCACAATCATCAGCTGGAAACTTGCTACTCAAAGTGTGGTCTGTGGACCAGACTATCAGCCATCATCTTGGGGCTTCTTAAGAGTGTAGCTTCTCAGGATGCGCCCCAGATCTCCTGAATCAAAACCTGAGTTTTAACAAGATCTCCTGGTGCTTCATACGCCCTCATGTTAGAGAAAAGCTGACCAAGAAAGCAGATGCATTTTCTTTTTTCTTTCTTTCTTTTTTTTAGATGGAGTCTTGCTCTGTCACCCAGGCTGGAGTGCAGTGGCGTGATCTCAGCTCACTGCAATGCTTACCGCCTGGGTTCAACTGATTCTCCCACCTCAACCTCCCGAATAGATGGGATTACAGGCATGCACCACCGCGCCCTGCTAATTTTTGTATTTTTAGTAGAGTTGGGGTTTCACCATGTTGACCAGGCTGGTCTTGAACTCCTGACCTCAAGTGATCTGCCTGCCTCAGCCTTCCAAAGTGCAGGGATTACAGGCATGAGCCACTGTGCCTGGCCAACACATGTGTTTTCTAAATGAAGATGCTCTTCCCTGCACCAAATTTGAAGGCCCGACTGTGGCCTGGCCAGGAAAGCGGAGAAAGGCTCTTGGTGAACTCGTTCCTAACACAGATTTCTCAAGGAAATGGAAGGCCCGGCCTTAACAGTGTTTATACGGTTGCATTCTCATGTTCCAACTTGTGACTTTGGAGTCTTCTGAAATTTTTCCTTTGATATAATGAGATAAATATATGATCTTGGATTCTCTTCCTCCCTCTTCACTAGACTGTTCCAGAAATAAAGAGTCAGCCATAAGCCTTAGGGGAGTTGAGATGAAAACTTTTAGAACATGAAATTTTGGTCCAAATGGGATTTTTGCTGGTGTTACTAATTAAGATTCTCTTTAAAACTAGGCCAGCCCTGTGCTCTCCGGTTGGCAGTCTGTTTAGAATCTCTCTGTAAACACGCAGTGGCTTGTACAAATAGGGAGGCTTTACTTTCCCATCATAAAGAGGGCCTGAAATAAATCCCAGACAACTCTAGAAGTTTGTCTTTGCCATAAAAATAGTGGAATTCATTGAAGGCTGCCTCATTGCACTCAGACAGGGTACAAGCTGGCCAGCTAATTGGCCCTGGGAACCAGCTGGTGGCGGGTTTTCACTCTCTTCAGACTGCGGAAGGGGGGGTCACTCTTAGTTTTCCTTTCCAGGATATTTTTTAAAGCTGTCTGTTTAGGCGATGTGCATTTTCCTATAGAGCAGGAGTGTCCAATCATTTGGATTCCCTGGGCCACACTGGAAGAAGAAAAATTGTCTTGGGCCACACATAAAATATACTAACACTAGCGATAGCTGATGAGCTAAAGAAAAATTGCAAAAAAAGTCTCATAATGTTTTAAGAAAGTTTATGAATTTGTGTTGGGCAGCAGACAAAGCCATCCCGGGCTGCATGCGGCCCATGGGCCTCGGATTGGACAAGCTTGCTATAGAGTAAACGAGACTGCCTGATTTTCAATTAGTGACCCTGTACAGCTCCAAAGCTTACATGGCTGGTGTCTGGCAACACCATGCCCCTCTTTGAGATAGAATTTGTAATCGTCAGCTCCTGACTTCTGTATTGTTGACTGAAAGAAAGATGAGAGTTTCACACCTTTCTCTTTTACATATGCCAAAGGACGTGCTCGTGTGTGGCCACGTTGCCTAAAAACCTAAGTAGCTGAATGGTACTGGGGCTGGAAGAGCCAGAAATGAGCCATCTACACCAGCTTCGAACACTGTGTGAGCCATAACTGTTTTCAGAGTGACTGACTGAGCAATTGAGTCTCCGCTGGTACAAACTGGCTGGACTTCCCTGACTCCTCATCCAAGCTGGTCTTCTTTGAGGAAGGGACTCCACCGGTCCCCAACTTGTCATGTTTATCTCTGTATACTCAGAGGAAAGGCCAGTGCCCAATACGTAGTAGATTCTTGGTAAATAATTGTGAAATGTGTGAATGGACTGGAGGTCCATTCACCTCTTGGAGGTAACTGTTGAAACAGAATCTATTTTCCACCACTTAATCTGTGCGTTTCTGCCCATTTTATATCGCCTACAATGTCCATATATCAGTTTCCCTTACTAACTTGAGGAAGTTTTCCCACACTCAAGCTGATCAAAGTGCTATTGCTTGTGTTAAGGGTAATTGCTTATTTATCAAATTAAGACTCGAGGACAGAGGCTGAAATCCAGTTGCGTTCAGTTCATATACATTTCAGTAGGAATTATAAACATTTTCATATGAAAATTTGCTAAGAGTTCATGTAAATATAGTGTATCTCACAAAATTGCAAACAATTTAACATAGCTATTCTGCACTGCTCAGGGGCTATATAAAGACCCTGCATGTCCAGGCATTAGAATTTCTAGGATAGGCTGGGTGTGGTGGCTCACACCTATAATCTCAGCACTTTGGGAGGCCAAGGTGGGAGGATTGCTTGAGGCCAAAAGTGCAAGACCAGCCTGGGCAGCAAGACAAGGCCCTATCTCTATAAAAAGATTTAAAAAATTAGCCAGGACAAGTGGTGCATGCCTGTGGTCGCAGCTACTTGGGAGGCTGAGGTGGGAGAATTGCTTGAGCCCAGGCATTCAAGGCTGTAGTGAGCTCTGACTGTGCCACTGCACTCCAGCCTGAGCCATGGAGTGAGATCCTCTCTCTAAAAACCAACCAAACAAAAGTTGCCTAATCTCATTTGCTGTGATGATGAGGGTGGTTATGGGAGTTAGGGAGAAGGTAGAGGACATCTGGCACCGGTGGGTGGGGACGGGTGCGTGCATCTCTTCCCACCGCACATGGTCGGGACAGCAGGAGGACTCTTGTTCCCAGTGTGCTGGAGTCTTCTTTGTTGAGCTGCTCTTACCAGTCACATCCTTGACAGAGAAAGTGGGTGATCCCTTTAGCAGGGAAGGGAAGGGTCAACCCCCAGTCTCCTTCCCAGGTTGTGAGAGTGACACAGTGTTAACACTGCAGTCGCTTTGCCCTATTCAGAGGTGCTGTGGTGAGAGAAGGGATTTTTTTTCCTGATCCTTGAAACACTAAACATCTTTCCATGTTTTCCCTCTGGGTCCTTATCATCAAAGGGGTGAGGGGTCTTGTTCAGTTGAGTGAAGAGTGCCTGGGGGGAGGGCGATGCAGCCTCCATACAGAGTCAGGAAGAGAAAGGAGTAACAACATTCCTAGTTGTTACCTTTTTTATTTTTAATCTTGATCGAGATCGGGTCTTACTTTGTCACCAAGTCTGGAGTGCAGTGGCACAATTACAGCTCGCTGCAATCTCAAACTCCTGGGCCCAAGCGATCCTCTCACCTCCGCCTCCCCAGTCATGCCACCATACTTGGCTAATTTTTTTTGTAGAGATGGAGTCTCAGTATGTTGCCCAGGCTGGTCTTGAACTCCTGGCCTCAAGTGACTCTCCTGTTTTGGCCTCCTAAAGTGTTGAGATTACAGGCATGGACCACTGAACCTGTCCCCCTGGCTGTGTGATCTTGAGCAAGAGCCTCAGCCTCTCTGAGTCTCAGGTGGGCAGGTTCTCATCACTTAGTGGGTCATTAGAACTCCCTTCATACATAGCTTGCAGTGTCATTGTGAGGATTTGGGACACCACTGTTAGGGCTTCTGGCCTGCAGTGATGACAATGGCTGCTATTGACTGAGTACCTGCTGTTACTCTGACCGAAACATTTAGAGTTAACCATGTAGGTTACAAAGGGAGTTATCAGCTTTATGTGCTAATCTGGTACCATATCAATAGGAGGAGAGATGGCAAATGTTTCTTGGCATTCGCCCAGCTTTCTTTAGAAACTTCCCTTGCCTTGTAACAAGAGGCACACATAGCCATGGGCCAGCACTGTGACCCTGCGCCAAAGCTTCCTTACTAGAGCACACTCAGCTAGTAAAGCAGTTAAACTCGGATGATTCTTCCTGTGTATCAGGTGTTTTAAAAAATTCCCAAGACATTTCTGTTACGCTTGTTGGGTTACAGTCACTATCCAGAAAGCCCCACTGCTGTGTTAATTTATGCAAAATCCCTGTAGAGTTCACTTTCCTTACAATGTTCTTTTAAAAGAAATTTTGAAACAATCTCGAAATTACAGAAAAGTTGCAAACACAGTACTTATTTTTTTCTGGAACCATTTGAGATTAAGTTGTTGACCAAAGGCCCCATGATTTCTGTATTATTATTATTATTATTAGAGACAGGGTCTTGCTCTGTCACCCAGACTGGAGTGCAATGGTGCGATCATAGTTCACTGCAGCTTTGACCTCCTGGGCTCAAGCGATCCTTTCGCCTCAGCCTCCCAAGTACCTGGGACTACAGGCACCCATCACCAAGCCTGGCTAATTTTTAATTTTTGTGTAGAGCTGGGGCCTCCCAATGTTGCCTAGGGTGGTCTCAAACTCCTGGGCTCCAACAATCCTCCCTCCTTAGCCTCCCAAAGTGTTGGGATTATAGACGTGAGCCACCATGCCCACCTGATTTCTGAATTCTTGAGTATGTATTTTCTACAAACAGGGGCATTCTCCTATATAATCATAATGCAACCATCAAAGTAGTGATGTTAAAAATGATACATTTCTTACCATTTGACTCAGCGATCCCATTACTGGGTATATACCCAAAGGATTATAAATCATGCTACTATGAAGACACACGCACACGTATGTTTATTGCGGCACTATTCACAATAGCAAAGACTTGGAACCAACCCAAATGTCCATCAATGATAGACTGGATTAAGAAAATGTGGCACATATACACCATGGAATACGATGCAGCCATAAAAAAGGATGAGATCATGTCCTTTGTAGCGACATGGATGAAGCTGGAAACCATCATTCTGAGCAAACTATCGCAAGGACAGAAAACCAGACACCCCATGTTCTCACTCATAGGTGGGAACTGAACAATGAGAACACTTGGACACAGGGCAGGGAACATCACACACCAGGGCCTATCCTAGGGTTGGGGGATGGGGGAGGGATAGCATTAGGAGAAATACCTAATGTAAATGATGAGTTAATGGGTACAGCACACCAACATGGCACATGTATACATATGTAACAAGCCTGCACGTTGTGGATATGTACCCTAGAACTTAAAGTATGATTAAACAAAATAAAATAAATTTAAAAAGATACATTTCTACAATCGAATCCTCTGACCTCATTCCAGTTTTACCAGTCGTCCCAATAAGGGTGTGGACAGCAAAAGGACAGAATCTTGAGTCAGGCATTGTGTTCAGTTGTCAGGTCACTGTAGTCTTGCAGTCTGGAGCAGTTTTTCAGTTTTAGCTTGACTTTAGGACCTTGACATTTTTGAAGACTACAGGCCAGACAAATGTAGAATGACCCTTGTCTGATGCATTTTCATGATTTGATTTTGATCATGTATTTTTGGCAGAAATATCACCGAGATGATACTGTGTTCTTCTTAATGCATCCTACCAGGAGGTACACAACTTCAGCCAATTTGTCCTGTTAATGGTGAGGCTGACTTCGATACTAGGTTATAGCATCTATCAGACTCCTCCACATTACATTTATTCTTTTACCCTTTGTAATTAATAAGCATTTTGAGTAGAGGAATTAGGAATTATGTCAGTATCCTGTTGCTCCATAAACTTTCAATCCATTCATATTTATACCAATATGGATTCCTGTTTTTCTTTTTTTACTTATTAAGTTATTGTGTCAGTCTGTTTAGTCTGTTCTTGCACTGCTATAAAAATACCTGAGACTGAGAAATTTACAAAGAAAAGATGTTGAATTGGCTCATGGTTCCACAGGCTGTACAGGAAGCATAGTGCCTTCTGCTTCTGGGGAAGCCTCAGGAAGCTTCCAATCACGGCAGAAGCCAGAGCAGGAGTAAGCATCTTACGTAGCAGGAGAAGGAGCAAGAGAGTGGGGAGGTGCTACACACTGTTAAACAACCAGATCTCATGAGAACTCGCTCACTATGGCAAGAACAGCAACAAGAGGATGGTGCTAAACCATTCATGAGAATCTGCCCCTAAAATTCAGTTGCCTCCCACCAGGCCCCACCTCCAACACTGGGGATTATAATTGAAGATGAGATGTGGGTGGGGACACAGATCCAAACCATATCAGTTATGATCCATTTTTAACATTATTTTGATTCTTTAAATGCTCTAGGTTTGGCTTCTGTGACTCATTGTCCCCAGTTATTATTTGAACACTTCCTTCTTTTCTGGAACAATCAGATGTTTCAACTCATTCTTACTTTTCCTACCTTGGCCATGGAATCATCTATTTCTCTAAGGAGCCCTGGTTCCTTTCAGTAGAGGAGGGTATTTAGAGGCCAACTTCTGGGTGCTGGATGTGCCCATTACTATTGCAATGTTACGCGGTCAGCGGACAAAGAGTGACAGGGTATATATGTTTGTAGGGGATCAGTGTATGTACATATAAACACATATGCATATATATATATATACACATTTACCTTTATACTTAAGTCTACATCTATATCAGAGTCTATTTAATTTATCTATCCATCTATTTTGAAAATCCCAAGGAATCATATTAATACTTTCAGTTCCAGTTCCTCTCTTTACATATTTATAACTTCCTTCTTTTGACAGCGAAAAACCTGAATCCCATTGTTCTTATTTTTTGTTTGCTTGTTTGCTTATTTGCTCAATTGTTCTTGTTCTTGGTTTGCTTGCTTGCTTATTTGCTCATTTCTTCCATATGTTTCCAGAGCTTACTGAAGCCATCCTCACACAGAGATCCCCTCACCCTACCCAGGCTCACCCCTACATCAATGCTTACCCATACATTGGTAATGCTTTTGAAAGGAATTATGTGAATACAACAGTCAACAGTTCCTATTGCAGAAAGCCTTTTACCAAACACCTACTTTGATTTTACACTTCTCAACACAGTGATCCCCTACTGATTCCCCTACTGCTGCCCCCCAAGGGAGGACACCCTCCTTCCCTGCTTGGGCTCTAATGCTCTTTGCAGGTGACCCTTCTGAGCAGATGTCCTCCTCATCCTTTTGGGCCTCTTCATCACTCTGGACTGCTGCAGCTCCCTCACTCCAACCCTTTCCCTACCCCACCTGATAGCTCTAACACTGTATAGTTCAGGTAAGGGAAGGAAGAGGAAGGGCCACATCACATTTTATAATTTGGAGTACAAGTCTTTTCTTAGTTGGAAAGATTATCTCAGTTAGTTTGAATCAGTCCCAAACTTGAGCTGGCTTCAACCCCATCCTTAGGATGGGACAGAAACTTCTGTACCACACTGTGATGCTTTTGCTGTGGTCCTGGTGAAATAGCACCCTCTATTTTCTCTGAATGGAGCACCAGGAGTAGAGGTTTCCTTCCTAGCTGCATACTGTTCAGCAACTGCATTTTGACTGCTCTTTTTACTCCTCCCTTTTCTTTGCTTCTGTATCCCAAATCCAACAACCAAGCAACCAACCAACCAACCACCGAGCCAACCAATCAACCAACCAGCCAACCACTCAACCACCAACCAATCAACCAACCAAAAGAACTTTCACAACCTTCAATGCTTCCTGCTGATGCAATGGTGAAGAATAAGAACACCCTGGTTTTAAGTGAGAAACACACAAAAACCATAACTCCTTTTCAATCCAAGTGTTGCCTAAAAGACTACCATTTCACTCAGCCTCTTCATTTTCTCTGGCTGTTTCCTTCTTTTCTTTCTTTCTTACTTTTTTTTTCTTTTTTTTTGAGATGGAGTTTCACTCTTGTCACCCAGGCTGGAGTGCAATGGTGAGATCTTAGCTCACTGTAAACTCCACCTCCTGAGTTCAAGCAATTCTCCTGCTTCAGCCACCCAAGTAGCGGGGATTACAGGTGTCTGCCACCACGCCAAGCTAATTTTTATTTTTATTTTCTGTATTTTTAGTAGAGACAGGGTTTCACCATTTTGGCCAGGCTGGTCTCGAACTCTTGACCTCATGATCCACCTGCCTCGGACTCCCAAAATGCTGGGATTACAGACGTGAGCCACCATGCCCAGCCTCTGACTGTTCCTTGATGTCTCACTACAACTATACCTTCCTTAGAGGAACGCTCTGCTCTTATTGTTGTTTAAGAGTTTTCTACCCCTTTTGGGTGGACTATTTAAGCATCCATGCTTGCCCCCCATAGATGCAGGGACATATGTTATGTAAGTGTGAGGAACTGCACAGAAGTCATTATTCCACATCACGTTTCTGCTTTGCTGCCCACCAGCTTCTTGGTTTCTTGGCAATGTTACTCATCCACTTCAGAACAGGGCTTACGCTGAAAAGCATGGTCCTGGTTCCTTGTGTTCAGAAGTGTAAAATGAAAGTAGATATTTGGTAAAAGCTTTCTGCAATAATAGGAATTTTAGACTGTTCTCTTCACATAATTCCTTTCAAAAGCATTACTAACGTATGGGTGAGCGTTGATGTGGGCAATGTCGCTTGAAGTGGGAGGAATGATATTTACAAAATTCTCTTAGTTGTTGACGTTAGCTTCCTGGATTTTTTTCTTTTAAACAAACCTTAATGGAACAAATGAGATGACAAAATACGCTGAAAGCATCTGAAACACGAGATCCACCTACACACGCCTCCAGAAATCATCTCAAGCCTGAATGCTTGTTTGCAGTGGGCATCTCCAAGGCTGACTCACAGTTCCTGCTCTGAGCTCAGGACCTCCTTGCTGATTCCCCACACACTCTCATCTCTTGCCTTGATGTCATCCAGCAAGGCTAAAGCAATCCGCCTCTCAACTGTTCCGAACCCCTGGAACCTCTCTCAAATGAATTTGGTTTTTGAATGGTGCCTGGAGGGAAGAATTTCCTAGCACTTGATTTACATTATTTTCCTACTGTGCTTTAGATATCGTTTTAAAAATTCCATTCACACGACGAGGAAATAGTTTCAAGAAAGTAAAGGGACTGAAAATCTATATCCTCTGCATATCCCTAGTTCCCATCTGCCCCGCTGTCAATGATTCACAGAATCAGGCCAGCAGACATGGCCAGAATGACCTTCTCTGGAGGCATCAAAGATGATTTTTAAAAAAATTTTTATGGGTACATAGCAGATGGATATATTTATGGAGTACATGTGATATTTTGAGACAGGCATAGAATGCATAATAATCACATCAGAGTAATTGGGGTATCTATCACTTCAAGCATTTGTCATTTCTTTGTGCAAAATGATTTTTAAAAAACTAGATGAGAAGGGGATATGGCTCTTTCAAGTGGCTTCATTCTTCTCCCCTTGTAAATGGCAAATTTGCTTCTCAGAGTTGGACGGGATGTGTTAAAAGTGTTGGGCATATGGCCTTAGTTTTCACTCTGTAGGCCATTGCTTTTCAGGAGAGAAATCTGGGTAGCAAGACAGTGTGCTTGATGGACGAGAAGGTGCCAGCAACTCAGAGTCTCCTGGCAAGGAGGGGTGGTCATTCCCAAGCAAGGGAAGTGCAGGGCATCGAGAACATCAGTGCTCAGAGTTCCTTAGGGAAGCTGGAGCCGTAATGTCCTAATTTTCACAAGGCTAAACTGATAGAATTTGCAGACAGCAAAGTGCTTAAATTAAATCCAGCTCAGTCAAGTGTGTCTAGAGAATCCCTTGAAGAGATGCTTAGAGAAGTGATCAATATGGTCTGATCATGATCCTTAATGGGGCTGGTTTTCAGACTGGTGTGGAGAGAAAATGACTATCATTTTGAAATTGGACAGCTCATGATGAAGTACCTGTTCTTTGTGTGTGAACCCGCACTCTGTTGATTGACAGGGGCAATGGATCAAGCTGCCCTGGTGAGCTGGTCCAACAGAAAAGACTTGTCCTTGGCCATGTGACATGCCCACCATTGCCTGACTGATAGGTTGAAAGGTCTGGGGCCATTATCATGTCCCTATTTTCTGTCTATCTGGTGCACCACCTAGAGCCCTACCATTCCCATTTGTGACATGAAACTGATGTCATGTGATGACTTGGGGAAAATCAACTTGATATTGCAATTCTATTGTTTAAGGCTAAACACAGGACCCCACCGAGTAGTCGATGGTCATCTACCATCATTATACTGGGTTCTTCAATATTTATCTCACGGGTTAGCTTTCAATGCCCTATGTTTCTATCATTAGGCAGCATTTTTAGTATCAAGATACTGAAGGTGTTAAAATGCACAGTGGGGCACATCAAAAATCTTCATACTTTATTACTACTGCTTTATCAGTTAATTGGTCACCTTAACTAGCCAAGCAGACCCTCCCAAAATGGCACAGGAGGTAGGCACGCTTTGGTCTGGGAGAAGGAAGGGAGAGCTGGTAACTGGATTTTGTCTTCCCTGATCAGAGGACAAAAACAGTCAACAATTACAATTAGCACCAACTTTGAAATAGACAAAGATAAGCTACTTTCCACTGAGAAAAGCCTCCCTTTTCTCAGTGAGGTTTCTGTGGGCTTATTCTTGGTGATAGCCGGGGGTATGGCTTATAAGGCATTTGAAACTAACACAGAGAAACTTGGACTTTGGGGCCACTCAGACCTCCCGGCTGTTCAGGTGGGTAGAAGCCACTCCCTGAAAGGTGGGTGATAACATAGGCATTCAACTAAAGCACTTCATGGAACATTATGTGGCTTTACATCTCTTCATGTACGTAGCGGGACTGTGAATGGTGCTGAACAAAACTAAATGATGTCCCAAGGTAGATGCTCCGAATGATCGCCACCTCCTGAACAACCGCCTTCCTGCTTGCTTGCCATGGGCGTGGGCACTTCAACTCGAGCCCAAGGTCCCATGGTGGCACAGACAAGACTGAGTTGCATGGAGATTTCCTATCTCTCTGTCTTCTGCCCCAGCTGTGTCTCTGAGTGTTCCTTGGCTTTGTGTAGGTGCTGCATTATTGGTGATAGAGTGGACCACAAGACTGCCTAGAAATACACTGAACTGGAGGCTTCTAAGCTTGAGCCAGAAAGGAAAGTTAAGTAGAGTGATGAAAGCTCTTTTGGAAGGAGAAAGTGTTCCCGCAGCCGCCTTCTCCTGCCACTGCTGTTTTCTCGTGTGGATGACAGAACTCAATAATCACGCGTGACTCCATGTTTACGCCTGGCTCCCAGCAGAAAAGTCTGTTGTGGATCTAAGAGTAGGAGTTTGGTAACATTTTGCCCTTGGGGGTTTGTGTGAAGGGAAATGCGCAAAGTCTTTTTTAGCTTTGACTTCTGTGATTCTATGGAAACAAGGCAGCAGTGCTGAGAATCCAGTGAAAGATGGAAAAGCTAAGACTGCAAAGCTTTGAGGTCGAAAGAAGAGAGGGAGGGTGGGAGAAAGAATAATAGGATTTATTTGGGACTCTACTTGGCTATTCACTTTTGTCTCTGGGATCTGAAGTAGGAACTTTTTCAATGGGCTGTTGATTTGGATGTGAGAGGGAGAGTTATTGGTTGTGTTTGGAGGACAGCTTTGGATAAGAGAGAGAAAGGGTGTCTGGACACCCTATTGTCTGGGCATTTTCAACCTTGTCTTGTTAATAACGCTTTGGGGTCTCCCTGCTTATTTAGAACAATGGAACCATAAGACAAGACTTAATTCGAATTGTGGTTTTGATTTATTGTAATAATGTGAAGGGAAAACCTCAAAGACTCTGAAATTCAGTTCTGGGATTGTCTGTGTGCCCAGGTCTAAGACCCGGGTGAAGGTGCATGGTGCTTGCCCCATCTCCATCTGTGACACAGGGCTGCATCATCGGGACGCATGCTGCATTTGTGGCAGATGGCCAGACAGCTCTCAGAGTTCAGAGTGAGTGTGTGGATATTTACATACACACAAACACGCCGGGAGCAGCTGTCTGCCTGTGTCTCCCTCGCAAAATGGAAGACATGGCCCCCTAGGTCAGTAGCCTTGGGCCACTGTCACCACACTCCCTGTACATCCTCTGACAGTGACCATCATGGTGGAAGGAACACAAGGCTGGCCTCCCTGCGGGCCTGATCTTATCTTTCTCTGAGGGTCCGTCTGAGGAGCCATCTTTCCCTCTTTGATCACACAAAGTTGTGCAGTTGGGGAGACAGATTGGAAATGAGGAGTGCTCATGAGAAAGGATGGTTATTGACCTCAGTGAATTTGAGACACCAAAGAATGTAGCCAGATGCTCAGTTCAGCGCTCAGGCTTGAACTTTAGAAGACCAACTGGTATTAGTCTGGTCTCCTTTAATTTCCCTGCTTTCTTCCACACCAGTGAAGTTTTGGATGTTAAATTATCTGATTAAAAAATAATATGTGACAAGCCGTGGAAGAAGGAGACCTCTATCTAGGACTGAATACAAATGAGACAAATGGACGAGGGTGTTACCCGGGCATTTAGTAGAATCCACGTAGATCCTGTTATAGGAAAGATTCTGAAGATGTTTAACAAGTGCTTGTTCGCCAATATTCTCCTCTGAAAGCATTTTGGAGCTGGGGTGGCTGTCACTTTTGTGCTGAACATGCGTGCTTGACACCCAGAGTCCCTTAGGAAGTCACCATGTCACAGTGATGACACCAGTGCAGGTCTACATGTAAATGTTGGCCTGTGCAACCTCCACTCACATAACCAGTACCTATGGGAATAGCAGGATCTTTCTGGTCAGCTGATACTTGTGTGATAAACACTCTTCTATTTCTCCATATAGTTGCGTAACCCATCACTACTTTTAGCCTAAGTTTTTCTCCTTGAGACACTCCCATCACCTTCAACATTGAGGGATCTTGGGGGTTCTGGGAGTCTTAAGAGTCTGGCTCAACAAACATATGAAAAAGGCTCAATATCACTGATCGTTAGAGAAATGCAAATCAAAATGAGATAACCACAATGAGATACCATCTCACACCAGTCAGAATGGAGATGATTAAAAAGTCAAGAAACAGCAGATGCTGGTAAGGCTGTGGAGAAATTGGAATGCTTTTTACACTGTTGGTGGGAGTGTAAATTAGTTCAACCACTGTGGAATACAGTGTGGTGATTCCTCAAAGATCTAAAACCAGAAATGCCATTTTACCCAGCAATCTCATTATTAGGTGTATACCCAAAGGAATATAAATCATTCTGTTATAAAGATACATGCACATGTATGTTCATTGCAGCACTATTCACAATAGCAAAGACATGAATCAACACAAATGCCCATCAATGGTAGACTGGATAAAGAAAATGTGGTACATATATACCATGGAATAGCTACAAAAAGTACTACACAGCTATAAAAAGGAATGAGATCATGTCCTTTGCAGGGACATGGATGAAGCTGGGAGCCATTATCCTCAGCAAACCAACACAGCAACAGAAAACCAAACACCGCATGTTCTCACTTATAAATGGGAGCTGAACAATGAGAACACATGGACCCAGGGGGAATAACAGACACTGGGTCCTGTTGGCAGGGTGAGGAGGGAGAGCATCAAGATAAATAGCTAATGCATGTGGGGCTTAATACCTAGGTGATGGGTGCGGCAAACCACCATGGCACAGGTTTGCCTATGTAACGAACCTGCATGTCCTGCACGTATGTAAACTTAAAATAAAATGAAAATTTTAAAAAGTTTGGCTCTGCTTCCAAACAGCAGGCAGAGAAAGAACTGAGAGCCTGATTGGTTGTTTAGCACAGATGCTTCTGTGCCCAGAATGAGGTAGTTGTTGCTGGGAAGAGTGATCCTGCAATGATGCTGGGTGGACAGCTGTCTTCTGTTTGACAGCCTGGCCTGGATCCCCTGAGGGTGTCTCGGTTGTATATCCCACGTTTACTGGGCTTCAGGAATCCCACCCCTTTCGTTCATGCCCACATTCCCAGGCATTTGCTCCAAAATGCTGCTCCGTGCTGGCCTGGCCCCCGCTGAGCCCCAGTTCTCAGCACAGACCTTCCCCTTTCCCTCTTTTTTTGTCTTGTTTTGTTTTGTTTTGGGGATGGAGTCCCACTCCGTCGCCCAGGCTGCAGTGCAGTGGCGCCATCTCTTCTCACTGTAACTCCTGCCTCATGGGTTCAAGCAATTCTCGCACCTCAGCCTCTTGAATAGCTGGGATTACAGGCGCCCGCCACCATAGCCGGTTAATTTTTTGTATTTTAGTAGAGACGGGGTTTCGCCATGTTGGCCAGGCTGGTCTCAAACTCCTGACCTCAGGCAATCCTTCTGCTTCGGCCTCCCAGAGTGCTGGGATTACATGTGTGAGCCACTGTGCTTGGCTCCCTTTTCTCTCTTGTAAATATCCTGTTGGGATCCTCAGGGTCTTTTCCAGCCACAGACCACAGTCAGGGTCCCTCCCCTGGCTTGTGCCAGCCAGTTTATCAGATTTTCTGAATTGGACAGCAAGGGGCTAGGCTCCCCCTGGCCACTGGAACACCCGCTCTGCAGAACTCTATATGTCAAGGGGCTTCTGGGGATCTTCCTCCCGCCACCAACATGTCTCTTCTGCATTTTCCTCACACCAGTGGGAACCTGCTGGCTCTACAATCATTTCACTAAGAGAAGCAGTTCAAGCTATTCTTTTCCTAAGAGTGAAAGTCAACTCTGGGCAGGGTGTGGTGACTCACACCTGTAATCTCAGCACTTTGGGAGGCTGAGGCAGGAGGATCGCTTGAGGCCAGGAGTTTGAAACCAGCCTGGGCAACATAGTGAGACCGTGTCTCTACGAAAAATAAAAAACACAATTAGCTGGGCGTGGTGGTGTGCACCTGTAGTCCTGGCTACTTGGAAGGTGAAGGCAGGAGAATCACTTGCACCCAGGAGTTCAAGGCTGCAGTGAGCTGTGATGGTGCCACTGCACTCCAGCCAGGGCAACAGCACAAGACTCCATTTCTAAAAACAATTTTAAAACAAAGAAAAAAGAAAATCAGCTCTGTAGTTATTTGTTGGCTATGTCGAGGAAGAGAGAAGTGTCTGAGCATCAGGTAAACCCCGCCCTTCTCAGTGCTCTGTTTTGGCCATAAAGAATGGAGCAGAACTGTTCTGACTAAGACGGGTTGTTCACACTCCCAGTGGAGTGGATGGAAGTGTGTCCAGAGTCTCCCTAAATTCCACCCACGCAGACAGCATGCCCTTGTCCAGGCAGGCCCCAGATGTCGCTGCTCCTTGCTCATATAACACACTCCTTGTCCTTCTACCATCTGTCATGGTCCTGGGGGTCTCGGGGGTCTCTACTTCATTCAGCACTCTCTTTGGGGAGCCTTTCATCTGCCAGTGCATGGTCATGACACCTCACTCTGCCCCGGATGGCTCCTCACTCATTCTACATCACAAATGTCTGTTTTGTTCTTGTCTAGACCCACTAAAATATCATTTCCTTGAGGGAGGGGCATTGTTTTGTTCATCCAAGTCCCTCCCGACCCCCTCGAATCTCTCAGCACAGATCTCTCAGCATGCATCATGCAAATGTTTGACTCAATGAACTAAGGGCAGTCCAGGCAGCAGCCGGGGGCGGCCAGAAAAAGGATGGAATCGACAGAAAGCCAGGGGAACAGGAGCTCTGAGGTAGTCGAAGGCAGCCTGGCGAACCCTGAAATGGTGTCATGTTTGGCGTCCTAGAATGCACTGTGTTGTGGAGGAACACCAGAGACAACATCCTCTTCTGGACAAAAACACACTGTATGGACTTCAGAAAGCCATTTACCATTACTGACAAACAATAACTGTGATAGTTACCATGTTAGGAATTTTGCTTCCATAATCTAATTTCATCCACTCAAGAAAGGTAGTCAGTATTATTATCACTATTGTTATTATTTTTGACATAGGTTCTCACTCTGTAACCCAGGCTGGAGGGCAGTGGTGTGATCATGGCTCACTGCAGCCTCAACCTCCCCAGGCCCAGGTGATCCTCCTACCTCAGCCTCCCAAGTAGCTGCGACCACAGGCACACACCACCATGTCTACTTGATTTTTGTATTTTTTTGTAGAGACAGGATTTTGCCATGTTGCCCAAGCTGGTCTTGAACTCCTGAACTCAAGCAATCTGCCCACCTTGGCCTCCCAAAGTACTGAGATTACAGGTGTGAGGCACTGCGCTTGGTCAGTAAGTATTATTATTTCTGATTTTTATTTGCTTGTTTTATTATTTTATTTTTTTGAGACTGAGTCTTGCTCTGTCACCCAGGCTGGAGTGCAGTGGTGCGATCTCGGCTCACTGCAACCTCCGCCTCCCTGGTTCAAGCCATTCTCACGTCTCAGCCTCCTGAGTAGCTGGGATTACAGGTGCCCACCACCACGCCTAGCTAATTTTTGTATTTTTAGTAGAGACAGCGTTTTGCCATGTTGGCCAGTCTGGTCTTGAACTCCTGGCCTCAAGTGATCTGCCCACTTTGGCCTCTCAAAGTGCTGGGATTACAGGTGTGAGCCACCACCCCCAGCCTATTTCTGATTTTTAGATTAAACAGAAGCTCAGAATTTATACTTGGTAATTGCAGAGCTGAGATGTAAATGCATGAGTGTTGTGTTTCCGCTACATCAGACTGCCTCCTACTGGCCTCCTTGGCACCCCATTAAGCCGCCTCCAAGTTTCCCCCCAGTTCTTAGATCCCAAGACTGGGCTCTGCAGTCAAGATGGCGATGCCCGCATTAGAGAGCACTGACGTAGTCCTTCCCTGTTCTCACCATCGGAGCCTGCCTGGATTACTATGGTGGGCAGGGCTGACAACCTCCAGGTAACTCTTCTATAGCTGACATTAATTCTTGAAAGAATTCATTAATGCAAAATTTTATGAAGACACAAAATATGGGGCTTAATGAGAAATACTGAACTTACACTGAGAAATGAGAGCTGCAGTTTGCTATAAGTTGCCTTTTTTTTTTTTTTTAAGATGAGGTCTCACTCTGTTGCCCCGGCTGGAGTGTAGCAGCACAATCATGGCTCACTGCAGCCTCAACTACCTGGGCTCAAGCAATCCTTCCACCTCAGCTTCCCAAGTAACTGGGACTAGAGGTGTGTGCCACTACTCCAGCCTAATTTTTTAAAATGTTTTTGTAGAACCAGGGTCTCACTGTGTTGCCCAGGCTGATCTCAACTTCCTGGGCTCAAGCGATGATCCTGCTTCAGCCCCTCAAAGCCCTGGGATTACAGGCATGAATCCCCACGCCCAGCCAGCTAACTTTAGCATAGCCCTTATGCAATAAACCATATGCAATAGACATGGACATGGTTGGTGGCTTAGTTTCCTGTTGCTGCTAGGACAAATGACCACAAATTTAGTGGCTCACAACAACACAAATCCTTTCTCTTACAGATCTGGAGGTCAGACTTCTAAAATCCAGGTGTCTGCAGGGCTATTGCCTTCTGAAGATTCCAGGAGACAACCCGCTTTCTTTCTTTCTTTCTTTTTTTGTTTTTTTTTTGAGATGGAGTTTTGCTCTTGTCCCTGCTGGAGTGCAGTGGCATGATCTCGGCTCACTGCAACCTCTGTCTCCCAGGTTCAAGCAATTCTCTGCCTCAGCCTTCCAAGTAGCTGGGATTATAGGCGCCTGCCACACACTGGCCTCATTTTTGTATTTTTAGTAGAGATGGGGTTTCACCATGTTGGCCAGGCTGATCTCAAACTCCTGCCCTCAGGTGATCCGCCCTCTTTGACTTCCCAAAGTGCTGGGATTACAGGTGTGAGCTACAGTGCCTGGCCTATTTCCGGGTTTTAAAGACTCCCGGCATTCCCTGCTGCGTGGCTGCATCACTCTAATCCACTTCTATCACCACATGGTTTTCTTTCTCTTTTGACTTCCTTACCTCCCTCTTAAAGGACACTTGTGATTCCAGAGTCCATCCGACAGTGTAGGATCATCTCCCCATTTCAAGAGCCTTCATTCGATCACATCTTCAAAGTCCCTTTTGCCAGGTAATAGTCCCAGCTTCTGCGGAGTAAGACTGCGCACCTTTGGGTGGCAGTTATTTGGCTTGCCATGGTTAGTTTCTGATTTCTCACTTCAACTAAGGAATAGGAAATGCTGTCTGCAAAGTATGGCTAAGAGATGAGTGTCTATCTTTTTCAGATCCAGTGACTATTCTAAGTTCTGTGTTCCATCTATTGCTTCCTCTCTTTGTTGGGGGATTCCCACCCTCCTCCTCCTCCCCTTACCCACCTCCTTCTGTGTTGAGGTGTTGCTTTTTGATACCTCACACATAATCAGAGGGCATTTAACTCCAGTGACATTTATCATGGAATTGCTAATGAGGCTTTGCTTAGCATAAATAAACTCTACAAAATTCCAGCTGCCTGCTTTACTTAATACCCCAGAATGGCTGCTGGATGCTGCATCTTACCTTCCTACTTGACTTTGAGGGCTCAGGGCCTATTGCACCTGAGCTCTCTGAAGAGCTGCAAATGTAAGGAGACTGGGGACCCCTCTTGGCAGATGCCAACACCAAGAGGCTTACCAGAACATCATCAAAGCTCTCCTCTCTCGCTGATCAAGCATGTTTTTGTATAACAGTCTCATGCGAAGGATGGTATGAACCAATCCAGAACTAATACTTTACTATAGAACAGTGGTTGGAGGAGAAGGAATTTCAGTGATGTAGGAGGCTTAGTGGCAAATAAAAGATATTTGTTCTTGCACATTCTCATGGCCCTTTGAGGCCAAAAATACCATACCATTGCTCCCTCTATGCATTCACCTAAAAATGGAATTGGATCCGAGAGTGTCCTGGGCTGTCTGAAGAATTACATTTCTCTAGGCCCTTGAGATTGCTAAACACTCTGAAGTTTTTCAGTCAACTGTGAATTGGAAACTCATGGAGTAGCACACCCCATGTTTTGCAAGGTGGAGAATTTCATAGTTGCTAGGATTTCTTGAAAGAAAATTAGTCAGGCCAGGCGTGGTGGCTCACGCCTGTAATCCCAGCACTTTGGGAAGCCGAGGCGAGTGGATCACGAGGTCAGGAATTTGAGACCAAAACAGCCTGGCCAACGTGTCCAAACGCCGTCTCTACTAAAAATACAAAAATTAGCCGGGCATGGTGGTGCATGACTGTAATCCCAGCTATTTGGGAGGCTGAAGCAGGAGAATCCTTGGAACCTGGGAAGTGGAGGTTGCAGTGGGCCGAGATAGTACCTCTGCACTCCAGCCTGTGTGACAGAGCAAGACTCCGTCTCAAAAAAAAAGAAAAAAAGAAAAAAGAAAATTAGATTCTGGGCCGGGTGCGGTGGCTCAAGCCTGTAATCCCAGCACTTTGGGAGGCCGAGACGGGCGGATCACGAGATCAGGAGATCGAGACCATCCTGGCTAACACGGTGAAACCCCGTCTCTACTAAAAAAATACAAAAAACTAGCCGGGCGAGGTGGCAGGCGCCTGTAGTCCCAGCTACTCGGGAGGCTGAGGCAGGAGAATGGCGTAAACCCGGGAGGCGGAGCTTGCAGTGAGCCGAGATCCGGCCACTGCACTCCAGCCTGGGCGACAGAGCAAGACTCTGTCTCAAAAAAAAAAAAAAAGAAAATTAGATTCTGGGAGGAGATGCGGCACGGGAGACATCTGCTTGCTTCTGTGGCTTGCAAGGGAAACCTGGGAAGTACGTCACCCTTGGGTCCCCCAGTGGTGGCAAAGAGTCTGACATAGTCAAGCAGGCAGTGGTCACCCCCACCTGGAAGGTGGGAGATGTGGGAATGAACAGGGGAGGTAGGGGAGAGAGCAGCAAGGAAAACAGAGAGATTTGTTTTTCCCCAACTTTTTATTGAAAAAAATTTAATCTACAGAAAAGATGAAAAAGCAGAGCAAATACCCTAGTTTTACCAATCATCATTTAGCTATTTTTTTTTTTTTTTTTTTTTAGAGATAGGGTCTCACTCTGTCCCACAGGCTGGAGTGCAGTGGTGTGACCATAGCTCACTGCAGCCTTGAACTCCTGGGCTCAAGGAATCCTCCCACATCAGCTTCCCAAGTAGCTGGGACTACAGGCATGTACCACCACACCCTGCTAATTTTTTTTTTGTAAGATGGGGTCTTGCTGTGTTGCCCAGGCTGGAGTGCAGTGGAACTCCTGGGCTTAAGGTGATTCTTCCACATCAGCCTCCTGAGTAGCTGGGACTATATAGGTGTACTCCACCACACCCTGCTATTTTTTTTTTTTTTGTAGAAACAGGGTCTTGCTATGTTGCCCAGGCTGGTCTCAAACTCCTGGCCTCAACCAATCCTCCTCACTCAGCCTCCCAAAGTCTTGGGACTACAGGCATGAGCCACCATACCTGGCCATAGCCAGGTTTGCTTTCTCTCTCTCTCACACACATACATATGCATGTATACATATACTTATATGTATATGTGTCTATATATGCATATCTGTAAAAACGTACACATATATATGCTTTTTTGCTGAGCTATTTGAAAGTAAGTTGAAGATGTCATGACACTTCATGCTTAAATACTTTGGCTCATGTAGTTCCTAAGATCAAGGACATTCACGTATATCACCACACCATTATGATTGCACCTAGCTATAATATTTAATATATAGCTCCATTCACATTGCTTCAAATACCCAAAGTTTTTTTTTTTTTTTTTACTTTTGTTTTTCAGTGCATAAGAAGGAAAGATTTGTAATAGCTTTTTTTCTTTCCTTGAAAGTAGAAAAACTGGGGCTGGTCGTGGTGGCTCGTGCCTGTAATCCCAGCACTTTGGGAGGCCAAGGCAGGCAGACTACTTGAGGTCAGGAGTTGGGGACCAGCCTGGCCAAAATGGTGAAACCCCACCTCTACTAAAAATACAAAAATTAGCTGGGTGTGGTGGTGCGTGCCTGTAGTCCCAGCTACTCGGGAGGCTGAGGCAGGAGAATCACTTGAACCTGAGAGGCAGAAGTTGCAGTGAGCCGAGATCATGCCACTGAACTCCAGCCTGGTGACAGAAAGAGACTCTGTCTAAAAACAAACAAACAAACAAACAAACAAACAAACAAACAAACAAAAAACAGAAATTGATTGGAGAAGCAGGAGAGATGCTTGCAAAAGATTATTAGGAATCTTTTTGGTATAAATTATTCTTTAAAAATCACGCCCTGTCATTGTCATGGAATCTATTCTAAAATAATTTCTTCGTGGATGATTCTGGAAACAGACTATTTCTTTGAATTCAAGTTGACAGAAAGACCAAGTCTTGATAGACCATGGTGTTTTTTGGTTTTCTTTTTCTTTTTTTTTTTAAATTAATTTATTTTGTGGAGAGACTTCATATGCTAGAATAATGATAGCCACTCTTCCTATTTAATCCAGTGGTTGTCAGACTTTAGGGTTCTTAAGAATCACTTAGAGCATTTATTAAAAACACAGATGTTTGGCCTTTGCCACCAAAGCTTCTGATTTAGGAGGCTTCGGGAAAGGCCCAGAAAGCTGCAGTTTTAAAGAATAGTCCAGGGGGTTCTGATAGTTGCAGAAAGAATGACTTAATCAGGTAGGCCTATTACAGGTATACCTAAAAATAAAACTCTTCAAAAATCACACACACACAGACACACACACACACAGACACACACACAGACACACACACATTTAATTCCAAGTGCGTGATTTATTAATGACAAGATTTTAGGTTTAAAAAATTGCAGGTTTGGTGCAGTGACTCACACCTGTAACCCCAGCACTTTGGGAGGCTGAGGCTGGTGGATCACCTGAGGTCAGAAGTTCTAGACCAGCCTGGCCAACATTGTGAAACCCCTTCTCTATTAAAAATACAAAATTAGCTGGGCGTGGTGGCATGTGCTTGTAGTCCCAGCTACTTAGGAGGCTGAGACAGGAGAATCACTTGAACCCGCGAGGTGGAGGTTGCAGTGAGCCGAGATCACGCCATTGCACCCCAGCTTGGGCAACAAGAGCGAAACTCCATCTCAAAAAAAAAAAAAAAAATTGCAGCTGAGCATGGTGTTTCGTGTCTATAATGCCAGCACTTTAGGAGGCTCAGGTAGGAGGATCACTTGAGCCTAGGGGTTTGAGACCAGCCTGGCAACATAGTGAGATATTGTCTCTACAAAACAAATTTAAAAATTTAGCTGGGCATGGTGGTGTGCACCTGTAGTCCCAGCTACTTGGGAGGCTGAGGTGAGAGCATCCCTTGAGTTTGGGAGGTCAAGGCTGCCATGAGCTGTGGTTACATCATTCCAGCCTGGGCCACAGAGTGAGACCTTGTATCAAAAAAAAAAAAATTGTGACTGGGTGCCGTGGCTCACGTCTGTAATCCCAGCACTTTGGGAGGCCGAGGTGGATAGATCACCTGAGGTCAGGAGTTCAAGACCAGCCTGGCCAACATGGCGAAACCCTGTCCCTGTCTTTATTAAAAATACAAAAATTACACAGGTATGGTGGTGCACACCTGTAGTCCCAGCTACTTAGGAGGCTGAGGCAGGAGAATCGCTTGAACCTTGGAGACAGAGGTTACAGTGAGCTGAGATTGTACCACTGCACTCCAGCCTGGGTGATAAAGTAAGACTGTGTCTCAAAAAAAAAAAAAAAAGAAATTAAAAAGAAATTGTAAATATGCACACACACACATACACACACAGGCACCCACTCACTCTGGCATATATAGTGTTTTGAAGGGATTAAGGGAACTGCTACCTGTTACCATGATTCCACTTATGTATAATTTTGCAAAAACCACTGTAAGGTGACAAGCATACTAAAATAATGATAATAATAATAATCCTTTGAGATTTGAGAGAAATGAATGGAACCCAAGTCAAGGGCATCTTTCCCAAACCATTATCTTCTGACCACCAGAAAAAAAACCTAGATTGGATGACTGGGTGGAATAATACGTCTTCAAAAATACACATATTAGGTCTAGGAAAATAAATACAGGGCAAGAATCTCCAATAGCCTCTTTCACTGGCTTCTGATGACTCCTAGAAAAGTTCTTTCTGGACTTAGTGAAGATCCAAGGTTAAGATTTGGCTAAAAATGAAGAAAAAGTTGTCCCAGTCATGCTGTGAGTGCATCTTGAAATAGAACAGTTTTTGCGTCATTGGGAATCTCTGGGTGGACCACACTTACGGTGATCCTGTTCAAACATTTTAGACCATGTCATGTAGTACGACAGAAATAAAACCTTCCGACATCCTTACACCAGTGGGTAAAATAGAATGCGAGACCAGTGTTACGGCACTCTGGAGATTCTGCCAACAGGCTCGGTATCTCAGGGACATGGAAGACGTCAAGCTCCTGGTGGCGTTACCCTGTCCTATGGTTTCCAGGTGGTGGAACCTCCACAGTTGGAAGGAATCCAGGACAGAATTCACAAGACCAGGTATGCTGCCAGGAGAGACATTTTTCAGAGCTGAGCAATTTTTTTTTGAAAAAAGAGATTAGAAAGCTTAAGAAGACAAGGCTGGGTATAGTGGCTCATACCTGTAATCCCAGCACTTTGGGAGGCTGAGGCAGGTGGATCATGAGGTCAGGAGATCAAGACCATCCTGGCCAACACAGTGAAACCCCGTCTCTACTAAAAATACAAAAAAGTAGCCAGGCATGGTGGCGGGTGCCTGTAGTCCCAGGTACTCGGGAGGCTGAGGCAGGAGAATGGCGTGAACCTGGGAGGCGGAGGTTGCAGTGAGCCGAGATTGCACCACTGGACTCTAGCCTGGGCGACAGAGTGAGGCTCTGTCTCCAAAAAAAAAAAAAAAAGAAAACTTAAGGAGACTAAAGAGACTATTTAAAAGAGATATGAATATACTTAGACTGGATTAAGATTTAGAGATGAGGGGTGAAGTAAATTATCTATCCTGAGTTCCTATTTTAGAAAGGTGATCTAAAATATTTTCTGAGCATACTTACTTAGTGACACCATGGAGGAGGAACTAGCCAGGTGGCTCAATGACCATAATAAGGACTGTGAAGCTGTATCTGGGTGAAATACAACTGCATTCATTCAGATTTGGATGGATTTACTAATAGCTCCTACTCTATCAATATCTGTGCTCTGGTGACTTTGATACGTTTAAAAGCCCATAGGAAAGTGTTTGATGAATCTCAAGAATTTTGTATTTCATGTGTGTAAGAAGTAGACATGTTAATAAAACCTGATAACCTTGATGGCATCTTATTTTTCCTTGTAATGATGCCATTTTTGTATCAATATCAATATATTGGCACAGGAGGTAAGAGAGCAGATACTTAATCTCTTGTAGTTTTAAAATGGGTGAAATAAATGCCTCTGCTGGAGCTGGCTTTTCTGAAACACAGATACAATCACATAATTTCTAAAATGAAATCTTGGTCAGACCTGCTGGCTCACACCTATAATCCCAGAAATTTGGAAGGCCAAGGCAAGAGATTGCTTGAGGCCAGGAGTTTGAGACCAGCCTGGGCAATATAACAAAAAATAAATTAGCCAGGCATAGTGGTGCACACCTGCAGTCCCAGCTACTCCAGAGGCTTGGACAGGAGAATCCCTTGAGCCCAGGAGTTGGGGGCTGCAGTGAGCTATAATCACACCACTGCACTCCAGGCTGGGCGACAGAGTGAGACCTTATTTCAAAAAACAAAAACAAACAAATGAAATAAATTAAAATTGTTGGGTGGGGAACCCTACCTGCTTCTAGGACACCTCCCAAGCATGGCACGTAATGCCATTTCTAATGAGGCCCATTGCGTCATTCCAACCCCTGTGGCCACTCCTCATCCCCTACACACCTCTCACTGAAGGCAGGCACGTGAGGTTTGTCACTGCTCCTAAAGAACTCATGTGTCTTCACTCTTCTGTGGCCGTGCTCACGATCTCCCCTACCAGAAAATTCTGTTCTTCTGCACTCTCACTTAGCCCTGCTTCCCGCAACCCCCACCCCCACCATACATACCTGGTATCTAGGAAAACCCTAGCCCTCACTCAGAACCCAGGGCAACATCACTTCCTAAATCAACCTTGACCCTGCCTCCCTCCACCATCCCCACTTCCAGGAGCAATCATGCTAGTGGGTGTTACAGGACTTAGGTCTGTTAAACAAAAATTAGACAATCAAATGTCTTTATTTTTATGTATTTATTTTGTAGAGACAGGATTTTGATATGTTGCCCAGGCTGGTCTTGAACTTCTGGTCTCAAGTCATCCTCCTGCCTCAACCTCCCAAAGCACTACAATTGTGGGCATGAGCCACTGTGCTCAGCGTAGACAATTAAATTTAACAGAGTGAAGAACAATTCAGGAATCAGGCAGCATTCAGAACCAGAAGAGAGCTCCACTCAGCAGCATGACCAGCAAGCTTTTGTAGGGTGAACATAGAAGCAAAGTAGAGAAATCATCTAATTGGTTACAGCTAGGCATTTACCTTGTTTGGGCATGGGGTGATCAGTTGGCTGCCTACGATTGGCTGAAGCTTGGCTGTTTGTAACAGAAAGATATTCCTCAACTAGGTTTGTGTTTGTTTACTTACTAAGTTAGGTTACAGTTTGTTACCTAGAAACTCAAAGTATAGAGCCAGCCTCAGGCCAACACTGAGGCTGGTGCCATACTTTGGAGCCAGCTATCTTCATCATCTTCATCATAATGAAGATGCATTGAGACCTGTTAACTAAGCAGGAAGCTGTTGGCCTGGTAAACTCATCCTTGCATACAGTTGTGCTTCCTGAAAACAGATGCTCTGTCCTTCTCATTCTGGTCTTGCAGCTGGCATAGAGGTTTGCGTAGAGAAGTCATATAATTGACATTAGTTGAGTTTAATGGAAATGATGAGATAGTAATTCTTTAATGATTGTTTATCTATATGGATGTATAAGTATAAGTAATAAGTATAAGATACTTACTGTGTTGTTATTCATGCTTCAAGAATAATCCAATTAACAGGATTCCAGGAGGTATCCTGCAGGGAAGGCTCTCTAACAATCTTTCATGAGCACTTGATAATCCATGACAGTTTATGTCTTTGCACGAAAACTTTCAACAACCATTTATGCATCTTCTACGTGCTAGACACTGCCCTGGCTCTATGTCTACCATTCCAGTGTAAGTTAGAGGTAGCAAGGAGGTTCAGAAGGAAATGCAGGAAGCCCAGCTACTTTGAGTCCTTTTGCCATTCCTATCCAGTTCACAGGGCCCCAAAAATATTCCAAAGTGAGAGCAAGTTTGGGATTCCCTCCAGGGAAAGAGAGGAGACACCATGGTGCAGAAATCTGTGACTGCTGGCAATGTTGAGCCCAAAGTGAGCTAATGCCTTTGTGCTTCTGAGAGGAAGGTCAGCCGAGAGTGGAGGCGAGATCTCTCTTGTGCAGTGTAAGTGGGCAGTAGAAGGAAGAAGTGAGCTTGCACATCCTGTGCTTGGCATGAGGCCTCTGGAAGTGACAGACATTCCAGGCCTTTTGCTTAAGACCCGATTGAGTCATATTTGGCCAGAGAGAAGCTCTGCAGCAGGGAAAATTTTGGCAAACTTTCATGCTCCTTTGCCACAGATGGAAGTCGCATTTTCATAGATAGAGGATGGTTAGGATGGGGAATGAGGCTCAAAAACAGAGACTCAAAGCCCATGCGTCCACCCTCAAACTCTAAATCCCAGTATATCCCTGGCACCCTGCTCTGCACTGTGCAAAAGTCACCATGACTCGGATGAGCACCTTATCCTTAAAGAGTCTGTGTAACACAACACAGAGAAAAAGGCTAATATGCACCAGCAATTAATCAACTGCTCCTGTGAAGAAAGTTAAGTACTGAAATAAATGGCCCTTTCTTCTCTGGTCTATCACTTGTGTGGCCTGTGGAATATTCTGCAATGCAGGCTGGGCTTAAGGGGAGCAGAGCCCACGGGAGACCCCAATTCCACAGCCACACTAATCTCCTGTTTGCCCTCCAGCCATGCCTGCCCTCTAGGCCAGATTGCCAGGGCCTGGTTGCTGGACACAGTCCTACAGGAACATTTCCTCTGCTAGGAGCAAAGCCGGGCAGATGGAGATGTAACAAGAAGAGAGTAAGCATCCATGGGGGAAATCCTGCAGCTCAGGGACACACACCTGATGGGTCTGAACCTCTCCAGGGACACTTGCTTGTCCTTAGAGCCACTGATGAACTAGGAAAGACGAAGGGAGAAAAATCATTGTTAACTATTCTGATAACATTTGTGACCCTGCCATGATGCACTCAGACTTTAAGTTCAATCATCTGTGTCTCTTGTAGACGCCACAAGCAGGGCTATGGCACCCGTGAGCCCTACAGGGTGTTGTTGGCCTGTGTGCGTCTGGTTATGTAAAACCATCAGCTGTTCTTCCAGAATTAATTCTTCACTTTGCTCCATCTATCTCGATCTTCAGCCTTCTTTCACCACATTGCGTACTTTTCCTGGGTCTCTACAGCCCTTGCTAACATCATTTTCATTCCTACCCCCCTTTCTTTTGTAACATGTTAAAAATTTTTTTTTAATTTTTAATTTTTTTTAGAGACAGGGTCTTGCTCTGTTGTGCAGGCTGGAGTGCAGTGGTGCCATCATAGCTCACTGTAGCTTTGAGCTCCTGAGCTCAAGTGATCCTCCCACCTCAGCCTCCCAAGTAGCTGGGACTATAAGCACACCCAGCTATCATCTCTTTGTAAAATGATGAGAATTCTTTTCAGGACTTGACATTTACACTTGAGAATATAGAACAGCAAGGGGAAAAGAGGCCAGGCACAGTGGTCACACCTGTGATCTCAGCACTTTGGGAGGCCAAGGCAGGAGGATTACTTGAGCCCAGGAGTTCGAGATCAGCCTGGCCTGCTCTAATGAGATCTTGTCTCTACAGAAAAGTAAAAAATATTAACCAGGCATGGTGGCACTCACCTGTGGTCCCAGCTACTTGGGAGGCTGACAGGGAAGGATCACTTGAGCCCGGGAGGTCAAGGCTGCAGTGAGCCGTGATTGCACCACTGCACTCCTGTGTGGGCAACAGAGCGAGACCCTTTCTCTCTAAAAACATTAAAAGAAGAGAAGAAATGTTTTCAGCTATTTATACAGCTCCCCAAGGCAAGGTTGAGATGATAATTGGAGCAAAGCCACCTGAACACCTGTCTTTGTTCTAAACCATAGGGCGGTGTGGAGGGCTGACAGACCGTGGTGGCCGAGTGGGGCCCTGTCTCATTCCATGGAGCAGGTGCTATGTTGTAAGTTTCCCACTCCTGCTATTTTCTCAGTTTTCTCTGCTCTCAGAGGCCAGGCTGCTCCCAGGGCAGGAGCAGCTGCTGCCAGCTTCTGCGCCAGGGCCTGGGAATTCCTTCCTAGCAGGGGACTCACGGTGGCACGCACATCCTTGTTCCCTCCTTCCTCTCCTGCTGGCTGGCCCCTCGGCGGGACAGGCCACCATAGGGTGATGGAAGGAGGCAGTCCTACCTGGGGAGCAGAACACAGATTGCTTCGACTGACTCATGCCTACTGCAGAGGCCACCAGAGTGTTAGCATCAGGTCAACCCCAGGAACTCAGAAGCAAACGTGATCTTCCCTCCTGGTAGGCCCAGGATGTGACTGGGAGCGTGGTGATGAAGAGATGATGTGCCCACTGACTCACACTGTCCTTTCTGACAATGACACTGAGGGACAGAGGATGGAGAACCCCTTGGTGAAGGCCACCATGCTTACCAGCTTTGCGCCCTCCCTGCAGCAATCAGGATGGGTTTTTGCTTTGAAATGATATTTGTTGCATTTTTGAAAATGCTGGATACCAGCCCTGCACTTGATTCATTCTCTCGTTCACTGTTTCCTTAAACACATACTGAAGGTCTTCCATGAATAAGGTCATCGTGGTGTGGGTGGCACTGGGCACACTCACGTGGGGGGTTGGCATCACTATCAGGTAGACCAGGGACAGAGGCCAGGACCAGATGGCTGGAGGAGAAGAAGACGTCAGTGGTGGAGGCTGCCTGACTGCTGAGAAGCAGCTCGGTGACTGTGGAGTGGTGGCCAGGTGGAGGGGGGTTCGGGTCAGATACACTTTCTTTAAAAAAAAAAAAGTTTTTTCTTTGCCAGTATCTTGAAAAAACACTTTAAAATGTGTAGCTTTCCCCCATTTGAATATATACGCCACAAAACGAATAATTTCTTCTTTCTCTTTTTCCTAGAGACAGGGCCTCACTCTGTTGCCCAGGCTGGTGTGTGGTGGCGTGATCACAGCTCACTGCAGCCTCAACCTCCCGGGCTCGAGTGATCCTCTCACCTCCGCTTCCATAGTGAGACTACACATATGCACACCACACCTGGCCTTTCTTTTTTTCTTTTTTTTTGAGACTGGATTTCATTACGTTGCCTGGCTGGCTTCAAACTCCTGTTCTTAAGTGATCCACCCACCTCAGCCTCCCGGGGAGCTGGGATTACAGGCATGCACTGCTGCACGAAGCCATAATTTCTTACATACTTACTATATGCCATTCAACTCTCAGAACAACTCTATAAGGTGATTGTTATTCTCTTCATTTTGAAGATGAAGCTACTGAGCCTTAGAAAGGTTAATTTTCCCAGCCGGGCACGGTGGCTCACGCCTGTAATCCCAGCACTTTGGGAGGCCAAGGCAGGTGAATCACCTGAGGTCAGGAGTTCAAGACCAGCCTGGTCAACATGGTGAAACACACCAAATTATAAAAATACAAGATTTAGCTGGGTCTCATGGCGGGTGCCTGTAATCCCAGCTCCTCAAGAAGCTGAGGTGGAACAATCGCTTGAACCTGGGAGCTGGAGGTCGCAGTGAGTCAAGATCATGCCATTGCATTCCTGCCTGGGTGATAGAGCAAGACTCTGTCTCAAAAAAAAAAAAAAAAAAAAAAAGTTAATTTTCCCAAGGTCACATTCATTACTTTACCTGATGGAAGTAGGATTTGAGCCCAAGTCTTCTGACTCAAATTGCAATCCACAGCTCAAACTGCAATCCACAGAGCATGCCTGAGTGCGGTTATGGCAGGTGTCAGTCAAGGCTCTCTCACTGGATGCGCTGTGCATGGCTGTATGTGTCAAGTTGGCAGTAGGGGAATGGAATTAGGAATTGTTTTCATTTGTGGCAGGGCCCAATGAACAAGAAAGATAGTTTGCAAGAATGTGGTAGGATGTCAGGCCAGATTGGACGGGGCTCCAGTTCCAATAGAAACACAGAATAAGAGGCAGGAAACAGAGAGGACACATGGTTGTAACAATTCAGGTGGCCTGATTTTGAAGGTGGGTGGGAAAATATCGTCTGGCACCTACAGCCAAAGATGACTTGGAATATTTCATTATTCACATACTTACAGCCCAATACATAAGAATGGACACTAGATTTAGCCTCAAATCAAATTCCCAGGGAGCTTTGCTAGCCAGAAGTTATATGCTAACCTTTTAATTGCTGGACACTGGGGATAAGGGGCAAGGTGAGGGGTACTGGGGTATAAGTGTCAGTCCTGCTGTTAGGACTGCCCACACTCATGCCTGGCACGAGTGGCACAAAGGCCTGATAATTCTGCTGTGTCCTAGCAGCCGCACCTGTGCCTTATATAATAATACCAGCTCTCAGCCAGGCACGGTGGCTCATGCCTGTAATCCCAGCACTTTGGGAGGTGGAGGTGGGTGGATCATTTGAGGTCAGGAGTTTGAGACCAGCCTGGCCAACCTGGTGAAATCCCATCTTCACTAAAAGTACAAAGAAATTTAACAGGGTGTGGTGGTGCATGCCCGTAACCCCAGCTACTTGGGAGGCTAAGTCAGGAGAATCACTTGAACCCAGGAAGTGGAGATTGCAGTGAGCCGAGATTGCACCACTGCACTCCAGTCTGTGCAACAGAGTGAGACTCCATCTCAAAAAAATAAAAAAGTAAAAAAAATAAGCTCTCCAAGAGGAAGCTCATTTCAATTGCAGCACAGCCTTGGTGAGACCAAGGCAGCCAGTGCCTTTTATCCCCTGGCAAAAATGAGGTGGCCCTGGGCAGAGGCCTGCTTCCAGGAGGAAGGCAGGTACCAGCTGCCCCATGAGGTGGGGAAGGAGGGCCGGACAGAGGCACTGCCAGTTGCCATAAACACCTTCAACTCTTTCTCCAGTGTTTACTACACTTTTCACATTCACGCCAGAAACTGAGTACTTCTAGTCTTTGACTTCTAGGAACTTCAGTTCTGAGTCGAGTACCTACCAGGGTATGCATTTACGTAGTGCTTGCAATAGTAGGAAATAATATCCAGCTGCCCTAACTGCCACCAATATAAAGTAGATTAGAGTGGGGTGCTGTGGTTCACGCTCATAATCCCAGGTACTTGGGAGGCTGAGGTAGGAAGATCACTTGAGCCTAGGAGTTGAAGGCTGTGATGAGCCATGGTAGTGTCCCTGTACTCCAGCCTGGGTCACAGAGCAAGACCCTTTATCTAAAATAAATAAATAAATGAATAAATAAATAAATAAATAAATAAATAAATAAATAAATTGTGGATTAAATAAGAGAGAAGTTTATTTCTCCATGTCATGTCCAGGGCTGAAAGGGTGGCTTTCCCACGTTGAGGACCCAGGATCTTCCTGTCTAGGGACTCTGCCATCCCTAAAGTATGCGTCATTCTTATTTTTACTGCCCAAGATGATTGACCACCCAGTCTGCATTATCAGCTCTCAGGAGGGGTGGAAAGAGAAAGAGGAGGGCATGCCTGTCCCTTTTATGGCATGATCCTGTAGGAGAATTAGTCACTTCTGTCATATCACATTAAACAGGACTTAGTCACATGGTCACTCCGAGTTGCCAGGAGGCTGGGAAATGTACTCTTCATTCTACAATGGTCCATGCAGTCAAAAAATGGGCATTCTCTTAGGTAAAGGAGGAGATACCAGGGGACAATTGGTGGTCTCCATCACAGTACTCCATTTTGGCTGCTCAAACATCCACATGCATATTCTTCTTCCTTTATAGACCACAGCCAGCCCCTCCCCAAGGGAGATCATCCTGAAGTCCCAGGGAGTCACTGCACCCACCTCCAAGCCTAGGACCTCTGGGTGATGTACAGTCATCTCCGTCATGTCTACATGAGTTTCCTCTACACAGTATAAACAAGTCATCTGTTTCCTCCTTATACTCAACACATAATGGTAGTGTAGGGTTAGGTTAATGACCAATAAACACTCCCATTCAAAAAAGGGAAGAATGGGAAACATACAATAGCAATTGATGCACAACAATGATAAAATTCTGCCAGGAAGAAATGGCAACAGGTACCTGGTCATGCAGTTATTTCTTTGGAAAGCACTCTGGTAGTTCCTGAAGGGGCTTGAGTCCTTGACACATTCACAGAGCAGAGAGGCAAACTCGCTTTGAAATGTTACATGCCTGACTCTCAGGCCGTGTTATTTCAGGTTTCTTTGACAGCAGAGAAACTGACATCCCAAGTAATACAAGGCTTTTAAAAGTTTCTTCAAAGACACCATCACTTAGAGAGATTAATTTATAGCATTTTCACCCACCAGCGCTTTTCTGTTGCAAGTGAGAGAAACTCAAGTCGAGGGGAATGTAGTGATTCCCAAACTATGGAAGGGCAAAGTTGGATCTGGGCGTCAGGAATGATGGAATTGGATCTGGGCAATCATGGGATTTTCTGGTTTGCTTATTTCTGTGGTTCACAGGGCCAGCATCCTTTTTGGTACTATAGGCCTGCTTCCTCTAAAAGTGGCAGGAACATGCTTGTCAGCAGCTCTCAGACTGTAGTACACACCATAGTGATTCATTTCTTAGCTCAAAGTCAAAAATTCCCAGGGCAGGGCTCTGATTGGTTGGCTTGGGTCACATGCAGGCTGAGCGCTGTGATTGACAGCAGCCACTAGAAGCATGCGGTGGAGTGAGAAGGAAGAGCATTTCCCAGAAGCAGCAGGAGAAGGAAGGCTGGACAAACACCCAGGGAAGTTTCTCTTAGGGACCTGGGGGAAGGGGGCGCCACTGAGGACTGAATTTAAGACTTTCACTTCCCAACACAATACCCTTCCTCCATCCACCTCTTCTTCTGCTGTTTGGCTTAGTTGATTTTTATTTTCACATCAGTGATATCTGATGCAGTTAATTTTGGTTGGATCTGAGCTGTTGCATTCCAAGTTCAGCAAGGATACACAAGTGTCAGTGCATAATCCTTCTCCGTCTTGTGAACCAGTTAACACTGCAAACAGGCAGAGCCATTAACATGCTGACTTTCTTTCCCAACAACATAATCCTCTGGCAGCCTGACTTCACTGATTGATAGTCGACCTAATAAGGCTGATCTGGATAAGCTTCCCTGGTCTCCAAGGACATCATTTTAACTGTGGGGATTTCAAAAAAAAAAAAATTCTGTTAAAGTAAGTTTAATATCTTTCCAGAAATATACTTTTGAACCATCTCGCTGGGCTTGGCTAAGAGGAACAGCTCCTGTCACAGACAGTGTAGAAATATTAATATAATCGAAAGCCTCAGAACCCTCTCAGTGATCTGGAGACCTTCATGGCAAAGGAAAGATTCAGTGGGTTAATTCAAGCATCCAGGAGGCTAACCAGGAAAACAAGCAATAAAACCTGAGACAGAAGAAAGGAAGCTAGCTAACAATAAAAAATGGCAGGAAGATTCCCAGCCCATCTGTAACCCATTAGAATGCTGGGAACCATTTTCCAGGGTATTTTTTCCGGTCGCGTTTTCAGCTTCTGTGCTTGTTAGGGAGAACCCATTTGGGAACAAGAACAGTGCAGTTGAATAGATGAACTTCTAGGAGTGACAGGCCCTGGGAGTTTCTTTGAAGGGTCTGTCTGGTATTATTAGTAAAATTGCAGATAAGAACAAGTGACTAGTAATGTGTATGGGCCCTAAAACCAGCTTCATTGAACTGATTTTTAAAAGATGAAGTCTGTTTAAGATTAAACATGAAGCGTTGAGATGAACTAGTGAAATACATTTTCTGTATGTGTGTGTGTGTGTGTGTGTGACACCCTCTAATTCTTGTCCCACTGATAGGCAAAAGTGCTAAATAGTCTACATTTTAGTTAACGGTATGGGAAAAAAGTCTTTACGTTTTTTGAGTGTGTGTGTGTAGAAATAACTTACATTTTGACAGGTAGATTCCACAATTCCCGACCTAAAATCAGAGGATTAAATATGCTAGCTGAGACTATTTCTATGGAATTCATCCAAGTCCCTTAACTATGGTAGAATTCAGCTAGATCACTAAGGAATACTGGATGAAGACTGCGTTGCATAACTTATGTGATATAACTAATTTATATCATATTGTCTAAATTTTAAAAATGGAGTTATAATTCTTTTAAGTAAAACAAAATCCATCTTGAAAAAAAGTTGAGTTCTGAGCAGTGATCATGAAGCAACCCGCCTTTAAGAAAAATGTGAAGAAATGACTTCATATTCCTGTTTAAAAACCATGAGCCCATTTAAATGGGTTTTAAGATATGTCTTCTGGGAGAAAAAGCGATGTGTGTGGTCATTTTAAACACGTACATTTAAAATAGAAAGATCCAGGGCCGGACTGGGTGGCTCACACCTGTAATCTCAGCACTTTGGGAGACCAAGGCCGGTGGATCACTTGAGGTCAAGAGTTTGAGACCACCCTGGCCAACATGGTGAAACCCTGTCTCTACTTAAAATACAAAAATTAGCCGGGTGTGTTGGCAGGCGCCTATAATCCCAGCTACTCAGGAGGCTGAAGCAGGAGAATCACTTGAACTTGGGAAAGGGAGGTTGCAGTGAGCTGAGATTGCACCACTGCACTCAAGCCTGGGCAACAGAGGGAGACCCTGTCTCAAAAAAATAAAAAAAAAAAAAGAATCAGAAAGATTTTGGAATGACTTTGAAGCCTGCAAAGTTTGATATAAGAAGAGAGAGAGAGCGTGTGTGTGTGCGCGTGTGTGTGCACGTGCATATGTGTTATACAACCTTTCCCAAGGAATAGACAGCATGCCGAGTCCATTTCCTCTCCCTTGTCCCCCACATTCCGTTGTCTTGACTAGGGAAAAAGACCGCCACAGGCTGCAGTAGGAGGAGCACAAGCTTTTGACTCTGACCTTCTGTTCAACTTTGGGACATTCTTTGACAAGAGTGCATGCTCTTCCTTAAGGGGGGTGAGTCACTTAGCCATTCTGAACACCCTCTCCTCACCTGTAAAATGGGAGAATTCCAGGCTTCTTGGGAAGATAAGATGAGGAAATGCATGACAAGTCTTTGGCCGTGAAGAGTTTTCTTAAGTGTTCTTGTTCTTGTAATCATGACTCCTGTGAGTTAGAATTGCATCTGGATTCAGGACTCTGCTGCCTTCAGGGATCTGGCCACAGAGCTTTCTGTGTCAATTCTCAGCCAGGAAGACCCCTCTCTGTCTCCTACCGAGGTCCAGATCTGCAACCGTCCCACCGCGTGTGGGGATTGTGAAGAGATGGCATAGAGTTTGTTTCATCTTAGCTATTCCCATCCAACTCTGTTTGATCGGGAACAGTCTCTCCTCACGCCACCTGTCAGGGGAATGCCTTTGCCAGAGAAGAGGGTCTGCTCCCTGCTCCCACACACACTGGCCCATCAGCTGTTTCTCATTTTCCTCACCCGCAGGGCTTTAGCTCAGGCTCACCAAGGACTGGCGCAACCAAGGTGAGAAGAGAATAAAAGCATCTGGTCTTGGGAAAGTCCCTTGTCTCGACATCAGGGTGATGTCACTCCCTGTGCTGCCAGCCTCGTCCTTGCCTTCCCTTCTAGGGCACCAGCTGCTGACACCGTCAGCTTCTTTGTGGCCTTCTTTGCTCTGCTGCTGCAATCCCTGACAGCCTTCACTTAGACTCTGAGTTTCTTGCCTTGACCTGAATTTTGTTACTTCCATCTTAATGTTACTGGCTTGTTTAGTCTCGGAACCTATTGCTGCCTGGTTCTCTTTTGTCAGCCCTTTCTTCATTCAGAGAGAGCAAGTTGGGGTGAACCAGTTGAAATGTCATGAGTATCGTATGGAAGGACCCTGAGCTTTGCAGTTCTGTAGACCTGAGTTTGAATTCCAGTGCAGCCACTTACTTGCCCCAGGGCATTAGATACGTTACTTTAATACTTCTGAGCCTAGCTTTTTCATAGGTAAAGCTATGCAAAGACATGGAATCAACCCAAATGCCCATCAATGATAGACTAGATCGAGAAAACGTGGTACATATACACCATGGAATACTATGAAGCCATAAAAAGGCACAAGATCATGTCCTTTGCCAGGACATGAGTGTAGCTGGAAGCCATTCTCTTCAGCAAACTAACACGGGAACAGAAAACCAAACACCACATGTTCTCACTCATAAGTGGGAGCTGAATGATGAGGACACATGGACACATGGTGGGGAACATCACACACTGGGGCCTGTCAGTGGGGTATTGTGGAGAGGGAGCACATCAGGAAGAATAGCTAGGGGATGCTGGGCTTAATACATAGGTGATGGGTTGATCTATGCAGCAAAGCACTATGGCACACTTTTCTTTTTTCAAACCTACATAATAAACCTGCACAGCCTGCACATGTACCCCTGAACTTAAAATTTAAAGAAAGAAATCCTTTCATAGGTGCTACTTGCTTGTGATGAGGGGAACAACATACAGCCATACCTGAGCATCAGATGTGTATAAGTCAGGGTTCCCCAGAGAAACAGAACCAATAGGATAGAGGGACGGATGGATGGATAGGTAGATAGGTAGATAGATAGACAGATTTATTATAAGGAGTTGCCTCATGTAATTATGAAGGCTGAGAAGTCCCAAGACCAGCAATCTGAAGTCCTGAGAACCAGGGTGGGAATTTCAGTGTGAGTCCAAAGGCTTGCAAGAGGAGAGCTGGCGGTATAAATTCTAGTCCAAGTGTGAAGGCTTGAGAACCAGGAGAGTCAATGATGTAGGTTCTAGTCCAAGCTTGAGGGCAGGAGAAGACCAATGACTCAGCTTAAGATCTTCAGGCAGAGACAGTGAATTCTCTCTTGTTCAGCATTTTGTTCTATTCAGGCCTTCAACTGACTGGATGAGGCCCACCCATATTAGATGCTTTACTTAGTCTATTGATTCAAATGTCAATCTCATCCAGAAACTCCCTCACAGACACACCCAGAATAATGTCCACCCAAATATCTGGGGACCCCCATAGCCCAGTCAAGTTGACATCTAAAATGAACCACTAAAAGCAGATTAGATCACTCATTGAGAAAATGTCCTAAGAGGCCCGAATCTGCAAATCAACAGTAAAAAGATAACTGTGATGTTATCCAAGTAAAATCAAGATTTGTATAATGGCTATTGCAGTTCAGATGGAAAATGCCACTGCTGTCTGAATGTCCCATTCATGGAGAGAATCTGTTTCTGTTTCTCTAAAGCCACCCTTAGATTATGACCCAGGAATCTGGCTTGAGCAGCCTGGTGAATGTCACTGTAGGACCAATGTGGTGGGTGTGGATGGGGAGCCACTTTTCAAGGCCCAGAAGTCCCATCAATGAGGCACAGAGTGCAATGGAAGCAGACGCTAAAGCCAAGTATTAGGAAGGTATCAGGCATGCTTAGCTGTTTCTTTTCTTTTTACAATTGTATCTTGGGCATGGTGGCTTGCACCTGTAATCCCATCTACTTGGGAGGCTGAGACAGGAGGATTGCTGACACCAAGAGTTGGAGACCAGCCTGGGCAACACAGCGAGACCCTGTCTCCAAAAACAAACAAATAAATAAATAGAAAAAATTAGCTGTGTGTGGTTGCACTTGCCTGTAGTCCCAGCTACTTGGGAGGCTGAGGTGGCAGGACCACTTGAGCCCAGAATTTCAAAGCTGCAGGGAGAGATGCTTGTGCCACTGCACTCCAGCCTGGGCAATATAATGAAACCCCATCACTAAAATAAATAAATAAATAAATAAATTGCATCTTATTTGGAGTAACTTTCTTATAGATGGTAAGTGGGCCAATTAATTAAACATTTTATTCGATAAAATCAGTTATATATGAGAAATTGAATTGTGGTTTAGAAAACTCTCCATTACTTTAGAAGGCGTTTGGAAAGAAAAATCAAGATTTCCAGCTTCCGTAAGTAAGACTCTCTGTCACCTAGTAGCAGTTCCCCCAAGTTCTGACAGAGTTTCCTTAGAGTTACATGGTTGTGGGGTCATACGGAGCTATCCAATCCTATTTATTGACAGAAACCTCATATTGTTTCCTTAAACAGAGTATGATTATTTGAGACCTTGTTCTTTTTTTTCCTACCTCTGCACTCCTAGAAATGGGATTTAGATTGTATACTACAATTGATTAGAAAGAACCCTGTTCAGTCAAGCATTTAATATTGAGTTATTACCCAAGCCTGACTCTTAGAAATAGACATTGATCCTGCCCCTGAACGTGGCACTTGGAAAAGTAGTGGCATTTTCTGTTTAGAGAAAGGCAGGCAATGTTTTCCAGTCCCTTGTATCTCAATGGCACAGAACCCTCATTAAGCATGGGGTCTCACTATATTGCCCAGGCTGGAGAGTCTACCACCCAGTCCTAAGAAATGAAAGGTGATGTCTAGAAACCCACTTCTCACGATCATCTCTTTCGAAATTAACACTGATAAAGGTCTCCAAAAGCTTTCAAGACAACGTCACGACAGAGATGAATGCCAGCAGTACCCTGTTAAGTATACCCATTAATCATTATTTTTAGAATGTTTTCAACAAGAAACATTTTTTTTTTTTATAGTTTGCCTTGGAGCAAAGCTATTTGGTGTGAAAAACTATTTGAGTGAAAGGAGATGCTATTAGCCCTCTCTCTCCCACAGATGTAGCCTAGGGTGCTAAGGGAATTCAGCACATCTTAGAACACAGGCTAAGAAACCTGCTCTCTCTGCATTGGTTGGGTGAGCCCTGATATTGCACCAGAATCATTAAAAGGCATTTAATGGGCAGCCACCTGTGTACAGTGCTTTGTACAACACAGCCACTTAGGAGGCAGAGAAGTATTTGCTCTCTGGGAGTGTATATTTTGTTTTACTACTTTTGAAAATCTAGCAGAAGGTGAAGCTTATACTCCACTGGGAAGGTAGACTGGAGTAAGATTAGCATTGCCAGATAGTGACATGCAGGAATATGCTGTTTCCATGTTCCCCATTTGTGTTCTTGTCAAGCTATATAACTGAGTCATATTTTGACTTAGGATACCAGTAAGTAAAAATGTGTGGATATGGATATGTGTCTGTGTGTGTGTGTGCATGGCAACTTACCTGAGCCTGTGCATGTACACCAGCCATGACGTACTTATTACTTCTCAGCTCTGGAAATTTACCAAGTGATTATCTGCCATACTCCTCATTAAGCTCTGCAGATCTTAGACAATATGACACGTGGCCATGAATCTGCAAAGCAGGTCTCTGAATCTGAGGGATGGTTTCCATTACGATGGATCACGCTTGTTCTTGAATGTCCACGTCCTCTCCTTTCTCTGTAGGTATATTCTCTTCTCTAACCTTTCCCAGTTTTGAACTTTGGGCTACCACTGCTGTGGGTTGGGCCTGTGACCTAGCAGGAAGCATAGCTGAAGTTCCTGGATGACTCAGGACTTTCCTCCAGATGCAGATCATCTCTGCATCCTCTGGGCATTGGGCCTCACGGTGGCGGTCAGGTCTGCCTGCTGTCTGGACTCACTGCTATATCTTAAAAAAAATTTTATTATTTCATTATGCTTAATTTTTATGGGTACCTAGTAGACGTAGACATTTCTGAGGTACATGAGATGTTTTGATACAAGCATGCGGTGTGAAATAAGCACGTCATGGAGAATGGAGTATCCATCCTCTCAAGCATTTATCCTTTGAGTTACGAACAATCCAATCACACTCTCAAGTCAAGCTTGTCCGACCCAGGGCCGCACGTGGCCCGGAATGGCTTTGAATGCTGCCCAACACAAATTAATAAAGTGTCTTAAAACATTATGAGATTGTTTTAGGATTTTCTTTTCTTTTTTTTTTTTTTTTTAGCTCATCAGTGATCATTAGTGTTCATGGATTTTATGTGTGGCCCAAGACAGTTCCTCTTCCAATGTGGCCCAGGGAAGCCAAAAGATTGAACACCCCTGCCAAGTTATCTTAAACTGTAAAACGAAGCTATTATTGACAACAGTCATCCTGCTGTCCTCTCAAAGCGTGGGTCTCATTCATTCTTTCTAACTCCTTTCTTTTGTTCTCATTAACCATCCCTGCCCACTGTATCTTAACCCCTCAAGCCCCTGTGCGCTGTTGTTGGTACCTTTGGTCACCTGCTTCTTGCATGCCTTCTGGGTCACCTCTTATTAGACCCAGGTCTTGCTGTCTGCCTGGTGAGAGGCCTTGGCTGGCTTCACAGTCTGGAGGACCCTTCTCTGTAACTGTCTGTTTTCTGATTCTCTCCTCCCCATACACAGCACCCCCTAGTTCCTGGATTCCACTCCTCCAAGCCCCAGGTGCCACAGAGGAAGAGCAGAGCTCCTGCAGGTGGGTTATTTGTTGACACAAAACTCAACAAATAACTCAAGATCCAAAAAGGTACAGTTCATGCAGATGATTACATAGATTTGCCTTAATATATATATATTTTTTTATTCTTGTTGCCCGGGCTGAAGTGCATGATCTTAGCTCACTGCAACCTCCGCCTCCTGGGTTCAAGCAATTCTCCTGCCTCAGCCTCCCAAGTAGCTGGAATTACAGGCGCCCACCGCCACGCCTGGCTAATTTTTGTGTTTTTGGTAGAGATTGGGTTCCACCATGTTGGTCAGGCTGGTCTTAAACTCCTGACTTCTGGTGATTCACCTTCCTCGGCCTCCCAAATTGCTGGGATTACAGGCATGAGCCACTGCACCCAGACTCTTTTTTTTTTCCAGAAGAAAATATCCCTGGACATTTTATAGAGTTTTGTTGGCAGGATTGAGCTTATATATAGGTTAAGAAGGCAATGCTCTGCGGAATAATATGAGTGTTGGGGATAATTCACCCTATACAATAAAAATAGAAACGGAATGGCTCCAGCAGTCAGGTTGCTGAAATTCACCACATTATGCATTCCTTTGCTCTAAGGCATTGATGTTCTGTGTTAAAATGCAAATACATCATCTGAGAGGACTTAGAGAACGGGGCCATGTGTCAGAGCAGGTGTCAGCAAATTTGGCTTCAGGCCTTCCCAGCTAAGCGACCCTTCTATGAAAGCCTAGAATATTAGAGATGAAAAGAATCTTAGACCCACATTGTGATTCTCCTTACCCAGAGGAATGTTTGCAATAACAGGGCTTGCAAAGTGAGCACCGTATTCATTTTAACGTCCTTGCTTTCTTGAGCCCAAGTCAGCTTTCTGGTGTCTTCCATGAGATTCCCACCTCTTCTCTTTTCTAATGGAGGCCCCCTCGATCCCTTCAACTTTCCTTCTCGTGCTTTGCTGCTGTTTCCCCTATGTGTTTATTTCTTTTAAATGGAAGCAACTGGAATGTTCCCAGTTCCCACCATAGATGCTCTGAGAGGCACAGAGGAGAGCAGCAGCCTCACACCTCCAGATAGACACAAGAGGCATGTCATATTTTTATTCCTTTTTAGTTAAGATCAACTAAAGCCGTAAGTCCTTTCCTGGTGAGCTGTTATTTAAGTCACCCCTCTCCCTCCTCGTAGGGGAGCAGCTACTACTGACACCCTCCCCTGCTACTACCCAGGGCAGGATTTTAAATGTACCTCAAATACCTTTATCTTCCTTGACGTTCGCTAGGGACAAATATTTCAGAATCTATTTTCTCATCTTCAAAATGGTAATGGTCATCCCTCTTCTGTCCACCACCCTTTCTGGCAGCGAGACTCCAGAGGTGAGATCTGGGTGCCACCGGTGCACTGTGGAGGGTGTGGGGACCTGCTGCAATGCCAGCTCCAAGCCACTGGCTGTGGCTTCCTGAAGTGCTGTATTGACATCTATTTGGACCTAGCTGGAAAGAGAATGGTGACTAATTTGTGATGTCTGCTGTGATGTGTGAGTGTATGTGTGTGCACACAGCATCTTTCTTGACACAGATTTGTTATACTACACCCATGCAGGAAATATTATCATTATTAATTCATTAACATTTGAACACATATTAATCACCGAGCTTGCATTAGAAGGCAGGTGCATTTTGGTGAGACAGGAGCAGGGCACATCACATGAAAGGATTTTTCAGCAGACCCATGAGGGCATTGTGGGGTAAAAGTGAGGGTGAGGGCTGTTATGAAAGGAAGACAAGGAAGGCCACGATCCAATTCATTCACCCCTCACATTTTTTTTTTTTTTTTTTTTTGAGACAGGGTCTTGCTCTGTTGCCCAGACTGGAGTATAGTGATTTGATCTTGGCTCACTGCAACCTCTGCCTCCCAAGTAGCTGGGACCACAGATATGTACCACCATGCCTGGCTAATTTCCTTTCTTTCTTTCTTTTTCTTTCTTTTTTTTTTTTTTTTTTTTGTAGAGATAGGGTCTCATTGTGTTGCCCAGGCTGGTCTCAAACTCTTGAACTCAAGCAGTTCTCCACCTTGGCCTCCTAGAGTGCTGAGATTACAGACATGAGCCACCATGCCCAGCATACCCCTCAAATTTGATTCCAGGAGCAGACCCAGGTAGAAACAGGGGTTGACATAGGATCCACACACTGCCCTTATGAGGACCCTAGACCAGAGGCTGCAAACTCGAACACCTACGGGAGACCCATCTGTAACATCAGTGAGGAAGGGGACTAGGAATGCAAAGGTACCCCGAGGCTGCAGAGAGGGGAACTGAGGCACACACGTCTCATCCACAGGGGCTGGGCGGCCCCAGCTTCAAGCATTTTCTGCCAGAAGTGAGTATGGGCTTGAGTGTTGCCAGAACAGTCTACTTTTATAGAGAAGCTGAAAATCTGGCATATTGTGTAAAATATTCCATTTAAAAATGTTGACTCAATTAGAAAAATAACTGTGGATTCAACAAAACACATCTGTGGGCCAGATTCAGCCTCCAGCTGCCAATTTGGAACCTCTGTTCTAGGTGCCATTAGAAAAGGGAAAATTAACTCTTATGAACAAATGCTCACATTGGTGTAGTGGAATCACATGACTTCAGTCCGACAGACAATTACTGCCCACCAAAAGCCCCAGGTGAGCAGACACACGTATGGTCTACAGGATCCTGGGTTGTAGCAGAGGGTGATAATTCCAGGACACAAATGATTGTAATTAAGTAGAAACATTAAGTGCCACAAGAGAAGTATCATAAAAATGATTGAGGATTTTTTGGCGGGGGGAGGGCAGGGAGATCATTGTTGGTGGGGAGGGGTTGGTAGTTCGTAAGAATTGCACTGGAGATGGGCATTATGGGATGGAAGGATTTCTAGAGATCAAACACAATAGGCAGAAACCAGATGCAAAATGGGGGTTGAGGCCAGGCACAGTGGCTCACACCTGCAATCCTAGCATTTTGGGAGGCTGAGGCAGGAGGATCACTTGAGGCCAGGAGTTTGAGACCAGCCTGGACAACAAAGTGAGACCCTGTCTCTCAAAATAAAAAAATTAGCCAGGCAGGGTGGACCACTCCTGTAGTCCTAGCTACTTGGGAAGCTGAGATGGGAGGATCCATTGAGCCCAGAAGGTCGAGGCTGTGGTGAGTTATGACTGTGCCATTGTAATCCAGCCTAAGTAACCAAGCAAGGCCTCATCTCTTAAAAGAAAAGCAGCTGAATTTGTTGAAGGGTGAGTGGTCTGGTTTGCTTGGGACATGGTGTGCAAGTAGAGGAACAGTGCCTTGAGAAGGTAGGATATAACATGTCAGGTTATGGAGGGCTCTGAAGGCACATTGGAGAGGTTTGCACTTAATTCAATTGGCAACAGAAGGCTTGAAACTTCTAAGCAGGTGATTGGGGCTGGGTCTTTTTACATCAGCAAGTGCTGGATGTAAAAAGACTGATGAGGAACTGGTTTCACGTAGAGGAAGAGTACGGCTGGCCTAGACTAGAATGGCAAATGCATAACAGAAGGCAGGGAAAATGTGAGTAATATTGGGGAGATAGGGTGAATGTGACTTCTCAACAGATTGGATGCAGGGACCAAAAGAGAAGAGAAAAATTCTCCCCTTGTTTTAGAATGGGGAAATGGGACTGGGAGGTGGAAAGGGAGAGGTGGCAAAGTATTCAGTTGGGTTATCCTGAGTTTAAGATGCTTTTAGTTGAAGGGATTACAGAAGCAAAGCGCACAGGTAACAGAATAGTTCTGGTGTAAGGGACAGAAGTCACTATCAGAGGAAGAGAAAGAAGGAGAGGAAGGAAAGGAGGGAGAGAGAGACAGAGAGAGAGAACAGAGAAGGAGAGAGAGAGAGAAAGAGGAAAAGAGAAACAAAGGCAGAGAAACAGAGAAGCAGAGATAGAGAGAGACAGAAAGAAACAGAGAGGGAGAGAGAAAAGGAGGAAAGGAGGGAGAGAGACAAAGAAAGAGAGAGGAAGACAGAAGGAGAGGAAAGAAGGGAAAGAGAGAGAGGACAAAGGAATAGAAGGAAGAGAGAGGCAGAGATCCAGAGAGACACAGAGACAGAGAGAGATAAAAACAGAGAGACAGAGAGAGAGAGAGAGAGCAAAAAGGCAGAGAGAGGGAGAGAAAGAGAGGGAGGCAGAGGGAGAGAGACATAGAAAGAGGGAGGCAGAGGCAGATGTACTCTTGGGAGGCCGCTGTAGAAGCAGGGCTCTGGCCAGGGAAGTGATGTAGGCCTGAAGATGGTTCTCAAGGTCGGGAGGTGAGGGGAGTGTGGGGAGAGGAGCAGGGAGTCTGGGGTAAGCCTTAGAGTGCGCTTATACTCAGTGGATACCAACAGGAAGAAAGGCGTCAAGGATGGACAAGAGAGAACCTCGAGTGCAGGAACCCAGAGGTCAGTGGAGTTGAAGGGAAGGGACAGTGGGCAGCTGTGTCCAGTACTGCTGAGAGGTCTGCAAGGTGAGTTCTACAATGTGGCTTTTTTTTTTTTGAGACAGAATTCAGCTCTTGTCACCAAGTCTGGAGTGCAACGGCATGATCTCAGTTCACTGCAACCTCCGCCTCCTAGGTTCAAGTGATTCTCCTGCCTCAGCTTCCCGAGTAGCTGGGATTACAGATGCCCACCATCACATCCAGCTAATTTTTATATTTTTAGTAGAGATGGGGTTTTGCCATTTTGGACAGGCTGGTCTTGAACTCCTGACCTCAGGTGATCCACCCTCCTCAGCCCCCACAAAGTATTGGGATTACAGGCGTGAGCCACCATGTCCTGCCTAATGTGGCTTTTAATAATCACTTTACTAAATTGTTCTCAATCAGGCCCTTGTCAATGAAAAACAGTCAAACTGTAAAATATTTGAAGAGGCTTATTCTGAGCCAAATATTAGGCCCATGACCTGTGATGCAGCCTCAGGAGGCACTGAGAACATGTGCCCAATTACAGCTTGATTTTATACATTTTATGGGGACATTTTATTTTATAGGCAGAGGCATAAATCAATACACATAAGATGTACATGGGTTCTATCCAGAAAGGCGGGACACATCAAAGTGGGAGCTTCCAGGTTATGAACCTGTGGGTTCAAAGGTGAATTCAAAGATTTCCTGATTGCAACTGGTCAATAAGAGTTAAGCTATGCCTGAAGAGTTGAAGTCAGCAGAAAGAAATGTTTGTAGTTAAGATAAGGGAGGTTATGGAAGCCGAGTTTCTTATTATGTAGATGAAGTCTCCAGGTAGCAGGCTTCAGAGAGAGTAGATGGCAAATGTCTCTTATCAGACCCTAAAAATGCCAGACTCTTAGTTAATCTCTCATGGACCAGGAAAAGACCTGGAACTGCAAGAGGATTCTCTACAGAATGTATATTTTTCCCACAAGAGATAGCTTTGCAAGGCCATTTAAAAATATGTCAAAGAAATATATTTCAGGGTAAAATACTTTGATTTTTTTTCAGGGCCTGCTCCTCTGCCATGTGATGCTATACTAGAGTCAGATTGGAATTTGGTATCTTATTGCTACAAAGAGTCTGTTTTGTCAGTCTCCAGATCTCTGTTTTAATGTTCATGTTGGTCAGTTGGGCCTGAACTTCAAAGGAAGGAGGGTGTAATGAGGCCTGTCCAACCCCCACTTCCCATCATGGCCTGAACTAGTTTTTTGGGTTTGTTTTGGAATGCCCTTAGCCAAGAAGAGGGGTCCATTTGGTCAGGTGGAGGGCTTAGAATTTTATTTTTGGTTTATACCACCAATGACTAATTTGTCCCTAACTCCAATGGCTGTGTCTTCATCTCCACTTCTATTTCAATGCTGAGATAGAATTCAGATGTGGCACAGTGTGTCAGAAGAAGGGATTGATGAAAAAGTTGGTTTAGTAGGACTTGGCACCATTTATCTCTTCTTCCTTCTTCAAACACCCTCTTCCTTTGCCTTTTATGAGTCCACACTCAGCTAGTTTTTCTACTTCTCAAGCTTCTGCCTCTAACCACTGTTAAATATTAGTACTAATTAGTTTTTTTGTCCCTGTTCTCTTTTCCTCTTAATTTTCTGTTTCTGTCTTCCAATGACGTCAATCGCTATGTGTTTATTGACGGGATCCTATCTCCAAGTTAGAGCTCTTGTCTGACCTGCAGACCCATGTAGTCATTCAGACATCTCCAAGTGGATATTTCACAAGGCATTCAACACCACACAAACTCGACTTCACACCTCCTTGCCCTCCCCACTCTCCCTGTTACTGCACCCGTAAAACTACTGACACTCTGTTCTCGGTTGCAGTGAATGATGTGACTCAGGCAGAACCCTGGGCAGCATCCTCGACTTCTCCACTGCACACTCCTGTAATCAGCCAGCCACAGATTCCTGCAGATGCTTCCTCAGTGTCTGGGATGACTGAGCACTTCTCTATCGACCTAGTAACTGCCCTGACACAGGTCACCATCTCCTCATCCTCCTAACTGCTATCTTCATGCCAAGTCTGGGCCACTTTCCATTTATTCTTTGCTCTCCCTACTGCTCTCTTTCTCTCTCCTTCTATCTCCCTACTCCATATCCTTGCAGTCTAGATCAGCTTAAAATTGTTCCTCTGTCATGTTCTTTCTGCCTTCTCATTTTTGTTTTTGAGGCGGAGTCTCCCTTTGTCACCCAGGTTAGAGTGCAGTGATGTGATCTCAGCTCACTGCAACCTCTGCCTCCTGGTTTCAAGCGGCTCTCCTGCCTCAGCCTCCCGAGTAGCTGGGATTATAGGCACCCACCACAAAACCTGGCTAAATTTTGTATTTTTCTTGGAGACAGGGTTTCACCATATTGGTCAGGCTGGTCTCGAATGCCTGACCTCAAGTGATCCACCTGCCTTGGCCTCCCAAAGTCCTGGGATTATAGGCATGAACCACTGTGCCAGGCTGCCTTCTCATTTCTATATGGCCAGTTCCTTCTGCCTAGAATGTGTTCCTTGACATAGCTGTCTCATTTCTTGAAAGATGTAGATACTGCTACTCCTTCAGCTTTCCTCTGGGTCAGCTCTTCTTTTGGGAAATCTTCGTGAGGCCCAGAAAGCCTTCTGCTCTTCTCCATTGTGCCACCGTTGCTGTAGTTATAGTTGCTCCTGTCTACCTCTCATGAACTATAATCTAATTTATAATTAAAAAAAATCTAGTTTATAACTTTTTATTGCCCGAAATATAATAGTCTCTTAGTAAACATTTATTGAATTGACTATAAATTAGCTATTATATTTGGCAAGTCTTAGGTAGATGGTGACTTGAACAGCCAATGCAATAGAACAGTTTAGACATTTTATACCTTGCAAAGTTTTTCAAATGTTGTGGATCTTGGAGAAACAAATCAGTGCCAAAGTCAGGCACTAATTAGGTGGGGTGAAATTAGTTTCAGGAAAATCAAGACACAGAATCATAGATCATAGATGATACTCGAAAGAAACACAGTTTTAGTGTTTTCTAGTACCAAAGAAAACAATGTAGGGGCTGGGTCCAGTGGCTCATATCTGTAATCCAAGCACTTTGGGAGGCCAAGGTGGACAGATCACGTGAGGTCAGGAGTTCGAGACCAACCTGGCCAATATGGTGAAACCCCATCTCTACTAAAAATACAAAAATTAGGTGGGTGTGGTGGCGTGCCCCTGTAATCCCAGCTACTTGGAATCCCAGCTACTTGGGAGGTTGAGGCAGGAGAATTGCTTGAACCTGGGAGGCGGAGGTTGCAGTGAGCTGAAATCACACCACTGCACTCCAGCCTGTGTGACAGAGTGAGACTGTCTCAAAAAAAGAAAAAAAAGGAAAAGAAAATAATGTAGGGCCAAGCACGGTGGCTCACGCCTGTAATCCCAGCACTTTGGGAGGCCAAGGTGGGTGGATCACGTGACATCAGGAGTTTAAGACAAGCCTGGCTAACATGGCAAAACCCTGTCTCTACTAAAAAAAATACAAAAATTAGCCAGGCGTGGTCATGGGCGCCTGTAATTCCAGCTACTTGGGAGGCTGAGGCAGGAGAACTGCTTGAACCCCAGAAGCAGAGGTTTCAGTGAGCCTAGATCATGCCGCTGCACTCCAGCCTGGGCAACAGAGCAAGATTCTGTCTCAAAAAAAAAAAAAAAAAAAAAGAGAAGAAAACAAGTACCAAAGAAAAAATGTTATCAAAATGAATGCATAGAAAGGATTTATAATTATCAATCTGAATCAAGTATCTGCACCTGAAGTGCAAAAACAACAACAAAAAGCCTTCATTAAAACATTTTTCATTAGTTTGTCAGCACTTTTTTTCTTATAGATTGTGCAAAGATAATTGTCAATGTAACATTTGATTGCAAATTGATGATGAGAATCATAGACTAGTAAAACTCAAAAGAAATTTAAAGGTCACCTAATCTTAATCTCTCATTTTGCAGTTGAGTAATGAAGTTCAGCCTATTTAATGAAATACTTCTAAAAACATACATGTATTTAATAAATATTAATTTATGACTATACAATCTATTGTGCTATATGGTGTGAGAAATTTATAGAAATATATGACATTAATCACTTTCATTATCTCACTTAATGGCTCCTGTGTCATTTACATGACCATCTACTCTGAAAGCATGAATAGTACACATAAACAGACAACTAACTACGGTGTAGGGTAAGTACTAATGTAACCACCTGAGTGGTTCTTCCTGTCTGCTTCACAAAGGAAGACCATGGCATTGCAGTAAAGAAAGAACTGAATAGACATGACATTAACCATGCCACATAGGAGATGGAGTTAGTATTCAAGTCAATCTCATTCAAGGATCTTAGGTAGGGATTTTTCAAAGGCAGTTTGGGGGAAGGGCTGGCGATGGCCAAGTAATGGGTGCTTGATGCTGATTGGTTGGGGCAGAGATGAAATCACAGGGGTCAATGCTGTCCTCTAAAGCTGAGTTGCTTCTGGATGGGGCCATAGGATGTGAGGGGGTCCTTGGGGCCAGGTGGAGCCATGGGTGTCAGATATGCAAAAAGCCTGAAAAGATACCTCAAATTCCAACCTGCAATAGTGGTGTTGCATATTTTCCCATTCCTCTCCATCACCCTAGCCTCATTGCCTTTCATTAGCTTCACACAGGAGGTTGAATTTAGGAGAAGGGCTATTATCATTTAAAGTATAAACTAAAGGCTGGGCGCAGTAGCTCATGTCTGTAATTCCAGCATTTTGGGAGGCCGAGGTGGGTGGATCACCTGAGGTAAAGAGTTAGAGACCAACTTGGCCAACATGGTGAAACCCCATCTCTACCGAAAATATTTAAAAAATTAGCCAAGTGTGATCGCATGCGCCTGTAGTCCCAGCTACTTGAGAGACTGAGGAAGACAATCGCTTGAATCTAGGAGGTGGAGGTTGCAGTGAGCTGAGATTGCATCATTGCACTCCAGCCTGGGCAACAAGAGCAAAACTGTGACTCAAAAAGAAGAAAAAAAAAAAGTATAAACTAAGTCTGGGTGCAGTGGCTCACACCTGTAATCCCAGCACTTTGGGAGGCTGAGGTGGATGGATCACTTGAGGTCAGGAGTTCAAGACCAGCCTGGCTAACATATCAAAATGCTGTCTCTACTAAAAATGCAAAAATCAGCAGGTGTGGTGGTGTGCACCTGTAATCCCAGCTACTTGGGAAGGTGAGGGAAGAGAATCACTTGAACCCAGGGGGCAGAGGTTGCAGTGATCCGAGATTGTACCACTGCACTCCAGCCTGGGTGAGAGTGAAACTCTGTCTCAAAAAAAAAAAAAAAAAAAAAGAAAAAAAAGGTATAATCTAAATGTCTTCCAAAGTTAGCTTAGCCTAAGCCCAGGAGCGATCAAGGGAAAGGCAAGATGGTGGGGTGAAATCAGTGAAATCAGATCTCTTTCACTGCCATAATTTTCCTACTGTTGTAATTTTTGCAAAGGTGATTTTACTAAGTGGATGTTAGAGATGGGAGCATATAGGGAGGAAGTGAAGAGAGCAGTTACTCTGGGTTTGGCATGGAAAAGGCTTGAACGTTATCACAAGACTTCATTGTGTAGGATGTCAGTAATAGAATCAACCCTCCTTCTTCTTATCTGTTTTCCCTGAACATCAATTAAACAATCACAAATTCCCAGGAAGGGGTGGAGTAATGCTGAGATAGAATTCAGGTGTGACACAATGCATCAGAAGAAAGGATTGATGGAAAAGATGGTTCAGAAGGCACAACCAGGTTTCACAGGTTGATTCCTTTGTGAAAAGCTCCACTTTGTCAACGTATACAGCAGGTAGCCATTAAGATGCTAAGAAAGTAAATCACTCTTCTGTTTATAATGGAGCAAAATAAGCTTATTATATTTCTCATTTTTTTTTATTAGCTCTAGTTTTGTTTTGTTTTGTTTTTTTTTTGTTTTTTGTTTTTTTAAGCTGATTATTTGAATCCTCTAACATGTTGATACTATCTTCTTGGCTGTTGACCTTTTCTCTCCTACTTTCCCCTCATCAGTTAGTTAGAGCTAGAAATATATTTCTCAAGGAAAACCATTTAAAGAGTCTTCCTCAAATCATAGTTTTAATTTACAAGAGTATAGACTTGCCTGGACTTTTCCTGTTGATTTTGCTTTCCAGGACAACGACTTAAAAGTCTGTATAACTTGGGAGCAGTGTTCCCCTAAGCCTGTTTCTGACTGTGATGAGTTAAATGGTCTGGGATTAAGAGAAGCAATTGTGTTTGTTTCCCAAGGTCATATACCTTGATTAAAAAAGCTATGAAAAATATCAGAGCGTTTATCTGGAGGTCTGAAGATAAGGGTAATCCTTTAGGGAAATTGAGGTTTTAATTATTGACTCCTTCATAGACATGATGAACGTATTTCTCAGGCTCAGCCATCAAATCCTTTGTAGTCATTGCCTCTTTTTCTGACATCTCTACCAGTTGTATCTTACATTTTCAGGAATGCCATCTGTTGGTAAGTGTTGGATTAGAGAAATGCTAGAATTCAGGATCCAATCTTTTTTTTTTTTTTTTTTTTAATGATGGGTCAGCTATGTTAATCAATCAACTCACCCTTTTCCATCTTCTCTTTTTAAAAATGAAATTGAGAATTGTATTCAGCACATACGGCAGGCTGGCAGAAAGGCAGGATCTAAACACATTTGTAGGAAAGGGTTGGAGTCTGAACTGGTGAACAACTCTTATTGGCCAGCTCTTTGATGCTGCTGCTGTCTAAATAATTTGTTTTCCAGGTGCTGACTTACCAAATTCCTCTTTAGAAGTGGTAGTTAATCTTTTATTATACTTTAAGTGGTAGTTATTCTTTTATTATACTTTAAGTTCTGGGGTACGTGTGCAGAACGTGCAGCTTTGTTACGTAGGTATAAACGTGCCATGGTGGTTTGCTGCACCCATCAATCTGTCATCTATATTAGGTATTTCTCCTAATGCTATCCCTTCCCTAGCCCCCCATCCCCTGACAGGCCCCAGTGTGTGATGTTCCCCTCCCTGTGTCCATGTGTTCTCGTTGTTCAACTCCCACTTATGAGTGAGAACATGCAGTGTTTGGTTTTCTGTTCCTGTGTTAGTTTACTGAGAATGATGGTTTCCAGCTTCATCCACGTCCCTGCAAAGGACATCAACTCACCCTTTTTTATGGCTGTACATGGTGTATACATGGCATATATGTGCCACATTTTATGGCTGTACATGGTGTATACATGTTGTATATGTGCCACATTTTCTTTATCCCATCTAACATTGATGGACATTTGGGTTGGTTCCAAGTCTTTGCTATTGTGAACAGTGCTGCAATAAACATATGTGTGCATGTGTCTTTATAGTAGAATGATTTATAATCCTTTAGGTAAATACCCAGTAATGGGATGGCTGGGTCAAATTGTATTTCTACTTCTAGATCCTTGAGGAATCGCCACACAGTTTTCCACAATGGTTGAACTAGTTTACACTCCCACTAACAGTGTAAAACCTTCCTATTTCTCCACAACCTCTCCAGCATCTGTTGTTTCCTGACTTTTTAATGATTGCCATTCTAACTGGTGTGAGATGGTATCTCATTGTGGTTTTGATTTGCATTTCTCTAATGACCACTGATGATGAGCTTTTTTTCATATGGTTGTTGGCCACATAAATGTCTTCTTTTAAGAAGTGTCTGTTCATATCCTTCGCTCACTTTTCAATGGAGTTGTTTGTTTTTTTCTTGTAAATTTGTTTAAGTTCTTTGTAGATTCTGGATATTAGCCCTTTGTCAGATGGATAGATTGCAAAAATTTTCTCCCATACTGTAGGTTGCCTGTTCACTCTGATGATAGTTTCTTTTGCTGTGCAGAAGCTCTTTAGTTTAATTAGATCCCATTTGTCAATTTTGGCTTCTGTTGCCATTGCTTTGGGTGTTTTAGTTATGAAGTCTTTGCCCATGCCTATGTCCTGAATGGTATTGCCTAGGTTTTCTTTTAGGGTTTTTATGGTTTTAGGCTTTATATTTAAAGCTTTAATCCATCTTGAGTTAATTTTTGAAAAAGGTGTAAGGAAGGGGTCCAGTTTCAGTTTTCTGCATATGGCTAGCCAGTTTTCCCAAAACCATTTATTAAATAGGGAATCCTTTCCCCATTGTTTGTTTTTGTCAGGTTTGTCAAAGATCAGATGGTTGTAGATGTGTGGTATTATTTCTGAGGCCTCTGTTGTGTTCCATTGGAATCTTTAATTGGTAGTGATACAAAAACAAAAATGTGAAAACTATGGCCAGCTGCTGTGGCTCATGCCTGTAATCCCAATATTTTGGGAGACCAAGGCAGGAGGATAACACTCGAGCCCAGAAGTTCAAGACCAGCCTGGGCAACATAGAGAGATCCTGCCTCTACCAAAAATTAAAAAATATTAGCCAGGTGTGGTGGTGCGTGTCTGTAGTCCCGGCTACTTGGGAGGCTGTGGTGGGAGGGTTGCTTGTTCCTGGGAGGGTGAGGCTGCAGTGAGCCGTTACTGTGCCACTGCACTGCAGCCTGCGCGGCAGAGTCAGACCCTGTCTGGGGGAAAAAAAAAAAAAGCGAAAAGTATGATAAATAAGTTACTTCAAAACTTAGTGTGGCTTGGTGTGGCGGCTCACACCTATAATCCTGGCACTTTGGGAAGCTGAGGCAGGCAGATCCCTTGAGGCCAGGAGTTGGTGACCAGTCTGACCAACACGGTGAAACCCCAGCTCTACTAAAAATACAAAAATTAGCCTGGCATGGTAGCACACCCCTGTAATCCCAGCTACTCAAGAGGCTGAAGTGAGAGGATCTCTTGAACCTGGGAGGTGGGGGTTCCAGTGAGCCAAGATCGCGCCACTGCAGTCCAGCCTGGACAACAGAGCGAGACTCCATCTCAACAAAAAACAAAACAAAACAAAATAAAACTTAGTGCTTATTCATGAATGTCCAGTTGTGTGTTGAATGTGCCTTATACTTAGAATGCATAGCAGCAGAGAGGAAAGAGCCATGTCTCCTACAACTGCTTTCCCCTGCAACAGTGGGGCACGGTTCCAGGGTACAGTGGGGAGACTGTGTTAAGGTTTTGGAGTTGGAGGAAGGGTGGGAGTGTTAGAGGTTGGGAGCTGCCATGAGAGACCCTCTTATCTTTGGAGCTCTCTATGCCTTCTTACCTTGTTCTCCTTGTTCTTCCCATTGAAGTCATTTGCAATTGTTCGATCAATCTTTATTTTTGAGAGACCTTCTCTCCCTAAAGCAATTATGCTTCCGGTCCTAATTTCCTAGCTGTCTCTTCTGTGACTGCTTGGCGACATAAGATAAAAGTCAGACCATTTCCCTGTCTGTTTGTACTCTGGGCTGACAAGATTCTATTATAACCTGTGTCTTTCTTTCAGGGATCATACTTATTGGGTATAATTAGATGGAGATAACTTGTCCTAAACTGCTGATGGGTTTTGGTGAAGTCCTGGTGCTAGGCCCCTGTTTGACCAGAGACATTTGCTCCCAAAGTGACCCAGGCCAGAGAATACTATGTGTCCCTCTCCAAAGACAATGAGCCCATATGGGGGTTGACCCGGCAACCCTGACATCATTAGCATTGTTTTTGAAACAGCTAAGCTAACCCAGTCACAGCATTCGTGATTTTGTTATGCTAGTTCAACTGCCCCAGAGAGGAAATAATTTCCGCTCAATTGCCTGTGAATTGCAGTTCCTCTGTCCAGCAAAAGGGATCGTGGTGTCTATTGGGGTCACTGACCTGCCTCAGAGGTCATCTGTAACATCATAACTTTTTGGCTGGTTTTGCACCTGGTTGACAGGCACATGACTGATAAGATTAGGATGATTTCTGAACTGTATCTTTTGATCTGCTTTTGGAATTAGTTAATATATTAATTGTTAGGATTGCATTCCTATTACTTACTATGGATCAAATTTGTGCCTTTTAAATTTCATTAATCAGAGAATACTTTCAGATCTTACCTTAGAAATGAGAGTGTGTGCATCTTGTTACATTTGGTAGAATTTAACTCCTTTGTGTAAATCGTACTATAAGCATATTATGTGCTTATTTTAAACAGGCTTTCTTAACTAGACCTTTTACATAATTTTGTTGAAAAAATATATTTTACAGTACTCTTGGAAAATAATAGAGCTGTTGGATGTTGGAATGCTTGTTTGAGAGAGGAAGCTTTATGTTTACCCCTGTTGGGGCTCAGAAACTGATACCCCAAAATGTGGCCCTTTGATGTGATGAACTGAAGAAGCCTTGTGGTTTCTCAGACCTTCCTCCTCCTCCGGCCTCTCATTTCTCTGTCTCTCTGAAAGCACAGGATGAAGCTGTTCTCTGAAGTTCTCTTATCCGCTTGAAGTCCGGACTTCCAAGGAAGAAAACAATCACCTCTAGTCCCTTCCCTGAGTTTTCATGAACTGAACTCATGGCAGGAAGAACGACGAAAGTCTAACAACACACCTGGACAGACTTTTGTCACAAATCATTATCTGCTCTGTGGGCCCAATAATCTTTGTCCCAGGCCACTGTGTGTTCTTCAAGCCCATTTAATTCCCTAAAAATCATTTATTGTCCCTCAAAAATCACCCACTCTTCCCCATCTCCCTTTCTCCTAAGAAAAAGGGTATAGAACCATCGGTACCCCATTGCATGATGTGGTGATCACTCCATGATTTTCCCCTCCATGCACATGAATAAATTTGCATGCCTTTTCTCCTATTAATCTGCCTTTTACAGTTAATTTTCAGCGAACCTTCGGAAGGTAAAGTGGAAGTTTTCCCTCGGCTTCTACACCCTCTTATCCCATGGAAACAGTCTTTCTATACATGACACAAATGGTCCACGTCAGAAAGGAGACCAAAGATATGGGAAGTGGAAAAGGGAGCAAGGACAGGGGTCTCTGACCTTGCAAGATGTTCTATGTGATTTACAAACTGTTAAGCAGCAGAACCAGTCCCTGTTTCAATGTCACCGTGGAAAGGAGCCTGCTTGGTCCTTAAGAGGCCTGTGCACGTAGTTGAGCTCAATTAAAGTGCTTTGGTTCTGGCACCCATAAAATATGGCTCCAGGAGAGAACAGTTTAATGCAAAACCGCCCTTGCCTCTCAAGGACAATGGATGGCATTCACTTGGCTGTGTTGGGAGCGACTTCTGCAAGGAACTTTGGGCATTCAGACCTTGTGCTACTTGGGTCCCTACAACTTTAGGAGGGTCCCTGTGCTCAGTGATGAATCATTCCCTGTCACATTCTAGATGATCCTGACATTTCAGCCAAGCCCAGTTGATTTTTCCAGCTGGCCACATTCTCTTTATCTCACCCACTGATCAGGGAGGCAGCAATGTTCCCGTTTATCATATACTATTCTGTACTGTCATTTAGAAATACTCATATGCTTGCCCAGGGAATATTGATAAGATACTTTCTTAGATCAGATAAACCGTGGTAAGGGAAGCATATCTTTCCAGTGTGATAAAGAACTTTAGAATATGCGATAAAATGTGATAAAAGCATGCTGCAAGGCCATTATTGAGGAGAATGGTCTCCGATGTGCCCTGTAATCAGGGCTAGGGGGATAAGGAAGAAAGCTCATTGTTTGGATCTTTTCTTTAAAAAGATTGGGGCTTTTCAATTGTGTTTCTAAAGAAAAAGCTCTTTGAAGGTCATGTTTGAATTAAAAGCTGTATTTATTATCTGTTTCTCCATGTTATCTATATTACAATTGCATATCGAATTTGGACGCCCAGTATCTCCTGAAGGTAGTTATTTTCTAATTCCACTTTTATCCTGCCCTCTGGTGTAGTATTTGTCAGTGCATGTTTGCATCTGCTGGAGCTGATAAGGTAGAAAATGCTACCTGACTCACATTATTATAGTTCTCTGCTTCTCCCTCTCCTGGCTAGTTTGAAATGATTACTGCCTCTGGACTGTATAGTCATCTGCTAAAAGATAATGTAGCTTCCAGATGCAGCTCCTGTCTCAGCACTTTGAAGTGATGGTGAGTCTAGATATTACCAGTCACCAGGACATCCCAGTCACTGCAAACAAGAGAGGGGAAGGATCGGCTGGAGGGGGTGAGAGGGGGATTCAGATGAACAGCGTAGTTCTGTTTTCATAACCAAACACTAGGCACTTACTTCCTGTTCAGATTTCAGAGCAGGCAATTAATCTCTTTCATTGGACTATAGTTGCTCCACTGTTGGGAACTTGCTATTGTAGGTACTGGACTAGGTAGGCACGAGGCCAAGAGTAACATCTTTAAACTGACCTCATTATGGAAACATCATCTAAATGCTTACTATCTAACTTTTGGAATTTGGGAGAGAAGCAATAATATTAATAAATAAAAGGTAACATTTACTGAAAGTCCATCATTGGCCAAGCATTAGAGGAGTGAACCATTCAACGGGTGAAGAAGATCCTGCTAAAATCACCATTTAGGCTGGGCGCAGTGGCTCACGCCTGTAATTTCAGCACTTTGGGAGGTCGCAGCAGGTAGATCACTTGAGGTCAGGAGCTGGAGACCAGCGTGGCCAACATGGTGAAACCCTGTCTCTACTAAAAATACAAAAAATTAGCTGGGCATGTTGGCAGGCGCCTGTAATTCCAGCTACTCAAGAGGCTGAGGCAGTAGAATCTCTTGAACCTGAGAGACAGAGGTTGCAGTGAGCCAAGATTGAGCCACTGCATTCCAGCCTGGGCAACAAGCAAGTCTCTGTCTCAAAAAATAAAAATAAAAATAAATAAAAAATAAAATTACCATTTACGGACGATGAAGCAGAGCCTTGCTTAAAAGGATTAAGTGATATAACCGGCCAGGTGCAGTGGCTCACGCCTGTGATCCCAGCACTTTGGGAGGCTGAGGCGGGTGGATCATGAGGTCAGGAGTTCAAGACCAGCCTGACCAAGATGGTGAAACCCTGTCTCTACTAAAACCACAAAAATTAGCATGGCACAGTGATAGGTGCCTGTAATCCCAGCTACTGGGGAGGCTCGGGCAGGAGAATCACTTGAACCCAGGCAGCAGAGGTTGCAGTGAACCGAGATGGCGCCACTGTACTGTAGCCTGGGCGACAGAGTGAGAGTTTCAAAAAAAAAAAGTGATATGCTCAAGGTCACACAGCTCTGTGGGAGGCAGGAGTGGTTGAGGCCACGTAGTCCTTGTTTTTTTTCTCAGTAGGTTTCTCTTACAGCACTGTATTAGTCAGGATTCTCCAGAGAAACAGAACCAAGAGGCTATTGCCTTAGTCCATTTGGGCTGCTAAAACAAAACTATTGCCAGCTGGGTGACTTATAAGCAACGAACATTTATTTCCTGCAGTTCTGGAGCCTGGGAAGTTCGAGATTGTGGTACTGACAGATTTGGTGTCTAGTAAGGGCCCACTTCCTAGTTCGCTGATGGCCTCATTTCCCTGGGTCCTCCTGTTACAGTAGAGAGTGAGACATGAGCAAGGCCAGCGAGACCCCCCCACACACCACCAGGGATGTCAGGCAACCGTCAGGCAGTTGTTAAGACGTCTCTCTAAAATAGTAATTGGTCACAGCTGGTGCCAGGGAAAGGCAGCCTCCCAATAGATAGAAACACCTGAAACTGGTGATCGGCTTCCCAATAGGATCTCAGGAGTTGGGCGAGTGGGCTCAAGCATGCGCACTAAGAGGCAAAATGGCAGCCTGGTAAGGGAAGTACGCAAGTCCACATGTGCACAGTTTTGGTAAACATGCTCTGCATGCGGCCTCTCCCAAATGCTGGCAGGCCACTGCGCATGTGGACAGCCCACCCCAAGGGAAGAATCAGAGAAAAAGGGACACAAACACAACCGCCGCCACCCCGTCCGCCCATTCCACCCCAAGCATGCCAATGGATACAACTCCAAGTCAAAGGTCAAACAGTGCACTTGATCTCCCAAGTCGCCTGCTTGGCCCTTTTCCAAGTGTGCTTTACTCCCTTTCATTCCTGCTCTAAAGCTTTTTTTTTTTTTTTTTTTTAAATTCTTTGACAGAGTCTTGTCCTGTCATCTAGGCTAAAGTGCAGTGGCACAATATGGGCTCACTGCAACCTCTTCCTCCGAGGCTCAAGCTATCCTCCCACTTCAGCTTCAGGAGTAGCTGGGACTACAGGCATGCCCTACCACGCACACGTGACCAATATTTATTTTATTTTATTTTTTAATAGAGACAGGGTTTCGCCATGTTGCCCAGGCAGGTCTCAAACTCCTGAACTCAAGTGATCCACCTGCCTTGGTCTCCCAAAGTGCTGGGATTACAGGTGCGTACCACTGTGCCAGGCCTGCTCTATAGTGTTTTAATAAACCTGCTCTAAAACTTGCCTCAGTATCTCCTTCTGCCTTATGCCCCTCAGTCAAATTCTTTCTTCTGTGGAGGCAAGAACTGAGGTTGCTGCAGACCCATAAGGAACCACCTCCGGTAACACTCACATGATGGAAGGGGCAAGAGATCTCTCGGGGTCTCTTTTATATGATCACTAATCCCATTCACAATGGCTGCACCCTCATGACCTAATCACCTCCCAAAGCTCCCTCCTTCTAGTGCCCTCACCTTGGGAAATAGGATTTCAACATACGACTTCTGGAGGTCACAAACATTCAGACCCCAGCAGATGTATATAGATAGATAGAAAGGGATTTATTAGGAGAGATTAGCACATGCAATGATGGAGGCTGAGAAGTCCCACAGTCTGCGGTCCGAAAGCCAGCAGCCAAGGAAAAGCGGGGGTGTGGTTTCTGTCCAAACCCTGTGGCCCAAGAACTGGGAGCTAGTGGTGTAGGTCCCGTCCTGAGTGTGAAGGACTGAGAGCCAGGAGCACTGGTATCAGAAGATGGTCATCCCAGCCTAAGCAGAGAGCATGCATCCGTCATTCCTCCGCCTTTTCGCTCTGTTCAGGGTCTCCATGGATCCCATGATGCCTGCTCACAGCGGTCAGGGTGATTTTCACTCAGTCTACCAATTCCAGTGCTAATTTCTTCCAGAAACACCCTCACAGACACGCTCAGAAATAATAGTCTACCAGCAATCTGGGCATCTCTTAGTCCAGTCAAATTGACACATAAAATTAACCATCACAGGTATCCTTTTTGTATGGAAGCAATGATGTTCCTTCTCAACATAACCTTTCATAGGTTTTGGAGGAATACAAGGGATCGGTTAATAGGTTTATGAGAATCTGGGAAATATGTATAGTGAAGTCAGGAAAGTATTCTAGCCTATTCCTTATCCCCATATCCCTCTACCAGATACTGCAGTAGAATGATTACCTTCATCCCCCATCAGCTGAGGTATATTACCTGCTCATTATAAAATTTAAACACGGTGTGAACTAAAAATTGTTTCTAAAACAGACTTGCCTCTTTGTTACTAATATACCTCTTTTCCCTCCATGTTTCTTTCCTTCCTTTTCTTTTCCCCTTCCCTTCCCTTGCCTTCTTTCTTTCTCTCTCTTTCTTTCTTTCTGTCTGTCTGTCTGTCTGTCTGTCTCAGAGTCTCACTGTGTCACCCAGGCTGGAGTGCAGTGGCGCGATCTTGGCTGACTGCAAGCTCCGCCTCCGCCTCCTGGGTTCATGCCATCCTCCTGCCTCAGTCTCCTGAGTAGCTGGGACTGCAGGTGCCTGACACCATGCCTGGCTAATTTTTTTGTATTTTTAGTAGAGACGGGGTTTCACCGTGTTAGCCGGATGGTCTCAATTTCCTGACCTTGTGATCTGCCCACCTCAGCCTCCCAAAGTGCTGGGATTACAGGCGTGAGCCACCGCACCTGGCCATCCCCCATGTTTCTTAATCATCACTGGCTAAAATTAATAATTAATATAGAATGGCTATTGAGCACGGATTATGTGGCAGGCCACACAATCTAACTGAATTCCCATTTTACAGATGAGGAAACTGAGGCCTGTAGAAGTTAAGTGACTTCCAGTCCTGGCTATGAGAAATCTGACTCTTGCGTCAGAGACAGCATCAGGTCTGTCCCGCTGGGCTGAGGGAGCAGACACTACTGTGATGGTGACAGCATACATGCATTGATGTGGGCAGAATGTCAAATACAGCATTCCTTTGGTTCCCATACCTGTTTTCCTTAATATATTTGATATGGTTTGGCTGTGTCCCCACGCAAATCTCATCTTAAATTGTGCCTTCCATAATTCCCATGTGTTGTGGGAGGGACCCAGTGGCAGATAATACAATCTTGGGCGCGGATTCCCCAGACTGTTCTCGCAGTAGCGAGTAAGTCTCACAAGAGCTGATGGTTTTACAAGGGGAATCCCCTTTCACTTGGTTCTCATTCTCTCTTTGCGTGCTGCCACCTAAGACGTGCCTTTCACCTTCTGCATGATTGTAAGGCTTCCCCAGCCATGTGGAACTGTGAGTCCATTAAACCTTTTTCTTTATAAATTACCCAGCCTAGGGTATGTCTTTATCAGCAGCCTGAAAACAGACTAATGCAATATTTTTCTTTGAAAGTGTAGGCACCCGGAAGAACAGATAAAATTTCTACAATCTTGGTGAGGATTTTGAGATTTACAAGAAACCCCACATTTCTTTTAATTAAGCTGGAATTAAGATTCTTCTGGAATTTCTAGTGTGTAGGGACACATACAGTCACAGAAGATATGTCTTGGTTTAGGCAGAGAAAATACACAGACTGAGTTCTTGTAGAGCTACCACGTGGCACAATGAGTGCTACCAATGAACGCTGTGGGTTCTGGGTCTCCTGAATATATATATTCAGATGAGCTTGGCATGAGTGTAAGTCCCAGGAGGTTTCTAGAAGACACATCACTGAATCGGAGGGATTTTAGTCGCTGCCTTGCCATTCTGTTTTTGCCTTTAACTCAGAACACCATAGCAGGGGGAAAAATGAAGCAGAGGGGGAAAGGAGTGTATCCTTCCAAAGTACACATGACCCTCCTGGCCCCCGCACACCAAGCATATCTTGCTCTGTGATCCAAGGAAGCTCCCAGAGTCTACAAAACCCACTGAGAGAAAAATATCTTCAAAGAAAATTCAGTTCTCAGAAGAATGTTAAAGAGTGAAGAGTGAGGCAGAAAAAAAGTTCTTGCATTTTTATTTTCCTTTTGGATTTCTATTTTCCTTCGCTTGGGTTACAGGGAATGCTACCTTCTTTGCCTTTCTTCTTACGCATTATAATTATTTGTTCGTTTGCCTTTGATTCTTAGGGTTTCTAGATATAAGGTTTAGAAATGCAAAGTATTTGTTATTAGTGTTGATCATTACTTGTTTCTTTTTAAATTTTCAAAAGTATTCATGTTCATCTTGTTTACATATTTTTCCCATTAGCTCATTTCTGTTTTAATGGCAATTTTATTTCTTCATTTAAATTTTTCTCTGATCCTAACTACTGAATGGGTTGCTTTAATGAAAAATGGAAATAATTACTGCTTCGACTCAAGAGAGTGTCTTTATTTCACTCAAAGCTGTCACTTTTACTTGTAAGATAAGATGATTTTAAATGGAATGAAATTCTGTAAAACTGGCTGCACTAAGAAATATTGACGTGCAGTGACGGGAGGAAACTTCCATTTCTGATTGAAATCAAAACATTGAGCATATATTTTGCTAGCCTTGAATATAATTTTTAAAAATAACACCACAAAATTCTCATTCTCTCCTCTCTTCACTGGAACTTATTTAGTCATTTGGCCTGATAGCACTTACAATGCTGAAAAAGTTAATAGAGGATAAAAATATCATTTCAGAGATGTGCAAGACACATTGTGGTAACCTACGTTAACACAAATTGTCATGATGATGCCCAAACAGTAACTTCTACATTTTGATTTATTTATTGTACACACTGCTCATAGCTAGCTCCCAGGCCAGCAACTGTAAGGAAAGGACTGAAGAAACCAAGTACAGAATTTTCACTTATGGAGGGAAGTTATTCACAATTTTTGCAATGATTCATCATGAAGCTTAGGAAATGTGTTAGAGTGTGTTAATGGCTGAATAAGTCAACTCAAACTTTTCTTTAGAGTGATTGTTACTCTACTCAAATTATTGTAAGGCAAGATGGAATGAAAAAACATGTACCCCCAAGAGCTAAATTTAACCATTCAAAAGATGCTATCGATGAACATAGTAATGATTTTTTTAAAAATATATTTTTGAGACAGGGTCTTGCTATGTCATCAAGGCTGAAGCACAGTGGCATGATCACAGCTCCCTGCAACTTCAACTTTCCAGGCTCAAGCGATCCTCCCACCTCAGCCTCTCAAATAACTGGGACTCAAATGATCCTCCCACCACCTCAGCTTCTCAAGTACCTGGGACTACAGGTGTATAACACCACCACACCTGGCTAATTTTGTTTATTTCTTGTAGAAATGAGGTCTTACTATGTTGCCCAGGCTGGTCTAGAACTACAGGGCTCAAACAGTCCTCTCACCGCCACCTCCCAAAGTGCTGGGATTACAGTAGGAGAGCCACTGTGCCCGGTCAAAAAGGTTATTCATTTATATTTTTTATTGCTACATAATGTTTGTACAGATTTATAGGGTACATGTGGCATTTTGTTACACGCGTAGAATGTGTAATGATCAAATCAGGGTGTTGAGGGCTGCCCATCACCTTGAGTATCTATCATTTCTGTGTATCAGGAATATTTCAAGTACTCTTTTCTAACTATTTTAAAATATACAATATATTGTTGTTAACTGTAGTCACTGGACTCTACTACCAAACATTATAGCTTATTCCTGGTCAGGCATGGTGGCCCACGCTTGTAATCCCAGCACTTTGGGAGGCTGAGGTTAGTGGATCACCTGAGGTCAGGAGTTTGAGACCAGCCTGGCCAATGTGGTGAAACCCCATCTCTACTAAAAATACAAAAATTAGCCAGGCATGGTGGCGCACTCCTGTAATCCCAGCTACTGGGGAGGCTGAGGCAGGAGAACCACTTGAACTCAGGAGGCAGAGGCTGCAGTGACCCAAGATCATGCCATTGCATTTTAGCCTGAGTGACAGAGTGAGACTCTGTCTCAAAAAAACAAAAACAAAAAACAAACAAATCTTATTCCTTCTAAATTTTTGTTTGCACCCATTAATCAACCTCTCTTTATCCCCCCTACCTCCCATCCTTCCCAACCTCTGGTATTTATCATTCTACTCTCTACCTCCATGAGAATCAACTTTTGTAGCTCCCATATGTAAGTGAGAACACGTGATATTTGTTTTTCTGTGCTGGGCATATTTCACTTAACATAATGACTTCCCAATTCAAGTAATGATGTTTATTTTAAAGAGAAAAATTAAAAGTCACTGGCATTGGATTTTGGGGAGCTAGGCTGATTATTTCCCAGAACTTTTAGAGATTTTGCAATTTAATTTGGCATGTTTTACACCTTTAGTTATAACTCAAGAAGACAACGTTAGTTATGCAAGCTTGTCTCCTCTGGCCTTCTCTCTTCCACACCCCCGGCATGTTCTCCATTGTAATTCCCATTGTCCTACCCATTTGGAACACATTGTCCATTGACTGAAGAAGGAGCAATAGCAAATTTGGGAGCCAGCACATGTAGCCTCAGTTCCTAGGTGATCCCTGAGTCTTTTCCTGCAGCCTTGCCTTTGGAACTTCTTTCCTTGGCTTGCGAGTAGTCCTGGAGTATGGGAGAGACTTTGTTCCCAGGAAGAAATTTTTTCTACAAGAGCATTACATAGGTAACTTCTCTTTGACACTCTGTTGTTTTTTACTCTAGGACCGGAAGATGACTTGGAGCATTTCTTTTTTTTGAGATGAGGTCTCACTATGCTGCCCAGGCTGGCCTTGAACTCCTTGGATCAAGTGATCCTCTTGTCTCAATCTCTTGAGCAGCTGGGACTACAGGCACATGCCAGCGCCCAGCTAACCTGGAAAATGTTTAAAAGTATATTTGTAGCCGCTGCCATTTGAAAACCTTCAGCAAAACTCCTTTGTTAGTAATATACACATTAAAATTACTCCATTTTCCTTTGGAGCCCAAGCCATTCATTGCTTTGCATCCTCTTAGCTATGATTGGCTTCAGGGTAACATATCACCTAGGATGACTCAGAGTTAATACAGGAGTTTTTCAGGAATCATGGAAAAAGAACCTCCACCTCTCCACTGGCTTTGGAACTGTGAAGAGAGGTGAGTGGAAATCTTGCAGAACTTCAAGTTGAAGAGAGAAACTAGATCCTGAGGACATTATATGAGCCCCTGTATCAAGCCTCAGCTGGAGCCTGAACTACTCTTGGCTTTTTAAATTATATGAGTCAATGAGATATCTTTTATTATTTTTCTAATCTGGGATGAATTTTACATCTCTTCCAACCACAAATCCTAGATGATCCATTCAGGTGTGGTTTGGACAGCAAGCAATGGGGCAAGGACAGTTCAATCTAAGGCAATAGACTGTAACCTAAAGTGCCAAGTGTAGAAAATGCAGGGTGGAATTCTCAACAAAATCCAAGCCTAGCGGGTTGCCCTGGCAACAGCCACCCTTCTTAAAAAGAGAGAGAGAGAGAGAGAGAGAGAGAGAAGAAAATGCAAGGCCTGCTGAGGGTAGGTGGATAGCAACAATTTAGTGAAATTTTAGGGTACATGAATGAGAATAGAAAACAAGTATATAAATTTTGGTTGAGATTTTGGTCATGGAAAATTTTGAATGCTAGGTCAAACGTTTATTTGAGAGAGAAGAGTGGAATATTCTTCTTTATTGTGGAATGTTATTCTTCAGAGTAAAATAAATGAATCTAAGCTTCATGAAAATTGGCAAATGGATTTAATGAGGCAACTACGCTGGGCAGAGTAGTTTGACATTTGCAGTAAGGCATAGACTATTAATAAAGTACATGTTGTAATCACTCTACAGAACCAGGATGAATCTTAGCCAAAATTTGACTTGGATGTTGAGACTGATGATGCCACACATACACTAAGAAGGTATGAGAAAGTTTTTTTACTCACATAATGAGGCTTTCTAGGGGAGAGTAGAGTGGCTCCCAAGCAAGTCTAAAATTGGCTTGAGAGAACAGGGAAGAAGAGTGGCTTGGAGTTTTTATGGTGGTTAGGGAGTTGGGCAAGAGAAAGGGTGGTTTACCTATGGTTTGAACTTCCCTCCAGGATCAAAAGAAGAGCACCTGGGCTTTTTTGGCAGCTTTCATTGATAGATTTCATAGATAGATGGATGGATAGATAGATGAATGGATGGATGGATGGATAGACAGATAAATGGATAGATAGTTAGATGGATGAATAGATAGATGGAGAAAAGGACAGATGGATGGAAGGATAGATAATTGAATAGATAAATGGATAGATAGATTGATAGATGCATGAATGACAGATGGATAGATGGGTGGATAGATAGATTGGATAGATGGATGGATAGATGGATGTATGGATGAATAGATAGATGAATGGATGAATAGATGGATAAACGGATAGATGTACACAGATGTATATATGTAAGGATAAAGCTGTTTGACATGTTGTAGATGAGAAGGCTTTGGAACACTCATGGATATACCCTATGGTCAGAAGCTTGGGTTTGATGTTGAGACATATATTTAGTAATTATCCTCAAATATGCCATGGAAGTAGATAAAATGGCCAAAAGGGAAGTATAAGGGAGATAAGATAAGCAAGATGAAAATTTTGGGAGCTTGCCAGAGAATAAAAGTAACTTAAATGTGCCCAGAGAAGAATGTAGAGAGAAAAGAAGGGACAGAGCATGTTTCATGGTGGAGGGGTAACTATTTTATAATGATGCAGAAAAATCAAGGGGACAGGAATTAGAAAACTAGAGTACTCATGGGTCATTGGTTATCTTTGAGTCAAGAGATGCTTTTGGGAGGATGTGAGATGGAGCAGGGACCTCTCTTAAGGGACAACATTCCCTTTCCCCCATGAAATTAAGGAAAAGCTTGAGTTCCTTCAAGAAAAATTTCAGGCACTTCCCTAGTCCTAAGAAATAAATAGGCAACTTGATAGGCAAGAAAGTGATACTAGCTGAAAACAATAGCAAAGGAAATTAGAGTCAGGAGATGTTTTGTTCTCTAGAGAAACTAAAGATAACATCTTAGCATATGTTCCTAAGTTGTTTTTCAGGACCCCAAAACCTCACTAAATGGATCTGATGGTACATAGACCTCGGATAAGTGGGGACTGAGGACTTGAAATCTGACCACCGGTTTTGTTTTTCTAAATTTTTCCTGAGGGGCCTGGAGGATGTCATGCCCACAAACCAGACATAACATTTTTTTTTCTGCTGACCTCAAATATTTAGACAAAGCTTCATCTCCTTAACCAATAACAAGTCAGAAATTTTCTGCCTTTGCATCTCCCATAACCTGTGAACCTGTTTTTGAGATGTCTTACCTTTTTAGGTCAAACCAACATACATACATACATCCGCCTTTACAAACCTTTACCTGTGAGCCATCAGGGAATTCGGCTCTGGAGCGTGAGCTGCCTGATTCTGCTTGCTTGGGGCCCTGCAATCAATGCCTCACCTTGTCTCTCTGCAATCCCAAAGTCAGTGTTTGACTTTAGTGCTTTGGGCAGGTGGATCTGTGTTTGGTTCAGTAACAGGTGTAGGTATAGTCAGTTTAGAAAGAGCAGAGGAATGAGTGATTGGCAGATGGAGATTACTCTTTCACAAATTTTGTTGGGAATGGTGGTAGATAAATAAAGTAGTCAAATGAAGACACACAGATTTTATTTTTATTGAGATAAAATATATGTATATAATTTATTATCTTTATCATTTTAAGTGTACAGTTCAGTGGTAATAAATACATTATATTCTTTTTTCTCCCTTCATTTCTCCTTCCCCTTAAGAAATACAAGTTTTTTAAATCAATGAGCAGGCAGATTTGAGAATGTTTTCTGGATAGTGGGGAAATTGATTCAGGCAAGGGAAATAAATTATAGAAAAAGGAAAGAAAAGAATGAGTTTAGGTAGAAGGTAAAAAAAAGCAGAAAAGATTGGTTAGGGATATGAGAATTGGGATTAGTTCTATAAAGAGAAGAGATACTTCTTTTGAAATTATAAGTATTGAAGAAAATGTGGGTAGAGGAGAGAGGATATGGGATGGAGGGGGCACGATTGTGTGTTTGTGTGTGCATATGTGTGTGTGCATGTGTGTGTGTGTGTGTAAAGTGGAGGCCTAAGCATTTCTAAGGAAGTTAGGACCAGGGCCGTGGCTTGAGGCCAAGAAAAGAGAGTTGAATAGTGACTTTGGGAAAGGTTATAAAAAGTAAAAAGGATTATAAATCATTCTACCATAAAGACACATGCACAAGTGTGTTTACTGCAGCACTATTTACAATAGCAAAGACTTGGAACCAACCCAAATGCCCATCAATGATAGACTGGATAAAGAAAATGTGGCATATATACACTATGGAATACTATGCAGTCATAAAAAAGAATGAGTTCATGTCCTTTGCAGGGGCATGGATGAAGCTAGAAAATCATTCTCAGCAAACTAACACAGGGACAGAAAACCAAACACCGCATGTTCTCACTCGTAAGTAGGAGTTGAACAATGAGAACACATGAACACAGGGAAGGGAACATCACACATTGGGGCTTGTTGGAGGGTGGGGGGCAAGGGGAAGGGGAAGGTGGGGGGCAAGGGGTAAGGGGAAGGAAGGGCGGGGGACAAATACCTAATGCATAAGGGGTTTGAAACCTAGATGATGGGTTGATAGATGCAGCAAACCACCATGGCACATGTATACTTATGTAACAAACCTGCACATTCAGCACATGTATCCCAGAATTTAAAGTAAAATTTAAAATAGTAAAGATGAATAAAGGCATTGCCAAGCAAAGCAACAGTACCAAATAAGGGGTAATTATATGCATTTTCAATGAATCACACAGAAGATTCCTCTGATCTCCAATAGCAGTCAGCGGTTAAGAAAGAGCAGTTTACGGGGCCTGCCTAGGGTTAGGAATGCAGAACATGAGTAGACAGAAAGGCGAGTGAGTAAGGGAGTGGACGATTCTATAAAACAATTCATTGATACACGAGGGAGGTGGGAAAACAAGATGCGGGGAAGCGAGGTTAGGAGAGGCAGCTGATGGAAGGAAAGAGGAAGAACCTGGACACTAGTGTCCGTCAGTAAAGAATGGCTGTAGTGTCCCTTTAGGAGTGAAGTGAATGGGAGGACAGGAAGGCACAGGAGTTCCGTGACTTGGGACTTACAGAAACCAGAGTGGTTCAGAGTGTTGACGTGGTTCTAATCAGAATAATGAAGTACAGATAAATATTTCCAGGGTTGAAAATGTTGAAGAACTGCAAGGAGTTGTCACTGGCCTTGGTAGAGGAACAGAAGAAAGGAACATGAGCTGGATGGCCAAATATGGAAGAGGGTCCCAGGTCTCAGCCGGTGTGGGCAAAGTAGTGAGCCTACAGAGGCTTCAGGCTGAGCACAGTTAGGATAATAAGCACAAAAGGAGTCCCATCACAGTAAAGTTTACACAGAGGGGGTCAATGATGACAGAAATGAGGCCAGCTGAGAAGTGTTAGTTATACGGGATGGGGATGGAGAAGGGCTCAGGAGGCTGCATCTTGTCAGTACAGGAGCATACTCAGTTAACTAACACCCAAAGGCAAAGGTCCAAATGGCAGTCACAGGTCTTGGTTTGGACTACTAAGTTTTAGGACACTTGAAGCTAAATTAGTGGGAGTGAGGATGGGACACGGGGCAGGTCAGGGAGTGACAGACTTCTGAAAACTTGTTTCCAAAGTTTACTCCATCAACATGTACTAGTGATAATAATAGCAATAATATGAGTAAAATGATGCTTACCATTTGCTTTTCATAAGCCAGACACCATATCAAGTGTTGTCTCATTTATTCTTTCTTACAATCCTAGGAGGAAGAACTATTGTTAGCCCATTTTATAGGAAAAGGAACTCAGATTCAGATGCAAACTAAGCACCCTGCTAAAGACCATGCAGCCAGAGGGAACCCTGACTCCAAGCTCATCAGATGGTTTTGTATGTATTAGGTAGCAAGGAAATGGTGATGAATGCGACAATGTCTTTTTTTTTTTTTTTTTTTTTTTGAGATGGAGTCTCGCTCTGTCACCCAGGCTGGAGTGCAGTGGCATGACTTTGGCTCACTGTAAGCTCTGCCTTCTGGGTTCATACCATTCTCCTGCCTCAGCCTCCCGAGTAGCTGGGACTACAGGCGCCCATCAGCACGGCCAGCTAATTTTTTGTATTTTTTAGTATTCACTGTGTTAGCCAGGATGGTCTTGATGTCCTGACCTCGTGATCCACCCGCCTTGGCCTCCCATAGTGCTGGGATTACAGGCACGAGCCACCGTGCCTGGCCAACAATGTCTCTTAAAGAAAGCCAGTCAGGACGCAGTGGCTCATACCTGTAATCCCACCATTTTGGGAGGCTGAGGCGGTGGATCATGAGATCAGGAGTTCAAGACCAGCTTGACCAACGTGGTGAAACCCTGTCTCTACTAAAAATACAAAAATCAGTTGGGTGTGGTGATGCATGCCTGTAATCCCAGTTATGCAGGAGGTTGAGGCCGGAGAATCGCTTGAACCCGAGAGGCGGAGGTTGCAGTGAGTCGAGATCGTGCCACTGCATTCCAGCCTGGGTGACAGAGTGAGACTCCATCTCAAAAAAAAAAAAAAAAGGAAAGCCATATGTCGTGTGACTCTTTTATATGAATCACTGATTTCAGAGTGTTTAGCAATATCTTTAGCAATATTTGCCTTGATATGATTAGCCCTCTTTAATTTTATCCCTTAACTAATGGCATTCTAAAATATCCCTTTGTCTCTGCTGTTTGAAAATCCAATTCACTCTGTAGACTGACTATAAACGCAAATAAGAGCATTGATTTCCTCATTTCATCACCTCTAGAGAACAATTCATAAAGCGCGGAAGTTCTAACTAGTCAATCAATAGTCACTACTTAAATCAGAGACTCCGAGAATAGTCTATTATTAAAAAGTGTTCATCTGACAATGGCATTGAATGAAAATAAAGGCACCGATCCAGCCTATGATCCTCATTCAGCTTCAGAAAGTCATATGGAAGAAAGTTCTGTTTACCATATTTAGACCTTCTCCTGTGTTTGGTTCCTGCCTGAGGAGAGGTAGGGAAAATTCAGTTTCTCAAAATACGGTGAAGCAGGGCAATCGACAGGGCTTTCCCTTTACAATGATTGCACAAACCAAAACTGGCATTTAGCTACCCCTCTCATTTTGGCCTGTGATTGACTAGAGGATAAATACAGATCCGTATGAAACATCAACTGCGTAGACCAGACAATCAGACTCATTAGTTATTGGAAATGCTATTATCTTACCAATTCTGTAATCCTATTTCTGTAGTTACGTAATTTTACCCGAAAGAGAAAAGGCAACTTTGACCTGAATTACATTAAAAATGGGCCTTTCACTAAATCAGGAAGAAAGATTTCTTCCTTCTTAATGAATCATAATTGGAAGGCTGTAATAGGTGCAAGTGTGAAAATGGATGTGGAAGAGGAAATAAGAATGGCATTCATTATTTCTAGTAATTCAAATATTTAAAATGATACTTTATCACTCCTAGTTGGGGCTTCGGTTGGACCATTATTCATGTTTGCCTATTACTGTGTTGTTAAATTCAAGACGCTTTTTATGCCGGCAGGGACTTTTGATGACTAGTTCTCAAAATAGAGAAGAATCTGCAGTTCAGGAAGATGCGATTTGCTCAAGGTCTCACAATGGCAAGTCCACGACTTGAACTTTGGTTCTCTGTCCAAAATTCGTTCCATTCTGCTCTCCTCTTTCCCCAGGAATGATTCTGAAAACAGAGTGTTGCTATGGCAATGAGGTTCATGGAAATTCTGTTGTTCTTTCTCATCAATAAGATACAGGCCGGGTTTGGTGACTCACACCTGTAATCCCAGCACTTTGAGAGGCGAAGATGGAAGGACTACTTGAGCCCAGGATTTCAAGACCAGCCTGGGCAACATAGCAAGACTCCATCTCTACAAATAATAATAATAAAAAAAATTACCCAGGCATGGCAGCATGTACTTAAAGTCCCAGCCACTCAGGAGGCTGAGGTGGGAGGATTGCCTGTGTTGGAACCTAAGTTAAAGTTCCACTTTGGGCAGGGGTCGCCGCGAGAGACCACTCAAGTCTGAGATCACAGCGGAGAGACGCTTTTATTTCTAGCGCGCTAGGGTCCCCCGTGCATCAGGATGGCCAAGGGACCCCGAGTGCTGGTTACAGGCCGCTTATAAAGCAACTCCTGAGGCGCGAAACCCAGACAAAGCTTTAGGCGTGAAATTCAAATAAAGCTTGAGGCGCGAGATGATTGGGGCTAGTCATGGCCTGAGCAAGGTGTCTCACTCTGATTGGTCGGGGTTTGTATGCGCGGGGCGGGGGGGGGGGGGGGGGGGGGTTTACAGGACGCATGGCCTATTTTCACCTGAGCCTGGGAGGTAAAGAAAAAAAAAAGGAAAGAAAAGAAAAAAGAAAAAAATTGGGAGGCCTAGGCAGGCAGATCACGAGGTCAAGAGTTTGAGACCAGCCTGAACAACATGGTGAAACCCTGTCTCTACTAAAAATACAAAAATTAGCCGGTTTGGTGGTGCATGCCTGTAATCCCAGCGACTGGGGAGGTTGAGGCAGGGGAATTGCTTGAACCTGGGAGGCAGAGGTTGCAGTGAGCTGAGATCGTGCCATTACACTCCTGCCTGGGCAACAGAGCAAGGCTCTATCTCAAAAAAAAAAAAAAAAAAAAAGGAAAGGAAAAAAGAAAAAAAAGAGAAAAATGTCTGTAGATGAGGTAGAGATGGAGAGATGGAGACCAATGAGCTCGCCTACAGTCTGCAGTTTCCTCTTTCCCTTAGTTCATGGAAATTTCCTTTAGGTAAACAAAAAACAAAATGTATTTTGTCTTGCTCTCTGTACTTTGAAAAACACAGGAAACATAAATTCTACATCATAGATTATAAAGTGCAATTCTACGTTAAATTGAAGTGCTTATTTTAATATATACTTCTAACTAGTAGATACATTTCTGCTTAACATTTAGTGGTTTCCTGATTTTCCAAGAGTCAGCTTCCACATTAGCAGAGTCGGTGGAGATGCACATGGAAGACAGTGAAGGTGCTGCGCAGAGTTCTCGTGGCCCTCACACCACTCTAGATGGCCGTCAGGACCAGGCATCTCAAAATCAGAGAATCTCTTTTCTTTTCCTGGTATGTTAAGCATCCCTTATTAATGTGCAAATACCCCTGGAAGAGTTAATACTGAATCTTTTGCTGCATTAACTATAAACACCTTAGTAAGTAGGAGTCTAGGTCTAGATTTCTCCAAGAGGAGAAATTTGTACTGAGAAGTAAGACACTAAAGATCAATTTTGCCCAGAGCTGAACCTGAGTATTACCATGAATAATAAGTGAAAATAGCTTAAATTCCATTAGTAACATGATTCTAGCCAATAGATTTTAGACCAGGAGGGGCTGCTATTATAAATCATTATTATTTTATGATCAGAAAATGAATACACCGATGTTTACAGCGAGGGAAAATGCAAGCCAGCTTTTGCCCTTCCTCCTGAGGAAAGTGATGAACTGGTATGCATTTAGAAAATGCTGAATATCTTCTAGGTCTAACCAGCTCCATCCCCTCCTAAAATGTCCATATGTGAATTAGGCACTTTGCAGATTTTTTTTAAACTCAGCATTTGCTGATCTTAAAAGAATTGCTAGTGTAAAAATGTACCTTGCATTTGAAAGAAGCCTGTTACAAGGAAAGGTGTGAACAAAATGCATTATGTTTGTCTGACATATTGAAAGTGACTCATTTCATTCAAAGGTGTTGATTTCTTTTTTTCCCCTCTCTTCTTCTCTTTTTAGTTCAGTTATAGTGCATGAAATAGTAGGTGGTCAAATACTCTCCCTGGCAGTGCCCATGTTCTGTCACTTTTAAAATTTCCTTTCCTAATAGGACCCCAGCTTAGCCAACTGAACTTTGGAAAAGTGAAGTGTTAGTCTTTAGCCGTTTGCAGTATGGAAACTCTACTATGCCAAGACTGTAGCATTTCTTCTTTTATTCTCACTTAGTGCTTGGTGGTAAGGTGATAAGGTGGTAGGTCCTTCATATTTATAAAACAAATAATTAATCTGATAATCTAATTCTCAAAAGCCCAATATATAATACATTCCCAAAGGTTTTAAAAAATGTAGATCAATTAAAATCAAGAATAAAATAACCAGTATTATTTTGCCATACACTGCATGTTCATAAAACCACAAATCAATCTATGTTGGATATAGAAAGCCTATTAGCTTTTTGCGAAATGGCATGAATTAGGTTTTTTCAGTGATCCATTTGCCAAAATGTATAAGACTTGAAAACCACAAAATACTTACTTGTCTCTAGACCTGTGTACCCATTGTAGTGGAAGGAACTAGGGGGTATTCCATACTTAGTAAATCAAGTTTACCTGGTAAAATCAGGACAGAAATCAGTTACAAAGCACCATTTTGTAAAGTATTTATGTCCTAAATATTTAGGTAGTATACCACTTTTTTTCTTCTAAACAACATTAACAATCTGTCTTTGTGTCACTTAGGCCCTTCCCAAGTTGCATGAAATGGATGAATAATGTATGATGTCACGCCTCAGTGATTCACATAGCTAAGCCCAGGTAAACATTCGCTGCCAAGATTTGATTTTTGTTTTTTAACGTAATAGGGTCTAAGTGGGAAGATTCTTTATGTGGGTATTTTGAAAGGCATTTTTAGACACTTAGACATTTTCATCATGAGAATTAGAAGAGACAGGCTTGCTTTGTCTTATATGTTGAAGGCAGGATGTTAATGCTGGGAGTGTTCGTAAGTCAGTTGCCAGATAACCAGACCAGAGAGGAAGGACCACTGGGAGAGCTGTTCATCTTTGATGAAAATAGCTGATAAAGTCACCTAATTTTGTACATGTTACTGATACGGAGAAGAGACAGAAAAATACTGGGTGGAAGAGGGTGGTTCCCTGGCAAAGCCCCCACCCTCAAGCCTGGAGGCCCACAGCCCTAAATGGGGACAGGCATTCCTGTTTTCACACCCAAAAAGTTGCCTTTTAGCCTGCCATGCCCCCATCCTGTACCCATATAACCCTGAACCCCAGGCTTCAGAAGCTGAGGAGCAGATGAGGAGACAAGCAGACAAACAATGTGGCAGAGAACGAGAGAAGAGAAGGAACTTCTAAATGCAGAGAGGAGTTTGGCTGGGGATAGTTGGAGAGGAGCTTGACCAAGCGTCAGCCAAACTCCAGGGGAAGATCATCTTCCCACTCCATCCTGCCTTCCAGCTCCCCATCTATCCCACTGAGAGCCACTTCCACCACTCAATAAAACCCCACAGTCATCCTTCACGTTTGTGTGTGACCTGATTCTGCAAAGGCAGAGGGGGCACTGAGCTGGTTAACACTTAAGTCATCTGTGGATGGCAGAGCTCAGAGAGCATTGTAACACTGGGGTTGCAGGCACCCACCCCTAGACACTACTGTAGGGGTGGAGCCTAAAGTGCTCACCCCAGCTCCTGCACTCCCCCTCCCGCAAGGGGTTTGGGCTCCCAGCAGTTGAACAGAGAGCTGGACCCCTGTCACATACCCTGTGAGGGAGGCCAGGTAACTCTCTCGTCTCATTACCTGTATCCAGGGGCCAGATTGGGACCTCCTTATAAATCATCTTTATAATGTATCAGATATCAGAACATTTCATACTTAAGAAACTCAGAAACATGAGTTCTGAGAAGGACAAAATACTCTTACTAACATCTTCTGTTTCTGCCTGGTAATTAGGGCCAAGAACAGAGACTGTATTCCTTAGAAGAGATGATGTCCTAAAGTGACGAATACAACTCGTGGTACAAACAGGAAGACAAAAGTTTCTTACGAGAGAAATATTTATTCAACTGACATTAACTGAGATGGTCAGAAACTGCCTCTCATTTTAAACACCTTTGCAGGAAACAGACTGCTTCTTATTCCACCAAAACCCACACAAAAGGAAAACAGTTGTAGCTTGAGGGCAACTTTGAGAACAAAGACCAAATATTGACCCAATTGAAATTTGGCAGCTCCATTTCCCTGAAGGGCCATCTCTGGGTCATGGATTAGGTGCTGTGGCTTTTCTTCCTTTTGCACGGTTCTGGCCTTGGCAGCACTGGGCTGTAGCCTCCAGGGTTGGTAATTTGTCACTCTCCAGGATAACTCTATTTCAGAGGGATTGTCAAGTGGCCAGGAAGGCAGCAGGGCCACCCGCTGTGACCTGATGTCTGAGCCTGAGAAGACCTGTCCCTCTTGGCCAGGCACTTTCCCCCAAGTCCTGTGGCTTTTGGACATCTTCAAAGAGACCCAGGATGAATGGTCCATATCTGGTTTTTCTGTAGTTCATATTGGCGCTGTACTCTGCTAAGCATGAGGTGGTTGTGTGAGAACTGGAGAAAGATGAGAACTGGGTATTATGTGGATAGAGTGGCATTTTGTTTAAAAAGTAAAGGAAAATTTTGTGTACATTGTCTAGTCCAGTGTTTCCAATCATTTTGTGTCTAATATTATTTGGCTTCATCATGTTTTTCATGGATCTCTTTTTCTGTAGGTGCTTTTTGAAACCCGTACATGTACACACACACACACACACACACACACACGCACAAATTAAAATTAAATTTGTCCTGAGAAATCTGAGAGTATTAGAAAACTAAAGTGGAGCCAATGATATCTTTTTTTTAGTTCGTGCTTCATCAAGAAGTTTTTGTTGTTTGATTTTTAAGGACCATTTTCTACCACAAAGTAAACATCAGGAGATGTTTTTCTCCTTCGTGATGATTTTAATGCCAAACCCACTTTGTGTGGTTCCCTTTAATTCAAATACTTGCATTCTATAGAGAATAAAATTTTAATCTGTGGGATCTTCCTGGTATCCAGGAATTTTGCTGACGATGACATATACTGTGGCTGGGAAAGCGATGAAGAGACACCCTCATCGCATGGTGCATGGACTGTGTGCTGGCTGAAACACAGGGTATAAGCACTTGGGTTGAGGAATCAAAGTGCCTACTTTGGCTTTTAGATAAAAGTACCATCTTCCAGGGGCAAGGAGAAAATGCGGTGATTATGGGATGATTTTTCAGAGTTGAAATCAAATTAAATGGGTTTTGAGAATGAGCCTTTTTGGCTTAAAAAGCTTAAAAGGCATTTATTTTACTATAAAACACAAGTTTCATTCCCTCTTTGAGGTAATTACTGGCTCTACCCTTTACAAAATGGACTACACTGCAGTGGTATGGCAAAGCAAGCTGGATTTCTGTCATTGGTGTGGTAAAGATGGCCCCCATCCCAAATTGCAGACTAGCAAAATGCTAAATGCTACTTACGTGATCTAAGATGGGTTGATTTCATTGCTCTTTATCAGATGTCAGGAACCAGGAATAAACATAAAAATAAAGTTTCACAGAGGAAAAAAAAATCTGCCAATTACCCTCAGTGATGCGAAAATTGTCATCATTTAAAGCCATCTTCACTTACATATCACATTTCCAAAAAGGCTACTTGGATTCTCATTCCCATTTTCCACAGGCCTCCAAAGACAGCTTTGAACCATATTTTAATTGTTGGTTCTTACCCCCAGTCTTTGTCGTTTGCTTAAACTGCTTTCTGAAACTGGTGATGCTAACACATGTTCACTTGTTCTGGTCTCTGTTGCTTTCCTGGATATAGTCTCCAAAAATTTGCTTCTCCTCTACATTTCAGACATTTTTCTTCCAACTGTTCTTACATACTAGCCAATGCTTTTTAACTAAAGTGGTTTTAGAACATTTCTTCTGCATTCAACAGACGGTATAAGACTATTGCCTTAGCTGTCTCTAACAACCTCCATGATTGGGATGGGGGAGATACATTTGCCGAAGGAGCAGGGGTAGAGGGAGGCAGAAGATTCTAGAGTCGTGAAGAATGGTGTTGGGATCCTTGGGTGTTGGAGGGAGGGGAAAAGGAGGTAAAATTAGAGAGAAAATGGATGGTTTAGTACTTATTTAGGCATTTTCTGTTTTAACCTAAAGACTCACTCAAGACAGATGCCGACTAGAATTGGAGCCCTGAACTTGGAGATAGATCAAGGATCTGATGACTCTCTCTGCCCTCTTCAGATCAATGCAGTTTCTTTGTTATGATGTATCTCCTTGTTTTGCTCTATTCTACCGTGGATACAAACTGACCATTCTCTGTATGCCCATTTTGAATTCCGAGAAAGCCACTTTGGTTAGCAATTTACTACTGACCCGGTTGGCCAGTGCTACACATGGCACAAACCTGGGCCCTGGCTGGACTGCCTGTGGGACGTCTCTGTCTGTCCTAACAATGGCTGTTCCCAGGCAAAGCACAGCTTGAGAGCTGTGCTACTGAGTGGGAGTGGAGGCCGGAAGGGAGCTGCACGTAGGAGTTAGCTGTGATGGGCTCCATTGATACCTCCACCCTGTTCAGTTCTGTGTGGATGCGTGATGTATTCAACAAAACAAAGAACTGAGAGAACACAGGCCTTAGAGTATTGTTATGAAAGGAGCAAATGTTGGAAAGTTGCCTGAGTACTTAAGGCACGTTTTAGAGTTCAAGAAAGGAGATGTATTTGGAGCAAGAAAGGGGCTTGGAGACCAGGAGCAAAGGGATGTACATTTTTGTCCACTTCTTTTTTGCAGTGCACATGGATAATTTGGTATATACTGAATTCTTTGCCATGAATTCCCACAAGAGCCGGTGGTTTTTTCTTGCCTTACAACAGTCTTCCATAAAAATATTGGAGAGAGAGTATGTTTCCCTCTCAGTATCTCAAGGCTTGAGGCTGCATTCTCTGCAGGAGATTGAGAAAGGGATGGAAGGGATTTTCACAGGTGGACCATTTTAATCCTTTTCCTTGGTACTGAGATTTGAGTCATCTCCATGACCTTTTACCTGGTGGGTCTTTCTCTAGATTGGAGCTGTGTTTCACCCGGACTCCCTGACTTGCTCCGAAATCAGGAAAAATCTTTCCTAATGAAGAAGTACTAAAGCATTAACCAACCTGCCACAGGTAACTAGAGGCATTATTACATACACAGTCAGTTTATTAATATATAAAACCCGTAGATCTTAATCTGAGTGTAACTTGAACTAGAAAAAACAAGGATTTGAGTTTGAAGATTATATGTCTTTTTGTCTCTGAAGAATATTCCGGGAATGATATTTGGGTAGAGAGAAGAAAAATATTTCATTAAAAATTTACTCTGCACATGAAAACTGAATTCCACATGAACAAAATATGATCTTTGCACAGTATATTATTTGCAGGCACTGACATTTCGGTTTCCTCAGAAACAGGTGAGCTTTGTTTTGTACTCTATAGAGCCATATGTGCAGGCGGATTGTTAATAGGTGTTCTTTAGTGAGGAGCTCTCACTAAATGTGCGACTGAATGGACTTACTTTCTCTATATTAAAATGCAGAGTTGTAATATGTGTAATTTGTACTCCCTCTCAATCAAGTGATAAGTTGCTTTATGTGGTCACAAGTATAATAATTTTCTGGGCATCGTAAGATGACTGGTGTGGGGTCTGGATTGAATCACTCACATGGGAATGTGGGATGAGATTGGCACCCTTGAATAAACAACACACTTGCATTATTTTATTTTTCTATTTTGCATTAAAAAATCAGTACAACTGTTATAAAACCTATTTTTGTCTTAAATGAAGTCAATTAAATTTTCAGCTAGGCCAATTCAATAGAAATGAGTTTGGAAAATATAATCAGTACAGAAAAAGGGAAGCTAAATGTGCATTCAGTCAAAAAAAAAAAAAAACTTACACGTTTTTCTTGCTCTGCTGAGAGAGGCTATTGGGTAGGATATTCTTGGCATTTGTTCATTTAAAGATAAGGATAACTCCCTTCACGCAACCCTGAGAGCAGGATGCAGCGAGAATTTCATCAAAGGCTGTATAATTCTGTAAATATGTTCTTGGGAGTTATAGAAATTCTTACCCATCCTCATATAATTTTGCATGCAACCTTCATGGAAGAGCCTCCTAATTTGTGTTGGATGAATGATGTCTTTTTCTAATTAGGCAGATGCTTCCGTTTTAGCTGGGAACGAGAAGACAATGTCTAATTGAGCTCTTTTTTGTTGTTGTTGTTTTGGTTTTTGGACAGTGTTAGAATTAGCCTTGGAATTTAGTCTCCTGATTGACTCGTGTTCTAATTAAAACCCAATTTGATTGATTCTGCTTGTGCCTTTCTATAGGAAACACAGAACGATGTCCCAGATTCGCAACATGTTGAAATCGCTGACTCCTTCTGATGCCCCTGATGTGTTCTGACATTCACAAGCGCTCCACACAGAACCCCATCTGCACCGATGTGTATGTTCTCTCAAGCTCCAACATGGACACATCATCCCACTTGACCTTTTGTTATTCCTTTGTTGTAATATGTATTCAAATACAACTACTGAACAGGATCTCATGGAGTAAATATGGCGGTATTGCTAGTTTCCATTATCTCAATTTACCGAAGAGAGAAAAATCACTTCCAGAATCTGAGTAAGCCTAAGCTGTCCTTTATTTTTTTCATTTGCCTTTAGCTTTGAAGGCTTGGAAAGTCCTATTACCCTAAAAGTTAAATTGGCTTGTCTAATGCATACAGATGGCAAAGCCTTGTGTTAGGCACAGCTGTCATTTTCATCTTCAAAAGAAAGGAGGGAAAGTATCATCAGCTTACCTGCAGCATCTAACTTAGAAAGGTGAGCATTGTGCAGACAATAAGAAAGGCTAGCTGATGCAGTCGCATCTGCATAAAATAACAATTTTTTTTGGAAGAAAGAGTTTTCATTGCCATCATCCCCTGACTTATTACAAATACACTTTCAACTTTAGGAAAATAAAAACATATTTGTATCTCTGCTAAAGATATCATTACTTGAAAGCTTTCATGTTGGAGTAAGGAAGGCACGATGCTTGTAGAATCACCTGGTTTGATTCTTCTCCCAACTTTTTACATGAAATATACTGAGTTTGCATCCTCTGGCCCAAGATAGAATCAACTTCTCTCCCAGGGGCCCACCCATTTCTCTTAGAACATATCCAGCCTTCCATTCTACCTCACCTCATGTTTATCTCTTTCTACTGAACTGTAAGCTTCTTACCCTGCTTTTTTATAGATTGTGAAATGTTTATTGAATAAATGCTTGGACTTTTATAAAGAGGTAAAGCATTTCAGCAACATCTTCAAATAATGCATATGCCACCCTATTTGATTTAGTATGTATGCAGTGAGGCCAGGAGTGGTGGCTTCCATCTGTAATCCCAGGTTTTGGGAGGCAGAAGTGGGAGGATCACTTGAGGCCAGGAGTTCAAGGTCCACCTGGGCAACATAGGAAGACCCTATCTCTACAAAATAATAATAATAACAAATAAATAATAAAAACTAGCTAGGCATGGTGGTGTGTGCCTGTGGTCTTACCCAGGCTGAGGAGGGAGGGATTCCTTCAGCCTGGGAATTTGAGGTTTCATTCAGTGAGCTATGACTGTGCCACTGCACTCCAGTCTGGGTGACAGTAAGACTCTGTCTTGGGAAAAATAAAACAAAACATATACATATATGCAGTGAAGCTATCCACATGAGCCTGACTTCTCATTGTAAAGATCTAATAAATTCATAGCTTCAGATAGAATCCAAGGTTGTGCATTTTTCATTAGATCATGCAAATGAGGTGAACAGAGAAATGATCACACTTCAGCTTACGGAGGGGAGAGATGCTCACTTAGCAAGCACCTCCACCAGCAGATTGCTGAACATTCTCCGAGTTTATTTTACAGTGTGCGTAGGCCCACTTTGCTGGAGAAAGGCAACTGAGAAGAGCTTTGCCAGAAATCTGGAATAAGGCTTGCTCTGATGCCATAGAGAGAACTTTCTTTTAGAGCATCGCGTAGATCTGTTTTGGCTATTTTTCAAGCCTACATTTATGCCTGGGTCAGTAACAGGAAAAAAAATCTGTTATTAATTACTATAATTTGAAAAGAAGTTAAAATTGATCTCTCGCAATCTGGCTTGGCAGGAGAAAGACATTTACCACTCAACATTTTGGAACTTGCCTTAGCACCAACATTATCTGCTGACCGTAGTGGGAAGTCTTTTTTGTAGAAAAACATTCAGTTCTATGCAATTACTATGTGACAGAAAAGATAGTGTAAAAAGATTTTTTAAAAATCTGTAACAGAATCCTGTTTTAGTGTGTTTAATAAATGTTCCTCTGTAAAAGAGTCAAGTCCTATGGTATAGTAACAATTTACTCGCCTGTAAACTTGGATTGCCAAATATCAATTTTACCTTGAAGTGACATGCTCCTGTATGAGAAGATAAATAACTGTTTGGTTACAGACAGCAGAATTAAGTAATTTCGGGAAATGAATGACCATATTGACCTTGTGTAGACCTGGCATGACAGCTTGCCAAGATGGGACATTGCCAAGTTCCTGCCTCATTTATGTGATGTAAACCCCACCTTTTCTTCTGATTTATGGTCAGCTTGCTTTGATAAAACAGATTGTTTGAATTATATTTAACTGAATGTTCATTTCTTCTACTTTTTCTTTAAGTGTGGGTAACTCCAAAAATCCAATAGTCTGCTGGAGGGTGAAGGCTAAAGGATATTCGTTCTCGAAAACGGACATAGCCTCAAATAAACAGTAATATACCATGTGGGAGGTTGGAATAGATTATCTCTGGGTTCCCTTCCTGTCCTACAGTGCTGATCCCATGTATTTCAGGAGAAATGGAAAACTCATCCATACCTAGGTCTTGTCCTGGATATTCACAGAAGCCCAGCATTCCCTATTACTCTTAGAGCCACCATCATCCTATCTGTGTGGGCAGGGAGGTGGAAATGCTTCATGAGAGCACAGATACTTGAATCTGCTTGTAAAGCTATTACTGTCTAAGTTGCCAGACAGACAGGCATGAGCAGAAACCTCCCTAAGATAACACTATGCTCTTCTCAGAATCCTGCCTGCCCCGGAACTCTCTCCACATTTTGTTTAAACCTTCATTATAGCATTTCGCATAACTTGCTTTGGATTAGAGTTGTATTTGTAGATGTCTGTCTACCTGTCCTTTCCCTGAGCCTTTGCACTTTCATAGGGTGGGAGCCAGGTCTCACTCATCTCTTCATTCCTCAGAGATTCTAGGACAGTGTTTCATGTGGAGCAGCCACTCTGTAAATGCTGAACAGGTTTTCATTTTGCTAATACTTTCTTAATTTTTTTCCCACAGCTTTCTAAAAAATTGTTGGAAATATATAATATTGTCATTATAATTGCATTTCTAAAAAGATAGCATGTCAGGAACACAGGCTGATTTAATGTTTCTCAGTAAATATTTATTCCTATTTCAACTGCATAGTAGAGCATGACCTCAAGAACAATGTTCTTCTGGCTTCTGAATTCTCCAGCATGTTGCATGGTTTCTGGCACATGGTAGCCCCTCCAGACACATTGGTTGAATAGATAAAAGAATTATGATGTGCTATGTGCCAGGCATTGTGTTGGGAATACATAAAATGGGTCCTGCTCTAAAGGAATTTACCAGGTGATGACAAGGGTGTCAATATCTGGGGTTTGTTTAGAGCTTTACCTTATATTTGTGTAGTGCTTCTATTAAAAGGTGCTTTCAGTTACATGATTTCATTTAATCTCACAATCCAGTGGGGTGGTTAGTGCAGTAATTTATTCTTCTTGTTAAAAGTTTTAGCTTCTTTTCCTTAAATACAGATGTTTTCCTTATTGTTTCCAAGTATCTTTTTTTCAATTAAAAAATGTATTTTTAATTTATTTTGTGAGTACATAATAGGTGCATATATTTATGGGATTCATGAGATGTTTTGATACAGGCATGCAATGTGAAATAAGCACATAATGGAGAATGGGGTATCCATCCCCTCAAGCATTTATCCTTTACGTTACAAATAATCCAATTACACTATTTTAATTATTTTAAGACATACAATTGTTTTATTTCCAAGTATTTTTATTATAGAAAGCATGAGGAATAGAAAAAAGGCAAGACTTATACCTATATATCTGTGTGTACGTTTAATGCATATACACACATACATACACTTTCTCTATTTTACCTTTAGGCGTTTGTTCTGATGTCAGTTTTGTTTTTAATATAAATATCTATCACACCCACAGAATTCCAGTCTTTGTCAGAGGCTTGGGTGAACACAAAGTCAAATAAGGAAGTTTCTGTTCTCAATCTTACAATTAAATGAGGAAGTTAAAATTGAATCTATAATTACAATAGAAACCTGGGGTCCAATGACATTGCAGAAGAAACAAGCACTTTTTATAGAAACTAAATGGCTGTAAAGTGAGATAGGATGAAAACTAGGGAAATCTAGTCTTGAAGACCAAGAAAGCAGAGTTTCAAGTATCAAGAATATTAAGGTCAACCTTTACCTCACACCATATGCAAAATTTAGCTCATAATGGATTATTGCCTTAAATGTAAGAGCAACGTAATTTGAGGTAGTGAAAATTTTCCCCTACTTTTTCTTATGAAAGTGTTATTGTTTTATAACTGTAACACTTATGAAGGTGTTATAACTATAACTAAAACTATAGTTTTTTAAATATAACACTCTTATAACAAAAATTAGAGGAAAATCTTCATAACCTCAGATTAGATGGTGTTTTTTTAGATATAATGCCAAAGCACAAATAATAAAAGAGAAAATAGATAAATTAGGCTAATCAAAATCAAACATTTTTGTTCTTAAAAGGTCATCATTGAGGAAGTGAAACTAGAACCCATACATAGAATAGGAGGGAAAATTCGCAAATTATTTATTTGACAATAAATTACATCAAAAATACATAAAGGATCTCATAAATTAATTTAAAAAGATTTAAAAAGTTGTTCAATATCATTAGTCATCAGGAAAATGAAAATTAAAACCACTATGAGATACTACCTTATTCTCACCTGGCCATAATAAAAAATAACAACAAGTGTTGAAGATGTAGAGAAATTGGAAACCTCATATGCTGCTGGTCAGAACATGTAATGGTGCAATCCCTTTGGAAAATAGTCTGGCGGTTCTTTAAAAAGTTTGAATATTGAGTTACTATGTGACCCAGCAATTCCACTACTAGGTATATACTCAACATAAAATAAAACATGTGTCCACAGAAAAATCTCTGTGACAAATGTTTACAGCAGCATTATTCATAATAGCCAAAAGGTGGAAACAATCCAAATATTGTTCAATTGATGAATGGATAAATAATATGTGGTATATTCATACAACAGAATGTTATTTGTCTGTGAAAAAAATGAAGTGGTGAGCCTTAGCACGATATGGATGAACCTTGAAAACATTGTGCTAAGTAAAAAGTAGTCACAGAAAACACACACATTGTATGATTTATTATTCCATTTATATGAAACATGAATAGGTAAAACTGTACAGATAGAAAGTAGATTCATAATTGCTTAGGGCTGAAGAGGGGCATGAAGGGAATGAGGGTGAATGCTACAGGGTTTAGGCTTTTTTTTGGGAGGGATGAAAATGTTCTAAAATTGACTGTGGTGATGATTGCATAACTCTGAGTATACTAAAACAAACACTGAATTGGACACTTTCAATGGATCAATTTATGCTTTGTAAATTTTATCTCAATAAAGCTGTTTCCCAAAACAAAAACAAAAACCCCAACCCAACAAAAGAAAGTATATCCACGTCTACGGAATAGTTAATGCAATGAAAACTGAAGTTTATCCACTGAGCTGAGTAACAAAGTGTTCACTTGGTAATCTTGGATAGCAGTTTTGGGGGAGAAAGTTCGGACCTGATACATCGATGAATGAAAAAGAGGTTAAAAACTGGGACCACGTGTTGGTAATTATTTTAGGTAGCTTGACTCTGGAAGGAAAAGTAAAGACTGGCAGCTGGAATGGACATGAGGCAAACACATCCTTTTTGAGATGAGAGCAATTGAGTGGTTCTGATGCTGACAAAAAGATAGAAGGTACATGGGTTCACAGTGATTGACGGAGAAGCATCCTGGGGAGTGGGACATGAGGGCCTCAAAAATGAGGGATGAATTTGAGACAGAAGAAGGACTCTGCTTATGATCAGTCAGCAAGGAAGCAAGAAGGAGAATATTGATAAATAGAAGGGTGTGGCTTTTTTTTTTTCTGAAATAATTAGGAATTGGAACATCTCAGAATGTGAGTAGGGAGCACTGGGCTCAGCTGAGACTGGAAATCATGACTTGATACCAGTGTGTGTGGCTGGGTCCATCTCTTCAGCAGCCCAAAAGTAGAATCAGAGAACTCTGGTGTTTGGGTCAGTGCAAGGGTGATGTTTCACAGAACAGGAGGGAAGGAGGTCAAGAGAAAACCAAAGGAGCATGGAGAATGCAGAGTGTACTGCTTGAAGAGGGAAAACGTGAGGAAGGAAAGGAATTGGTTAGGGGGTAAAAGGGAGTGATTAAGGGACTGGCAGTTGAAATAAGTTTAAAGAATGGTGTATGGGGTGTAAGAATGGAGGAGAACCATAATATTAATTCACTTAGCAAATGCGATACTGGATTTTAAGGTTTATAAGAGAGAAAAATTCTGATTAGTGAGAACCAGAGCAATTTTAGAAGTAGGCTGCTACATAGAAAGGCGTATCATCGGAATTCCCGAAAGCAGAGATCCACAGACCAGGTGAGCAGACGCGTCTTGCGTTAGGACAATTATCCCACCCAGGAACACTGAGTAGAAGTAGGGTGGAGAGAAATGTGTTCACTCAAGTGCCAAAATGCTCCACTAATGTGTGGGAATCACTGAAAAAATTAGCAGATAACGAAGACTAGAAAGGATAGAATAGTCATGTTGTTTATGCCATTTATCTATTTAATTTCTTCTCCTAATATGACAAATGTTTTCCTTGGCTGGGCATGGTGGCTCACACCTGTAACCCCAGCACTTTGGGAGGCTGGGGTGGGTGGATCACTTGAGGTCAGGAGTTCGAGATCTGGCCAATGTGGTAAAACCCCATCTCTACTAAAAATATAAAAATTAGCCAGGCATGGTGGCAGATACCTGCAATCCCAGCTACTAGGGAGGCTGAGACAGGAGAATTTCTTCAACCCAGGAGGTGGAGGTTGCAGTGAGCCAAGATCGTGCCACTGTACTGCAGCCTGGGGGACAAGAGCAAAACTCCATCTCCCAAATAATAATAATAATAATAATATAATAAAAGAAATGTTTTCATTATTATCTATTTTATAAACATTACTTTTATAACTGATAGTTATATATATGTTTGCAGCATAATGTGTGTGTACCCTCTGCCACATTTAAATTGCTTCCAATTTTTTACTGTTAAATATAATTTACTCTCATTTATAATTGCATGTGTATTTGCAAACAAATTTGAAGGCACTTTTTGAATTCAAACAATAGCTTTGTTTTTTATTTAACAACTGATCAAATTGAGTCTAATTATTAATTTAATTTCAAGCATTCAAGAATTAGAATCTGCCCTAGTTACAGATTCTTGGTCCACTAAGAGAAAATAGTACAGAGATATATCTGACTGACATGTCCTCAGTACTTCAGAAGGAGCAATTAGGTATTTTTCTTATTTCCAAATTGACAATAAAAGGTTTTTTTTTTTTTTCCTGCTGAAGTCCAGGAAATCTGCCAGATCTGGTCAGTGAAGTAATCTAAGCTGTCAATTAGAACTTAAGGCACAAATATGTCTGAGTATGTAATAGCTATCTGGAGTAATGTGTGATTAATGATTATGTATTGATGATAAATATTAGGAGTAAATTTTTAAGTTCATTATTGAAAAAAATTAGATTTGGTTTTGGTGTCCCTAAGAGAGGTGCGTGGGTCCAGAAATCTTAGGAAATCGACGAAAACCCAGGTTTCAAGGTGGAAGCAGAAAGTAGTGAGAGAAGGAAAAATTTGTATTGGAAGAAAAACTGCTGAGATTTTCAGGAAGAAATCCTTAACTGGACATCAGAGCAGGAGGTCCTTTGTGGCTTCATATTGCCGGAAAAGAGACACAGAATCAGCAGAAGGTTGGCATGCTCTGGTAATAAAAAAAGATACAATTACATAAAAAAAAAAGACCCAATCTGTACTGCTTACCTGCTATGTTCTAGGCATATTAATATATTGTTTTATCCTTACAATGACTATATATGTATGTATGTGTATTCTCATCAGTTAGGATTAGGTTTGACTGCCTATAAGAGAAAACTCAAAATAATGCTGACTTCATTACACAGGGTTTATTCTGTCAGCTAAAGCAGTGTGAATGAGTCAGTCCCAGGCAGATTGTGGCAGTTCCATGCTATCACAAGGGTCCCAGGTACCAGCTTTTCTTTACTGATATTTTCAGAGTATGACTTCATTTCAAGATCCCAAGATGACTGCTGGAGCTCCAGCCATCACATCTGCATTCCAAACATCAGGAAGGAGATGTATTAAGCCATTCTCACATTGGTATAAAGAAATACCTGAGACTGGGTAATGTAAAAGAAAAGAGGTTGGCTCATGGTTCTGCAGACTGTGTAGGAAGCACGGTGGCACCTGCTTCTGAGGGTGCCTCAGGGAACTTTTACTCATGACGGAAGGCAAAGTGGGAGCAGGAAATTCATATGGAGCAAGCAGGAGCAAGAGAGAGTGAGGGGGGAGGTGCCACACGCTTCGAAATGACCAGATCTCATGAGAATGCACTCACTAATAGTGAGGGCAGTACCAAGGGGGTTGGTGCTAAACCATTCATGAGAAACCCGCCCCATGATCCAGTCACCTCCCACCAGGCCCCACTTCCAACACTGGGGATTCCAATTTGACATGAGATCTGGTGGGGACACCATGGTTTGACAGGTCCAAACCATGTCAGGAGGGAGTACAAGAGGGGTTTTCTCCAACTATCCCTGCTTTTAAGTCTTTCCAGAAGTTCCATAACAATTGTTTCTGACATCTTATGATTAAGTTCTAATACAGAAGGCCACTTCTAGCTGCAAGGGAAACAACCTTTGTCGTAAATTGACTAGGTATAGTACCTTCCTATATGGTAGTAAGGAAGAAGGGCAGAACTAATTTTGGGTAGTTGTCATTCTCTACACAATAGTCTTACTTTCAATTTCATATTTGTAGATAGTAGGGCTTAATACATTATACATTAGCTCAGGGCACATGGGTATTAAGTGGACATGTCAGGATTAGAACACAAGCCTGTAAGACTTTAGAGCCAAGTTGCTGTTCTTTTTTTTTTTTTTTTGACAGAGTCTCACCCTTTCGCCCAGGTTGGAGGGCAGTTGTACAGTCACAACTCGCTGCAGCCTCTGCCTCCTGGGTTCAAGCCAATCTCATGCCTCCGCCTCCCAAGTAGCTGAGACTACAGACGTGCACCACCACACACAGCTAATTTTTGTATTTTTACTAGAGATGGCTTTTTGCCATGTTGCCCAGGCTGGTCTTGAACTCCTGACCTCAGGTGATCCTCCCACCTCGGCCTCCCAAAGTGTTGAGATTACAAGTGTGAGCCACTGCACCTGGCCCAAGTCTGTGTTCTTCATGAGGCATTGACTCTCAACAGAGGATGGTCTTCTCCTAGACTGGGCAGATGACAGGTCCATGAACTGAAAGTCAGAGTTCAAAAGGTTATGCCTTGGAGTCAACAGATCATTATCTGGTTTTTATCTCCTCAAATAGATAAAGTTAGATTCTGGCCTGCATACCATTTTTCATCTTCAAAATAGACTTGCTTTTTAGTCTTTGTGTAATTCCATTTCTAGGAATTTTGCGTATGGAAATAATTAAAATGGGTGCAAAGATTTATGGACTAGGATGTTCACTGAATCCTTATTTGTAACAGTAGAAAATTGAAAATAACCAAAATGCCCAACAAAGGAAATTGGTTAAATTACAGGATACTAGAACATCCATATGGTAGAACACATTGCAACCATTAGAAATCATGTACTTCAATAATATTTAAGGGCGTGTATGACAAAGCTAATCAGTTATGTTTAAAAAGATTAAAAATAGTAATCACTGTGATTCCAATCTCTTCTTAGTTGGACATATGGTAGAGGAACTGTTAGAGACTTAGTTTGAGTAGAACAGGTTCTGTTAAAATCTGGGCCGTATTTCTCCTTCTATGAGACCACCTCTTTGTTCTTCTGTGGGTCTTGCGCAATTCTGCCCTTCGCCCTGGCATGTGTCCTTTGAGTCCATAGAGCCGGGCCCTACAAAGCAGCTGGGGGAAATCCTCATCATCCACTTCTGCTCTTGCTCCTAGTTCACAGTGAGGACCGAATCTGCAAGAAGACACTCAGGGAAGCAGTCTTTGTTATCCTCTAGATGCACTGGCGTGCGATGTCCCGCTACCATCAAAGTGACTATGGCCTAGGAGCAACTCCCTTATTTGCTAGGTCCTGTGGCTTTCACGTTCTCTGTGAGCACTCTGTAGGTATTTGCCCACAACCTCTGTAGTTCTACATTATGCTTTGGTATAGGGGAGCTTTGAAAGCACCTTCGAGTGGACGAATAAATCCTTTATTGGGTCAGAGCGGAAAGGTATCAACCAATGGAAAGAGGCATCATTCATTCTGTAGACCACTGTCTTGCATTCTGCCTGGCTGTAGCCAGTGGGACCCAGAGACAGGTGGTGAAAACAGGGTGGTGGGGTGAATGGTTAACCTTATTGCTTCCAACGTCAAGGGGATGACACATTGACACACATTTCCTTTTTAAGATTTTTTTTTATGTGATCTGATTTCAGGAAACAGTACACCTGGTCTAGCACACCTGCTCTTTCTCTAAATGTCATTGAGCTTTAAGACAATTTAGTCAACTCACTCCCTTGTTCAGGGATACCTTCTTCAATGCTGCCAGCAATGAATAAATCAAGCACCCTTTGAACCCTTTCCTTACATCCTTTCTTCCAGGAAATTAAACCATCTGTTTTCTTGGCATGGAGTAGTTATCCTTGAGTTCTCTTTTGTAGCAGATGATCAAGTTCTAACTTCTCTTGAAGTTCAAGAAAGGTACAGGCATTTACGGTAGGCCAAGGGGCAAAGAGGCAATATGGTGAGAATTGAGGTGCAAATGTAATTCTTGCTCCTGTGAGAATGCTCAGTATATGGCTCTAGTTTATTGCGTCTCAGAGCTTTTTGTCTACATTCATGTGCAGCTGGGGCAGGGCGCCATCTTTACAGGATGCTCATTTGCAGCAAATATTGCCAAGCCACTGGTCATTTAAATGAGTGTCCTGCTCATCATCAGATAGCGTTTTCATTTATTACATCTATTACATGGTCCACAATAGGAAACACTACTGTAATGAAACAAACACTGATGCTCTGTTCAAGTCAAGTTAAAGGCAAAGGTTTTTCTTGTTATTTTAGTAAAACTCTGCTTTTTTTTTCTTTTTCTTTTTTTGAGATGGAAACTCGCTCTGTAGTCTAGACTGTAGCGCAGTGATGTAATCTCTGCTCACTGCAACCTCCTCCTCCCAGGTTTAAGTGATTCTCCTGTCTCAGCCTCCTGAGTAGCTGGGACTACAGATGTGTGCCACCATGCCCAGCTAATGTTTTGTATTTTTAGTAGAGACAAGGTTTCACCATGTTGCCCAGGCTGCTCTTGAACCTCTGACCTCAGGTGCTCCACCCGCCTCAGCCTCCCAAAGTGCTGGGATTACAGGCATGAGCCACCACATCTGACCAAACTCTGCTTTTAAACAGTACTAACTATTGAACATCTGACATTCAATGAAATAAATATTTTATTGTTTTGTGGTTGAAATGTACTCTTTTCTTATACTAAAGTGAAATCGGGTTTCTTTGGATTCTAAATGATGGGGCAGGAACGGTTTGGGTTTTAAAGCCTGTTAAACTTCAGTCTTACTCTTTCTTCCACTTCTCAGGAGCTGTGGGATCTTGGACAAGCAGAATCAACTTCGCATCTCAGCTTCTTCCTATGTAAAGTGAACTTTCATCATTTCATCTCTTCTCCCACGAGCTAGGGCTGTGCTTTACCTATCTGTGTTTCAGGTGAGAAGAATCCCAGGGTTTCTCCCCCTCCGCAGCTTCCTGAAGCACCTTGGCTCTGCCCAGGTAATCACAACAAGCACTGCAACTCCAAGCCCCAGGCTCCAGGCAGCCACTCAGGTGGGTACATCATCCTCTTATCATCCTCCTAAAAATTAACTGGAGACTGATTATGGCTGGGAGGTGGGTTAGTCTTTATTTGAACAGGTAAAATGTAGTCTTGATAGCTCAGAGATTAAAAAACATAGATACATATTTGAAGCATATCTATGTGTTTGAAAGCACCTTTGAGTGGATGAATAAATCCCTTACTGTGTCAGAATGGAAAGGTATCAACCATATATATCTGGGCTCTCCATGGATGTTAAATAAACATTTGATCACGATCATTTTGTGTTTTCTTTTATCCTTGGGTAAAGGATAAAGAACATTCCGGTTTCTTCAAATGTGTCTGAAATCAGAATAGAGGAGGAAATGGGAAAGGGGGTCTTTAGAGGAAATGTTCCGAGTTAGTTTTGGTGGAAAAGCCAACACATGGAAGCCCAGAACACCATGTGGCTCCAATCAGAGCATGGTGGCTGTGAGCATGTTGTTTTTGAAGCCGAATTGCCTTTCTGTGTGTGTGCGTATGTTTGGCATGATACTGTTCCAAAGCATTTGTTTAAGACATTTCAAACATAGTAATTTAATGAGTGGCAATAAAAATATCTTTATTCAAGCAATGGCTCCGTTTATTGGTATAGCTTATATATGTATTCATAGTTTGTGGTTTTCTGGATGTGAAACAATTTGAGTTCTGAGTATTATTGCAGGACCACGTGCCATGAAGAAGTCACTGGGAAAAGAAGATTGGGGCTGCTGTTACAACACTGCTACAGATGGTTAATGCCTTAGGAGGCGCACTCCTCTGTGCATTAAGGTTATATTTTTGAGGCACTGGGGTGCCAGTCCAGACAACGCACCTGTAGGCTTCTTCATCAGGCAAAGGTGGAGGTGCGTATTTTGCTCCTAACACATCCATTCATCTTATGTTACACTTTGTACTGTGAACTGATTACTCTGATGTGTGATTTAGAAAAAGTTAAATGAAGAAGGATAATGTATTTTTATTTAATTCTGAAAGAGTAGGTTGAATTTGGGAGGAATTGTCATATATAAACAAGGAGGTCACTGGAACTAGGTCATCGCTAAGAAGAATAATATCAGTTATTCCCACCTTTGCAATCTTCACTAGGCCCTAGTCTTATATCAGGTGGCCAGACAGTGCCAGAGGCATAGCTCAGTGGGTAAAATGGAGGAAAAATCACTTAATCCTTAGTGTTCTTTGTTGTTGTTGTTGTTGTTGTTTTTCGTTCCCAGAGGTAGGATCTTGCTCTATCTCCTAGACTGGAGTGTAAACACATGATGCAGCTCACTTCAGCCTTAGACTCCTGGGCTGAAGTGATCCTCCCACCTCAGCCTCCCAGCCTCCCAAATAGCTGGAATAACAGGTGTGCACCACCACACCTGGCTAATTAAAAAAACAACTATTTTGTGGAGATGAGGTCTCGCTATGTTGCCCAGGCTGGTCTTGAACTCTTGGCCTCAAGTGCTCCTCCCATCTCAGCCTCCCAAAGTGCTGGGATTATGGGCCTCCACACCTGGCCTTAATCCTTAGTTTTAAATTGAGTCCAGTTGTTTGGCGTTATCCAGACACAAATGAGGCAATTCATTAGAGATCTTTCTAGGCATCTTTTGAGTAACTCATAAAATCACAGTGGGAGGCTGGGGCTGGTTTTGCCTGGTGGCCTGACTTTGTAGAATTTACAGAACTGAGAATTGTTTCTTCTTACCCTTGGGGTGAGCCCTTAGGGAGCCTGAGTGTAGAATTTGTTCAGTCCTGAGGGTGGGGAGAATCACTGGCCCTAGCTGGGCAAGTAGATTCCCTCTCCCAGGACTCTAGGACTGAGACTAGGAAAATTAGATGATCTGTCTTTTCTTACAACCAAAGAGAAGAACAATGGTGGAACAGGTGGGCAGCATTGTCCGATTTTTGTCTCATAAAATATGAAGCCTAAAAGATACTGAGGAGGACAGAAAAGTGGGGGTAAAGATGGGCATACCTCATTTTACTGCACTTTGTTTATTTCACGACTTGAAGGTTTGTGACCACTCTGTCTGGAGCACATCTGTCAGTGCCATTTTTTCCAATAATGTGTGCTCACGTCGTGTCTCTGGATCACAGTTTGGTAATTCATTCAAACATTTTCATTATCATTATACCTGCGATGGTGATCTGTGATCAGTGAGAATAGATGTTACTATTTTAATTGTCAAGTTAATTGATAAATTGTGCATGTGTTCTTTTGTTTCTGAGACAGAGTCTCACTCTGTCATCCAGGCTGGAGTGCAACAGCGCGATCTCAGCTCCCTGGAACCTCCGCCTCCCAGGTTCAAGCCATTATCCTGCCTCAGCCTCCTGAGTAGCTGGGATTACAGGCACAAGCCACCACGCCCGGCTAATTTTTTGTAGTTTTAGTAGAGACAAGGTTTCACTGTGTTAGCCAGGATGGTCTTCATCTCCCGATCTTGTGATCCACCTGCCTCGGCCTCCCAAAGTGCTGGGATTACAGGCGTGAGCCACTGCGCCCCGCCTGGAGTAGCACTTTTGATTTCCTTAAAGAAACTTTTCTTTTGCCTTCAGAACTTGGCTGTTTGGCCCAAGAGGCCTAGTGTCCTGTCTTTCCTTTCCAAATGCCTTCCTCACTAAAGCTTAATCATTTCCAGCTCTTGATTTTAAGCAAAGGATGTGTGACTCTTCCTTTCACTTGAACACTTGGGGGCCATTGTAGGGTTATTAATCGGCCTAATTTCAATACCGTTGTGTCCCTGGGAATAGAGAGACCTATTCTCCAAAGAGAAAAGAGGGAGAGAGACAGAAGATTGGCCCGTCAGTGGAGCAGTCAGAACACATGCAAAATTCGGTGGGGTACGGTGGCTCATGCCTGCAATCCCAGCACTTTGGAGGCCAAGGCGGACAGATCACTTGAAGTCAGAAGTTCCAGACCAGCTGGCCAACATGGTGGAACACTTCATCAGTGATCTTAGCGAGGTCTGGGTAACTTGCTGCAGCTTCTCCATCAGCACTTGCAGCTTCACTTTGCACTTTTTTGGTAAGGAAAGATGGCTTCTTTCCTTAAACATCATGATCCAACTTCTGCTAGCTTCCAACTTTCCTTCTGCAGCTTCCTCACCTCTCTCAACCCTCATAAAATTAAAGAGAGTTAGGAATTTACTCCAGATTAGGTTTTGGCTTAAGGAAATGTGGTGTGGCTGATCTGATATCAGCAAAAAGGCTGTTTCACTTTCTCATCACTGTTCACTGGAGTAGAACCTTTTTTTTTTTTTTTTTTTTTTGAGATGGAATCTCACTCTGTCGCCAACAGAAGATTTTCAATGTAGATGAAACAGCTTTCTGTTGGAAGAAAATGCCATCCAGGACTTTCATAGCTAGAGAGAAGTCAATGTCTGGCTTCAAAGCTTCAAAGGACAGGCTGACTCTCTTGTTAGGGGTTAATGCAGCTGATGACTTTAAGTTCAAGCCAATGCTCATTGACTATTTCAAAAATCTTAGGGTCCTTAAGAGTTATGCTAAATCGACTTTGCCTGTGCTCTAGAAATGGAATAACAAAGTCTGGATGAAAGCACATCTGTTTACAGCATGGCCTACTGAATATTTAAGCCCATTGTTGATACAAAAAGATTCCTACTTCTCAGTAAAAAAAGATTCCTTTCAAAATATCACTGCTTATAGACAGTACACCTGGTCACCCAAGAGCTCTGATGAAGATGAACAGGGAGATTAATGTTGTTTTCATGCCTGTCAACACAACATGCATTCTGCAGCCCATGGATCAAGGAAATTTCAACATTCAAGTCTTGCTATTTAAGAAATACATTTTTTGAGGCTATAGTAACCATAGGGAGTGATTCCTCTGATGGATTTAGGCAAAGTAAATTGAAAACTTTCTGGAAACAATTTGCCATTCTAGATACCATTAAGAACATTTGTAATTCATGGGAGGAGGTCAAAATACCCATATTAACAGGAGTTTGGAAGAAGTTGATCCCAGCCCTCACGGATGACTTTGAGGAGTTCAATACTTCAGTGGAGGAAGTACCTGCAGATGTGGTAGAAACAGCAAGAGAACTGGAAGTAGAAACGGAGCCTGAAGATGGGACAGAATTACCTCCATCTCATGAGAAAACTTGAATGGATGAAGAGTTGCTTCTTATGGATGAGTAAAGAAATTGCTTTCTCGAGATAGAACCTACTCCTGGTGAAAATGCTGTGTACATTGTTGAAATGACAACAAAAGATTTAGAATATTCCATAAACTTAGCAGCAGGGTTTGAGAGGACTGACTCCAGTTGTGAAAGCAGTTCTACTGTGGGCGAAATGCTGTCAAACAGCATCACCTACTACAGAGAAATCTTTTGTGAAAGGAAGAGCCAATGGATGCAGCCAACTTCATTATTGTCTTATTTTAAGAAATTGCCACAGCCACTGCAGCCTTCAGCAGCCACCACCCTGATCAGTCAGTAGCCATCAACATAGAGGCTCAGATGATCATTGGCATGTTTTTAGCAATAAAATTTTTTCAATTATGGTATATACATTGCTTATTAGACATAATGCTATTGCATACTTAATAGACTGTAGTATAATGGAAACATACTTTTATATGCACTGAAAAACCAAAAGTTGTGTGTAACTTGCATTATTGCTATATTTACTTTATCATGGTGATCTGGAACTGAACCTACAATAGCTCTGTGGTATACTTGTATGTTCAAATAAATTTGGCAAATGGTGTATACTAGATTATTTTTTGGATATTCAGGAAAAACAGATGAAGAAGGATTCTGAGAGAGCAAATGTATTGAAGAAATCGGTTTTGCCTTAATCAAGCTGGTGTTTCCCAAACTCATTAGACCCTGGAGTCTTTTGTTTATGAAACTCTGTTAGATGAGTATAAAATGTTCTTTGAAAGTACTGCACTTTGATGTTCTACTTAAAACCAGGAATAAGACAAGAATACTTGCTATCATCTCTAGAACTTACTGCTAATGCAGTAAGGTGGCAAAGGAAGTTGATGGATGGAGGTAGAGCCCCTGGAAAAGAGAAATTAAGTGGCTGGGTGTGGTGGCTCACGCCTGTAATCCCAGCACTTTGGGAGGCGGAGGTGGGCAGATCTCCTGAGGTCAGGATTTTGAGACCAGCTTGGCTAACATGGTGAAACCCTGCCTCTACTAAAAATATAAAAAATTAGCCAGGCATCATGGCACACACCTGTAGTCCCAGCTACTCAGGAGGCTGAGGCATGAGAATTGCTTGGACCTGGGAGGCGGAGGTTGTGGTGAGCCAAAATTGGGCCACTGCACTTCAGGCTGGGCAACAGAGCAAGACTCTGTCTCAGAAAAAAAAAAAAAAAAAAAAAAAGAGAGAGAGAGAGAAAGAGAGAGAGAGAGAAATTAAATGATTATTATTGGCTGAAAACCCAAAAGAATAAACTGCAAAAAATTTAGACATAATAATGAATGTTATTATTATTACCAAAGCCAAAAGCTTTCTTTCATATCAGAGAAATTGGCAAAGGGGAAAAATACATTAAAAAAATTATAATTCAACATGGTGAAACCCAATCTCTACTAAAAATACAATACTTAGTCAGGCATGGTGGCACATGCCTGTAATCCCAGCTACTTGGAGAGCTGAGGCAGGAGAATTACTTGAACCCGGGAGGCGGAGGTTGCAGTGAGCTGGGATCATGTCACTGAACTCTAGCCTGGGCAATAGAGAAAGACTGTCTCGAAAGAAAAAAAAAGATTATGGCCGGGCACGGTGGCTCAAGCCTGTAATCCCAGCACTTTGGGAGGCCGAGACGGGCGGATCACGAGGTCAGGAGATCGAGACCATCCTGGCTAACACGGTGAAACCCCGTCTCTACTAAAAAATACAAAAAACTAGCCGGGCGAGGCGGCGGGTGCCTGTAGTCCCAGCTACTCGGGAGGCTGAGGCAGGAGAATGGCATAAACCTGGGAGGCGGAGCTTGCAGTGAGCTGAGATCCGGCCACTGTACTCCAGCCTGGGCGACAGAGCGAGACTCCGTCTCAAAAAAAAAAAAAAAACAAAACAAAACAGAAAAAAAAAGATTATAATTCATAATAGCAACAAGAAAACACAACTCCTAAAATTTAGCCTTACAAGAAATATATGGAGAAGACATTCAAATATTGATGGGACCGTCTAGTTGCAGGAAAACAAGCTCAGGGCTCCCACTGATTCTACATTATAGTGAGTTGTATAATTACTTCATTATATATTACAATGTAATAATAATGGAAACAAAGTGCACAATAAATGTAATGAGCTGGAGTCATTCTGAAACCATCTCCCCTACTCCGTCCATGGAAAAATTATCTTTTACCAAACCAGTCCTTACTGCCAAACAGGTTGGGGACCACTGCCCTAACTGCTTTCTTCTTTTTCAACTCCTGTCCACAGCAGCCTCAATTTATTTAGTTTTTCTTAAACAACAATAATAAGGGGAATATCTGATCTTTTTACCTCTCTGCTTATTTTTTTTTTTTTTTTTGAGACGGAGTCTCGCTCTGCCGCCCAGGCTGGAGTACAGTGGCCGGATCTCAGCTCACTGCAAGCTCCGCCTCCCGGGTTCACGCCATTCTCCTGCCTCAGCCTCCCGAGTAGCTGGGACTACAGGCGCCCGCCCGCCACCTCGCCCGGCTAGTTTTTTTTTTGTATTTTTTAGTAGAGACGGGGTTTCACCGTGTTAGCCAGGATGGTCTCGATCTCCTGACCTCGTGATCCACCCGTCTCGGCCTCCCAAAGTGCTGGGATTACAGGCTTGAGCCACCGCGCCCGGCCGGAATATCTGATCTTGTAACCCCACTGCTTAAAGTCCTTTCATAGCTTCCTCTTATTGTTAGAATCAAAGCTAAATTCTCCTTACAGTTTCCAAGGTTCTGGATCACATGGCTCCCCCTGCCCTCACCTGGCACATCCTGGGCTTCTTTTCCTGACCTGTTCCATGCCCTGGGCACGATGACTTTAGTTTCCTGAATGCTTAGTATGTTTGCATCTCAAGACCTTTACTATTTTTCATGCTTTAATCTCTCTTTCTCTTCCTTTTGTCCTGGTTACTTCTTTCCTATCCTTTAAGAACCAGTTCAAGGTCACATATATCAAGGAGGACTTAACTATATTTCCTCTTAAGTTTACGGCCCCATATTGTATGAAGATACAATGTATAAAAATGGTAATAAACTTGTGTAATTAACTGTTTAATAACTATACATGCACTGGAATATAAGTTGCATGTATGCAGAGACTCTTGTCTTACTAATGCCTCTCAGGTGATTTGCCTCTCACAATTCCCTGCATTAGTAGGTACTCTAGTTTTGTAAAATATTGAATGGAAATACAGAAATGAATAAACAGGTAAAGAGTTGCTAAAGGCTGGGCGTGGTGGCTCATGCCTGTAATCCCAGCACTTTGGGAGGCCATGGCGGGTGAATCATCTGAGATCAGGAGTTCCAGGCCAAGCCTGGCCAACACGGCGAAACCCTGTCTCTACTAAAAATACAAAAATTAGCTGGGCATGGTGGTGCATGCCTGTAATCCCAGCTACTTGGAAGGCTGAGGCAGGAGAATCCCTTCAACTGGGCGGGGGATGGAGGTTGCAGTGAGCCGAGATGGCACCACTTTATTCCAGCCTGGTGAGAGCGAAACTCCGTCTCAAAAAAAAAAAAATAATAATAATAAATAAGGCGCAAAAGACCTGCAGTAATGGATAAATAAACATGATAAAACCATAATGATTAAAACAATGTATTGCTTACGCCAGAACTGAAAGAAAGAGCAATGAAACGTAAATATCAGAATCAACCCTGAGTACAGATAAAAATTTGGCTTCTGATAAAAATCACATATCAAACTACTAGGTAAAGTAAAATTTATTTAATCTATGATGTCAGGACAATTGGTTCCCTCTTTGGATTAAAAATGTAGACCTCTACCTCTTGGCAAACAAAATAAATTCCAATTGAGAAAATATCATTTTCTAAATGTGTTTGAAGGAACACTAACATGTGATCTATTAATAGGGTTAACATGAAAAAATAGTTTTATGGCGAAGTCTGTGAAATTCCAAATTATACTATACTGGTTTCTTCACTGCAAAAATTCTAAAAATAATGGTAATGTGCCTTGTGAATTCACAAACTATTATAATGCAACATTTGGCATAATTACATGGAACTTTTTTTATTTTCAAAGTATAACACCAATTTGGGAAGTTTAGATTAAAAGCTCTAAACAAGCTACAGGACAATTTCAAGAAATATTTTTATAATTCTTCTTGGGAAGATCTTTCTAAACATATCAAAGAAAGAACTCCAAAAGAAAAATTGTACCATTAAGGTTCTTTGGTTATAAGCAACTGGAAAACCCTCTGATTAAGGATAGTACATTCTCCACAACGAACTCAAACAAATCAGCAAGTTAAAAACCAAAAACCCAATCCCATCAAAAAGTAGGCTAACGACATGAATAGACAGTTCTCAAAAGAAGACATACAAAGGCCAATAGACATATGAAGAAATGCTCAACATCACTAATAATTAGGGAAGTGCAAATCAAAACAACAATGCAATACCACCTTACTCCTGCAAGAATGAACATTAAAAAAAAAAAAAAAAAAAAACCAGTAGATGTTGGCATAGATGCGGTGATCAGGGGACACTTCTACACTACTGGTGGGAATGTAAACTAGTACAACCACTATGGAAAGCAGTGTGGAGATTCATTAAAGAACTAAAAGTAGAACTACCATTTGATCCAGCAATCCCACTATTGGGTATCTACCCAGAGGAAAAGAAGTCATTATACGAAAAAGATACTTACACATGCATGTTTATAGCAGCACAGTCACAATCACAAAATCGTGGAGCCAACCCAAATGCCCATCAATCAACGAATGGATAAAGAAACTGTGGTGTATATATGCAATGGAATACTACTCAGCCATAAAAAGGAATGAATTAACAGCATTCACAGTGACCTGGATGAGACCGGAGATTATTATTTTAAGTGAAGTAACTCAGGAATGGAAAACCAAACATTGTATGTTCTCACTGATATGTGGGCACTAAGCTATGAGGACGCAAAGGCATAAGAATGACACAATAGACTTTGGGGACTTACGGGGAAGGATGGAAGGGGTGAGGGATAAAAGGCTACAAATAGGGTGCAGTGTATATTGCTCAGGTGATGGGTGCATCAGGATCTCACAAATCTACTATTAAAGAACTTACTCATGTAAGCAAACACCACCTGTACCCCAATAACCTATGGAAAAATAAAATTTAAAAAAAGGATAGTAGATGCCAATAATATGTCCAAATATTTACTGCCTCTCTTCAGAGAAGGGTTATACTTTTCTTCCTCTGTAGCATCTTGCTGGGCCATGTGACATGTTTTGACTGATGAAAAGTAAGCCAAAGTGATGGTGTTTCATTTTTGAGCAGAACACTTCAGACATTTAACCTGCTTTTTTCCCTGTCCCTGTAATCATGGCAGCATGTATTAATATTAAAGTTCTGTTGGCTGGAGTCCTCAGTGACCATAAGGAACAAAATCTTCCTGCCAACACAGAACTTGAGTGAGAAATGAACTTGGCTGAGGTTTCTGGATTTTTGTTGTTGTTGTTGTTACCTTGGCATAGTCTTGCTTATACCGACTGATTCATTAAAGAAAAAGGTAGTCTTCGGACTAATATCAAGAGCTCACAGAATGGATGGAAATGCTTAGAAATGGGAAGGCTTGGGGGAATGGGAATGGTGGTTCCCATAAAAACCTGGCAGTCTAGGAAATCGAAACTGTAGAAATAATTCTACAGCAGGAAACAGTCTGGTCAGCACACTTCAGCAGGAATTAGGTGAATTCTAACCTTTTTCATTTTCTTTGTTCCTCAGTTAAAATTTAAATGTCCTGTGAGCCTAATTTTGATCACGTATTCACCCTGTGGCCAAAGCAGGGTGGGGCTTCTAATTACTGTTCCCCTAGGCTATGCCTAAAAGAGAGTGGAGAAAGGAAACTGGAAATGGATGCAGGAAGCCAAAATACAAATACTTGCTACCTAAAAATCAATAGATTTGACCATTAAGAAAATTCTGTAGGTCAAAAACAACAATTAAAATTAAATTAAAAACAATTAAAAACAAACATATTTATGATGTGTGAGAGCAAATAGCTAATGTTCTTGATATACAAAGATACAAATGGAAAGCAGAAGAGCACACCAATGTAAGAGAACCGTACCAAAGCAAAAACATAAATAGAATTTGCAAAATATGAACTATAAACAATCAGAAAATTTGAAAATAATCCAACTTACCAGCATTCAAAGGAATGCAAATTAAAATGAGATATTTTTTCATCTGTCAGATTTTTCAAAATTGATAATACTCTCTTTTTAAAGAAGGAGGAAACTTGCCCAGACTAGTATCAAATCATAGAGAAAATAGTATTTTTCTCTGTAATGAACGTAACTTAGTTTCTCTGTAGAACCATTTGGCAGCAAGCATTCAAAACCCTGATAATGCTCACTCTTTGATTAAATAATTGCACTTTGATGAATTTAACCTAAAGAAATAGATATAAATTTTAGGCAATTGATTCATTGAAAAATTTATTTTAGTATCATTTATGATACTAAAAAAATTAGGAATAATATTAATGACCACAATAAAGAATTTGTTAAATAAATTATAGTGCATCTGTATATTAATGCAGCCATCAGAAAAGATGTTTTAGAAAACTAATGACATAGAAAACTATTCACATATTATTAGTTATGTCAAAAATGATGTTATAAAACAGGTACTATAAAATGCCAACTATACAGAAAAATATTTATCCCAGTGCATAATAAACTGTTAACAATGAATTCAGATGATTTAAGTTTCTTTTTTGTGTTTTTTTGCATTTCTCAGAAAATACAGAAAATATAATGATTGTAACTTTTGTCAACACTTAAGTCTAATAAATGTTAAAATGTATCATTTTCAGTAAGAAGCTATCGATTAGCATAGTAATTTGCACTTTCTTGTTCATTACTGCAAATAATGTTTGCCACAATTTTGGTTTAACGTGTACTACCCAGTAACTAAAAACTGCAATCCACAAAAATGTTTGTTATCACTGGAAGATCCCTCTGTGAACATTTAATTTAACAAATATATTTCCTGTGCTATCATGTGCCTGCTACCATAATATAAGATAAGACTTTTCTTTGAGAAACCTACAGTGAGAAGACAAGTCCTACTGTGAGGCCTAGAGGAGAATCAACCTTATGTGGGAAAGAAGAGCTGGTACAAGTTATACCTGACATGGTACAAGTGTGAAAATCCTTATGACCTCAAATCACAATGAAGGATGACATTTGACCTTTCAATTTCTGCATATATGTCATTCAACTTCCCTATATGAGGTTGATACTGGAAGATCTATGTCCTAAGAATTTTATTTTCAGGTGATCTCTTCCTCAGGATACATTTTTTTACCTAATTTTTAAAAGAAAAAAAATTGTTTTAAAAAAAGATCTGATGGCCGGGCATGGTGCCTCATGCCTGTGATCCCAGCACTTTGGGAGGCTGAGATGGGTAGATCATCTGAGGTCAGGAGTTCGAGATCAGCCTGGCCAACATGGTGAAACCCCATCTCCACTAAAAATACAAAAATTACCCAGGCGTGGTGGAGGGTACCTGTAATCCCAGCTACTCGAGAGGCTGAAGCAGGAGAATCACTTGAACCTGGGAGGCGAAGGTTGCAATGAGCCAAGACTGCACCACTGCACTCCAGCCTGGCCAACAGAGCAAGACACTGTCTCAAAAAAAAATAATAAAATAAAATAAAAATAAGAATGATCTGATGTTAGTCTTGGGAAGTTGTCTCATCTTTTTAGGAATGCATTTAGGCTCGACATTTGTGTCAAGCCCAGTAGTTCAGGAGACTTATTTCCCCATGAACTCATGCTTCTATTTGTTTTCTACCTCTGCATTTGTGACTGTATGACAATGACTGCTTCTTCAGGAATTTCCTGGTTTTGCTTGTTTTTTAGGTCACTGCTTCAGTCATCATCAGTAATGCAGAAATACAAGCAAAAGTAGAACATATTCTATAGTTAGTCATAATGTATTCATGGATAGGTATGTACACATGCATATATCACACACACAGGAAATAGACAACAATACAAGGTTCTAGTTGATGAAGTGTTGAACAAATGACATACGTGATAGGGGCTATTGTTATACTGAGAAGATGGGGAGTAATCAAAGGGAGTTTTAAAGGTTATCACATCATACTATAGAAAGATAATTCAGACATGAGCTATTATTACATATTTCTGTTATAAAGAAAGCATATACTGTATGGTAAACTTATATTTAAAAGTCTATTCCCAAAAACCAGTATGCCATGGCTGATGCCAGAAATGAGCTAGATTGTTTAGGAGTAATTTATGTCAGGCAACAGATGCATTCCTGAAAAGTCAGGTTAAAGTGCTATTTGCTGAATTAAAATGATTTCCATAACATCTGCAATGTTAGAATAATAACTCCAGGGCTGTTCTGTTAATCAGATGCGAACTTAAGAAAAAAGTCCATCTATTTTCATCTTTAGAAAAGAATGAAAACAAAGAACCACATAAACTTGCCCATTTCTTCTTCATCTTCATTGCTGAAGATTATGAAGGAACTGTCCCTGATCTTTAGCTAAAACCAACCGCCCAACTTGTTCAGTAGATAGTTTCCTCTCTCAAACCAGGCAATTTTCCTCACAGTTTTCCTCTTTCTCCTACATTGTCACATTTTTTGCTCCAGTGGGTTTTCCCCAACAGCACTCAAATATGTGACTATTTCTCTCATCTCAGAAGAAACAAAACAAACAAAAAACCCATCTCTAGAGACCACTTCCCTATCGCTATCACCCCAATTCTCTCCTTTTCTTTTTAATAGAAACAAATTGGGATTTTACCATACATGTTCTCTGCAATTTTCCTCCACCCATTCTCTGCTACATTCTCTCCATCAGGCTTTTGCTGACACCACCAGAACTTCCATGATCACTTCATAGGTTGATCTGCATGTTGCAAATGGTCAATTCTCTTTCATCTTCTGACTGGACCTACAAACGGCATTAGACCCACTGGTCCCCAGGATCTTCCTTGGTATACTCTGTGACTTGACTTCCAAGATCCGCATGTTCCTGGTTTTCCTCCTTCCTCACTAGCCAGTCCTTGGACTCTTGCTGGTTTTTCTTGAGGTACCCATTCAAAACAGTACTCCCACGCTTAGTGTTTGGACCATCCTCTTCTATCTATCCACTTTGCCTGTGTCATCTCATTCAGTTTGATAGCTTTAAATACCATCTACTCACTGGTATTTGCTGACTTAAGCCTTCCGCTATAACTTCAGACCCTGAGCTTCAGACTCTCTGTCTATTTAGCTTTCTGCTCAGATGCCTGCTCCTACATACCTCAAACCAAACAAGTAAAAGGCTGAGCTTCTAATATTTCCCTTTAAACCTGTTTTTCCCACAGTCTTAGCATCTAAGCCAATGGAACTGGTTTCCTTCTAGTTGCTCGTCTTTGATTCCTCTCCTTGTCTCTTATCCTAAATTTTATCTGTGAGAAAATCCTATAGCCCTACTTTCACCATTTATCCTGGATGTAACTCGTTGTCATCAGTTCTACTATGATGCTCCAAGTCACCATGATCGCTTCTCTATCCAAGAAGCAACAGCTTCCTAAGTGATGTTCTTTATTCCTCTTCCCCTTTCTCCGACTATCTTTAGTATAGCAGCCAAAGGAATCCACTTTGAACAGCTCAAGTCATGTTGCCTCTCTCTTCAGACTCCAAAATCTGGCCAGGCTCGTTGGCTTACACCTGTAATCCTAGTGCTTTGGGAGGTTGAGGCAGGAGGGCCACTTGAGGCCAGGAGTTTGAGACCAGCTTGGGCAACATAGTAAGACTCCACTCACACTCCCAGTCACTTGGGAGGCTGAGACAGAAGGAGCGCTTGAACCTATGAGTTCAACGTTTTAGCGAGGTATGATCACGCTACTGCACTCCAGCCTGGGCAACAGAGTTTTCTGTTCATTCAAAGTAAAATAGTTTTCACTGAGATAGGGTTTTGCTCTACCCCCGATGCTGGAGTACAGTGATGTGATCCTAGCTCACTGCAGCCTCTCCCCTGGGCTCAAAAATCCTCCCACCTCAGTATCTGGAGCAGCTAGGACTACAAGTGCATGCTACCACACCTGTAATTTTGTTTTTTTTTTTTTGAGACAGGGTCTCACTGTGTTGCCGGGCTGGAGTACAGTGGCGTGATCTCGGTTCAACGATTCTCCTGCCTCAGTCTCCCGAGTAGCTGGGATAACAGGCACGCGCCACCACGCCCAGCTAATTTTTGTATTTTTAGCAGAGATGGGGTTTGACCATGTTGGCCAGGATGGTCTTGATCTCCTGACCTTGTGATCCACCCACCTTGGCCTCCCAAAGTGCTGGGATTACACTCATAGGCCACCGTGCCTGGCCGAAAATTTTGAAATTATTTTGTAGAGTCAAGATCTTGCTATGTTGTGCAGGATAGTCTTGAACTCTTGGCCTCAAGCAAGAAGTTTCTTTTCAGTCAAAGTAAAAGGCAATCCTTTGAAAGGCCCTGTAGGACCTGGGCCTCCTCCCCTTTCCTTCTCTGACTGCATCTCCTGCTGTGCTCCCTCCATCTCAGCCACACCAGTTTCTTCCTGTTTCTTCAACACATGAATCAGACTCTCCCATCAGAGCCTTTGCACCTGTTTCCCCTGCATCTGGTGTTCCCCCTCCATCTGGAATGTTCTTCCTCCAGATATCAAAGCAGTTCACTCCCTCACATTCCTGTCTGTACTCAAATGTCGCATCTTCAGTGAGGCCTTCTTTGGCCGTTCTTACTAAATTGCAAATTTCAGTCCAAAGTTTTTTTTTTTTTTTTAGTCCCTTTTATACTTATCTTTTTCATGATAGGAAAACTTACTTAATAGCAGGGAACAGTGGCTTGACCTAGCAGAATCGCATGTGATTGGCATAATATTAGCCTTTGGAAATGGCAGATAGCAAGAGAGACAGATTTTTGGTCACAGTCCTTTAAGAAATCTTATGTCATAGACTACTAGGAATCGTGGCCTAGTTATGTCACATAGATGTAAGCTAAACTCTTCTCAGCTCCTTTCTTCAAATGAAGCCAAAAGGAACAGGGAGAATATGGTGGACAGATGGTTGGATGAATGGATGGAGCTTCAACTCTCAAAGGCATATACATTTGAGATATATTAATTCTAGTCTTTACTCTGAAATGAGAATGTGGGATTGAGGCTGAAACTTCAACAGAATTCATGGTCTTATGAGTTCTTGAGGGTCTCTGCTCTCCTCCCCTAACTCTAAAACATGCTATTGAAAACTTCACAACTCATGAAGGATTTTTAAAATGTCTTTATTTTTCTTTAAAGTACCTATTACTCAACAGTATTCTCTGTAAAGGCAGAGATTTTAGGCTTCTTGTTTCTAACACTAAATCATTTATTCATTTACATTTTTTAAAAAATCCTTCAATGAGCTGAACATTAGGATTCCCAAGACAAATAAGACATAATCCCTATCTGCAAAAACTTTGTCTACTCTGAAAGATAAACAAACACAGAGAAACACAATCTCAATCCCCACACTTTCGTTAGTTTTAGGTCTTTACCACACATACATTTTCGAAAATATAGATTATTATTATTATTATTTTTTGAGACAGGGTCTTGCTCTGTTACCCAGGCTGGCATGCAATGATGCAATCTTGGTTCACTGCAACCTCCGCCTCCTAGGTTCAAGCGATTTTGCTGCCTCAGTCTCCCTAGTAGCTGGAATTACAGGTGTGTACCATGATTCCTGGCTAATTTTTGTATTTTTTTTTTTTAGTACAGATGGGGTTTTGCCATGTTGGCCAGGCTGGTCTCAAACTTCGGACCCCAAGTGATCTGCCCACCTCAGCCTCCCAAAGTGCTGTGATTACAGGTGAACCTCTGTACCTGGCCTGATTAATATGTTTTATGAATAAAATGACATATGATTTTTATTTGAATCTTTTTGCGAGAAATTCTTTTGTAAAGTATAATCAGGGCCAGATGCAGTGGCTCACGCCTGTAATCCCATCACTTTGAGAGGTTGAAGCAAGAAGATTGCTTGAGACCAGGAGTTTGAGACCAGCCTGGGCAACATAGCAAGATCTTGTCTCTGGAAAAAATAAATAAATAAATAAATAAATAAAAATAAAAATTAGCCAGGTGTGGTGGCATGCACCTATAGTCATAGCTGCTCTGGAGGCTGGGGTGGGAGGCCCTTTAAGTCCAAGAGAAAGGCTGTAGTGAGCTAAGATCACACTGCTGTACTCCAGCATGGGGGACAGAGCAAGACCCTATCTCAAACAAATAAATACATGCATAAGTAAATGAATAAAATATAATCATTCTCTAGTTCAGTCATAGACTACTATACCTGGATGAGCCCTTAGATCTTGTCTCATCTAGTTATCTTACACAGCTGAAGAATTTAAAGCCCAGATATCATGTCTTAATAGCAATAATGATATCTATTATTTATTGGCTGTTGGTTGTCTAGCAGATGCTGTGCTAAGCACTTTGCATGCATTATTGCATGTAATATTTACAACTTCATGGTTTGGGTACTATTATTATCCCACTTTCCTAGATGAAGAAAACTGAGGCACGTGGAGTTCTTTGCTCAAGTCACCCATTGATGTAAGTGATGGAGCTCTGTCTTACTTATAAAGCCCAGGCTCTCAGGGAAGGGAAATGCTGCACTTACCCATAGTGTTCCATAAGTAAGTGACAGATTGGGATCTCAAATCCCTTTTCTGATTCCCAGTCCAGTGCTTTTTTTTTTTAAACCATAACAAAATACTATTTTTGTTTCCAAAGTGTTTTCAATGGTGGTGGTGTTTTTGGTCTATTGACATGCCTGCATGATGACAGCTACTCTGGTAGTTCCCCTGTGGCCATCCTTTCTCATTCATTTTTCAATGATTTAGGAATAACAGGAAAAATTGTGATGGAGTCACATCTTTATAACAATGTCAATACCCTCTTTCGTTTATGTGCCATAAAACTAACATTCTGCAGGCGAGCAAGACATCTTAAAATGGTTCAATTACACCAGAGCAGTGAAGTAGTTCTACCACGATGTATATTACACACAACTGTTTACACATAAACACATACTGTAATCAAAGAACAGCTTACCACAGCCAGAGAGAATGATCATAAAACTTTTTCCTTTCCTTGCATCACTCGAAAAATCATTTACTGTTCTTAATGACAGAACAATCTGTGTATTTTTGCAATCGCAGTAAGTAGCTGTAGAAAGCATTGTGATAACATCAATAGAAGCACAGTATGGTAATGTAAAATTAATGAGCGAGATGGCAATCTTTTTTTTAGGCAAATCATGCTTTGTGATACAGCACGCCCTCTCAATTAGTCTGTTTTCAGAGGCCAGAGAATGTGGGTATTGTGGCAAAGTGCACATTTTGAAGATGTGGGAGTCACTAAGGAAGATGGTTGCAATTGACAGACAATGTACAATGGCTGCACATGGGATTAAAAAAAAGAGCCACATGCTGACAAAATATACATTCACTCTTTTTGCATTTATTTGTTGGTTCTCTCATAATGATCAACAACATGGTTGAAACTTAACTGACTTGTATTTAACAAAATAAATTACATATCAATGATAACTGTCATGAATGCCCCGTAAGTGTTGCTCTTTTCCAAAGTGGTGTATATTCAATGACTAGTAAGGCCAGCAAAATGCATAAAATCTAGACTGGCTTCCCATAGTAATTATCACTTTCATCAACAAGGCTGAGATTCAGATTTTCCTGCCTTGTGTAGGGGTGCAAATCTCCTAATAAATACTGAACTGGAGTCTTAAGGAGAAGGGGTATAGAGTGCTTCAGACCCACTGCTCCACTGCAGTTGAATTGCAGGACATCAAAGGAGATTGGGAAGAATCTTTGCAAAGCAAACTTTTGAGAAACTGTGTGATATGCTTTGTCTGTGTCCCTACCCAAAATTCATCTTGAATTGTAGCTCCCATAATTCCCACGTGTCATGGGAGGGACCTGGTGGGAGGTAATTGAATCATGGGGGTGGGTCTTTCCCATGCTCTTCTCGTGATAGTAAATAACCCTCACCAGATCTGATGGTTTTATAAAGGGGAGTTCCCTTGCACATGTTCCCTTGCTTGCACCATGTAAGACGTCTCTTTGTTCTTCCTTCATCTTCTGCCATGATTGTGAGGCCTCCCCAGCCATATGGAACTGTGAGTCCATTAAACCTCTTTTCTTCATAAATTACCCAGTCTTGGGTATGTCTTTATCAGCAGCATGAGAACAGACTAATACACGGTACAAGTTGTGTTGCCTTAAAATAATTTAGGAGGTATGATCTAATCGGAGCACATAAAGAAGGTGATGTGAGATTCCGTTCAGGTTTGGTTCAAAGAAAACACTGTTCTGTAGGGGAGTCTTAATGGCCACTTAATTTTCTTCTCTATATTATGGTTTCTTCTAATGCATTTGTGGACTAACAGAGAACGATGTTGAACATTGTTGGCAAATGTTGTCAATAGCTGTAGGATGTTTATTTTTTTAAAAATATTTTTATATACCAATTGTAGGAAATGGAAACAAAAGTGTGTATGTATAAATACAATTAACAATTATTTGGAATCTTACTGCCCAGAGGAAAGCACTCCTGCTATTTTGGTATATAAATCTCCTCCCAGTTTCACAAGGCATTTAATTCATGACAATGAAGGGTTTCTTTCTTTCTTTTACATATTCAGTCCTTGCTAGCACTGATGAAAATGCTGACCCAAACAAGTGACACGTTACAGAACAAAAAGAGGTGTTTGGTAAGGCAGAGGAAAATAAAGTAGTGACTCCTTTAGTGTAGTAGAGTTATGCAAAAAGATAATCATCTTTTAGCAGATCCACTTTGTAACAGAAGTCTTTTTTTTTCTTGTAAATGTCTCACCCCATGACTTGATTAGGAAAGAGAAAACCCAAGTGGAAAACGGAATCTGGGGAATAGTGAAGAGGTGAGTGATCTAGGGAGTAACAGGGCATATGAGAGAAGAGGAGGAGGCCTGGCTTGTGTTCATATTCTTTGCCTCTAGGAATTCTCCATAAAAACTTGGAGGTGGTGATTCTCTGGCATTCTTTGATCTCTACTATGTGCCTGAAAAACTAATAATCAGGCTTTTCTTTTAATGGGCTAGACCTTCAGTTTATCCAAATATTAAGGGCTTAGCAAAGAGTAAGTATGTATTGTTTACAAAGTTAATTTATTCATCAAAAGGTACTTATCTAGTGCTTACTCTGTGTGAGTCACTGTGTTCATCACCAACACACAGACAAGATTTCTGCACAGGTAGAAGTTGCTGTCAAGTGGTTTGATATACAGGGAGAGGAGGAAGAGATAGCAAAGGCAACAGGAGGCATCACAGGCTAATTGAGATCATGCTGTATACACAGTCATGAACTGATTTTTTTCTTAATTTAACATAATATCATGAAAATCTTCTATGTTTCAACAAGCTCTTCATAAGCACTACTTCAGATGACTGCATCAAAATGCTTTATTTTAGGGATGTTTCATAATTTACACAACCATAACCAAAATGTCAGGCCATACGGTTGCTTCCAATTGTTTTTAGATTGCTTTGTTATGATAATGAATTCATTAATAATATTTCTGTTGCCTTCTTTGGCCACATTTTGAATCATTTTGGATCTAGAAGTTGGATGATTGGGCCAAAGGAAATAAATTTTTTTTTTTTAAAGTTTCTGATACACGTTGCCAGATTTCTTTCCTGGAAGGATTTGCTTCCATCTTTCACATATTCAGTCTTTGGGAGCACTGAATGGATTGGACCACTGAATTGTTTGGACTTGGTATATTGAACCAAAGTACGTTCTTTGCAGCAGTATTCAGAGTGACTAACGCCACAGTCGTTGTTTCTTCCCAGTCTCAAGCGCAGCCAGGGTTCTCCATGCAAAGTCAGCATCGCCCCCTAACATCCCCACTGTCAGTGATCTTTCAGCTAACTCATACACAATGTCTCTTCTCTGGGGGTACAAGGACATCTTTCCACCAATCTTAGCCCTTCTCTAAATCCGAGTAAGCAGGGGTCATTCTGGTGACTTGCCAGGTCAAAGAAGATACGCTTCATTGGGGAATTGATGTCTTCATAGAAAACTGCCAGCACTTTCTGGTTCAAAAAATAAAACAGTGAAAAATGTACCCCCACTTTTTTTTCTGGGAATACCGCTCCTTACAATATTTAAAAATTCTAAATAATTAAAATGCAACATATTCAACGTTACAATTACATTAAGCATCATTTAATCTTGGGTGATTTAGAAGGTACATATTAAAACATCCTCTTGTTCTCTCAGGCCTTAGACGTGTCAGTCACTCTACCTGTAACAGCCTTCCTTTCATTTGAAAAAAATCCTATTTGCTTTCCGAGACCCAGCTCTGTGCTCTCTCCAGGTGAACCAGTCTCTACCTCTTCTCCCTTCTCCCCTCTCCCTCTCTCCCTGTTTCCTTATTTATGGGACCTTAACCAAAGCTCCTCAGTCCAACCTCACTTCCAGTGTTCAGATCCTCTTTACCTCACCTTGCCAAGGGAATATTTAGCCCAAGCTTAGATAAAACCCACGAAAGGGACATTTTTTCTCCTTAAACAGTGTTCAGCCTTCAGAGTTTTGTTTGAGATTTCTAGAACTCATGGTGAAAAGAGGCAATACAGATGATTGGAAATGCAGGATTTCATGTCGGTAGAGAGTTGGAGACAGGGGTTCGGAGCCGAGGTGATGAGTTGACATTGTGACAAGTAGCTATGATAAATAGCTGATGTAGTGAGAAAGAAAGAATGAGGAGAGAACCACAATCGCCTTTGGAGGGCAGAGGAAAGGAAAAGGAACCTCAAAGAAGAAAGAGACTAAGAGAGGAAAAGATTAATCATTGTTCAGGAAGTCAAGAAAAGAGTTGCAAAAGAAGTCAAATAATGGCAATTGTTGCAGAGAATGAGCAGAAGGAACAAGATTAGGAAATTCTTCTGGATCAGATCTGCATAGTGTGACTTATTTATCTCGTTAGAAGTCATTTCTTAGAATATCACACATAATCATGTACACACTCAAAGGTCAGATCAAATTCTAAAGCCAGATATAAATGGAGTATTCTTTTCTGTGTGTTTGAAACTTGTGCATGTACCAGGCTTGATAACAATATGACTTCTCATCAAATACAAATATTTGAATATTAAAATCAGTGAACCTTGAGAGATAAAAGTCTATTATCGCTAGTAAGAGCAATATTGACATGATGAATATCCTTTTCTTTTTTTTCTTGTTTGAGACAGAATGTCATTCTTATGCCCAGGCTGGAGTGCAGTGGCATGATCTCAGCTCACTACAACCTCTGCCTCCTGGGTTCAAGTGATTCTTGTGCCTCAGCCTCCCAAGTAGCTGAGATTAAAGGCGTGGGCCACCACACCCAGCTAATTTTTGTAATTCTAGTAGAGACCGGGTTTTGCCATATTGCCCAGGCTAGTCTCAAACTCCTGATCTCAAGAAATTCTCCTGCCTCGGCCTCCCAAAGTGGTGGGATTACAGGCATGAGCCATCATGCCCAGCCAAGGCAATGAGTATTCTCAGTCCGCTTTTATACAAATGTTTCACCACATATTTTCACATTGTTTTAGTGGACTCCATAGTGTAGTGGTTTGACGTATGAATGTGCTTTTGGGAGAGTGGGTCCAAGTCTGTCACAGGTCGTCAACGTAAGGTTGTTGATGATTTCATTTTAATCCATCCTGGACATCTCTCCATATTGCAGAATCACTGACCATGAAATTTGGCAGAAGTGACAATTTTGTTCACTGCAGGGCTGGCACTAAAGGATACAGGATATTACAGATCAGAAGGAAAGGATTTTATTGCTGCTCCCTAGGAAAGCTCGGTGTTACCCGAAGTTATTTCCTGCAACCTCACTTATAAATCTGATCATCATGGCTAAATCACTTATTTTGTTTTATATGGATAAAAAAGTCGTTGACACAAGAGGCCTAAGGTAACCAGGAGGTATAATTTGAGGGATACGGAAAAGCATCCCTCAGAGGAAAAAAGAAGGCTCACTTCATTGGTCTCCCTCTAAAGCCTTAAAAGTCACACATTATTCACGTTTTGGGGTCGAGTTAAGGCGTTGACTCATGACCATGTTAATCTGATCAGTTAACGCTGGTGATAGCCTTCCCTTTGTCAACCTAAAATAATCAAAAGGCCCAGGATCCACTTAAAAGGGTATATTCACGCTCAAAATGTGAGGGCAGCTGTCCCAGACACATTGACATTAAAGAATGGATTAGTGCTACTCATGTGGGGAAAATGAAGATCGTTTATATAGACAAAAATTGAGGTGCTGACAGAATTACAACATTTTCCATACAAAGGCTAACATATAGATACAGGATGTGATTGGCTACAATTGATTACACTCTAAGGGAGTTGCTTAACCTTCTGTTATAGAGAGGTACCAGTCACAAGGGTCTCTATCACCAACATCATTGAGGCTAGGTTTGAATGAGGAACAGAGAGCCTGGTTCATCTGTAACAAGTTTGTTCAACCTTGTGGCCCAGGATGACTTTCAGTGCAGCCCAAAACAAATTTGTAAACTTTCTTAAAACATTGTGAGATTTTATTTTGCGCTTTTTTTTTTTTTCCAGCTCATCAACTATTGTTAGTATTAGTGTATTTTATGTGTGGCCCAAGACAATTCTTCTTCTTCCAATGTGGCCCAGGGAAGCCAAAAGATTGGACACCCCTGCTGTATAACATCTCACTCAACACAAAGGTCAGGAAGCCACAGTCATACCCCAAAGAAGAAAAACAACTATATTATGTGACTCAGTTTCCAGGGCTTAACTTTTCCCCTTGGCATAATAAATCTAGAAAGTCCTAAAGTTTTACTCTCTTTTTACTTTCTTTTTACTCTTTCCATGAAAGGGACAGAAGATAGGAACATTTTGATGGGAGGAAAGTTTGGGAAAGGCCCAGGGTTTGGCTGGGAAAGCTGTGAGCGATCAGGCAAAGGGTGTGGTGCAATTGGAGGGAGCAGGCACCAGGTTAGGGGAGCACAGTGATGCTGTTTGAAGAACATCCTTATCGCCTCATTGGTTTTCCTCTTTCACTGTATGTAATAGGCTTGTCCCATGGCAAAGAAGAATTGCTAAGAATAACCTTTTCCTTGGGCACAGAAAAAAAATACCACATTCCCTTTTATATATGGGAGCTAAGAAAGTTGATCTCATGGAGGTAGGGAGTGGAATGAAAGATACCAGAGGCTGGGAAGGGGATGTAGGGAGGGGGATGATGGCAGGTAGGTTAATGGTTACAAATGTACAGTTAGATAAAGGAATAAGTTTGTCTTTTTTGAAAAATAGAGACAGGATCTCACTCTGTCACCCAGACTGTAGTGCAGTGGCATGATCAGAGCTCACTCACTGCAGCATCAGACTCCTGGGCTCAAACAATCCTCCCATCCTGGCCTCTGGAATAGCTGGGACTACAGGTGCTCACCACCAAACTCAGCTAATTTTTAAAATTTTTGTAGAGATGGGATCTTGCTGTGTTGCCCAGACTGGTCTCAAACTCCTGGCCTCAAGTGATCCTCTTGCCTTGGTATCCCGAAGTGCTGGGATTATAGGCATGAGCCACCCTTCTGGGCCTAAGGAATAAGTTCTACTATTCAATTACAGAGTAGAGTGATCATAGTTAACAATAATACATTGTTTATTTCAAAACAGCTAGAAGAGAGGACATGAAATATTTCCAACACAGAGAAATGATAGATACTCAAGGTGATGAATGTTCCAAATGCCCCCACTTCATCATTCACAGTCCATGCATGCAACAAAATATCACATCTACCCGTAAGCACCTACAGATATTTGTATCAATAAAATTTAAAAAAAATTAAAAATGGATAAACTTTCCTGCATTTACAGACAGTGGGGCAAGCTTTGACAGAAGCCTGGCCAAATATTCAAATATTCAAATACAACCTCTCTCACTGGAAAATTGTAAAATTTGGGAACGTTCATTGCTAACATTCTTTGAGTTTCTTTCATTTGTTAAATTGGCATATCTTCCTCAGAATGTTGTTCTAGGGTTCAAATGCAATCCTAGGTATTAAATACGACCATCTGTGTAATGACTGACACGGATCAATGCTCTTTTTCTTTCCTTTTCACCCCAAGCTGCCTCTCCTAGTAACAAAGAAGAGAACACATGGAGGCTGAGGGAAAATACCAATGATGTCACTTTTCTCTGTCCTGCTCCTGCTGAAGATCCTCTCCTTGGCTGTTTTGTTTGTGTGTTTCTGTAGGGTCCAGCCCCATTTGGGAGGGGCTCCCTCTGCCAGAGGCATGGCATATGACACCTGTGCAGGTTTCCAGGGCATGAGACCTGTGCAGGTTTCCAGGACATGAGACCTGTGCTTCAAAGAGTCTGGGCTTGGTTGAATCCTCTCCTATTGTCACCTAAATACACCTAAATATTCTTAGTAAGTTTTGAAATAGGGGCCTGGCATTTTCATTTTGGTTTGGATTCAAAAATTATGTAACTGGTCCAGACCAGAGGGCATTCATTCAGTGGCATATTCCTGTTCTATATACAAGTGCAGGCATGTTTCCCCCCTGCTTTTCAAAGAGATGAACCACTCGAAGGTGATGGCTAGGCCAGCTGCCTGCTGTGGGGAGGATGAGGGGGTAAAATGGAAGAGACTCTTGGGAAATCCTTTTTCTGGTGTGAAAGAATAAAAAAACAATGAAAGAAACATCCTTTCACTAAGGTTTACTTGGTCAATGAAAGCATTGTGGGAAGTCATCATGACTATTTAACTATATTCCTCCTCTACTTTACATTACATGTTTGGAGCCTTAAAATATACATATTCACATATCCTGAAACACAAACCAAATAATACAGCTGCCAAAGGATTTGGATATTTTAGGACACATTTGTTTCTCTTACATTTTGTTGATGTCTAAACACAGACCTTTGAAGTGAAAATTTCCTCGCCTAACTTAATTTATTCACATCTTTACATTGACTATCTGGTTGGTTTTTATGACGACTTATGCTGAAGCTTTGTTTCCAACCTCCAAAAGCAAAGATCAAGACCCCTGTCGAGGATTTTCACTGGAGAGAAAAGATGTGGGTGATTTTAATCAACTTGGTGATTTATTTTGTTTTACCAGGAAATTGCTTCCTGACAAGAATTTGCAAAGAATAGAAATCACTGTGCTTGCCACGTTGGCGACATCTAATGCGAGTCCATGATTTGAGTCAACATGGAAGCCAATGTTCAGTGAGGAAGGCCAGCGTCAAAACTAACCCTCGTGAACCAATTTGACACAGCTGATGTGTTCGTGTAGTGACCTTGAAAGCAATCGTGTTCTGAAATACAAGGAAATGCTTTGTCAGAGACTCTTCATCTTCTGTCTGGAGAAGTTTTCAAAGACCTTGAATAGCAAGAAAATGGCATCAAGATAACTGTGAACACAGGAGCCTCTGCGGATACACAGCTCTCCTTGTGTCTCAGTGACACTGTCAGTCAAAGACCCACAGGGGTTGGTGCTGCAGGAAGAGATGGAAATGGGACTTGGCACTGTTTAACCTCCGCCCCTACCACCACCATGGCTTATCACCTATACAGAGGAGTTCAGCATTGAAGAAAAGGAAAAGAAGCAGATGAAAAGATTTGATTTTGATATTCTCCTAGATTTCTGACGAGACTCGGGTTGAAATGCCAAATTACCATGTGAAAACCCAGTGGCAGGGTACTGTCTTCTAATTTAAAGCAAAACAAGAAAAAGTGCCACCCTTTACCACGGTTCAGAAAACCTTGGAAAATGGTATCATAAACCAAAGAAGTCTGGATAAGCATCTAAAATTTTAATTAAATGAATAAGCAGACATGAAAGGATGGTACAAAGGATAAACTGCCATTTAATTGCCTGGTGTTATTATTATTAATTAAAATCAATTAAACTTCCATGTGAGGCTTGTGTCCTTTTCTGAGAAATATGCAAATCGTTCTTAGATATAGTACTTAATTGGAAGATAGAAGTAGTTTTTATCAGGGAAGGAAGACAAACCGGGATTGACTGGGAACCAGGGAAACAGGAGTACTGTGAAATGCAGAAAAACGTGATGATGGCTAAAGTAAATTCCCTGAAAACTAAAACAAACCCAAAAGCAAAAAACAAAATTTCATTTCTAATTTAAAAGGGGGAAAAGTTTTGCATTGGAATGCTGACAAACCAACAGGAGGCTATCAACTGGTTTGGAAAATGGAAGGCAAAGTTAGTACCATGTTGCTAGGCAACAGATTTCTAAGCCCTGTTCTCCTCATTTCTTAAAGGACTGGTGCAATGTTTTGGTTTTGCAAATACTATCTATTTATTGACTTATTCATTGTGAATTAGAATGACTGGTCTCAGAATAAGACTGGCTAAGCCAGAAAAAGCACAAATGCAGTCAATTAGAATATGATTAGGAAGTCAAAAGTTGGGCACGTCATAAGGCATTTACTCTGCGGGATGAAATGATGGTTCTCCAATGCTACTCAGACAAAAGGGGACTGGGCGTGACCAAGATGATTCCTAACTAGAGAGCTTCAGTTCTAATGGAATTATAGATAATCAACAAAAATTTACTTTGAAAAGAAAAATGAATGACCCGAGATGAATGGCAGAGAGGCTGACAGGGAAGAAAGGAAAGGGTTGCCCTTTGGAAGAGGATCTGGGATGTGCGCTCCAGGGTCATGGCCCACAGGAGGCTGTCCTCGTAGGTCGGCACTTCACAAACACGCAAGATTGGTCAGTGCCAGTTCTCAGGTGCTGCCTTCAAACCCCATGACAAAGGGGGCTGCGAGGGGTCAGATAAGATGTGGCCTGATGGTTTAGCAAACAGGTCTGACTGAACGAGATGGAATCTGTGGCCTTTGAGATGAAAGCTCCTCTGGGTCTCTCTCATAACAGAGCTACTTCATCAACTTTCCTAATGTGGAATCAGACTCACAGCTAGAGGGAGGGAAAGAAAACACTTTGGGAGCTTGAGAAAAAGGGGAGGATTTGATTAATGTATAGCTAGGGAGTGAACCAGTTCTCAGGGAAAAGAATCTTTGATCAATGGTATGGAGAAGCAGCTTTCAAATCTCCCAGACTCCAGCCACTTAAAACGGAACAAAAAGAAGCAAATTCAGAGCACAGCTGTTGTTATTTAAAAACAAAATCAAAAAGAAAGAAGAGAAGGGGAAAAAATCACAGCGAAATATCATCTCAAATGGATTTCCTGGAATAGCAACAAATGAATAATGTGCATCAAAATTCACCTCAAAACTGGAGGAGTGCTGTGTAGGCCACTGTGCTGGAATATATTCAGGTCTTCTGAGAGAGAATTTGTGCGTATTTACTATTGGCCATCTTTTCCTATAGCAGTGCCTGTGTCTGTGCTAAAAAAAAAAAAAAAAAAAGCAACCTGACCTATCAAACATTAAGAAGAAAACTAGATCTTATCGGGGCCTACTGTGTGCAAGACACTCTCACTTGGGTTATCTGATTTCAACAGTAATTATTTTTTTCTGGGAAATCAAACTGTATGAAGTTGCTGAGTGAAAAATAGGGGTTTTCTGTTCTTCCATTAGCAACTGATGGGCAGACGCGTTAGAGAGCGGTGAACAATCATTTCATCTCACAGTCTCGAAGGGCACGTTTATCCCGATAACCTATGGAAATCAAATGTCAGCTTTCATGTCAGCTCTTTCTTGAAACACGTTTTCCCTCTTTACTTATTTATTTTTTTCAGTTTAACAGCCAGGCATTAATTTAAACATTTTTGACTGTTTGACTTTTCTCTTCCAATCCTCTCTATGAAGTAGTGCACATATTGGCAGAATTTTTTTTTTTTGACTATTGGTGGTTTCACTTCAGATGAGGTGTAGAGTTCAGGAATCCAGGTTCCTGTCACTCCTTTCACTGTGTGAGCCATCCATGGCTAGCTGCTAAAATGTCTGTGGTGGCTGCTTTTCTCTAACTTTTTACTACCGCTTGCTGTGTGTCTGGTTGAATTACCATCGCTACTCTCAAAACTGTTTTTTCTTTTTTCTTTTGAGAGAGAGTATCGCTCTGTTGCCTGGGTTGGAGTGCAGTGGCACAATCTCAACTCACTGCAACCTCCGCCTCCTGGGTTCAAGGTATTCTCCTGCCTCCGCCTCCCAAGTAGCTGGGATTACAGGGGCCCACCACCATTTCCAGCTAACTTTTTGTATATTTTCAGTAGAGATGGGATTTCACTATGTTGGCCAGGCTGGTCTCAAACTCCTGACCTTGTGATCTGCCTGCCTCGGCCTCCCAAAATGCTGGGATTATAGGCGTGAGCCACTGTACCCAGCCCTCAAAACTTTTAATGTGCTTCAAAGTTCTCCAGCAAAATTGCATAATATTTGGCAGGTCATTCAGAAAAAAGAACGCTGTCTATATTGCTACATACCTGTCTAGTGAAATAAATCCGAATCTTAATCAGGAGAGCTGTCACATTGGAGAGCTGTCTGTGATAAGAACTTAGCCATCACCAATTCTCTATCACCACTTGCCTTTCTAGACGTCTGATCTGTAGGCTATGTTAGGCTAAGTGCAAATACTAGGGAGAATGTAGTTGTAGTAACTAGTCCAATCACAGCCGCTAGTCACAGCCAGCCACAGAGTGTGACGGCAGAGGTGTGGTGACAGCACTCTACTCAATTAGAATTTCCACGACCCTCTCCTTGAAGCAGGTTCCCCAGTCTGAGTCCAGGAGAGTCCCTGTGTTCATAGAACCTCTTTGGTGCAGAATTTGTAGACAGAGTCCAGATTTCACATTAACTACCCTGTGCTACACCAGATCTCAGTTCTGTTGACTTTTAGATGTGATCTCTGGTCCATGCCGGTCAGCGTCTCCCTAAGGACTTTCATATGGTTTTCTTCTCTGTTTCCTGGGGCCTGGCTTGTCAGTGCACTGCTGAGAGGGCATCAATCATTGACAGCTCCCAGTCTTTTATCACCAGTGAGGATCTTTGACTGTGTGAAGGGGCTCTGGTTCATAACCAAATGTATTGATCAGAGCCTGCTGGAGTCTGGGCTTAATGTGTATGCCGAAATGGAGTTTACCATTAAGTGTGGAGCTAAATAGTTCATTTTCTTCTGTGGGATAGAATAAAATTGCTCAAAGAAGCACTTGGGATTGAAGATCACAATAGCTGAAAAGCTAAGGAAGAAAAAAAATTAGGTTTTTCAGAATTGATTACAATATTTCTAAAGATATTCTTTATCTTTTGACAAAATCAAACTTTCCATTTGGACTTGGCAGTGTTAGCTTTTAGTGAAACCTATTTTTATGGTTCTTTCTGATTAATGGAAAGGAGTCATTTTCTTTTTCTTCACTGTAATAAAAATCAAGCTGTCTTACGGTCCCCCTTTGAAACAGAAATTAAGGGATGATTTGAACAGAATATTAATACTGCTCTTTTCAACTTTGGGGTTTTACCTTGTCTTAATAAACCAAATTTTAAACTGATCTTCTCTCTAGAACACAATCTTCATTTTATGTCTATGTAAGTGTTTATGACAGAACTCGATCACAATCTTTCCTACGTCCCTTCCTATGTACAGAGAGCAGAGAGAAGAAAGGCCGCAGCTCATTATTTTGTGCAGTGTGTGTGCTTGAACGGGCCAGACAGAATGTGAGATGAGATGAATCTGAGCATCTCAATAATTTTATAGTAGCTATTGTCACAGTTGAGAATTCCTGGGGCATAATTTTTAATTCAAGAATACAGAATAGATTTCTCTCTCTAACAAATGATTTCTCAGGTTCCAATAAGGCTTTTTAGAATCAAACCATGATCTAAGAACACAAGGTAGTATCCTTTACTATACATTGATTTAATGTAATCCCATCCTACAGGAAATCTTAACACTTCTGCCAATCATGATGTCTTCCAGCAGCTCTGAGGCCCCTCTGAATCCTTAGAGGGCATCAGAATTATTTTAATGGCTAGAGCTTAAAATCTGATCATTCTGATCATTCGAGGATTTTTCTGCCACCATATTTGCACCAATGTAACCCACTAAAATGTTATTTCTCAATCTTTTTTTCATTATTAATCCCCCACCCCATTGGTACCCTTTAAAATTACTTTTTTACCCCAACTGTTCCCCTTTCCATGAAATTTTAATACCACAGACATACTGTGTATCTGTTTGTGTGACGTGGTCCTCCATGTAGCCACAAATCATAATAGCCAAGATTTTTTTTTTTTGCCTCCCAGGAACCATTTTTCATTCCCCTGGGGTGATAGTGCACCCCAACTTTAAATGCATGCACTAAAATATGCATATGAAACACTCTACTACCAAGTAAATATTACATTTTATTTCCTTAATACACTACATGTGACTGAAGCCTTTTGAAATAATTGGCTACTGATTGCAATGTACTTTTTAAAAAAACATTTATTTCTATAGGTCTTTGGGGAACAAACCATATTTGGTTACATGAGTAAGTTCTTTAGTTCAATGAGTTGTGAGATTTTGGTGCACCCATCACCTGAGCAGTATACACCGAACCTAATTTGTAGTCTTTTATTTGTCACCCCACTCCCACCCTTTCCCCCATGTCCCCAAAGTCCATTATATCATTCTTAAGCCTTTGTGTCCTCATAGTTCAACTCCCACTTATGAGTGAGAACATACGATATTTGGTTTTCCATTCCTGAGTTACTTCACTTAGAATAATAGTGTCCAGTTCCAACCAGGTTGCTGTGAATGCCATTAATTTGTTCCTTTTTATGGCTGAGTGGTCCATTGTGTGTGTGTGTGTGTGTGTGTGTGCACATGTATCTCACAATTTCTTTATCCACTTGTTGATTGACGGGCATTTGGGCTGGTTCCATATTTTTGCAATTGTGAATTGTGCCGCTATAAACATGTGTGTGCAAGTATCTTTTCCATATAACGACTTCTTTTCCTCTGGGTAGATACTCAGTAGTAGGATTGCCAGATAAAGTGGTTGTTCTACTTTTAGTTCTTTAAGGAACCTCCACAGTTTTCCAGAGTGGTTGTACTAGTTTACATTCCCACCAGCAGTGTAGAAGTGTTCCCTTTTCAGCATATCCACAGTAACATCGAATTTTAAAAAATTTTTTGATTATGACCATTTTTGCAAGAGTAAGGGGGTATCTCATTGTGGTTTACAAATGGCCGACAAACATGAAAAAATGCTCAACATCACTAATGATCAGGGAAATGCAAATCAAAACCACAATGTGATTGCAATATACTTTCAATGTTTTGCATGAAAATAAGTTGCGATTAAGGTTCATATGTTGTATGTGCATCTCCTGCTGGTAATGTCAACCCTGCAGCTGCTGGGCTGATGAGGGAGTGAGGATATAGTTGGACCCAAGCTGGACATCAGTTCTTGGCCTACATTGAATCATCAGAATTTAACTGTATCCACTGTGGAAGTGAAAGTGACTTCAGCTAAGTGTAATGTGCACACTGTACTCTATTTTGTAGAGTTTTCACCATGGCTTCAAGGTAAAAAGATTTTTCTCCTTCTCTACCCTCCACCTAAACTTTTCAGCTTGATCCCGACACCTTCAACTATAAAGATGCAGTTTCTCTTTTTCCACTTCACTTCTGCAACACTGAGTTTTGGTATCAAAGAGGGCAAATACGAAAAAAAAAAAAAAGGAATAAAAAAGGTGGTAGAGAAAGTGAGGAAAAAGAGAAGAAAAAATAGGAGGAGACACTAGGAAAGGCATCATGAAGTGTCTGATGAGAGGTGGGTGGATGGGAAGAGGAAGAAGAGTTTCACTGTGGTCTGGGGATTGTTCTATGATTCACAACATCTTTCCCCAAAACCTTTGCTGATCAACATCCTCCTTTTACAATGGGGGACAGAGATAATGAAGAAGGTGTTACAGGAAAGGCACCCAAATTCAGACCCCAAGAGAGGGTTCTTGGATCTCATGCAAGAAAGAATTCAAGGTGAGTCCATACAGTAAGTGAAAGCAAGTTTATTAAGAAAGTAAAAGAATAAAAGAATGGCTACTCCATAGACAGAGCAGTCCTGAGGGCTGCTGGTTGCCCATTTTTATGGTTACGTCTTGATGATATGCTAAACAAGGGGTGTATTATTCATGCCTCCCCTTTTTAAACCATTTGGGTAACTTCCTGATGTTGCCATGGCATCTATAAACTGTCATCGCACTGATGGAAGTGTAGCAGTGAGGATGACCAGAGGTCACTCTCATGACCATATTGGTTTTGGTGGGTTTTGGCTGGCTTCTTTACTGCAGCCTATTTTATCAGCAAGGTCTTTGTGACCTCTATCTTGTTCTGACCTCCTATCTCATCCTGTGACTTAGAATGCCTTAACCATCTGGGGATGCAGCCCAGTAGGTCTCAGCCTCATTTTACCCAGCCCCTACTCCAGATAGAGTTGCTCTGGTTCACACGCCTCTGACAAAGGTACGGAAGCTTCAGTGACTTGCTCATGTTTACATAGCTACTAATCAACAGAACCAGGATTCAAACGCAGGAACCCAGGGAGCCTGTGTTCATCACCATGTGCCTCTGCCTTTACACCAAGAACCCAACAAAGCCCCACCCTCTCCAAATTCCCCAGTACTGAGTGCTATTGCCTGAAGCAGCGTTTATCAAATTGTTCCTTAGCAGGGCTCTTGAATACAGTTTCAAAGAATACTCCAAGGATTTCATTTAAAATGCAGATTCCCATGCTCAATGCTAGAGAGAAGTAGATAAAGAGCCTGGAAACCTGTCATTTTAATGAGCACTCCCAGTGGTCTTCAGTGTCTTCAGGTGGCCTTTGTACACCCACTTCTCAGTTCCACTTCACTCAGAGCTGCTCCATTTTGTGTGTTGCATTGTTAGGTTTCTGCCCAAGATTCCCTTTAAGGAGAAGCCTATTCAGCCTCCATGAGTCAGAAATCCACTGGTCTGGCTGGGCACGGTGGCTCATGCCTGTAACCCCAGCACTTTGGGAGGCCGAAGCGGGTGGATCACTTGAGGTCAGGAGTCTGAGACCAGCCTGACCAACACGGTGAAACTCTGTCTTTACTGAAAATATAGAAAATTAGCACATGCCTGTGCTAATGGTGGCACATGCCTGTAATCCCAGCAACTTGGGAGTCTGAGGCAGGAGAGTCGCTTGAACCTAGGAGGCAGAGGTTGTAGTGAGCTGAGATCGTGCCACTGCACTCCAGCCTGGGCAACAACAGTGAAACTCTGTCAGAAAGAAAGAAAGGACAAAAGGAAGAAAGAAAGAAAGAAAGAAAAAAAGAAAGAAAGAAAGAAAGAAAGAAAGAAAGAAAGAAAGAAAGAAAGAAAGAAAGAAAGAAAGAAAAGAAAGAAAGAAAGAAAAAATCAATCCACTGGTCTTACTCTTTCCACACCTGGGAGTCACCATGCTCTTTTTGGGAACACTATGGCAAATCACCTTTCATTAAAAAATTGCCAACAGTCTTAAGTACAGAAACATGAGCATAATGTATATATCTTACTTGTATTATTTTATTTGTATCCTACCTTATTAAGCTAATTACTGAAATTCATGCAATACAATAATATTTAAAAAGTGAAGAATGCACTATAAAAGAAAAAATCAGGCTGGAAAACTAAGTTAAAGGTGGGCTATATTTACACAGAACACATGCAATTCCATATACTTGCTAGACCTGAGTAAATTGGCCTGTGAACTTTCTAGCAGGTGAAAAGAGGGAGAGTGATCAGTGTTCTGATTCTTTTCGATAAGCCATTTTCCCAGGAGTACAACCATTCCTGTGATCATGACCCGAGAGAAATCGTCCACCCTGAAACACATCGTATGATGCTCTGGTGGCATCTTCACAGTAAACCCAATCATGAGGTTCATTTGTTGCTTCATATACCTCCCTTTGTGCGATTTGATGGTACTGTGGCAAAGCCAATTCAGCAACTGTAACTTGGTGAAGGGCCAAAATGAGAAAGTCCAGGTGCTCAGTTCTCCAAAAGTCATGTTATGGTTTGAATGTTTGTCCCCTCCCAAACTCATGTTGAAATTTAGTCCCCAGTATGGCAGTAGAGAGGTGGAGACTTTAACAGGTGATTGGGTCATGAAGGTTCTGATTAATTGATTAATGGATTAATGGGTTAATAGATTAATGGGTTTTCAAGGGAGGGGAACTGGTGGCTTCATAAGAAGAAGGAAGAGGAACGTGAGCCAACACCCTCACCTGTGCTGCCTGGAGACTCTGCAGAGAGTCTGCATCAGCAAGAAGGCCCCCACCAGACTCAGCCCCTTAACACCAGACTTCTCAATCTTCATAACTATAAGAAATAAATTCCTTTTTAAAATAAGTTACCAGTTTCAGATATTCTCTTATAAGCAACAGAAAACTGAGACACCAAGGATGCATTTTAAAGCATCTAGAATTTAGGACAGGGGTTGGCAAACTATGGCCTGTGAGTTAAATATCATTTTTTAAAAAAATAAGTGGTGTAAAAAAAGAATATTTCATAATGTATGAGAATTATATAAAATTCAAATTTCTGTTGTCTGTAAGTAAAGTTTTGTTGGCATACATCACATTCTTTTATTTTAATGTCTACGCCTGCATTTTTGCTACAACAGCAGAGTTGAACAGGTGAGGCAGAAACCACGTGGCCCACAAAGGCTAACGTTTTTACTATCTGGTCTTTACAGATAAAATTTACTCCTGCTTTAGATGACTGAGAAGGGGATAAACTACATACCGTTCAGCCTTGTTTTTCTCAACTGACCTTCACTTACTACTGAGAGGCAATGAGTTAAAAGCCACAGTCCCTGAACAGTGTTTAGAATATGCATGTGCTATTTTTCCTCTCTTGAGGTAGACACATATTTTTAAAGAGTCAGCTGAGCTGTGTGCAAGACACCCCTCCTCTTCTAAAAATTGCAAAGCTTAATGGGAGCATGCTATATATTTATGATATAAAACCACAGCCATGAACACACATATACATGAGAAAAGAAACAGGCTGTTGAACCAGCGGGATCCTCAGTTATCTGATCATTTGCTATTTGTTCTTCTATTTTGTCATCTTCCAGTGGTATTCTAACAGACACGTGGGAGCAAACACCAAGGGTGTAAGAAAAATATATGTTGGAAAACCAGCTTGACGGTCATTAACTCAATATTCTTCCTAGGACTTGTTTGTGTCTGACATCCTTGGATTTTATTTGCAGGATATTTTGACACGGCTTATGGAGCACTATTGTTTTATGGGAACAGTTTGAGAATAACAAGTTCAAAACAGAAATGGACTCTTAACTCCTTTATTGCAAGACAGGGCTCTGAAATTTTATGGGGACAGGAGAATCTACTCAATTACTAACCAACAACTTTATAATCTTATCACAATAATGAATTTTACACAATCTAGTTGCCTGCAGATATCTGTTCCTAAAAGTATAAAATGTAAACATCACTAACAAGCCTGTTTTGGTTTCATTAAAGTAAGCATATACCAGTCACCTGAGCAATATGGACTGGTGTGACAATAAAATTCTTAGGAAGTTCTCTTTTTAATATAGTAGATTAGAAAACTTGGGTAGGGTATTTGCTCCCTAATAATGCTTCAAAGGTATAGAGCAAGCTGTCCTGGATTCAGCTGTCAATCTGTGCTTAGAAATGTCACCAATAATTTGTAGCCTGGAAGTGCTTGACTTGTGGACCCCTGGTGCTAATTGGATCCACTGATTTCTGTAAAATCCCTGCCTGTCATCAGCTCAGTAGTAGGTATGGTATTGAAACTCTAATGAACCCAGGACTAACTTTAAATAGCCACTGATTTTTAAAAAAATGTTATTACCGGGCCACAAGTTTGGATTTTTAGGGAGGGAACCTTATTCTTTTATAGCCTCTATATAATCTTTGATTAGGATCTAAGCTGTTTAAGAAGGAGGTCAAGTTTTATCCTGGAGGACACCCTATTCTTGTAGAAAAGGTTGTTGAAATTTCGGAACTCCATCAGGTAGAGCTTGCTTAGAAACTGCAGAGAAAATGAATCCTGAATTCTTGTTAGCTAGGCACTGACTTGCTTCACAGCAGCAATAGAAAAATTCATTTCAGGAATGAGGAATCCATTTCAGGAGTCCAGTGAAGTGGATTGACCTGAGTGGGTGACCTGAAACCGCATTGCTGCCTGCATAGTTTAACTTTGGTCGCTATTTTCTTTGGTGCTGCAATTTTGGAGCAGAAATCGCTTGCAAATCTGTTTTACATCACAATGGGAGGTCTTCTCCTCTAAAAGAAGTGACTATCCTGGGTGACAGGGTACTGTCCTCTGGGAGAAACAGGAATACATTTGGAGGGGCTCCAGTAAGCATCGTTGTTCTTTGGTACCTACCAGTGTCCTCTTCTCAGCAGGACACTCCCAGGAGCTGTTTGCCATGAAGGGGACCAGGCTGCTCCAACTGCAGTCTGTCACCCCCTCCAGTTGGACTGGAGAGGCCTGTGGAAGCAGCTGGGGTCTTGGTTGGAATATGCTCCTCATGCTAGCTAGGTCAGAACATTTCTGTTACATTCTTCTGTTTAGCTTGATGGATGGAATACAAAATGCCCCCTTCCCCACACCTGCCTCTTCACACACCTGAAAATCCCACGAGGAGCCCTACGTTATGAAATGTGTGCTTACTGCAAAGTGGCGTTTGCTTTCACCGCAATGAAAACCTTGGGTGTCCACGTGGAAAACGCACCGTATCCCACTACACTGTTTGCCAAAATTAGCAATTTATGATGCTATTCCCGTAAACTGATGTCCAACTGCTATCAACTGGAGTAATTTCACCGATGTGATTCCTGTTCTTGGAGTCCTAGGGCCGTAGCTGCTGCGGCTTCCACCCACGCACCAAAATAGACTAGGGAGGAAGGATGTGTTAAGTCATGCGGCCGGGCCCAGTCATCTGACCCTGGCGGGTGTTCCCTCCGGAATGGCTTTCTGATGCCCCAACTCGTCGGATTTGAATGATGCCAGCACAGGACTGTGGCTTCTTCCTGTAAGAGTTGATAACATAGTCTCTTCCTGGTTTCAGCATTTTTTTTACCCCCATTTCTTGATTTATTCAATCCTTCCTGAGAATGGCCAAGCCAGCCCTCTGCTTATGGGACCCTAACTTCTGCTTTCCATATTTTCCAAGATTATTCATCAGCTAGATGTGGGGCATCTTAAATCTCTCTTAAGTCATCCTTTTGGTAAGCTCTGCTTAGGATTCCTTTGTGAAGTGAGTTGTCCTTCGTCTTCCTTATTTTGTTGCTACATATTCATAAATTCTCTTTACTTTTTCTCTGCCTCATCATTCTTTTAATTTTTAGTTTATTATAAGTACACAGTAGGTGTATCTATTTATGGGGTACATGAGATATTTTGATACAGGCACCCAATGCATAATAATCACATCAGGGTAAATGGGTATCCATCACCTCAAGCATTTATCATTTCTCTGTGTTACAAACATTCCACTTATACTCTTTTACTTGTTTTAAAGTGTACAATAAATTATTGTTGGCTGCAGTCACCCTGTTTGTGCTATAAAATACTGGATCTTATTCATTCTCTTAACTATATTTTAGTACCTATTAACCATCCCCACTCCCCTTGCACCCCTTACCTTTCTCAGCCTCTGGTAATCATCATTCTATTCTCTATCTCCATGAGTTCAATTGTTTTAACGTTTAGATTTCATGAATGAGTGAGAACGTGTGAAGTTAGTGCTTCTGTGCCTTTAGCCTTTTCATTCTTCATGCTATGGATATGTCAACATGAGAGAGAGGGAAATGGGAAGAAAGAGGAGGTGCGGACTATGGGGAGCCCCTCACTAGGGCACTAGGAGCAAATGTTTGGTCTCAGGGCTGACTTGGAGTCAGAGGATGCCAAAATAGAGAAGAGACTGTCTGGAGATGTTGGTTTTCCCAGACTTGAGATGAGAACTATGAAACCAAAAGGCAGGCACTGGAAATCCTGCCACCTGCCATTTTTTTGGATCCCACTGCTGGCCTGAATTTTTAGCTTGAACCAGTTTCCTTTCAGGCAACTCATTTTTTTTCTCTATTCTCACCATGGCAGCATTTCTCTCCCATAACCACAGACCATCAGATTAGGGCTGGAGGGTACTCCAGAGACCATCTCCTGCAACCCTCTAAAATTAGATGGGAAGAATCTGGTCCCAGAGGGGTGATGACTTCTTCAAGGTCACACAGCAGGCTGGTGGAGAAGCTGAGACTAGATGCCCATCTATTGGATTCCAGGCCAAAGCTGTCTTCTCTAATGGATAGCTGGTTCAATCTGTGGAATTCGGGAAAAGGTAACTTCTGCTGTAGCAGCTGCCTCCACGTGTGCTCCGAGAGTAATGGTGTGCATCAATTTGCCAGAGAAAAATGGCAAGGGATAGAATTCACAGCACTGAGAGAAGAAATGTCAGATAAACCTTCAATTAGACTTACTCTTCTGTAGGAAAACTGAAATTAACATAGCACATAACACCAAATTAAGTGATTTGACTTGGAAGCTACAGTCATCTACATCTTTTGGGTTTTCTCCCTTCATAAATTAAGGTGCTTTTCTTTCTTTTTTTAAATAATAAAGAGTAAAATTTTGAGACAGGTTTTCTAGGCATTATTTCATCATTCAAAGTTTTTTAAAATCTATAATCCCTGAACCAGGCAATAAATAATTTGTAATTATAATTTGGAATTTGCAATAAAGTATTTTAAGGAGATCCTATGGCAGGCAATGGATATGACTAGTAATAAGGTGATAGCCTCTGGTTGTAAAGTCCTGTGCCTCTGTTACTGTTTACAATCTGCCCTTGAGCTGTCCGGTGGTATATTATTGACTCATTTTTTTTTTTTCATTGACATGTGCATGTGTGAATAGAGTGCTAAAAAACTTTGGTGTTCTGGGCTGGGTGCAGTGGTTCATGCCTGTAATCCCAGCACTCTGGGAAGCCAAGATGGGCGGATCACCTGAGGTCAGGAGTTCAAGGCCAGCCTGGGCAACATGGTGAAACCCCATCTCTACTAAAAAATACAAAAATTAGCCGGGTGTGGTGGTGGTACCTGTAATCCCAGCTACTAAGGGGGCTGAGGCAGGAGAATTGCTTGAACACAGGAGGTGGAGGCTGCAGTGAGCTGAGATTGCACCACTGTACTCCAGCCTGGGTGACAGAGCAAGACTCCATCTAAAAAAATTTAGTGTTCCGGATATGGAGACTCCTCTCAAACATAAATGAGCTTTTCTCATGATTAATGATGTAATTTACCAATTATTAACCCTAAAGTGCTATCCACTACTGTCAGTGAGTCCAAATAAAGGTGGGGAAAGGTACGTATCTTCTATTTTGGTCCTGAGCACTTGAAACTAAGAACTGAATCTGTTTCTCATGTCATACAATGTAAAAAGAAAGAATGGAAAGCAACTAAAAATGTCCCCAAAGATCTATATGGCTTTATATTCCAGCTTTACTTGCTGTGGCATTAAAATACAACTTCTAAAGTGATTGTAAGGCTGAGTGTGATGGCTCACATCTGTAATCCCAACATTTTAGGAGACTGAGGTGGGAGGATGGCTTGAGTCTAGGAGTTCAAGACCAGCCTGGGCAATATAGCAACACTCCATCTCTAAAAATAAATAAATAAATATCTGGACATGATGCTGCACACCTGTAGTCTCAGCTACTGGGGGGTGATGGTGAGGGGCAGGGCTGAGGTGGGAGGATCACTTGAGCCCAGGAGTTTGAGACTGCAGTAAGCTACGATCACACCACTGCACTCTTGCCTGGGCAACACAGTGAAACCCTGTCTCTAAAATACAATACAATATAATACAATAAAAATAAAAATAAAAATAAAATAAAGTGATTGTATATTGTCAATGTCCTCTGCCTAGGAAATCAGAAATCTAGAAAGCAGATTGGAGCAAGCATCCACACAAGAAGTGTCCCACAATTATAGTGGAATGATGACCAAGGGATAGGACAGCATGGTGAGTTCACCTGAGAGGGGGAAGTTCTTTCTAGATACTTCACATGATTGGAACTGAATTGATATGTGTGTGTCATTTTTTACCTTTGTGTGTCTCAATGCTTAACAGGTGTGTGCATACTCAAGTAAGCTTTGTTTTAGTTGCACTCTTCCTTGAGAAGCCAAATCTTTAGTTTGAACAATATCCTTGTGAAGCAGGACATTTTCCCTGACCCCTTCTTGCGCAGGAACTGCAGTGTAGGTGCTGTAGCTAGCCAGCCACTTTGGCGCCTTCAGGGGCAAACTTCATTCCCTCAAACCCACTGTGCTCAACCCTCCTGGGAGGGAGCACACAAGTGAGTGGGTGCAGGAGCCAGGGCAAGTGCTGTTGGGTAATGGCAGAAATGGACTTCATACCAGCCCTGCAACAGCATCTAAGGGGGTTCCCACAATGCCTGAAGTCCCAGAGGGCATGTATTACAGAGCTCTTTTAGCTCTTCCATCCGCAGATGGTTTAAGTATTAACAGCTCGGTGTGACAGCCTTTTGCACCCGCACCTGTGGTACCTGAGCTCTTGTTCAGTGTCCAGGAAAAATCAAGTCACATGAATCAATTGAAGGGTGGTGAATGTGGAGGCTTTTTTTGCTGATAATAGTGGCTCTCAGTGGGAAGAAGAGCTGGAAAGGGGATGGAGCGGGAAGGTATTCTACCCCCGGAGCTACACCGTCAAGCTGTCCTTCTGAAGTCAAGCCGTTTCTCCTGGACTGTAGTCTCTGACATCCAGCTGCTTCTCCTCTTCGCTTTTCTGCTGCCAGAGCTTTGGGTTTTTATGGACACAGGATGCAGGATGGGGTGGGCCATGGGTGGTTTTGAAAAAGGCAACATTGGAGTAGGAAAACAGGAATGTATGTTCTCACTTTAAGTCATGGTTCCAGGCTTGAGGCTTGGGCCCTCACTGGAGACCTGCCCTCTTTGCCTAGAATTTCCCAGCCTCCTGTCCCTATCACTTATTGCTGAGTGTAGCCTCTCGAAACACTTCAAGGTATATGGGCAGCATTTGTCATCCCCTCTACCCCACATACCTGTATATCCCCCTAAAAAATGTAGGAGTACTGAATTTTATAAAACCAAGACATTTGTAATGACAAGTCTGTAGATTGGGCATGGAGAGAAGGGACCTTGGCCCTTGAAGGACTCTGTGGATAGACGCCCAGCACTTCAGGACATCACCCTTCCCCCATCCTGACACATCTGACCCTATCCCACTCTTCGTTGGTGCCCCCGAGCTCCTGTTACAGTGCCCCACTTTACCTTCCCAGTGTCAAGCACCAAGCTGTTCCTTTCCTATTTTAACACCAATCCCATTTTCTGATAACAATTCTAATTCCCATCCTAGGTGATTCTATGGACAATCCTTCGAGGAACGCCATCTGTCTCACAGTGGTAGAAACACCCTTATCTGTGAACTGTCCTGGTGAGAAGCCCAGAGTCTCAGGCAGGCCCCACTCACAGGTAGACCTGAACAGCTGAGTCATGCTCTGGTCTCCACACATCCTTACTGTGAGATATCTAGGTACTCAATTACTTTTTTGAATTTAGACTCTAACAACGTTCATTAATAAAAATTTGCTTGTGGGTACATAGTAGATGTATATGTTTTTGGAGTACATGAGATGTTTTGATACAGGCATGCAATGTGAAATAGTCACGTTATGGGTGTCCCTCCCCTCAAGCATTTATCCTTTGTGTTAAAAACAATCCAATTATACTTTCAGTTATTTTAAAATGTATAATTAAATTATGGTTGACTATAGCCAATGTCAAATACTAGGTTTTAGTTATTTTTTTCTAACTGATTTTTTGGCACTCATAACTATCCCCACCTCCGCTTCACCACTGTGCCCCTCCCCCACTACCCATCCTAACCTCTAGTAACCATTTTTCTACTGTCTATCTCCATGAGTTCAATTGTTTTAACTTAGATCCCACAGATAAGTGAGAACATGCAATGTCTGTCTTTCTGTGCCTGGCTTATTTCACTAGACAGTTTCATCCATGTTGCTGCAGATGACAGGGTCTCAGGCTGAATAGTACTCCATCGTGTATATGTACCACGTTTTCTTTATCCATTCTGTATTAGTCCATTTTCATGCTGCCGATAAAGACATACCTGAGACTGGGTAATTTATAAAGAAAAAGAGCTTTAATGGACTCGCAGTTTCACATGGCTGGGGAGGCCTCACAGTCATGGCAGAAGCAAGTACATGGTGGCAGGCAAGAGAGAATGAGAGCCAAGTAAAAGGGGTTTCCCCTTATAAAACCATCAGTTCTCATGAGACTTATTCTCTACCATGAGCACAGTATGGGGGAACCACCCCCATGATTCAATTATCTCCCACCAGGTCCCTCCCACAACACATGGGAATTATGGGAGTTACAATTCAAGCTAAGATTTAGGGGGAGACACAGCCAAACCATATCACATTCATCTGTTTATGGACACGTAGGTTGCTTCCAAATTTTGGATATTGTAGACAGTGCTGCAACAAACATGGGAGTGCAGATATCTCTTTGATAGACTGATTTCTCGTCTTCTGGGTATATACCCGGAAGTGGGATTGCTGGATCACATGGTAGCTCTATTTTTAGTTTTTTGAGGAACCTAACAATGTTCATTCTTAACTGAGGGGAAGATGAGGCAGAACCTTCCCTGCTCTTTTCCTACCTGCTCTTGGCTCTCACCTCTTCATTCCAAGAATCTCTACCCATTTTACTTCCTCAGAGCTCTCGACATGACAATGTGGCTTGCATTCTTGTGTGGCAAACCTAGGGGTATTTCCAGGACTATCTTGGCTACCCAAGAAAGGAGACGTTATTTAGAGCATGAAATGTGTTTAAATTGATAGGGCCATAAACATATGCTTGCAAGGCTTGATTAGTAATTTGGTATTTGAGAAGTTTCCTAACAATGAATGGACTCTAAAGTCAATCAGATCTGCATTAAAAATCCAGTTTTGCCATGTGAGTGACTTTCGTTTTAACTTTTCTGTATCTCATTTACAACATCCACAAAATGCTGATACTAATAAATAGTACCTACCTCATGGAATTGTAAAGATTAAATGGATGTTTTCATGTAAAGCTCTAGCACAGTGCTGGGAATAGTAAGAGCTTGATGCAGCCTCAGTCTCTAATGTAGCTTGTCATTGAGGAGAGGAGGATACTAGGTACATAAAGAAATGCATAACAAAATTCCAAAATACTAAGATTAATTTAACTGAAGCTATCCTCACAGGGTTAATGAGAATTCTGGATGGAAATATAGTTAGAATTAAGCATAAATCAGGTTGCACTTCCTTGTAACACAAAGTCGTGCAGCACTGGATACGTTCACATTCCCATTGTTTGTTTTTTTGTTTGTTTTTTCTGTTATGTTTTGAGACAGAGTTTTACTCTTGTTGCCCAGGCTGGAATGCAATAGCATGATGTCAGATCACTGCAATCTCTGCCTCCCAGGTTCGAGTGATTCTCCTACCTCAGCCTCCTGAGTAGCTGGGATTACAGGTGTGTGCCACCATACCTGGCTAATTTTTTTGTATTTTTAGTAGAAAAGGGGCTTCACCATGTTGGCCAGGCTGGTCTCGAACTCCTGATGTCAAGTGATCCACCTGCCTCAGCCTCCCAAGTGCTGGGATTACAGGCATGAGTCACTGTACCCAACCCCCATTGTTCTTATAGATAGGATTTCTGGCCTTAGAATCACAAGGCGTTTGTTTAAGAATTGGTTATGATGTTTTTCAGATCCTGAATTCTAGTGGAACAGCTGACACCAACCAGTTTGAAGATTCTCCCCAGAGAAAGCAAATCAACATAAGAGTACAGCTTGTTTATCTCACTGTCCCATGACTTCACCTTGCACTCTTTGGTCAATCAATAATGTCCACACTTTGGCTCACTCCAAAACCCTTAAAAACCTTAGCCCCAAACTCTGTGAGTAGAACAGATTTGAGGTTTTTTCCCATCTCCTTATTTGGTGACACTATGATTAAATCTCTTTCTCTGCTGCAACCCAGTGTCTCTGTGTATTGACTTGCCATATGTTTTGGGCAACAAACCTATTACAGTTATAAAATTATTTTCTTTCTTTCTTTTTTTTTTTTTTTGAGACGGAGTCTCGCTGTATCACCCAGGCTGGAGTGCAGTGGCGCGATCTCGGCTCACTGCAAGCTCTGCTTCCCGGGTTCACGCCATTCTCCTGCCTCAGCCTCCGAGTAGCTGGGACTACAGGCGCCTGCCACCTCGCCCGGCTAGTTTTTTGTATTTTTAGTAGAGATGGGTTTTCACCATGTTAGCCAGGATGGTCTCAATCTCCTGACCTCGTGATCCACCCGCCTCGGCCTCCCAAAGTGCTGGGATTATAGGCTTGAGCCACCGCGCCCGGCCATAAAATTATTTTCATGTTCCCCTTCCCCGGATGTGAAATATGTGCCTTCTATTAAAAAGACGGTCAGTCATACTTCTGTGAATCTTGCAGGGTGTATGCAGGGTGCAAGGCCCAGGTGGCTCTTTATCTAGGCCAGTTCTCAGGGTTGTGTTTGAAGCCAGCAATCTTTAGACCTCAGGTCACATCTCTCACCACACAATGAACAGGCTTGCCTATTGTGTAAAAGGAGTGGGTTCTCCAAGCATAGTGTTCCTCAGCTGTGAGGAACCTCCTCTCCTCAATCCCACTGTGTGCACAGTCTCCACTTGGGCCCACATTGCTTCATACCCATAGGAATTAAGTGTGGGTGTGGTAATGAACAGACACACTGTGCTGTGAGTAACAAAGTCCTTTGTCTCTGACTCAGGAATCTTGTGTTTTCTATCAGCATCCTTTATGCTAATGTCTCAAGAGAGATTCAGAGCAAGACATGATACTGTCTCCTAGCTCCGTTACACCAGATGCCCAAAAACGTGAAGCTATGTTTACTGAGAATGAAGGCCTGCAAACCTGAACGGCCTGGGAAACATTTTCATATAACATGAAATGGACTAGACTAATGATTAATGACTGAATGGGATTCTAGAATGTGCCAGTGTCTGTTGACTTTTATGATTCTTTTGCTGTAAGGGATCCTGTTCTAAGACCAGAGGTCAACTGTGTTATTGGGATTTATAATAAGAAATAATACATTTGGTCTTAATCCCTGTTTCCTCCCACATAGCTCCTAAAACACTTGGCCTCTCCAAGGTGACAAGTGTCGTTTTGTATGCTAATAAGATGACTGATGGCTGGGGGATCCCGGGTAGCCTCAGGATAGGCAGCTGGTTGCCTGGAAACCAACCTTGTGATGAGAGGGCTGGAGTATTCAGTTCCCTCCCCTGTATCTCTGGGAATAGAAAGAGGCTGAAGGCTGAGTTGATCACCAATGGCCAATGACTTAATCCATCATGCCTATGTAATAAAGCCTCCATAATACCCCAAAGGACTGGGCTGGGAGAGTTTCCAGGTTGCTGAACACAAGGAGGTGATGGGAGGGCATTGCACCATAGAGCACATGGAAGCACTGGATGCCTTCTCCTATACCTTGTCCTATGCATCTCTTCATTTAGCTCTTCATTTGCCTCCTTTTTAGTATCCTTTCTAATAAATCAGCAATAGTGAAAGAAAAAAAAAAAGGCATAGAATCAACAAATGATTAAGTCACTAAGGCCCCACTCTGAATTTTGGTGACCTGATCCACAGATTCATATTACCCAAGGGCTGACACAGTTTTGAGAGAATATTTCTAACACTCCATGTCGCAGACAAACCACTTCCTCATTGAATGCTAGGAAGCAATACAAATACTTGATGTCCAGTGCAAAAAATCTTGTGAACAGAAATAATAATAACCACAGTTGGAGGAAATAGTTCAGTTCAACAATCAGTCTAATATCTAGTTATTAAATAGATGGTGATATGGGCAGGAGGCAGGGAGATACTGGGTAGAAGAGGGAAGGGTCCCTGGCAGAGCCTCACCCTCAAGCCTGGACCAGTGGCCCAAAGCAAGAACATGCATTCCTGTTTTCCTGCTTGAATGTTGTCTTTTCCAAAACGATCCTGGCCCACCCCACTCCCCATCTTGTACCCATGGAAATCCCAGGCTCCACTGGAAGCAGAGCAGCAAAGAAGGAGAGAAGAGAAGCAGCAGCTTAACATCATTGAGAAGTGGCTTGACTTCAGAGGGACAGCTTGACAGCGGAACCTCAGAGAGAGTTCAACTGGGGACAGCCAGACTCCAGGGGAAGACCACCTTCCCACTCCATTCCCTTTCCAGCTCTCCATCCCACTAAGAGCCACTTTCATCAGCAATAAAATCTCCTGAATTTACCATCTTCATCTCATTTGTGTGACCCGATTCTTCCTGGACCCCGAACAAGAGATCGGGATACAGAGGGTTGTCACACTGAGCTACTAAACACTTAAGCTGTCCACGGATGGCAAAGCTAAAAGAGCACACTGTAACATACACCCTCTGGGGGTCCAGGGGTCAAGGGTGTCCCCCAGATGCTGCTGCAGGGCCGCACAGAGTTCTGCTCTTGCTGGCACCCAGAAGCACTCATCCTGGCCCCTGCACCCGGGCACCTGCGTGGTCCCCTTCCCGTGAGGGGTTGAGAGCTGCGGGTTAAGTAAACAAGCCACCCACTTCACAAGTCCCACAAAGCAGTCAGGGTAAATGCCCTGTTTCAGTAGGAAGTTTGTGTGAAGGTGGAAGACGTTGAAGTCTGGTACGCCTTTGTTAGGCTCAAGCTTCAAAGTCAAGAGGTATAAAACATTTAATCAATTGTGACCTTGATGATAAACCATCCTTGACTCATCTTCTGTCTTACAGCCTATGGAGGCATTCAATAAATGACTACAAGGTGGATGAAAAAATTGTTCAAGATAGGGTCAAATGCCAGAGATGCAGTCAAATGGAGAGATAAGTGATAGGAACCAGTTTTTATTAGGTCAATGGAGGTGTGACTTAGGGTCTGCTGTAGATAGAGGAGCTGTCCTGGTTGGCGGAGTGAGACAGGAAGACAGGAAAGGAGTTTGTGCCTCTACAGGAAATGAGCTCCTTTTATCCTCTGATGTATCCCGTCTTTTTATTGTCTTTTGGTTTTCCTTTTCTTCTCTCTTTTTGTCTCTCCCATAAAAATTGCTGTCTGTATTTGGCATCGGTTCAGTTCTTTAAAATGCGACCACCTGTGAGTGTGAGAGAGCATATGCTTTTAATCTTCTCATAAGTTGTATTTAGAGTCAGTACAGTTCTGCAAGAGTGGAATCTGCCCAAGAAAACATCGAACAACTTGTGGAATATGATTAAACTTTGATGAACCCAATCATTCACCTAAAAAGTGACTTTTCTCATAGACAATTCATAACCAGGCTAATTTGATATTTGAAGTATATCCTCAACCTGGTGATTTGCTTCTTTAACTGAAGGCTACTGTCTTCATGAGTGCCCTTTAGCCTACCAGCTTATTGTTGTTAAAACAATTTTTCTTTTTCTTTTTTTTTTTTTTTTTGAGACAGGGTCTTGCTTTGTTGCTCAGGCTGGAGTGCAGTGGCACTGTCACGGCTCACTGCAGCCTTGACCTCCTGGGCTCAAGTGATTCTCCTGCCTTAGCTTCCTGAGTAGCTGGTACTACAGGTACCCTGGGTAATTTTTAAATTCTTTGTACAGATATAATTCTCACTATGTTGCCCAGGCTGGTCTCAAACTCCTGGCTTTGAGCTATTTCCCCAACTTCAGCCACCCAAAGGGCTGGGATGTTAAAACATTTTTAAGCCAGAAAGGGAAAACAAAACATGAGTTCTTTGTGTCTAATAAAAAAAGAAATTCTGCCTGTATACATGAAGGGTTTGAACCAGGACCATTAAAAAGTACTTCTTAGGATAGAAAATGAAGTGTTAACAAAGTTGCTGACATTTATAGATGCAAAACAGTGGCTATAATTTTAGATTTTGTATCTTCAAACACAATTTACGAAGAGATATTCACTATGACCTAGATGTTCTTTCCCTGGGCTACAAAGCATTGCAGGGAGGCTCAGGTGGTGACTACCTATGATCTATGTTATTGTATGCACTTGTTTATGCTCTATGTTCTTCTATAAACTTGCAAGGAATGTACAATGAAGGTCATTCTTGATAGATATTTACAATTCATTATATAAAAGTTTGCCAAAATATTTTTGTTCCAGAATGTTAAAAGGAAGTGTTTTTAGATGCAAATCCCCATAAACATGCTCCTTTGTTCATGTACAATTTCATTTTAAAAGGTTTCTTTTCCCATTTTCCTGATTCTTCCTCCCCCGTTGGCCAGACCAACCTGTTTATTTATAAAAGCCTAATAAGTGCTGGGTAACTGCAGCTTCTGAACAACCAAAGAGAAAGAGGAGGGACTGCTAGGAACTAAGTGACTTTTCAGGCTTGTGTTCTGTTCAGGAAAGCTGTCATTATTTTTCTCTTAGAATGTGAAATAATGTGCCAAGCAAGGAAAGCGTCCTAATGCCTTTATTTCTATATTTCTGACTTCTTTCTGATGATCATTAGTTTTATCAGAAACTTCTAATTTCCTTTAAATATGGAATTTTAACAAGGTTTGGTACATTCTTAAGTACCTCTATTCTGTCTTCTAGTCAAATATTTTTTCTTGAAGCGATGTCAAAATTTATAATGGAGTTTGATATAATTTTAATATTTGATGAATTTTTAATTTTTAATCTTTGAACAGATTATATATTGCATAGTAAAATATTCAAAAGAAATAAAGGATATATATGAAAAGTAAACCTTTCCCCCATCCTTTACCCCTTGGTTTTCCATTTCTAATTCTCCTTTCCAGAGATGACCATGATTATGAATTTTTTTTTTTGACACGGGGTGTCAGTGTGTCACCCAGGCTGGAGTGCAGTGGCATGATCATAGATCATTGCAGCCTTCAGCTCCCAGGCTCAAGCGATCCTCCTGCCTTAGCCTCCTGAATAGCTGGGACTACTGGTGCGTGCTACCATGCCTGGGTTTTTTTTTTCTTTTTTTTCTTTTTAGACAGGGTCTTGCTACGTTGCCCAGGCTGGCCTCAAACTCCTGGCCTCTAGTGATTCTCCCACCTTGGCCTCCCAAAGTGTTGAGATGATAGGCATGAGTCACTGCAACCATCTGATTATGCATTTATTTTATACCCTTTCAGAGAAAAACATATACATATAGCATCTACACTTGTCCTTCATCTTTTACACAAATAGTAAAATAATAAACAATGTTCTGTGTTTTGTTTTCTTCCTATATCTACACATCTCAGAAAATATTCCACATCAGTATATGTAGAAGTGATGTTTTCTTATTTTCATAGCTGTACCTTATTCAATTGTATGGGGATATCAAAATTTATTCAACCAGTTCCCTATTGATAAATATTTAAGTCATTTTAAATATTTTACCCTGATCCTCCATTCTGTGATGACTATCTCTGTCCATATGTTTTTGTGCACACATGTAAGACTTTCTGTAGGATAAAATATTAGACTCAATTTCTGGGTTCAAGGAAATATACATTTCCGTTTTAATAGGTATTGCCAAATTGTCCTCCAAAGACGTTCCCCCGATTAACACTCTCAACAACATACTTTGGAAATATAGATTTATTTTTAAAATGTGCACTATCTTTAAAGAGAGGCAAACCTGCTCCATATTTGCCACTATGCCTTGCAATCAGTGACTAAATGAATCTACCAGACACCAAATATAAATAAGAGCGCATTAGAGTTACTAGTGAAATTAGTTAGTGTAATGCACCTTCTCACCTTCCGTAGCTGATTAAATGTATACTTGATGCCCATGCCTCAACTTGCAATCTTGAGAGTGTTTAGTAGCCGTGCACAGAGCATCTGACAGCTATGCTTATTGACAGGAGAGAGCCTTCTGTGTGTTTTAGACAAATAAAGGTCAATGTCATAAACCTGATGCTCTTTTGTTAGACAAATATTTAATCTGTGATCTTATATCTCAAAATTCAGCACAGGATTAAACATGACGGTGAGTTCAGCAGGTGTCTGCCATTCCTGCTTAACACTGTCTACACTTTTGATGTTGGCTCATAATCAGATCATTTAGACTCAGCCTGAAACAATTTCGTCTGCTTCTAACATGTCAATAGAAAATAAAAATGGTTTCAACTGCTGTATTTACAATTAGGAATTTCAAAGTTATTATTATGATTACTAATGGAATAAATATTTTATAATAACTTTCTTGCACATAGTTATTTTTCATATTTAAAAATTCTCAGTTTATGCCATGAGGCTTTTATTTTCTCTTTGATTGTGTTATGTCCAAGCTCACCATCTTCTCTGAATGCTGAAGTAAATTCTTTATTTTTTTATTTTTTATTTTTGAGATAGAGTCTTGCTCTGTTGCCCAGGCTGGAGTGCAGTGGCATGATCTAGGCTCACTGCAACCTCTGCCTCCCTGGTTCAAGCTATTCTTCTGGCTCAGCCTCTCGAGTAGCAGGATTACAGGTGGCCACCACCATACCCAGCTAATTTTTGCATTTTTCAGTAGAGATGGGATTTCACCATGTTGGCCAGGCTGGTCTGAAACTCCTGACCTCAAGTGATCCACCTGCCTCAGCCTCCCAAAGTGCTGGGATTACAGGCGTGAGCCACCATGCTCAGCCCCAAAAGTGAATTCTTATACCTTGCTTTGTTAATCTGGCTGAATGCTTTGACTTCTCTGAATATACTTCAGGGGTCCCCAGCCCTCAGCCACGGATTGGTAGCTGTCCATGGCCTGTTAGGAACTGGGTAGCACAGCAGGAGGTGAGTAGCCTGTGAGCAAATGAAACTTCATCTGTAGTTACAGCCACTCCCTGTCACTAGTATTACCATCTGAACTCCACCTCCTGTCAGACCAGCAGAGGCATTAGATTCTCATCAGAGTGCAAACCTTATTGTGAACTGTGCATGCGAGGGAGCTAGGTTCCCTGCTCCTTATGAGAATCTAACACCTGAGGGTCTGTCATTGTCTTCCATCACCCCCAGACGGGACAGTCTAGTTGCAGGGAAACAAGCTCAAGGCTTCCACTGGTTCTACATTATGATGAGTTGTATAATTGATTCATGATATATTACAATATAATAATAACAGAAATAAAGTGCACAATAAATGTAATAAACTTGAATCATCCTGATACAATCACCCCACCCCAATCCACGGCAAAACCATCTTCTAGTAAAGCAGTCCCTGATGCCAAAAAGGCTGAAGACTACTGATATAGTTCTGCCGTCTACATTACAGTAGTGTCTTCTTGATAAGATGTGACAGCTTGTGACATAAGAGCCTGATGGTGCAAATCAAGAATTTTTAAATGAGTAAAGATGGTGACTCATAGGATATTCATTATGAAAAATTTACTCCAGTAATAAAAATCTTGAACATTCCTAATTCTAAGTCAGATGTTGAGGCCATTTTAATTTTTTATTGACATATCAAAAGCAGTCAGTAGTGTTCAGTGAAACATTCACGTTTCTAAGTGTCAAATAAAATAAATACCTCTAACAAAAGAGAGCAGCAATGATCCCTAACTACCATAAAAAAGCTTGACCACAGCTTTTTTCTTTTTCTATTCTTTATAGCCTATGTTTCTTCTTGCTATTTCATCTTCAAGATTACCTTTTAATAAGTCTCTGTCACTCCATAAACACTTGACCCATCAAAATCAAGGTGGACATATCCCAACTTGATCTCACCTCACAGCACAGCAGCTTCCCTTTCAGAGTTTGCTATGTCAGGGACTAATGTCACCACGCACCCAGCAAAACTTTTTTTCTCCCTCCCTTACCCCTTCTCCTGCACAATCCACTGGTCACCAACTACTATTGATCCTACCTCCCAAATACCTATTAAATCTATCCACTTCTCTCCATCTCTACTGCTCCTTCCTCCTCTTACTGGGATGCAAATGCAAAGCCCAACTGGATCCTCCATGTTTACACCTGTCCTTCCAGGTCACTTTTCTATAAAAAAGATATAAGAATCAAATTTCCATTTCAGGCCAAAAGAAATTAACAGGTACTAGATACATCCTCTTACCTGTAAAACTGAAAGACTAGAAAAAATATATATAAAACAAGAGTTCACTTCTGCCAAAAGGCTCCTGGAACTGATAAACAACATCAGTAAAATTTCAGGATACAAAAATCAATGCAGAAGAGTCAGTAGCATTTCTCTACACCAATAGGATTCAAGCTGAGAGCCAAATCAAGAATGCAATCCCATTTACAATAGCTACCAAAAAATCCCCCACAAGAACCTAGGAACACATCTAGCCACAGAGGTGAAAGATCTCTACAACTACAAACCACAGAGGTGAAAGATCTCTGCAACTACAAACCACTGCTGAAAGAATCATAGATGGCACAAACAAATGGGAAAACATTCTATGCTCATGGATTGGAAGAAACAATATCATTAAAATGATCATACTGCCCAAAGCAACATACAGATTTAATACTATTCCTATCAAACTACCAATGTCGTTTTTTGCAGAACTAGAAAAAAATGCATTCCTAAATTCATATGGAATCAAAAAAGATTCCTAATGGTCAAAGCAATTCTAACCAAAAAGAACAGTTGGAGGCATCACATTCCCTGACTTCATATTATACTATAAGGCTACAGTAACTAAAACAGCATGGTACTAGTACAAAAACAGACACATAGACCAATGGAACAGAATAGAGAACCCAGAAATAAAAATCACACACCTACACCCATCTGATCTTTGACAAAGTCGACAAAAATAAGCAATGGGAAAAGGACTTCCTATTCAATATATGGTGCTGGGATAGCTGACTGGCCATATGCAGAAGAATGAAATTGGACCTCTAACTTTCACTATATACAAAAATTAATTTAAGATGGATTAAAGATTTAAATGTAAGACATCAAACTATACGAATCCTAAAAGAAACCTAGGAAACATCATTCCAGACATTGGCCTTGGGAAAGAGTTTATGACTATGTCCTCAAAAGCAATTGCAACAAAAACAAAAACTGTCAAGTGGGACACAATTAAACTAAAGGGCTTCTGCACAGCAAAAGCAACTATCAATGGGGTAAACAGATAACCTACAGAAGGGGGGAATATATTCACAAACTAGGTATCTGACAAAGGTCTAATATTCATAATCTTTAAGAAACTTAAACCATGAGGTTTGCTATGTCAGGGAGTAGTGTCAGCATGATCCAGCAGCACATGTCAACCCCTCTTTCCCCCTCCTCTGCCCCTCCTCCTGCACAATCCTTCGGTCACCAACTACGGTTGATCCTACCTCCCAAATATCTCTAAAATCTATCCAGTTCTATCCATCTCTATTGCTCCTTCTTAGTCTTACCTGGATGCAAATGCATTAATTACAAAAGGGAGTATTTGTCTTTTGCTTGTTCAATTGTTTAAGTTTCTTAAAGATTCTGGATATTAGACCTTTGTCGGCTGCAGAGTTTGTGAATTTTTTCTCCCATTCTGTAGGTTGTCTCTTTACTCTGTTAATAATTTCTCAATGATAGACTAGATAAAGAAATTGTGGTGATACAGATACACCATGGAATACTATGAAGCCATAAAAAGGAATGAGATCATGTCATTTGCAGGGACATGGATGGAGCTGGAAGCCGTTATCCTCAGCAAACTAATGCAGGAACAGAAAACCAAACACCACATGTTCTCACTTATAAGTGGGAGCTGAACAATGAGAACACATGGACACAGGGAGGGGAACAACACACACTAGGGCCTTTTGGTGGGTCAGGGAAAGGAGAGCATTAGGAAAAATAGCGAATACATGCTGGGCTTAATACCTAGGTAATAGGTTGAAAGGTGCAGCAAACCACCATGGCACATGTTTACCTATGTAACAAAACTGCACATCCTGCACACGGACCTAGAACTTAAAATAAAAATAAAATTAAATAAAACAAAAAACAACAACAACATACAGGTAAAAGACATGAACAGACACTTCTCAAAAGAAGACATGCAAGCAGCCAACACACGTATGAAAAAATGCTCACCACCAGTAATTGTCAGAGAAATGATCATCAAAACCACAATGAGATATCATCTCACACTAGTCAGGATGACTATTATTAAAAAGTCAAAACAATGGACGCTGGTGAGAAAAGGGAATGCTTATATACCACTGACGGGAATGTAAATTAGTTCAGCAACTGTGGAAAACAGTTTGAAGATTCCTCAAAGAACTTAAAACAGAAGGCCGGGTGTGGTGGTTCAAGCCTGTAATCCCAGCACTTTGAGAGGCTGAGGTGGGCAGATCATCATGAGGTCAGGAGTTTGAGACCAGCCTGGCCAACATGGTGGAAACCCTGTCTCTACTAAAAACACAAAAAATTAACTGGGTGTGGTGGTGTGTGCCTGTAATCCCAGCTACTCGAGAGGCTGAGGCAGGAGACTTGCTTGAACCCAGGAGGCGGAGGTTGCTGTGAGCGGATCACACCTTTGCACTCCAGGCTAGGTGATAGAGCAAGACCCTGTCTCAAAAAAAAAAAAAAAAAAAAAAAAAAAAAAAAAGAACTTAAAACAGAACTACTGGTTTACCCAGCAATCCCATTACTGGGTATGTATCTAAAAGAAAAGAAAATAAATCTTTCTATCAAAAAGAAAACTGGACTCACATATTCATTACAGCACTATTCATAATAGCAAAGACATGGCACCAATCTACGTGCTCATCAATGGTAGATTGGATAAAGAAAATGTGGAATATGTACACCAGGAAATGCTATGCAGCCATGAAAAGGAATAGAAAGGAATGAAATCATGTTTTTGTTTTCTTTTTTGAGACGGAGTTTCACTCGAGAGTGCAGTTTGTGATCTCTGCTCACTGTAACCACTGCCTCCCAGGTTCAAGCAAATCTCCTGCCTCAGCCTCCTGAGTAGCTGGGATTACAGGCACCCGCCACCACACCCGGCTAACTTTTGTATTTTTAGTAGAGACAGGATTTCACTGTGTTGGCAAGGCTGGTTTTGAACTCCTGACCTCAAGTGATCTGTCCTCCTAGGCCTCCCAAAGTGCTAGGATTACAGGTGTCAATCACTGAGCCCAGCCTGAAATCATGTTCTTTGCAGCAACATGGATGCAGCTGGAGATTATTATCCTAAGTAAATTAACACAGAAACAGAAAACCACATGTTCTCACTTATAAGTGTGAACTAAACATTGAGTACTCGTGGACATAAAGATGGCAACAATAGACACTGGGAACTACCAGAGGGGAGGGAGCAAGGGTTGAAAATGACCTATTGGGTATATTTTCAGTACCTGGGTGATGAGACCATTTGTACTCCAAATCTCAGCATCATGCAATATACGCATGAACCTGCACATGTACTCACTGAATCTAAAATAAATGGGAAAAAAAAGTTCACAAGATATTGGATATCAGGCCACTGGCTCATGAAGAGCAAGGATAACTGAGACAAGGAAACAAACCAGGTGAGTCCTATGATTGACTATCATGTGGACAGTTTCCAGGCCATGATGCAGGGAGAAAAAGCCGCATGGAGTCTAGGAGTCTCTTTGAATTAAGGAAAGGGGAGCAGGGAGATCAAAGTAGTTATATTTCATATGGTGAAATACCTGAAAGGAGAGAGCTGCAAAGAGAGAAAACTCGGGAAATCTGCTAGGTGTCCTCTGCAAGTATTTGGCTGAATACTGGTTAATGAATGTCGGTGAGGAGACTACTCATGCTTTAGAAATAACCACTCAAAGGAATTAGTGGGAAATAAACCCAAAGCTCAATCAGGATCTACAATAATGCCCATTTTCTCAGCAGTCAGAGTGGGAAACCTCACAATTTATGGTTTATCAAGTAGGATACTCAGAAGGGTTTTGCCTCAGTAGGGAAGAAAATTTTCCTTGAACTTAATGCTCCGCTGGTCCTGTCTAACAATGCTTAAGAGCAAGATCAAAGAGAATAGAAGTATTTTGAAGTAATTTGATCACATACCAGAAAACAAAACAAAAAACAAAGTGGACAGGAATACAAAAATATTCAGCAGTCAGTAATGTAAGAATCACAATGCCTAGTTCATGAAAAAAAAAAGGCAGAAAAGTACAATACAGAATAAGGATAAACATCAATTAATCAAAACTGACTCAGAATTGACACAGTTGAAAAAATTAATAGATAAAGACATTAAAATAGTTATTATAACTGTTTTTGTAGATCAAAAAGCTAGAGGAAAGATAAAATGGCCTAAGTAGAGACATAGAAAATATAAAAAAAAAAACAGTCAAATTTCAAGAGACGAAGCCTACGATGTCTAAGATGAAAAATCTCTGTGGTAAATAGCAGATTAGATGTTGCAGAAGAAAAGATTAGTGAGCTTGAAGACATAGCAATAGAAACTATGCAAAATGAAACAGAAAGAAAACAGACCAAAAAAAAAAGAAAAGCATCTGTAAGCTATGAAGCAACTTTTAAGAGGCCTAGTATATACATAATTAGGGTAGGATAGAAAAATGGTTTGAAGAAATAATGGCTGAAATATTTCCAAAATTTATGAAATCTGAAACCAACAGATCTAAAAAGCTTAAACGAATCCAAGAGAAGTATCACGAAGAAAACTGCATCAAGACACATCCTAATCAAATCATTTAAAACCAGCAATACAGAGAATATTGAAAACAGTCAGAGGCAAAGGACACATATGTCAAAGGACACAGCGGAACAAAAGTAAAGTAGCTTTCTCCTCAGAATTAAGGCAAGTGAGAAAGTTCTCAAACACAAAAGCTGTCAACTTGGATTCTTTATCAGGAAAAACATCACCTTTCAAAGACGAAGACAAAATAAAGTCTTAGACAAACAAAACTGAAAAAATTTATAGATAACACATCTGCGCTATAAGAAACATTAAAAAAAAGTCCTTCAGGCAGAAGAAAATCATTCCAGATGGAAAAGTATATCTACACAGAGTGACAAGGAGCCTAGGAAATGATAACTATGTGGATAATTTAAGAGTTTTTTCTTATTTAAATCCCTTGAAAAGATAATTAACTGCTTAAAGCAATAATAATGCATTGTAGAGTATATATTATTTGTACTATATATGAAATAAAATATATGGCAAAAATAGCAGAAGGCTGGGAGGGGAAATGGAAGTATACCGTTGTAAGGTCCTTGTACTATATATGAAATATAGTAACATTTGGCCAGGCACAGTGGCTCATGCCTGTAATCCCAGCATTTTTGGGGGGCCGAGGCGGGTGGATCGCCTGAGGTTGGGATTTCAAGACCAGCCTGACCAACATGGAGAAACCCTGTCTCTACTAAAAAAAGTACAAAATTAACTGGGCATGGTGGCATATGCCTGTAATCCCAGCTACTTGGGAGGCTGAGGCAGCAGAATCGCTTGAACCCAGTAGGCGGAGGTTGTGGTGAGCCAAGATCGCGCCATTGCACTCCAGCCTGGGCGACGAGCAGAAGTCTGCCTCAAGAAAAAAAAAAAGAAAAAAAATATATATATAAAATAATATTTGAAGGTAGTTTCTAATAAGGTAAAGATGTACAATATAAACCCTAAAACAATTATTGAAACAATGTCACACAGAGTTATCGCTAATAAGAAAACACAGTGGTCAATGAAATCATTAAAAATACACTCAATCCAGGGATTTCTGATCCAGATGAAATGGGGTATAAGTCCATTTCCAGTTAAATTGCACTTAACTCCCTGTTAAGTACAACTATAAACCCTGGAAATAATGTGAGAGACAATCGAAGGAGAACTATACGTGATGGAAAGAGGAAGGCAGACTCGGGGGGTGTCTCTGGAGTAGAGAAAAACAGCAGCATTGTGTCTTACATTCCCCCCATCCAACACAAGAAAGGGACTTAGGCCTGGCATTTTCTGATTCTGGGCCTATCCACTAAAGGGGGCTCAGATCAGCTCATTTCTTCCTTGGAGTGAACAACAACCCTGCCATTAACTTGTGCAGCAGCAATGGAGACAAACAAACAAACAAACAAACCCTACCAGCAAGGACAAGCAAGTTTGGCAGCTCCCGCAAGACAGACTGATTGAGGGCCCTGCTAAGAGTAAGCGTCTAGGTTAAGTGCTCTCCTTCCCCACTAGGGCTAAGACGCTCATCCCCAACCCAAGCACCAACAGGCACTGGGAAGGGAGACCCACTGCAGTAAGCCCCTAGCCCAGAAAGCACTATGATTTCTTGCCAGGCTTGAGACTCCCATCCTCCACCCAGAGACACCGCGTGGCCAGGCAGCACTAAGTAGGGGGATCCCCCAACTGTAAGGACCTGGTCCAGGAAGCCTATTTGTCCCCTTGGGTCAGCGATTTCCTTTCTCCTTCTAGGAAGTACGACACAGCCTGGCTTAGGGAAACTATCCTCCACCACCGCAAGCAGTACTAGCAGGGGCTAGTGGGAGCCCCGGTGGCACCAGAGAAAGCAAGCAGTCAAAACAGCTCTGAAAATGGCTCTGAAAATGAAGTTGTCACTAGAACCACAGCCCACAACATTAGGTCAGAACCGCTGTGCTAAATCTAAATAGGCTGACTGTCTGCTGTCATCATAGATCTAAATAGGGCCCAAGATCTCCTAATATCAAAGCCAAAACGTCCAGGACATCACCTGCACATCAAGAACCAAGATTTTAAAGCAGCCATCATAAAAATGACTCAACAAGGTATTACTAATTCTCATGAAAGGAATGAAAAGAATAGTAAATCTTAACAAAAACATAGGTAATCAAAAAGAACCAAATAGAAATTACAGAAATAGAAAAGGCAGTAAGAAACAAAAAATTCGCCAGGTGAGTCCCTCAACTGAACTTCTTACTTGAGTTTTGTCCATTCTTCTCCTTGAGCGCCTTACTCCAGTGTTACTGGCCCCCTTATTAATCTCTTCAACTAGAATTTAAATCTTACAAGGCAGGTATCTTATCTGTTTTACCCACTGTTGTATTTCCAGTGTCTACCACCATGCCTGACAAATACTTCTTAAATAACTGAATGAATTTTTAAAATACCCAACCCCAAAAAGGCAAAGAGAATGGAAAAAGGGAATAGGAAATATAATTTAATCATTTATGTAATTATATTAAATCACAATGGCCAAACACCCAAATTCAAAGGCAGAAGTTGTCAGAAGAAAATAAAATCAAGAGCCACTCTCTGTTGCCTGCAAGAAATACAATTTAACTGTAAAGACACAATTAGGTTAAAAGTATGGAAAATGATACATCACGCTAACACTAATCATAAGTAAGCTACAGTGGTTATATTAATATCATACAAAGCAGTTTTCAGAGCAAAGGATATTAGCAGTGATAAAGAAGGTCATTTTGTAATGATAAAAGGGTCAATTCATTATAGAAAACAACCACTGTAAATGTTAATATACCTAAATAACAGAGTCCAAAATACAGGCAGCAGAAACCGGTAGAATTTCAAGGATAAATAGACAAACCTAGAATACAGTGTCCGTAAATGGATTCACACACATATGTAAGTGAATTTTTGACAAAGTTGCAAAGGCAGTTTTGTGGGAAAAGAGTAGTTTTTTCAATAAATTGTACTGGAACAATTGGATAACTATAGATGCAAAAATGAACCCCGACCCCCACCTTGCACCACATACAAATATGAACTCACAGTGAATCATAGACTTAAATAGAAAACATAAAACTGTACAACTTGTCGAAGAAAACATAGGAGCAAATCTTTGCAATGTTTGATTGGGCTAAGATTTTTTACATAAGCACCAAAAGCATGATCGATCCATAGAAGAAAAAAGTCTGACAAATTAGATTTCATTATGATGAAGAACTGTGCTCTTTGAAAGACACTGTAAAGAGAATGAAAAGACAGCCACCGACAGGGAGAAAATGTTTACAAATCACATATCAGCTAAGGAACTTGTATTCAGAATATATAAAGATATTTCCAAGGCTCACTTATAAGAAGACAAACAGCCAAAACCAAAATGGGCAAAAGACTTGAATACACATTTCTCTGAAGGATATATATGCATGGCAGATAAGCACATGAAAAAATGCTGAACATCATTAACCATTAAGGAAATGCAAATTGAACCCACAATGACTAACACAATTTGACTGTGTGCCCCGCCAAATCTCATACTGAATTCTAGCTCCCATAATTCCTATGTGTTGTGGGAGCAATCTGGTGGGAAATAACTGAATCATAGGGACAGTTTCCCCCATACTCTTCTTGTGGTAGTGAATAAGTCTCATGAGATCTGATGGTTTTATAAGGAGAATTCCGTTTTCCTTGATTCTCATTCTCTCTTGTTTGTCACCATGTAAGATGTTCCTTTCACTTTCCACCATGATTGTGAGGCCTCTTCAGTCACGTGGAACTGTGAGTCCATTAAACCTCTTTTTCATTATAAATTACCCAGTCTGGGGAAGGTCTTTGTCAGCAGTGTGAAAACAGACAAATACAATGACATATCACTATACATTGGTTACAACATCTAAACAAACACACACACACACACTTGTGATACCAATGTTGGCAAGGATGTAAAGCAACTGGAACTCTCATACCCTGCTGGAGGTAATGTACAAGGGCTGTAACTTCTTTGGAGAAGAGTCTGTCGGGTTCTCAATGTAAAGATATACCTACAGTATGACCCAGTTTCTATACTCCTAGAACACAAACCTATGTCTCCACAAAGATTTATACACAAACATTTGTAGCAGCTTTATTTGTAACAACACCCAACTGGAAACCATCTTGATGTCCATCAACAGGTGACTGGATAAAAATCTCTGGGATCTTCATAAAAGGGAATACCATTCAACAATCAAAAGGAATAAGTGATCAATATTCACAATAGCATGGATGAATCTCAAAGTAACTATACTGGGTGAATGGAGCCAGACAAAAAAAATTTATATATATGCTTCTGTTTATATAACATTCTAGGAAATACAAATAATCTATGGCAAAACAAAACATATCAGTGGTTTCCTGGGGAGTGGGATTTGGGGAGGGGAGAGGCAAGAAAGAAGGACTACTGAGGGACATGAGGAATTTATCTGGGTGATGGAAATGTTCATTATCTTGATTATGGTGATGAGCATTTACATAAATCAAACTTACCAAATTACACATTTTATGTGTTGCTTATTGTATGTCACATTTTAAAAAAGAAAAGAGGACTACAACTATTTCAAATGCTGTCATTTAACTCACAAAATATCAAGAATTTTTCAGGATGTGTGTCTTTGAATGCAATGCAATGATATATTCCTGAAAGTATAGGTGGATAAAATTTGTCATGTGATGAAATATACAATCAAAGAGATCTTAGGGATTCTATAATTTTTTTAGGTGAAGAAAATGGACTGGATGGGGGTAAACTGATGTGCCCCAAACCATATAGGAATGCCGTGTGTCTAAACTAGCTCATGAAAATGAAAGCTTTGGTTTTCTGCCACCCATAAAGCTAAGTCACAGTGACATTTTAATAAATGGTCAATAATGTCGAGTCCCTGTAGTCTCAAAGTTTACTGCCTGACAGTAAATTCATTGGTTGAAAAATTCCAACAGGCTTTCTAATTGTTGTTGAGTGTGGCACAAAATAATCCACATTTTCTATCTGACTATAAATGCTAGTGAGAATGTTTTGGTATATTCTATAGTCCATACTGATGGCTTTAAATGAAATGCATTTAATTTATGTAATAAAAAATGGCACAAATTGCTCAGGATACTTTACTTTCCAAGCTCAGAAAAATGTCATAATATGATGTTTTTGGTTTGTTTAAGATAAAACCACTTTAATTCTATCTGCTGCAGAATGGTCTTAATAAATACACAAATCTATGATTTCATCAATGCAAATAGCACCCTATGGAGTTTTGCAGTGCTAAAGATCTTAGACGTACATTTATTAGAAAAGAAAATGTGCCATCAATTTATTATAAGTATAATTGCTATAAATGATTTCAAATGCGACACTGAAGTATCTTTAACTTTGAAACTTTAATCTTCTTCAACTGGTAAACAGAAGTGTATTCTCATACCAATGTACGTAACTAAGTTTGTGTTTTTCCTTTTAAAACTTTTTTTATTTTTAATTTTTGTGGGTAAATAGTAGGTGTATATATTTGTGGAGGACATGAGACATTTTGATACAGGCGTGCAATGTGAAATAGTCACATCATGGAGAATGGGGTATCTATCTGTCCCCTCAAACATTTATCCTTTGTGTAACAAACAATCCAATTACATTCTTTTAGTTGTTTTAAAATGTACAATTAAATTATTATTGACTATAGTTACCCTGTTGTGCTATCAAGTAGTAGGTGTTATTCATTCTTTCTAATTATTTTTGTACCCATTAACCATCACCCACCCACCCCGCCCTCATCCCCACTACCCTTCCCAGCCTTTGATAACCAGCCTTCTATTCTCTATGTCCATGAGTTCAATTGTTTGATTTTTAGACCCCACTAATAAGTGAGAGCATGGAATGTTTGTCTTTCTGTGTCTGGCTTATTTCACTTCACATAATGATCTCCAGTTCCATCCCTGTTGTTGCAAACGACAGGATCTCATTCTTTTTTATGGCTGAATAGTACTCCATTGTGTATATGTACCACATTTTCTTTATCCATTCATAATAGCTGAGATTTGGAAGCAACGTAAGAGTCCATCCACACTTTAAATTCAAACCGCCTTTCTAATTGTTGTTTCTAAATGTCCATAAACAATTAGGTTGCTTCCAAATCTTGGCTGTTGTGAACAGTGCTGCAACAAACGTGGGAGTGCAGGTATCTCTTTGATAGACTAATTTCCTTTCTTTTGGGTATATACCCAGCAATGGGATTGCTGGATCACATGGTAGCTCTATTTTTAGTTTCTTGAGGATTTTTTTTCTTTTAAATTTCAGAGACAGGATCTGGCTATCTTGCCCGGGGAGCAGCTATCACAGTCACCATCATAGGACATTATAGCCTCCTGAGTAGCTGGTATTACAGGCACACACCACCATGCCTGGCTCTAGGGATAACTTCTGAAGTAATTTTGTTTATGTTGAAGTTTTTTGTACGTTTGAGAATTAAAGATGAGGTTTTTCTTGGTCTTTAGGGAGAAATGCCTTAAACGTTGTCTTTTAAGAGTGGAATGTATGTAAATAAACAACCACAATTATATTTCAGAAAAAATAATTTGCAGTAATATTCTTCCCAGTTTAAGATGACTAAGAATGAGGTAATAGTGACCCAGCAACATGTTTTAGTTAAGACTGCACTCAAGAGAATTTGGTTTGCTTCCCAGCTCCACAGTTGGGCCAAGAAAAGTAATTACGGTGATTAATAATAATATTTGATTTTCTAGTCCCTGAGCCCACTTCTCAGGGCTGGTATTATCTGGGGGCAGAGAAACAAATTGCAGGAAGGAAATGAGAAGTATGTCCTACCATTCGAATTCTTAAGCATGACACCACCTCAAAGCTGCCATGGCAGACCCCGCATGTGCCACCCACGAATTTTTACACGGGGGATTTCCAGGATCTTGTGTTCCTGAGGTGATGTTTTCAGTCTTTAGGGACACATTTTAATTAATACTCCTTAAAGTGCACCTCCTCATGTTCATACACGCTGTTAAGGAGGTTTTAAGTGGTGATGGAGAGGACAGATTTAAATGAATCAGGGCCTCTGCTTTGAAAACCGTAAAAAACAAAAACAAAACAAAAGCAACACATCTTTTGTCCTTAAAAAATTCTCATGTTCTCATCTCTGGAATGATTCTGATGGTCAATGCAAGGAGAGTTCTAAGATACCCAAGGTTTAATATAAACAAATAAGTGAAAAGAGAGAGAAAAGAAAAAAAAAAAAAAAAAACCCGCTCAGGGCAGGGCCGAGTTTCAAGACCACAGTAGCCTTCAGCTCTGCCACTACCAGGAGGAGTTGCCATGGGAACCACTGCAAAAGATTAAATATATCAAGAGTACATGATTGTGAGAAATGGGTGGGAAAGGGAATTACATTAAGTGAAATGATGGTTCTTCTGTTTGTGGTTTTTCACATCTTTTTTCCTAAATCACATACAAAAACTCCTTTTAATTCATAAACATATAATTCATTAACAAATTACTTTTTGCGGTATGCTAAATATAGAGAAAAAATGTTCATTTTTCACAGCAAAATTTAAAGGGTTATTATTATTATTATTATTTTTTTTGCAGTGCTTTTTGTTTCTGACCCCAGTATCGATTCCGGGGTAAACTCTGCCATTTCCCCTCAAATGGTAAAATAACCTTCTAGGTTGGCCAACGGGTCTGGAGCAGGCCCAAATGACCTTCTTTTTGTCCTCTCATCCTGCCACACATCACACACACCATATTTATGTTGGCTCTAGGATCTGGAAAATGTTTTGTTTTTTAATCCTGTTGTCTTCTGTTGCAATTCTTCTTAGAAAAAATTTAGCAGAAGGGCCAAAGCTAAAAACATGAGTCTCTTAAGAAAGTTCCTTAAAGTAGTACAAACGTTGTAATTTGAACTATGTATTCACAAAGTTCAGAAACTTTCCTTTGGCTGTTATTGGAGAATTTTTCTCAATGTATGGGACGTCAGCTTTTGGAATCTCAGCTTGCAGGTAAGGAAAGCTGGATCATAAAACTTTAAGAGCTGACTCATGGAGTCCTGAGACTTGGCGTGGCCAGTTCAATGTAGTTTTGTTTGTAATCACGTCGTCCCTTTGCCCTGTTGGACGAATGTATGTACTTGGAAAGGTAAAATTAAAATGAGAAAAGCTCATTGTTTCCTAGTTTTAAGTTCAAATGAGGGAGGTTTCTGAAGAAGGGTGGGAAATTATTGCCCTCCTTTGCAATGACGATGGGTCATGTTTCAAAGCAAAGCTCTGTAAAGAACATATTGCACTTTCTTATTTACTTTGCCTTTTCCCACAGCACAGAACTGCACCCTTTATTATTACTGTCATAGTTGGCTGAAGAAGAGCTGTCTGTCCAATTAGAGGATGCTCTCCAAAGATTTGTTCCATACAGCATTCTGCTCTAGCAAAATCGTCCAACAAGAAGTTGTTTATATTTAAACAATGTCATCTCTACCACATATACATGTATCTTGCTTGAAGTTTTTAAAATTAAGACATTGACTGTGCTAATGCTTTTTAAAATATGGCCCCATATTATTTCAATTCTATAAGTTTCTCACTTTGAAAGTGATTAACCCCTAAGAGAAGGGAGAAAGGGCATCGCAGCCAGGAGGAAGCGGTGGAAACTTCCTCTCTCCCATGCCAGGTCCTCAAGGTAAGGGCCCCAGAATAGATTTGACCTCTGCTGCATTTCCAAGGCCTTAGAAGCTTCTTCCTTAGCTCAAAGCTTCCCTTTGGTTGTTTTGAGAATGTGATGAGGGCGGGGAAGGAGATCAAAGACTGAGGGATGAAAGGTTGGAGATGGACCTCTGGGTAGGAGAAGAGGGGTAGTACCTTTGGAGGATGTGAATGGAAGGCATGAATAGAGATTTTTTTGTTGAATAAAATAAGTGATCAGCAAGTTTTCTTCTGTTAAACAATACATAAACCATAACAAGCAATGCCAAATCTGACATGGAGTGAAAGTGGTACTGACACACCAGGAGTTTGGTCTAGGTCTTGCTGCTGGCTGCACAGGAAGCCAATCACTGAGACAATGAGGACTGCCAGGGAAGAAGGCTTTAATCAGCTGCTGCAGCTGAGGAGCTGGGAGCTCAGTCTCAAGTCCATCTCCTTGACCAACTACAAGTAGGAGTTTATATAGCAGGGATGAAATGTAACTATATACAGGTAAACAGGAATTACAGAGGGGTAAGAAAATCGTGAGGGACCCAGTGCAGTCCCAGCACTTTGGAAAGCCGAGGTGGGCAGATAACTTGAGTTGGAGACCAGCTTGGCCAACATGGCAAAAACTCATCTCTACTAAAAATACAAAAATTAGCCAGGCGTGGTGGCAGGCACACATAAGATGAGTGCAAGTTTCAAGCTTTAAGACCAGGAGGGTCAATTTCTATATTCATTTAATAAGACTGAAACATCAGTTCTGTGGGACAATTGGGCTGGTTTCAAAAGGCTACCACTTGCTTTTCCAACACAGGCATGTTGACCCTGTTCTTAAAAGCAACTTGATAAAGCAGACTTCCCTGTGCATGGAAACCTTCCTATTTACAGATGGCCTGGCTCACTAGCTAAGAGGCATTCTAAACAATTGTCTTCACCTTACCTACAGTTTTAGGAGGTAGCAAGAAGCACATTAACATCAGAGCACTCAGAACTCCTTTATTTAATAGTTAAAAACCTTGGAGGGCTTTGACCAGGGACAGTGATACTCTCCAAGTCAAGTGTCACCAGCTGATCCCACTCTCCATGCCTAGCCCCCTTTCATGAAGCACTTTTGGTCTTTCCAGCACTAGAAACATGCCCATACTTATTTCAAGAGGTTGACAGTTTGGTAATTAAATTAATCTTACCACCATCCTTTGCTGTAGGGCTTCGGCAAGAGCACATTATATGTATACATCTTGTTCCTTTTATAGATTGGTTCTGAATAATCTCACAGTGGAAGGAAATAAAATGTAAAGTTGTATTTTAATGCATTTAAAACTGGAAGTTTACATTCAACATGCTTCTGTTTCATTTGTGTGTCTTTTTCCTCCTGAAGTGCTGTCAATTGCCACTTGGTTTGATTCTTTTCAAATGCAGCCTTGCAGTAATGCTGACCACATCAATTTCATATTCTCTTTTGTCTGACTCAAGGATATCAGACACTGTTTCATCTTAATGAGGGCTAGTTCTACTCCTATTACCAGGCGATTTTTCTCTGATAAATCACAGTGTCCCATGGTGTCATTGCACCCATAATAGCAGGCAGGTGAAGAGCAAGGCATGCTCCCAAGTCCTGGTGCTTCTTTCCTAACTGAGCTATTGCTCTCGTGCAGCCCATGATCCTGAGCAAATTCCTATGCTGTGCATCATTTCCCCGTGTCATGCCTCGGCTTGCCCCTCACGGAGACTCTGATTCATGGTGTGAAACAAGGTCTCCTTAAGAGGACACGACATGGGGCTCACTTGAAAGGCTTTCTGCTTCCTGAGAAGGGTTGCTTTTTCTCTTTGGTGATAAAGAAGTGCCAAATCAGGCCAAAAAGACTTCCCTGACCCCGCCAAAAAAGACTGAGTCAAATACATGAGAACTAACGGGAAAAAAAAAAAAAAAGTCTTACTTCTCTGGAGGTTGCCGCCAAGAGAAAATTCTGAAATAAATATTCATTCATCTTTTCACTCATTCATTCAACACTAATTGAATTCCAACTTTGGGAATGACATTATTTTAATTAGTGTATGGAATACACATTTGACTGGCCCTGAAGAATAGGTGGGATTTGGACTTCATTTTGTGGGGGAGCAGAGAGATATTTCCACGGGAGGAGACAATATGCACATTGGCAAAGAGATGGGAAAGTTCAGAAACTGTAGGGGGCAAGGATGTTTGTGAAGCCATAGAAAGCTCCAAAGGTATAGCGCTTACTCTGATGAGTAATAGAAAAGAAGAATTTTAAGATTAGAGGTGTGCCTCAGGAATCTAGAACTTAATTCTATCCAAACCATTCCAACTCTTTTCAATTTGTCTAGACCAAGAGGATATTACAAAGTCCAATAATTCCAGGTGATATGCTGATGACCCAACATAGGCCAGTAGCTGAGAGAAGGCAGTGAAGACCAAGATATGAAATTGATTTTAGAAATGCCATTAGGAGGCCGGGCACGGTGGCTCAAGCCTGTAATCCCAGCACTTTGGGAGGCCAAGGCAGGCAGATCATGAGGTCAGGAGATTGAGACTTTCCTGGCTAACACGGTGAAACCCCATCTCTACTAAAAATACAAAAAAATTAGCCGGGCGTGGTGGCAGCCACCTGTAGTCCCAGTTACTCAGGAGGCTGAGGCAGGAGAATGGCGTGAACCCGGGAGGCGGCACTTGCAGTGAGCCGAGATTATACCACTGCACTCTAGCCTGGGTGACAGAGCAAGACTTCATCTCAAAAAAAAAAAAAAAAAAAAAAAAAAAAATGCCATTAGGAGCACTTGGCAGTTGACTGAAAACAGTGGTAAGGCCAAGAGAGCGAGAACACTGACTCTGAGGTTTCAAATTTGCAGAACTACTCTGGAGGCTGAGGTGGGAAGATTGCTTGAGCCCAGGAATTCAAGGCTGCAGTGAGCTATGATGGCACCACTGCACTGCAGCTTGGGCAACAGAGAGAGGCTCTGTCTCTAAAAACCAAAAACAAGAACAAATTTGCATAACTGGAAGGATATTGGTGATTATGAAGCTGATTAACTAGAAAAGAGAACCTCTTTTAAAGAGACATGGGTAAACCCATGGGTATGGGTTTAAAAGACTGATAGGAGATTCACGTGATGATGTCTGCCAGGCAAGTGAAAATATACTGGGGCTGGGGAAAGGCAGCTTTAAAGATAAAAATTTTTGGTGGGCTGGTTAAATGTTGTATTAGACTGCTCTTGCTTTGCTATAAAGAAATACCTGGGCTGGGTACAGTGGCTCATGCCTGTAACCCCAGCACTTTGAGAGGCTGAGGTTGGTAGATCATCTGAGGTTTGGAGTTCAAGACCAGCCTGGTCAACATGGCAAAACCATGTCTCTACTAAAAATAGAAAAATTAGCCAGGTGTGGTAGTGCATGCCTGTAATTCCAGCTACTTGGGAGGCTGAGGCAAGAGAATCACTTGAACCCGGGAGGCAGAGGTTGCAGTGAGCCATGATCGTGCCACTGCACTCCAGCCTGGGTGACAGTGAGACTCCCCCTCAAAAAAAAAAAAAAAAAAAAAAAAAAAGAAGAGAAAAGAAATACCTGAGACTGGGTAATTGATAAAGAAAAGAGGTTTCATTGGCTCTCATGGTTCTGCAGGCTGCATAGGAAGCATGGCTCCAGCATCTGCTTGGCTTCTGGTAGGAAATTTACAATCATGGTGGAAAGCAAAGGTGGAACAGGATTGTCCCACAGCCAGAGCAGGAGAAAGGGAGAAGGTGCTACACAATTTTAAGCAAGTAGATCTTTTGAGAAACCATTCACTATCACAGAAACAGCACCAAGGGGACGGCACTAAACCATTCATGATAAATCTGCCCAAGTGATCCAATCACCTCCCACCAGGCTCTACCTCCAACACTGGGAATCACATTTCAACAGGAGATTTGGGTGAGGACAAACATCCAAACTATATCAACTGTATATACCTGTTTATGTCACTGAGTGTGAAAATGAAGAGAAAATCTAAGAAAATGTCACAACTATTTAGGGCATAAGAATAAGGGGCAGAATCTGAGAAGTACCTTTGAGAAAAGTAAAGAAACAAGCCAAGAGGGGTCAGAGTCACAGAAGGCAGGGGAGGAAGCACATAAATGATAAACTAACAGGTCAAATGCTTAACAACGATGGTAACTAACTCTAGCTGCCCAAAGGGACTTTACAGATACTAGGATGTTCACTCAGAAATTCTGATATGTTAGACCTGGGGTGATGCATTTTTAAACAGGTCCCCAAGCGATATGCAGGAGGAGGACTGTGGGACATTGTTCAACATTTTTCAAAGGCTTGGTTTCAAAATAATAATATGTATGAAGGATTGCCTGAAGGATATGCAGTCTATCTATTTTGCTACATACACAAAATTTTCTTCTTGGGTTAGATCAACTTAGGGTACAGCTGATTTCCTGGAATGCACCATTCTGCCCCTTCATTGCAATGTTCAACAGAGCTCTTTTTGGGGGTTGAGACACTGGACTTTGTTGAGAGGTATATAGAACTCAGTCTTTTAAAATTCATTATTGACCAGGCATGCTGGATGGCTCATGCCTGTAATCTCAGCATCTTGGGAGGTTGAGGTTGGAGGATTGAGAATGCAAAAAATCATTCACCATCATGAGGACAGCACCAAGGGGATGGCGCTAAACCAGTCATGATAAATCTGCCCCTGTGATCCAGTCAAGACCAGCCTCGGCAACATGGTGAAATATGTATATATAGTATATATTTTAGAAACCCCATCTCTAATATATATATATGTGTGTATATATATATCATATATATAAAATATCTCTAGATATATATCTCTAATAAATCTGCTCCTGTGATCCAATCAAGACTAGCCTGGGCAACATGGTGAAATACGTGTGTGTATATATATAGTGTGTATATATATGTATAGCATATATTTTAGAAACCCCATCTTTAATATATATAGTATATCTCTAGATATAGATATCTTTTATATATGAAATATATCTCTAATATATATTTTTATATATACAAAATATATCTCTAGATACAGATCTCTAATAAGTCTACCCCTGTGATCCAATCAAGACCAGCCTGGGCAATACGGTGAAATATGTATACATATATATCTCTAGTAGAGATGGGTTTCTAAAATATATATATCTTAGAGATACATATACATATATATGTAATATATATCTGTATGTATATGTAACACTATGTATGTGATAGATATCTATTATCTATTTATATATAATATATATCTATATGTAAAGATATCTATTATATATTACAGATGTATATATAATATAGACCTATATCTAATATAGCTCTATATTATATATAAAATATAGATCTATATAGGCAATAATCTATATATAATATAATTATATATAATATAATTATATATGACATATATTATATATAATATATAAATCTATATATAACATATAATATAACTATATATAGATTATCTATTATATATAGATCTATATTTTATATATTATATGTTATATATAATATTTTATATGTTGTATATAATATAGATTTATATATGTAATAGATATCTATTACATATATATTAGAGGTTCTAAAATATATATCTATATCTCTAAAATATATGTTGATAAATAGAAATTAAGACTCATTATTATACTATGTAAGAAAGTTGTTGAGAATATTGTAGAGTAAGTTGACCCGTGTAAAAAATTTTACTTAGGTGTTAGTCCCAGGACTAGTCTTACTTCTCTTGAACGATTGATTTTCTTCATTTCTAATAGTTTCAAAAAGAGTGTTTTCTTTTCTGGGTTGGCTGTAAGAAAATTCAGGTCCCAAAATGCAGCCAACCTGTAGTGAAATATACATATGGCAATTATTTTTTCTTTTCCCCCATTTTTTGGCTTGCTTTTTAAAGTATTGTATGCACTTTTGTAAATCACATCAAGTCATTTCAGGAGTAAAAAGTGACATAAATAATAACTAAAATATGAACTGCAGAAAATGCTTGATATTTCAAAATATTCCAGGCAAAACCCTGAACTTTCTCCCTTCTTTTCCCAAGGGTTGAAGCTCCGAGTCACGGAAAGTTTCATTTACTGGACTCCAAGGCAGGAAAACAATATTTGAGAAAACTTCTAGACTTGCAGAGGGCCAAATATGTTCTCAGTTCACATTGTCTTATGTGACCAGTTTCCAAATAGTTATTTAAAGAAAGTTCCCAGGCATAAATTTGAACCAGGAAAGAAAGGATTTGTTAAATTTGGAACTCATGAATTCCAAACAAAAATGAGGATAGAACATTAAGTTTTCAAATCTTCTCATGCAGAAATTCTGATATCAAGAGCTGTATAATACAATACACATTTAGGGAAAAAGAAAAGTTTTTCTTTTCTCATATGCACCCAAACAGACAAATGTACGACGCACAGGGGAATGGTTCCACATTATACAGACTTAAACTAATTTTCCTCTCTCAGGCAAATTTGGTCAAAACTTTGCATGCAAAATTTCTCCTGGAAAATATACGTGTTAATTCCAGAGTCAGAAACATCTGTAAATAGTTGAAAATCAAACAGTTCATGGCACTTACACTGCCAAAGTGACACCCCATTTAAATTTTTCATAAATGTTTTCCAGATTTGAAAATCTTCTTTGATGTTTCAAATTTAATGAACAAGTGCTGAAATGGTTTTGCAGTGGAAGCGAGGCTTTTCAACCCATGGTTAAAGTGGTTGCCTTGCTCAGATCGCCTGGGGACACAACTTTAAGGTGGCCGAACACCATAAACCTGCCTGAGAGTCACTGAGTTTTTCAGTCAAAAGCATTGTGTATATCCTTGCAATTTCCCTTTGGGAGCACCTGAGCCTATCATCACCAAATCAAGTTCAACACCAAAAAAAGCCACTGTGTCTGACAATCTCAGTTTTCCTTCCAGACTGGTGTGATTCTCAGTTCTCTGAACAGGTGTTCAAAAGTCTGTAAGGACTTTTAATAAGCCTGGAGATAAACCACTGCTTGTGAAGAAGAGGAGGAATAAAGTCCTCGTATAATATGCAGGAGTGATACGGTTTGGCTGTGTCCTCACCCAAATCTCATCCTGAATTGTAGCTTCCACAATTTCCATGTGTCGTGGGAGGGACCAAGTAGGAGGTCACTGAATCATGGGTTCAGGTCTTTCCCGTGCTTTTCTCATGACAGTGAATAAGTCTCAGAAGACCTGATGGTTTTATAAGGAGGAGTTTCCCTGCACAAGCTCTCTCTCTTTGCCTGCCATCATCCATGTAAGATGTGACTTGTTCCTCCTTGCCTTCTACCATGATTGTGAGGCCTCCCCCGCCATGTGGAACTGTGAATCCATTACACCTCTTTCCTTTATTAATCACCCAGTCTCAGATATGTCTTTATTAGCAGTGTGATAACAGACTAATAAGGGGTATCTGGAGTTGTGTCTTACGGACTGAGAATATGAAAAAGTGGAATAACAGAATAACAAGCGTTTTTCTTACTGTAGAGAAGGGTTCAAAGAGCTATATATATATATATATATATATGTAGCATGTCCCCAAATTTTCCTAATGTGCCCCTTGGCAGAGATGATTCTGTCACAAAGAACCAACACTCAGCAAATGGGTCTCCTCTCCTGATTCTTGAGAACATAGGCCCCATGGGACAGTCACATTCTCCTCACCTGCAAGGGGGCCAGCACCATCTTTTACTAAGAGGCCTGAAAGATGATGCGATTGTACTGCCAGTGAAGGAAAATGGAGACTAAATTCCCCGTGAAAGTCCAGTCTCTTGAATATTAACCAGGAGCTCTTGGAGAAATGTGAAATGTGTCACCCACAGTACCAGTAGCAGGAGCAATATGGTTTGGCTGTGTCCCCACTGAAATCTCATCTTGAATTGAAGCTCCCACAATTTCCACCTGTCGTGTGAGGGACCCAGTGGGAGGTCATTGATTCATGCGGGTGGGTCTTTCCCGTGCTGTTCGCGTGATAGTGAATAAGTCCCTTCGGCCCCACCCGGATCTACCGAATCAGTCTCTGGAGTGTGAGGCCTGGCCCCTGACCCCCATGCATGGTAACGACGATCGGGATGGGTGTGAAGCAGTGACCTGAGGCTTTCTTCTGCCCCCTGGGCTCTTCAGGGGTTTGTTGTTGGCCTCTGCCAGGTGCCTTGCTCTCAGCTGTCCTTGGTTATTGTTCCTGGAGATGCAGTCAGCTGTTTCCCTTCAGCTGCTGCATTTTCCTTAACCCATCAACAGTACAACGCATCTTCCATTGTTTCTTCCTAACGTCAGGGCCATTTTACGTTTCCTTTCTTCCTGTTGAAGGGGGAGAAGAACTGGTGATGATTGCTGGAAGTGGAGACTAAAGTCCTCCTTCAAAAAAGGAAAAAAACACCTTTTATAATCTTTTCATTTCTCAACAGCCGATACCATGAACTTCCTTGGCTATTTCTCACTCATTTTATTCTTAGTCTCAAAACTTGAATAGCTCACCTTCCCAGAGGTGAAGATGGATCTATTATCTAATCTAAAACCTGCATGAAACAAAAATCAAGCAATCTTCAATATTCAACATGGTTGGTCTAGTAACTATTTTATTATTTTAGAGATGGGATCTCACTCTGTTACCCCCGCTTGTCTTTTCTTTTTTTTTTTTTTTTTCCTTGAGACAGGGTCTTACTCTATCACCCAGGCTGGAGTACGCTGGTGTGATCATGGCTCACTGCAGCCTTGACATACTGGGCCCAAATGATCCTCCCACCTCGGCCTCACAAGTTGCTAGGAGCACAGGCACATGCCACCAGACCTGGCTAATTTTCAAATGTTTTTGGTAGAAAGTGGGGTCTCACTATGTTCCCCAGGCTGGTCTCGAACTTCTGGGCTTAAATGATCCTCCCTCTCACCTCAGCCTCCCAAAGTGCTTGGATTACAGGCATGAGTCACTGCACCTGGCCTTGTCTAACTACAGACAAAGGCCAGATGGTAGTCTGGGGTTCTCCTGGAGTGACAGCTGTTGGGGGGCAACTGGCTGAAAGCATGTCTCTGTTTTCTATTCTGAGATCCTAAGTAACTGGTCTGTTTTCAACCTCTACTCACTGTAGTGTTACTAGCTGTTCTGCTTCTGCCAAAATTCCTGGTGGAGATTTTGTGTGTGTGTGTGTGTATGTGTGTGTGTGCCTGTGAGTATAAAAGTTGGGTAATGGCCAGGCGCAGTGGCTAACGCCTATAATCCCAGCACTTTGGAAGGCCGAGGCAGGTGGATTTCCTGAGGTCGGGAGTTTGAGACCAGCCTGGCTAACATGGCAAAACCCCATATCTACTAAAAATATAAAACTGAGCCAGGTGTGGTGGTGCACACCTGTAGTCCCAGCTACTCAGGACGCTGAGACAGGAGAATCGCTTGAACCCGGGAGATGGAGGTTGTGGTGAGCCGAGATCATGCCACTGCACTCCAGCCTGGGCAACAGAGCGAGACTCTGTCTCCAAAAAAAAAAAATAAGAACATGGAGAAAGAAATAGAAAAACACATCATCCTTAATAAAACTCCCCGAATGAAGGACATGCGGGAGCGAGTGGTTGAGTGTTAAAAGCAAGCTTTGAGGATTGTGTGAGATGTGGTTGAGCATTTGGAAGTGAAGGTTGTTTCCTGGTTCTTTCATTAGGACCTCAAATTTGTCATGGTTAAATTGAATGCTTCCAAATATTTATTTATTTATTTTTCTTCTGAGGATCTTAAGGAATTTACCTTCCAAAAGAAAATTTGGAGTAAGGTCAAAGGGCTAACTGCATTCCCCCTCTCAAATACACAAATTAAAGAATGCATTTTCCAAGAGCTGGCTTTAATTATTAGTCATATGGAATATTTGGGATCCTCACTCAGGGATCAGGATATTACGTCGTCTTTCTATCGGACTGTTTTGAGCCTTAACAGACTGATCCAATTAATTGCCCTTTCCTACTTATTGCTGCCTTTTGCGAGCTATTATTCTACCTCTTTTGAACTCCACTTCCTGCTCCCCACTCAACCTTCCCAGTTCCACAGAGATACTTTTTTCCCTCCCCTTTATCTTGAACTCGTTTGGTTTAAATATCTTTCCAAACCTTTGAAGAAGCACTTGAATTGCATAAGGATGTCACCTGTGTGCTGCATTTCCCAGAAAAAACGTGTCCCTCATTGCAACCCCAGTGTTAACTTTCCCTGACTGTAATTAGCTCATCCAGTGAGTGCAATTAAAACTGTCATCCTGGTGGAGTCACAGGGCAGCTCAGTAGCTGAGCCTACCTACTTTTCCTTGCAAGCTTTGAAACATGCTCCGTCCTGTTTATCTCTTTCAATGCACTGTTACCATCTAGCCCAGAAGACGAGGGAGTGCTTGCTTGTTAACTCCCAGCCTTTTGACTTTGCCCTGACACCTCTCCCAAAGAGCATGAGAACACCACTGTCACCGAGGATGCATTGTTTATATTCAAGAGGAGAGTACGAGAAAGAGGAAGATTTATTGTTTTAGGATTGCATGTTAACATGTGAATATCAGGTCAGCTGTGGTGGCTCATGCCTGTAATCCCAGTGCTTTGGGAGGCTGAGGTGGGAGGACTGCTTAAGGCCAGGAGTAGTTTTTCTTCTTCTTCTTCTTCTCCTTCTCCTTCTCCTTCTCCTTCTCCTTCTCCCTCTCCCTCTCCCTCTCCCTCTCCCTCTCCCTCTCCTTCTTCTTCTTCCTTTTTTTTTTTTTTTCTGAGACAGGTTCTTGTTCTGTTACCCAGGTTGGAGTGCAGTGGTGTGATCGTGGCACACTGAAGCCTTGACCAACCTCCTGGGCACAAGTGATCCTCCTGCCTCAGTCTCCTGAGTAGCTGGGACTAGAGCACACACACCCAGCTAATTAATTTTTTTTTGGTCGGGGGGAGGAGTACTGGGAGCAGTGGCTCACAGCTGTAATCCCAGCACTTTGGGAGGCCGAGGTGGGTGGATCACCTGCGGTCGGGAGTTCGAAACCAGCCTGACCAACATGGAGAAATCCCATCTCTACTAATAAATACAAAATTAGCCAGGCATGGTTGCACATGCCTGTAATCCCAGCTACTCTGGAGGCTGAGGCAGGAGAATCGTTTGAACCTGGGAGGCAGAGGTTGCAGTGAGCCAGGGTGGCGCCATTGCACTCCAGCCTCGGCAACAAGAGCAAAACTCCGTCTCAAAAAAAAAAAAAAAAAAAAAATATATATATATATATACACACACACACACACACACACATATATATATATGTATTTTTGTAGAGACAGGATCACACTATTTTGCCCAGGCTGCTCTTGAGCTCTTGGAATCAAGTGATCCTCCCACCTTGGTCTCCTAAAATTCTGTGAATACAGGTGTGAGCCACCATGCCTGGCAAGGCCAGGTATTTGCAACCAGCCTGGGCAACATAGCAAGACGTTTCTCTACAAAGAAAAAAAATAATATTTTTTTAATGTGAATTTCAGAGAATTAACAGATATTCCAAGTGTTACTCTTTTGGTAGAAACACGCATAATTGTTTAGGGAAAAAAAAATGAACAAAACTAGGCGTTAGACAAAGGAAGGAAACAGTGCTTCTAGTTAATCCCCCAAAGCTTCCTGATGGTGAAATGAAGGCTGGAGCCCATGGCTGTGCTTCCAGGTCCTTCCTTCTCTCTTCTTCATTTTTCTGATACTGTTGGAGGTTCACACTCAAGTATGGCCGCCATGTGCTTCTCCAGCCCCACCCACTCCCCCTACATTCCCCATCCTCCAGCGGTTCACAGGCTTTAGTTAGTTGTCAGTGGCTTGGGCTTTCTGTGACTCTGCGTCACTCTCCAGTCTCAGTTATTTGCATGTCAACAGAGGAGAATGCTTCCATCTGGAAACTCCATGAAGGCAAGGCGCTCAGATCCATAGTGGGTACCACTAAGTATGTGTCGATTGATCGATAGGATTTTGAATGGCTGCTCTTCAGGTCTCAGGCCACCAGGAGAGCCAGCACGATGTGGGAATGCAGGTGGTGCAGAACAGGGATCTTCGAGATGTATGTTGGCTCATATTCAGAAGTGAGAAGCTGATTCTGTGAGTCTGTGTGTGGTAAGCTGCCCTCCGGGTAAGCCACCCTGGGGATGGGGAATTCGCTTTTCACAATCGGGTGAAGACCGAATTTCGTGCAGGTGGAAGGAGGCAGGGAAGACCTGCAGACCTCAAGCTCTCTGTCCCCCTTTATGTCCTTCTGTATTTTGTCATTCTATTAAGTAATGGGGGCGTGGGGGGGAGTAGAGACCCAGAGACCCAGTCTGACCTTGTTGTGAAGGGACTCGAGGATGGAAACCTGTTTCTTCCCTGAAGTTCAGCCACCAAAATGGCCATTCTTAAAATCTTACCAGCATGCAGTTCACAGCTTTGTCTGGCTGTGTCACCTTCACTGCTCTACTGTCCCACACTGATGAAGCCACTGGCACGCTGCAGACCAGGCCCACAGAGTGGCAGCAATGGGCCAAGAGAGAGCCAGGTCTGGAAAAGCCAATACTCCTGCTGCCATCAAGAAAAATAACACTGCTAGGCGCGGTGGCTCATGCCTATAATCTCAGTGCTTTGGGGTGCCAAGGCAGGAGGATAACTTGAGCCCAGGAGTTCGAGAACAGCTTGGGCAACATACTAGAGACCCACCCCCTTGCCCCCTGCAAAAAAAAAAAAAAAAAAAATAGCTGGGTGTAGTGGCACGTGTCTGTAGTCCCAGCTACTTGGGAGGCTGAGGTGGGAGGATCACTGGAGCCTGGGAAGTCTTTGTTGTGTTCTTTCTTTGGTATATAATAAAAAATGTTGTCTCTGATCGTATTATGTTGCAAGACAATAAATTGTTTTGCACAGCTAACTATAGCTTTCATTTTTTTCAATTGTGCCTGATTTTTTATATAAATGGTTAAATTGCTGTTGTATGATCTTCCCATCTAAAAGTGATCCTCAGCTATGGTTTGAATATTGGTTTGGAGCAGCACTGTCCAAGAGACATTTCTGCGAAGATGGAGATAAACATTCCATAAGCTGTGCAAGAAAAATCTACCTCCTTACTTTAGTAACTGTCTGTTGTTCAAGATGCTTTGCTGTGTTCTAATCACAAGAGAAAATATACACCAGTTCCTTTTCAGTAACAGACTTCAGACCCTTTCCTGAGAGAGTGAGGAAGATGTGAACCAAATGATATTTCTGAGATGGGCCAGGGAGGGAGGACAGGAAGCAGCATCGTGGAGAAAAGAGAAGTGGATGGATAGAACCAGAGGGAGCCACGACAAATTAAATAATTCATAGTTTTGCCCTGCCACTTCCTCTAGGCTAAATGAGGACATATTAGAAGGGTTTGCAAATAGCCCAAGGAGGCTGGGTGCAAAGGTTTGCTGGCCCAGCCCCCGCCAACAGTGGCACCAAGGGGGAGTTTCCTAGCTCCTCCCTTGATAAGTGATTTTGAGACCAGGAGCTGGGTTTTATTTATTTTGGGATCCTTCACAAGGCTAGCTCCCAGCAGCCCCTCCACGAATATTTGAGGGCTAAATGGAAGGGCAGCTGAGCCATGTTTTTCCATTTTTGCTGACTCTGTTTTCATAATCAGAATGGATACGATCTCTGCTCCTAGCTGCCTGAGGGGAAATCACTGGTGGGGCTGGAAGGCAGAATTGCTAGTTCACCATTTCTGCCTTTCTTTGAGGGTTTGTGGCAGTAAGAAAAGGACAGTGGCTGAGAGGTATTTTAAATGCCTTACCTGCCAATTCATTTGAGGACCACACAAAAGAATGCTAAAGTGTAAAGGTGCCCAGGTGCTTACAAATGATTTATGAATTCCATTAGCTAGAATTCATTTTACCTTATCCTTGGCAGCTGGCTTGAAAGAAGGTGAGAAGTAACTTGGAAATTTCTGGACTCCATTGACAGAGTTGGAATATCCTTTTAATCATTTACTTATTTATTGGTAGTTAAAAGGTGCACGTTGCATAGGAAGGTTTCCCTACATAGCACTCTTCTCCACTTTTCCAGCTCTCTCTTTTCTTTCTACCTCCATCCTGCACCATTACTTAGGTGGTAACATTATTTCCTTTGAAAATTGAAGGCCCATGATTCTTCAAATTATTAATCCTGCTTAGCTCTGCAGCTAAGGGAATTTTAGTGAAAACCATTTCGGATGATATATTCACTACGGAGATTTAGAAAGAACTGGCCATTCATGAAAAGAGGACTCAGATTTAAGAGTTGACATCTTAATAATACTCTTTATTGGTGGAGTACAGAAAGTTTTATTGACCAAGCTAAAAAATCTATAATACGAATACCATCATATTTTCCACGTACACTGATGTAATGAAATACTTCTAAAACCATTCTAAGCTCTTTCAAGTGAGGATGCTATATAAATACAGATTGGTAATATTATTACAGTACCGCATTTCTTTCCCACCACTGACAGTTTCTTGGACAAGTATTCACATTTATCTTCCACTAGCCTCCAAACTCCCAAAACATGAGAGAGAAAAAAATCAGGTGCTTGGAGAAGTGACCATTGTCTATAACTTTACTGTTATTATATGCTGCTAATTTCAGGAGGGTAAACAAAGTAGAATAAAACAAAACTGTTTACAACAGTTGATGAATGGAATGTACTCAGATTCAAGATGCTTGACATCCCATGTAATGAGCCACTTCTGGCAGTATAGTGCCTGAATTCTTGGATTCAGAAATTCCATTACTTTAGAAGGATGCCATAGATTCATTTTGATTACATAATTTACTGAGCAAAGCAGTACTCTTGATACTTTAAAAATATTATTGGATTTTGTGAGTGGTTGTTATACTTCATTAATGCAAGTTATGTGCTGTGCCATAATTACATCATGCTATGCCTATTTTATTAAGTCAATTCTAGATGGCAGGAATGGTTTCAATTTAACTAAGCTTTTTAGAGCACCTGCTTCATCAGGTCTTCTATACTTTCCAGCCTTTATTTGTTTCTGAATTTCATTGCATTCAATCTTTGTTGTAAGCGGGTCTAATGAATGTGTATATATGCATATTTTCCTCCCCCTTTTCACTCTTACTCATTTAATTAGTTCAGATGGTCCCTGACTTATGATGGTTTGACTAAACCATTTTTCAATTTTACAATGGGCTTATTAGGACATAACCCCGTTATAAGTTGAAGATCATCTGGACTTACAATGGTTCAACTTACAATTTTTTGACTTTGTGCTGGGTTTATTGGGGTATTAAATGTGCCTTCAACTTATGCTATTTTCAACTTAGGATGGGTTGAAATTGAGACATGACCCCATTGCAAGTTGAGAAGCACCTGCATTTGTAGAAAAGGTATTAAGTAAGCAGCACTGTGCGAGCTGCCTTGGGGTCTTTTATGGTTTGGATATGTTCCCCATAAAGCATGTGTTGGAAATTTAATCCCCCATGCAATAGTGTTGAGAGATGGCACTTTTAAAAGGTGGTTAGGTCATGAGGGCTTAGTTCTTACACACGCATTAATGCCATTATCTTGGAAGTGGGTTAGTTACTGCAGGAGAAGGTTAGTTATTGTGGGAATGGGTTCCTGATGAAAGGAGAATAACAATGGCTTCCTCCCTTTCTTGCATACACATGCTCTTTTGCCCTTCCACCTTCTGCCATGGGATGATGCAGCAAGAAGGCCCTCATCAGATGTGGGCCCCTCGACCTTGGACTTCCCAGCTTCCAGAACTGTAAGAAATAAATTTCTATTCTTTATAAATTACCCAGTCCCAGTTATTCCATTATGGCTGCACAAAATTAACTAAGCAGGGTCCTACTTTGTGCAGACCCTTCCGCACCACCAATCTGCATTTCTGGCTGTTAGCTCTTTTCGGTCCTGCTGTCCTCGAACTTTATGGCTAAACTTGGATACATATCTAAGATTGATTCCCTTTGCCAATCCTTGGTAACTTAGAGGCCATTGTCACTTTGGTTTGGAAACTAATGGTAGCCTTGTAGTTCCCTTTTCCATCTCCCTTGAGGTCCAACTCACATGCAAGTCATTGATCCCTCCTTTCTTACATGTCTCCCTTCTGTGTCTGACTTCCTGTATCACTGTGACCTGTGACCCAGACCCTCATTTCACTTGAGAATCACTCAATGGCCTCCTAGTTGATGTCTGCTTCTTGTCCTTCCTGTCTCCAATCCAATCCACTAGTACAGTCAAATTCATCCTTCTAAAAATCTGCTCTGATTATGATACTCTCCTTCTCAGGAACCTTCAATGGCTCCCCTTTGTCCAGAGAATAATCTACATCCCTTGTGATATGGTTTACGTGTATCCCCACCCAAATCTCATTTTCAATTGTAATTCCCATAATCCTCACATGTCATGAGAGGGACCCAGTGGGAGGTAATTGAACCATGGGAGTGATGGTTTTATAAGGGGCTTTTCCCCCTTTGCTTGGCTCCCATTCTCTCTCCTGCCACCCTGTGAAGAGGTGCCTTCTACCATGATTGTATGTTTCCTGACACCTGCCCAACCATGCTGTATGAGTAAATTAAACCTCTTTCTTTTACAAATTACCCAGTCTTGGTTATGTCTTTATTAGCAGCGTGAGAACAGACTAATACATCTTGGCATAGAAGTCAGAGTTCACTGGGGTAGGACCCTCAAACTGCTTTTTCAGCTTCTCTCCTACCTCTCCTCCTGCTGTCAACTCCCATTTTTGCCCCACCACCTCTGCTTCCGTTGCACACTCCCTCTCCCCACTCCTCCACATGACAGATCCACTTTCTGCTTCCTCTGCACAGTCTCGCTCAAGTGCTATCTTCTTCATAATTGCTGTCTTCTGAAGTTTCTAATCAGGAGTGAGTGTTTCCCTCTGGGTTCCTATAACACAAATGCTATGGTTTGAATATTGTCCCCTCTAAAACTCACGTTGAAATGTAATTTCCAGTGTGAACCCTGAATATCTGAGACAGGGTAAATTTAGAAAGCTTATTTTGCCAAGGTTAAGGATGCACACCCATGACACAGCCTCAGGAGGTCCTGATGACATGTGCCCAAGGTGGTTGGGGCACAGCTTGGTTTTATACATTGTAGGAAGACATGAGACATCAATCAATATGTGTAAGATGAATAATGATTTGGTCGGGACAACTGGAAGCAAATATGAGACAACTTGAAGCTGGGAAGGGGCTTCCAGGTCATAGGTAGATAAGAGACAAATGGTTGCATTCTGATTAGCCTCTCCAAAGGAGGCAATCAGATATGCATTTATCTCAGTGAGCAGAGGGATAACTTTGACTAGAATGGGAGGCAGGTTTGCCCTAAGCGGCTCCCAGCTCGACCTTCTCTTTAGCTTAGTGATTTTGGGAGTGCCAAGATTTATTTTCCTTTCACACCAGTGTTAGAAGTGGAGCCTTGTGGGAGAGCGATTGGATTAGGGGGGCAGATTCCTCATGAATGGTTTAGTGTCATCCCCTTGGTGCTGACCTCAGGATAGTGAATTATTTCTCAAGAGATCTGGTAGTTTAACACCGTGTGGCAGCTTCCCCCTTCTTTCTCTTGCTCCCACTGTAGCCATGGGACAAGCTTGCTCCTTCTTCACCTTCCACCATGACTGTAGGCTTCCTGAGGCCCTCACCAGAAGCCGAACAGACGCTGGGGCCATGCTCCCTGGACAGCCTGAAGAACTGTGAGCCAATGAAACCTCTTTTCTTTATTAATTACATGGTCTTAGATATTTCATTATAGCAATGCAAGAATGGCCTAATACACCATGAAATTAAATAAGCTGAATTTATTTCAATTGAAACCTGAGTATTTGGTCAAGACCTAAAGACCCTGCATTGTATCTCAAACTAGCACTGCCTAGCTTTGTCCAACACCAAAACTCACTTCACATTTACCTGCAAGGTCCACTGTAGGTGAAGTTTGACAAGAATACGAGTCATTCCTCGGTTCCCCATGCTGTGTTGCAGAGACGATGCTCACTTTGGGGTGAGTATACACTACCGATGACCATGCCTTTTCATTATCATCACGATGTAGTGATGAGGTGGCCATTCTCAGGCATACTGCCAGGTAAGCCTTGGTCTTGTGTAGAGCAGGCCTTGGGTCTGGGTCTGGGGTCCTGGGAGATCAGAGGCAGCAGAGGAGACTGACAGGGAAGGAAGCCATGCTTTCAACTGTTAAGCAGAAATTAAAAGGGCAGCTAGGCAAGGACCATGCAACTCAGGTGCCACAGAGGGGGCTTTTCCTAGGGCAGATGAGCTCTGTACCAAGTTTACTGAAACAAATTCCCCCTCTTAACAGGATGACTCAGATATTCCTTCTTGATTCTTTCATTTATGGATAGTATTTAAGTTAATTTACCAAAGAAAGTCACAGGGGTGGGAGGGGGTGTTGGCTCACGCCTGTAATCTCAGCACTTTGGGAGGCCAATGTGGGAGGATCACTTAAAGCTCGGAGTTCAAGACCAACTTGGGCAACATAGTGAGATCCCCATCTCTACAAAAAAAAGAAAGAAAGAAAAGAAAGGAAGGAAGGAAGGAAAGAAAGAAAGAAAGAGGAAGAAGCAAAGAAAGAAAAAGAAAGAGAAAGAAGAAAGAAAGAAAGAAAGAAAGAAGAAAGAAAGAAAGAGTGAAAGAAAGAAAGAAAGAAAGAAAGAAAGAAAGAAAGAAAGAAAGAAAGAAAGAAAGAAAGTGAAAGAAAGAAAGAAAGAGCGAGTGAAAGGTGTGCTTCTGAAAAAGCCACCATGAATTGCTTATGGATTATTGATTTCCATAAAGCCACTATTTACATTTCTACCAGCCCTCCTCAAATTCAACAGACTTGAGTAACTTCTACAGACATGACTATTGTGTATTTCAGCTGTATTCCAAGTCTGAAACAAGCTCTTCCCTGGCCTCTTCGAATCCCATGTGCAACTAACTTTGTTGCAGAAATTTCTTGACACATTTAAATTTGGGCTTTAAAGTAAACTTTTCAAAAGAGGGAAGATTTGGGGTGAGAAAACCAGGCACTTAATAGTCTACTTTTATGAGTGGAATAGGGCTAAGTTCTCTTTAAAAAAAAAAAAAAAGGAGTAAGCGCTTGGGCACTTCAAACTTCATCAACCACATTTGATCCTAGATATTATCTAGGCTTATCTTGAATAGGAAAATGCCAAGAGCTCAAGTGCTGTAAGACTCTGAGAGCATTTTCACTCATCAGGAGGCTGATTAAGCTTATTATTTGCTGTCCAAAAAGCTTCAGGTGCTTATTGACCTGAACTAAACTTGAAAACAGTAAAGGGAGAAAAGGAATGTGCTCCTAATTGAAAGCCCCAAGAAAACCAGGTCAACAAAGCTGAGGTGGACACGTCTCCTTAGTACAAATAGGGAAGCTGAGTTTTTCTGCCAAGATTCTACGGCTTGGGAAGGATCGTTTCCAACCTTCCCGTGAGACCAGCGATACCCAACACATTCACAGAAGCTCCGTCATGTTTTCACACCTGGTCTCATGTCCATATTTCCTTGCATCCAAACAAGAAGTGAGTTTTCGACATCTTTTCACTCAAATATTTGAACTCTCCGGAGAACCATTCAGCAGTCTGGTTCTAGAGTTGCTGAGTTTCAAAGCTCAGGTTTCTTCAGTACCCATGGAGGGTCCTTAAATGTGCCAAAGAAAACAGCACAGCAGCTGCATCTTTGGGAGTGAGGTGCAAGCTTTCAAATATTATGATATTGATTTAAAATCACCACTTACGGAAAGATAGAGAACATTATGCCATCTTAGTATTTTTCAGTAGGGCTAGTTGGTTAAATACCACCCTCACCCCGTCACTTTTTTGCTCTGTTGGCCATGGTTTTCCCTAATTTAATAAACCTCTCACATTTTCTTTTCCATAAACTACTTTAATTTTCCTACAGAAGAGACTGTAAGAAAATTAAATCCTGTATTTATCAAAAAGAATCTGGATGAAATGATTATTTAAAAGCCACTTCTATGATAAGATACTCTGTTTTTTAAATTACTTGATTTAAAGCTGGAGAATGAAGGTGGGTATTATAATTAAATCAGTGCTGTGATTGGACAGAGAAGCTGCTTTCATTTGAAAAAGGTCTCAGACCACTCTCATGGGGAAGGTTGATAATAAGGAAAGTTATGCATATGGAGTTGGGAAGTATATGGGAAATCTTTATACCTTCTGCACAATTTTGCTGTGAACCTAAAGCTGCTAAAAAATTGTCTTTTTAAAAAATGTAAAATTAATTTAAAAAAATAGGTCACGTCCTGAATGGTCTGAGGCTAGTGTAAATTATCATTGTTCAGACTTGCTAATATCTATTCCTGGGAAAGTAAAAGTGGGGAAAATAATGGATGGTGGAGGGATATTTAAAGAATAGGTATGCCTTCATTTATTCTATGAACTATCTGATAAATCAAAATGTATTTCCTTTGTTTTATTCCAAAGGGCAAGTTTTCTTATCTCTTCTGTGAATTCAGTATCGTTCAACCCATGAGAAGGTAGGAGATGACATGTGGAATTTGAACAGCCAAGATAAACAATCTTCTATTAAACCAAAATATTGTATGCCACTGGCACGACTCCTCAACTTGCTGGGAGGTTTGCTAAGGGATGGTGGGAATAGAGAGCTAAATACACCAAGGATTTCTCACTTGAGATTTTGCCAATGTTTCTTTTCTATCCACCAATTACAACGCAGGAGTTTTCAGCCCAGGACAGCATCTTCACCTAAAATTAATTGGAGAATCCCAAAGTCAAGGGAAACTTCCAGAAAAACAGAGATTTCAGTTGCAACCAGAATCTCCATTCTCTCTGCACAATGATTACGCAGTACTCAGAAAGGCGGGAAGAGACAGGAATGGAAACTCAAGCTTGCTTCACAAATTTGAGTCCTTGTATCTAAAGGCCTGAGGGAAGATGGCCAATAATTCACATTCTAGGCAAACAAAGCCTCTTGCCTCATTCCATCGCGCAACTCCAAGTGAAGAAGGGGAGAAAGGTCATCTTTACTTCTCTCCACGTGCACAATCCAGAGCAGATGTGAGGTCTCTGCTGATTGCCAGTCAGCCCTGCTGCCAACTTTTCTACAATCCCAGGTCATAGAACACAATGGAGTCCCACTCCTCTCTTTCTGATATACTGATTTTCCCTTCACTATCTGCTTGTGAAATTGTTGGAAACATTCTGGGATGCAATCGTTTGGTCTTATTTCCCTTATTATTTCACCCCCACATAAAATCCTTTTCTCTGAGGAGCTCGGGACCCCATGCCACAATTAAAGGACTTAATCTGACACTCAATTATGCCTTGCTCGGTCAGTGATCTGTGAGCCGAATTAATGAGACCTGCTGGTGACCTGACAAGGAGAAAGCCAACCAGGGGCAACTGGAAACAGGGAGAAGTGAAGGAAATGCTAAGATGGGTTTGGAAGAGACTGACTTGCAGGGAACCGAGGGTCTCTGGGAGGTCAAGGGGTAGTCAGGGGGACCTATTAAAATGTTACAGGAGGGGAGAAAACCAGAACGTTTCAGCAAAGCCACTACTGGGATGTCATTTAGTTGAGAGGGAGGAGAAAGGATTTTCCACTGCTGAACTATTCAGAGCCAGGCTGAGATACACAGAACCTGCCCAGGCTCCGAGTCTTCACCAACTCTTCCTTGTTTGAATTTTTTTTTTTTTTTAGACGGAGTCTTACTGTGTCTCCAAGGCTGGAATGCAGTGGCGCGATCTCAACTCACTGCAACCTCTGCCTCCTGGGTTCGAATGATTCTCCTGCCTCAGCCTCCCAAGTAGCTGGGACTACAGGTGTGCGCCACCAGGACTGGCTAATTTTTTGTGTTTTTAGTAGAGAGGGGGTTTTGCCTTGTTGGCCAGGCTGGTCTCAAACTCCTGACCTCAGGTAATCTGCCCACCTCGGCCTCCCAAAGTGCTGGGATTACAGGCTTGAGACACTGTGCCCAGCCCCTTGTTTGAACTTTTTAGATTCATAATGAACAGACATGCTCAGTGATAATTATGATAGTGATATCAGCTGATACTGTTATTGTGTGTTAATAACAAGAATAATAAAATATTTAACATTATTATGACAACATATAACAAAATACATTATTTATTTAATTAACATAAAGTATTTAGCAATATGAATATTATTATATTAAATAGTACAATATTTAACATAATTAAACACTGTGGTGCGCTGAACATACACCATCGGCCTTGCACCATCCCAGTTGCTTCAAAGCTGATGATAAATGATTTCAAAAGGTTGAAGATCAAAGGACAAGAGAGAACACATGGTGAATGAGAAGTTTCAGAAGATGTAAGACGGGGGTATTAGACATTGGAAATCTATGTGCCTTCAGCAAGAAATGACGATGAAAAGGCCTTTTAGTATTTCACAGACTCTGGACCTGGGGTAGGCTCAAGAACTGGCCAAAAAGCTATCTCTAAAGGCTGGAAATTCCATTTATGGAGTGGTTAGAGTCCCTCTCTGCCTTCCTCCCACTCAGTATTATTTTACTTTTTAAATTATGTACAAGTATTGATTTGATAAAACAGACCATCTAGCACCATACCATGCATTAGGCACTCTTTTTAATAACTTTACATATATTATTGCTTTTAATTCTCACGTAATTATTGTATGAGGTATGTGCCTAGTTTTCCTCACTAAAGAAATGCTGATTGTTTGAGATGATGGATATGCTAATTACCCTGATCTGATCACTATGCATATATGCGTCAAAATATCCCTATGTATCTCATAAAGATGTATGATTTCTATGTGTGAATTTTTAAAAAATTAAGTATAAAAAAAGAATGGAGAAGAAAAAAGTTAAAAGGTAGATACCTTACAAAACCTCAGATACTTACAAGTTAAGAAACTTGCTCAAGGTTACGTAGCTAATAGGTGTCATTAAAGCTAGGGATACAAAGCTAGGCAGTTGACTCCAAGGGCTACGTTGTTAATAAACACAGTATTCTACTTCACATGTCATGTTTATGCAATGGTTAGATGTCTTGAAATTATATGCTTTAGTATATCAGTATTTCATAAAAGCATTTTTATAGTAGATGCAATAAAAATATTTAATAACAAAAGTTAAAGAACTTAGGAACAGAACTTGGGAATATAGTTTGTTGTTGTTGTTGTTGTTGTTGTTGTTTGAGAGACAGAGTCTTGCACTTGTTGCCCAGGCTGGAGTGTAATGGCCAGATCTTGGCTCACTGCAACCTCCTCCGCCTCCTGGGTTCAAGCAATTCTCCTGCCTCAGCCTCCTGGTAGCTGGGATTACAGGTGCCTGCCATCACGCCCAGCTAATTTTTGTAGTTTTAGTAGAGACGGAGTTTTGCTATGTTGGCCAGGCTGGTCTCGAACTCATGACCTCAGGTGATCTGCCTGCCTCACCCTCCAAAAGTGCTAGGATTACAGGCGTGAGCCACTGCGCCCAGTCAGGAATACAGTTTTAAAGGTGCTAGATATAAGTCAAGTCAAAAATGTAGATCACTGCAAATTGGCCCAATACCATTGGACCCAGGGGTAGTAGCTTGGGCCTCTACTTAGGTCTCATATCTCAAAATGAAGTTCTATGTCACTAAACCACCCATCTGGAGACTACGCATGACCTGCCAAGCAGAGCACTGAAAATAAGCAGTCTTGTGACTTTGGGATCTGTGCTACTGCGCCCACCTAGGAAAATAATGTGACTTCTTTTGAAGTCAGGACTATGAAATTGCCGTAAAAATCATCCTGTGTCTTTCTGAATGATTTTAAATAATTAAGAATAAAATAAATGTAAAGTATTATACAGATTCTAAGCGCATCTTAAATGCAGATTCAGAAATAATACCTTGTTCATTTATATAAACATAAATATTATTTTGGGGATGATCACTAGTAAAGTTGAAACGTTTGATTTCGGCCACATTTACTTAATTTGCTTTTAGAGCTGAAACAGAAAAATGGAAGATTCTTGACTTGATGTCGCAGTGCCCAGGTTATCTCTTCAGGATCAAACCTGATTTCATTATTGCATTTTTCATGCTTAAAGGCTAAGGAATTGCTCAGTATAAACTTTTTAATCCCTGGACCCCAAGCAGGCCTAGACTCACCCCCTGCCTTTGGTGCCTTCCATTCAGCTTCTTCAGCATGATGGAAATTTAACCAACCAGAATCATGTTGTAGAAATCAGATTATGAAAGTTTATATCCTGTCGGTGTCTTTGACTCTATAAAGATTGGCTTTTAAGCCTGGTTTGGATTTGGCATTGGACTAGGAGGCACTGAACTCTAGATCCAGAGAAATCCTCCTGACTTCTCAACCACATATTCACGTCAACTGAAATCTTAGAAGTGGCCACAAACGGTCTGGTTTTGATACTTGCCAACATTTTCTTCAAGCAAGCCCTTAACCATGTTCATAACTCCCTTTCAAAACTACCCAGTCCTTGTAAGTCAATGAGACTAAATAACGTCAGCTGCTGGCTTCAAGTCATTTCTCTGATGGTTGTATTAATATTTCTGTGTTCTCACCTCCTTTCCCGGGAGACATCAACTCGCATGACTGGAGCTATTAGTTCCACCCAAGATTTTAGTCTAAGGCAAGCTATAGTCAGATGATGTGGAAGACAGATGTTTCTGAATCCATATTCACAAGCTTCAGACTATATCAAACACCAAAGGAAAGACTTATTATTCTACCTCACTTATACATTCAGAATTTGGGTTCAGTTGAAGAGCGAGACACAGACAAGCTACCTGCCCATGGATAACAGAATATTCTGGCTTCCTTATCTACCCTGCATTTCTCTGCTTCTGCTTATTGCTCCATTTTTCTTTCCGTCTCCTGGGAAGAATAGCTCAAGACTGTGATACTCTTACTGTGTTAAGTTGTCTCTTTTTCAGCAGAGCTCAGTTATGAGCTCAGCTCTTAGGTTTTTATTTTAAATTACTTTACCTTTGATCTGAATCTTGGCTTTATTCAACAAATTTAAACTACAACATTAGAATAACAGCTCGATTCATACGGAAGGATTTTTTTCCCCTAAAACAAGAATCCAATGGAAAGACACTGCTATACACTCCCCAGTATGATTTGTTGTATGAAAGCTCTCTTTCACCAAAATTAATGTCTGCATTTCAAAATGACCCTTATTAGGTGTTTTCAAGCTGTGAGTCCTTATTCCAACCTATTAGCCTAGCTTTAAGAGAAAATACTTTTGAGTAGGGGAAACCAAAATCCCTAGACTCTCCGCCTTTTGATTTGGGGTTCAAATCGTTAGGATTGAATCCAAAGTAGAAAACAAAGTTTTAGCTTAGCCGTTCTTTCTTCTTTCTTTCTTTCTTTTTTTTTCTTTGAAATGGAGTTTTGCCTTTCTTGTCCAGGCTGGAGTGCAGTGGTGTGATCTCAGCTCACTGCAACCTCCGTCTCCCGGGTTCAAGCTATTCTTCTGCCTCAGCCTCCCAGAGTAGCTGGGATTGTAGGTGCCCACCACCATGCCCGGCTGATGTTTTGTATTTTTTAGTAGAGACAGAGTTTGACCATGTTGGCCTGGCTGGTCTCAAATTCCTGACCTCAGATGATCCACCTGTCTCGGCCTCCCAAAATGCTGGGATTACAGGTGTGAGCCACCACACCCGGCCAAGCTTAGCCATTCTTTAATTACTTTCCCCCTCATCCTTAGAAACCCCAGAAATAGAGCTACAAGAAGCTGTTTAAGGATTGGAGTGACCTGTTGGCCAACATCTGTAGTTACATTTAACTTGACATTCTCCAGGCTGGGTGATTCTTTCAATAACAGTCCCTGTTTGAAAACCTGGTGGACGAAGGGGATGTCTTTAATTTGTCCCCCAGCACAGTTTATTTTATATGTGGTTACTGGTAAAGGTATTAACTGTTGTTATCAAGGAGTTGGTTTTCTCTTGCTTATCTACTTCCTCTGCTTCAGGAAACCTCACTTCTTATTAGTGCAAGTGTATTCACTTAAACAGAGGCTTGGGGAGAAATTTGTGGTTTTCAAAGATCTATCTCTTGCCCTTACTGCTAAATGTTTTTACTAAATCTTCCCACTGACATATCTTCCTGATTTCCAGTTTCACAAGTCAAGCCAGTATCAGTGCACCTTAGCAGGAGAGGTAGGGCTGCCTGGATCATGAAGATGAAAGATTACCTTTCCTCTGTTACGTACCCATTCTTTATTGTTGTACCCAGTCCACTCCGATTCTTACATTACAACATTAGGACTCCCTAATGAAGCCAGGAAGGAGATTTACAAATCTGAGGATATGGTCATATGACAGAGTGGACAGTGTGCATACCATCCTACCATGTGTCTCAGGGGCATGGGTCCAGCCCCATCATCAGAGGGAGAGGGCGCAAACAAACCATGATAGTGGCTGACAAACAAAATCAGCTAAAATGAGCATCAAAAGCAGTGTTGGTAGAGGAAGAAGTGATACAAGGCAGCCTGCCAGAGGGGTGGTGGAAAGGGCTTAGGGCTGCATCCTTTCTCCTTTCATGAAGTTGTGTACATATCTGCTAATTCAAGTGAAAGAGCAAGGGTATACCAGCTGGTTGTAAACAACATGTATATTTACACCTCATCAACATGTATATTTCCACCTCATCTGCTTTCCCCATGGGAAGGCATATAGATAAAAAGGAAGGGGGCAGGGCGGTAAATAATAGAACAAGGGCAAAGGAACTGATTCTTGGTTGTTTGTTTATTTATTTATTTATTTATTTATTTTATTTTATTTTATTTTTTGAGACAGGGTCTCCCTCCCAGGCTGGAGTGCAGCTGTGTGATCATGGCTGCACTCCAGCCTCCACCTCCTGGGCTCAAGCGATCCTCCCACCTCTGCCTTCCAAAGTGCTGGGATTATAGGCATGAGCCACCATGCCTGGCCCCTGGCTGTTTAAAACCCCTGGAGAAGGACTTGGTTCTGGTGTGGCTCCCCTGTATTCTCACGCAGCCCCCATGACAGCAGTTCCTTCCGGCTGCCATCTCCCATTCACCCAACAACATTGTCCTTAGAGGAAGGCCAAGTTCCTCTCCACTGTGCGCAGGCCCTCATGACGTGGCTACCCTTCTCTCCACGGCTGACTGTCCCCACACTGCTCTCTCAGGCACAGTCACATCCAACTGTCTTCCAGTTCTTCCTCCGATGCGCTTGTCCTCACCTGCAGGCTCCTATGAATCCTTGATATTTCTTCTCCTCCCATAGCCCGGATCAGACCACTACTTTTGTTATACCTGGGGAAACTCATAATTGTGCAGTCCTCTCTTAGAGATTCTGATTTCAAAAGATCCAGAGAGAGATCCTGGAATATGTAGTTTCAAAGGCTTCCCTGGAAATTCTGAAAAGCAGTTAAGCTTGGGAACCGTGTGTAGATATCCCTTCTCTGGGAACCTTCCTTGGTCTGCCCCTCCCTGGAAGTCTTAGTTAAGTTCGCCTCCAAACTGCACTACACACGTCTTTAATTGCAGGTCTCCCGGGTAGATATCCACTCCTGGAGAACAGAGACTCTGTCTGGCTTAGAAGTGGTTCAGGAAATATTCATTGAGTTATACTGAATTGAAACTAGTGAATGTTTCCTATCTTTTTCTCCCTCTCCTGCTCTAAAACAACAACACATTTTCTTTTGGCTAGTTCTTGTTTGCTTTTAGAAGAACAGGATTTAAAACAAATAAGACACTAGAAAAATGACAAAGCTGTTCCTCCAGAATTCTTACAGAAATGGGTCATATTGGTCTTTGGTTGATGCTCAAATGTGAATGATACCAGGACCACACTTGCTTAAACTTTTGTGGGTTTTTCTGTAAATATTTACTGCAGTGAAATCTCTGCTTCTCATTTTAACCATCTTTTATATCAAGATATGGAAGGCATTATGTTTTCTCAGTAAGAAGACTCACACGCTTAGTTTGTTTCCCTGTCTTCCCCCAATGATTTTTTTTTTTTTTCTTTTCTCTCTGTCTCTTATGCACAAACACAATTTTCCGATAGATTCTGTTAGGACCAAGAAACAATAGCTGATCCTTGTGGGGTCCTCAAACCTGTGAGACGATGTAATCTTCCTTTGCTCCTACCTGTCCTGTACTTGGCACAGCCTTGCTTCTAGAAGTTTCCTCTAATAAATTCATTGCATGGATGCTGAGAGAACCATTGCCTATTATTGACTCTTGCTTCTCAGTAAGTATAAAAGAAACAATTTTATGCTATTAGCTGTTATTTTTGTTGATGCAGATGCTATTATCTGATTTAAACATCGAAGGGATGATTTTATTTTGTTTGTGCCCTGGAGGCTAAAAAAAAAAAAGAAAGAAAGAACCCACAATAAGCCAGCATCATTTTGAAAAGGAAAGCATCCAATAATTAAATATACTTTCCCAGAGATGAGGAGCAGATGTTCTGTCTCTTTCATGGAGTGGGAGGGTGTGGAGACTTGAGGGAGCTGTACCCAGAGCACGTTTCATAATCTTGAAAAGTCAGGGGATTTCAGGAAAGTCCCTTAACATGGGAGGTCTGGTTGGGATAAACTAATACTTGTGCAGCAACCCAAAAGGGAATTTACCACATTTTTGGCAATTGTATCACTTTAAATTTTTTCTCCAAACTCCCAAGATGTAAAAGATTGTTATCACCACAAATTAATAGTTTTTGAAATTGGAGGACAAAAATCTTTTTTTCTTGGCTAAGACAATTGTACTAAGCAAATTGTTACAGCAATTTCTGAAACGGCCTACGATGCATAAGTAAAGTCAGGCCGGATGAAAAGCAAAACCAACTTCGGAGGAAAAATCATTCACAATGGTAGATAGAAAGAAGGAAAATTCTTTTTTATTCTATTTCATGTGAAGTGATTCTAAGACTATTAGAATTGCCTGAGAAGTCTTTTCAAACTCTCCTCCTAGTCATCCCTCTCCATCTTTTCCCCTCCTTCTCATACTGTACCAAAAGATCTGAGCTTCCAAGAGTGGGCGGATGTTATCTGAAAAGACTCCTAGTTGGTTCCAATATGCTCTCTCCACCCCACCCAGGCACTCCCTTTCTCAATTTTAGAACTAGTGCTATAAACTATAAACTGTTTTTTATTTTTATTTATTTATTTTTTAAGAGACAAGGTCCTGCTCTGTTACCCAGGCTGGAGTGCAGTGGTGCAGTCATAGCTCACTGCAGCCTCAAACTCCTGAGCTCAAGTGATCCTCCTGCCTCAGCCTCCTGAGTAGCTGGGACTACAGGGTGAATGCCACTACACCCAGCTAATTTTTAAATTGTGTATACATAGGGGTCTCACTATGTTGTACAGTCTAGTCTCAAACTCCTGGGCTCAAGTTATCCTCCTCCCTTGGTTTCCTTGGGATTACAGGCATGAGCAACGATGCCCACCCAAATATAAGCTTTTGAAGGAAGTGCAGCTTCTTATGGGTCTTTTAGGGAAGAAGACTTGATTTGCCAGATACGCGGTCCTAGAACCACCCTCTGAACTTGCTCCATAACCTTCCGTCAGCCTCTGAAAGTGAAGACAACTGCTCTTTGTCTCCTAAGACATTTGCTTGGGAAGATCAGCTGCTTGTTTTGCATGCTGTGTTCATTATTAAATTCCTTCTCTATCTTTTATAAAGTTCTACTTTTCTGATCTCTCTTTCAATGAACTTGAAATATCTGTGTATCTGAAATCTTCTGGGACTGAAATAAAACTTCAAAGTTATACAATTTTTAGAGCTGGAAGGAACATGGGAGATTATCTCCCTCAATTTTGTAGGAATTCATTTTATGGTATCCTAGTTAGTTGCTGCTTGTATATTTTCAAAAATCAGGCACCAGTTACCATGCATGAAAGTATTTTATTTTTGGAGAGTGCACTATTGAGCCAAATGAAAGGCATTTCTCTTTTTAAGGTCTCCCAGTTATACAGTCTTGGAGCTAGATACCATGCCTTCCCTCGGGAACTTCTCATGAGCTCCAAATCACACTGTCAATTTGCTTAGGAATGGAATGCATTCATATTTAGCAATCAGTGACTTAATGCCCTCTGCCGAGTTTGATTTTTCAGGAAACCTACCGTTCTCCTAGTAAAGGAGCAATTTTCACGGCACTGTTCGTATGACCCTCCTATGACAGTCATGGCAGGAAAGGAAAGCAGAAAGCTTCTGCAGTCCTCAGCTGGGTCAAAGTAGGACTTCAAAGACCAGCTGTACTGGAGAAGATGGCCCTGTTCACCCTGTGGAATAGCCTGGAGGTCATGGCTACAGCCCTACCTTCTCATAGCAGCGACATGACACTAGGTCAGACAGCTAGTTCTGCGGGAAATAAAAATGACAGTTGGACATTTGGTATCCTATAGAACGAGTATCTGTTTACTGAATTTTTATGCTATCATCTGGTGGTTTTGGCATTACTGGGATGCAATTTTAGTTTTTTTATGTGCAGAGAATAGCCACTTGTTGTTTGGGTTTCTGGGGTCATTTCTCACATTTCTGCTCCAGAAATGCGTGCATTCAGTAAATATATTTTTACTGCAAAGTCTAAATTTGCTTGCTTTCTTAATGTGGACCCATATCTTTTCTAAAATCCTAGTTTTCTCAAAAATGCTGGTGAGTTTCTGCCTTCTTACTAATGTTGACAACATCTTATCATCAAATACTTACTTTGTATTCTGTCCAGCCCTGTCTCTGGCACATAATAAATATTTTAGAGGTTCTTTCCACTGCAGTTTCTTCCAAAATTCCATGTGTTTGAGGTTGATGAGCTTCCTTCTTCTTTTTGTTTTTTGTTGTTTTTTGTAGAGACAGGGTCTCACTCTGTCACCCAGGTTGGGGTGCGGTGGTGTGATCATAGTTCACTGTAGCCTCAAACTCCTGGGCACAAGCGACCCTCCAGCTCAGCCTCTCAAGTAGCTGGGACTACAGGTGCACCACCACACCCAGCTAATCTTCAAAGCTTTTTTTAGAGATGGAGTCTTGCTATGTTGCCCGGGCTAGTCTTGAACTCCTGGCCTCAGGTGATTCTCCCACCTTGGCCTCCTGAGTAGCTGGGATTACAGATGAGAGCCACTACTCCTGTGCCTGTGTCCCAGGAGCCACTGCGTGGCCTGGCTTCAAGATCAGTCTGGAAAAATTGGTTTATTCTTACAGCGGCTCGCATATTGTCCATGGGACCAACTCAGTCAGCTCTTGTGGGTTGAATCGTCTTGCCCAAAAGATACGTTGAACTTTTAACCTCAGTGTCTGTGAACGTGACCTTCCTTGGAAGTAGAGTCTTTGCAGATGAAATGTAGCTAGCATGAGGTTATGCTGGGGAGGACACCTCAATAACTGGTGTCCTTACATGAAGAGGAAAAGAGAAACACAGACGCTTATGGAGAGAAGGCCAAGTGAAGACAGAGGCAGAATGAGAGTCATGAATACAAGCTAGGGGCACCTAGGATTGCTGGACACTGCCAGAAGCTAGCAGGGGAAAGGAAGGATTCTCGCCTAGAGCATTCAGATGGAACACAGCATGGTGGCCACTTTCGTTTGGACTTCTGGCCTCCAGAACTGTGAGTACATTTCTGTTGTTTTAAGTCACCAAGTTGTGGTACTTCGTTATGGCGGTCCTAGAAAAGTAGCACAGGGTTCACAAAGGGCTACTGGTTCTCTTGGACTAAAGAGGAAGTGATTTGAACCTCCTATTTGCCTACATCCTTGTGTTAGAGACAGACCCTGGGAAGAACTGTCAAAATATCCCGGTCCTGTGGCTCTGAACTAGTCACTCACCCTGTGAGCCCCAAGTGTGTTGACTCACAAAACAGGTGTCCATTGAGTATGCCTGAGTGCTCAGATTGAGTCCTGGCCCCTACTGGGTTTTAGAGTAGGAGACACAGACAATACACAGGGAAAAGAAAGGAAGGAAGGAAAGAGAAAAGAGAAGGAAGGAAAAAAAGGAAGGAAGAAAGAGAGAGTCATTGCAGATAGTGTTCTGTATCAGGGAGAAAATAAAGTGAACAGGGGATGAAAAATAACAAAGTGTTGCCAGGTGTGGTGGCTCACGCCTGTAATCTCAGCACTTTGGGAGGCCGAGGCAGGCGGATTGGGAGGCCGATGTAGGTGGTTAGGAGTTGAAGACCAGCCTGGTCAACATGGTGAAACCCTGTCTCTACTAAAAATATAAAAATTAACCAGGCGTAGTGGTGCATGCCTGTAATCCCAGCTACTCAGGAGGCTGAGGCAGGAGGTTGCAGTGAGCTGAGATCACACCACTGCACTCCAGCCTGGGTGACAGAGCAAGATTCTGTCTCAAAAAAAAAAAAAAAAAAAACAAACCAAAGAAACAAACTAAAAGCAAACAAACAAATGAACAAAAAACAAAGTGGGAAAAGATCAGGTGATTTGGAAAGGACTGTCTGAGAAGGCACTAAAAATTTGATGAAGGAGTGAGCCGTGCAAAGTTCTAGTGGGAAAGCATGCTAGGGTAGAGGTGACATCACGTTGTAAAGGCCTTGGGTTGGGAAGTTACTTGGTGTGAGCCAAGAGTAGAAAGAAGGCTGGCTGGAACGAAATGAGAAGATGGGAGGAGTTCAGAGAGGTGGGCCCTAAGGCTCAGATTGCCAAGGCCTTGTTGGTTAAACTGAAGAGTTTAGGTTTTTAAAAGTCTGATGGGAAGCCTTTGGTAAGTGGTGTGTGTGTGTGTGTGAGAGAGAGAATTTAAGATTCAAATCCGTCAAATGCAGAATCAATTGTTTACATATTTTTATAAAGAGTTCAAACCTTCTTTTGTGGGAGGGTAAATACATTTCAATGTTTTTTTTTTTTTTTTTTTTTTTTTTACAAATATACTGGAGAATCATGCAACGCTGCCAGCATTGGACACCAACCTGGGCCACAGATCTGCACACTTCTTTGCAACTGGTCCTGTCATGGCAGAACCTTTCCCCTTGCCTTTATTTTTTTAACTATGACCCTGCACTGTCTTCAAATTTGTTTTAAATGTTATGTTTTCTCCGGTGTGACTTTTGTTGTCAAATGACCAATGCCGCACATACCTTCTTTCTGATCTCTGCTTTGCCTTTCTTGGCTGTGACCATCACCACATCACCCACACTAGCAGCGGGAAGTCTGTCCAGCTGCGAGCCCCTTCATGGCAATGATCTACAGACCTTTGACTCCTGTGTGGTCAGCACAGGTGATCACAGCTCCTATCAGAAGACCTAGGGCAATCCAGAATTTTGCACTGGAGGAGTCACCGTGTCTTCGCTTTGATGTCTTGAGTGCTGGAAAGAGACAGAAAAGGAGTTCAGGCCAGGTGCGGTAGCTCACACTGGTAAATCCCAGCACTTTGGGAGGCCGACGTGGGGGCAGATCACTTGAGGCCAGGAGTTTGAGACCAGCCTGGCCAATATGGTGAAACCTCATTGCCCCTAAAAATACAGAAATTAGCCAGGCATTGTGGTGTGCACCTGTAACCCCAGCTACTCAGGAGGCTGAGGCAGGGGTTGCAGTGAGCCGAGATGGCACCACTGCACTCCAGCCTGGGTGACAGAGTGAGACTCCGTCTTGGAGAAAAAAAAAAAAAGGAGAAAGGAGTTCAATGTTTTAAGACAAAGGCGTGAAAATCTAAAATGTAATTCCAGACTTTTAGGATGATTAGCAGATAGGCCATCCCTTGACTTTTCCCTATAGGAGAGAACCCCGAGCAATGGGACCGACTTCCCCTCTTTGGGATGAGTTCCTTCCTGTAAGGAGAGCTCGGGTAGCAAGACTCCAGGCCTCTCCCTACTCCTGTCTTGGCTATGAGAAGAGTCTGAGATACTCAAAAGTGGCATCATGAAAAAGCCTTAAGTATTCAATATTTATTGAGTATCTGCTCTGTGCCAGACATGATGCTTGCTGCCAAGAGTGCAATGGTTAAAATCAGACATAGTCCCTGCCCTCAAGGAATGCACAATGTCAGACAAGTCCCCATGAGGTGTGAACAGTAGACAAGAGACAGACATAGTTTCAGTGAATGTTTTGGGAAGCTTGAAAAATGGGCACCTCGCCAGCAGGGAGGCATCGCTTTTCCTAAACAGAAATGTCTTCAGAACAACGTGGCATCTTCCAATCCACTCTACAGATTGTCTCCAAAGAGAGGCCTTTGACATGGACTGAAAAGCTCCCTCATTTAGGTCGGAAAGAGAGACCAGTTATCTAGGGTATATTCTAGGGTCCTTTGATGCCTTTGTTTTGGAAATGAGCAGAAGATTTCCCTCAATCTTTTGAACTTCTGGGTTTAATCGAAATATGATTTGCTTTTGCTGTGCAAATGATTGTACTGCTCTATAATCATGGCAGGTAGAATGGTGAGAAAAGTACTCTATTCCCCATTATCATGTAAATCCTGTATTTGAATATTTCAATGTCACTAGTTCCCCCCACCCCCACACTTTAAATATCTTTTCTTTCAGGCCTCCGGGAGACAGTAGGTTCTGATATCACCAACTGAACCTTTTTCGGGAACTTTAGGTTAATAAATTGAAAGTTTGCAGAAAGCTGCCTTTTGAGATTTGATTCTTATTATGTGTGTGTGCTGATGGAAGGCGAGAAACCTAAGCCAGCAGCTGCTGCTGCTGACAGGGCGGCCCCAGCCGAGGGACACGTGGGAGAAACTAAGGCAGCAACACTGGTGATCAGAGACAGCCCACTTCCCTGAGTCGGTTTGTATTTCAAATTGCCTGTTATGAATTCAGAGATGGTTCCGCCAAGGCAGATCGGGGGACGGAGAATGAATAACTGCTGTTCTCAACAGAAATCATTCCTGGAAGTGGGGGCAGATGAATGGCTAGGTGGAGAAATGGATGACTAAGTGTGTGTTTCCTAAGTGGACAGGCTGCCCTACATCTCTATTAATGTCTGATGGGCTGGTTATCTTGTTTGGATTTATGAGAGAGTAAGTTCAGGTAGGGAGCGGATAAAGAACGAGAGCTGGTTTCAAAAACGAAAGGCATAGACTTTTAAAGTGACCTTCTTTTTTTTTTTTTCTTTGCAGAGGTGCACAACCCAGATCTGATGTCAAAACATTGGGTAGCTTTTGCAAAGCATTTTGCTGATATGGAAGCCAGCAGGAGTCCACGCTGGCTCCAGCATGACCGATAGCTCCATCAGTGTTATTTGATGAGCAGAATGTAGGTAATATGTTGGCCTATGGAGCTGTGTTATGTGTTATGGGGCTGTGATAGTCTGCGTAAACCTAAGAATTTCTTAAAAGTCTATTAGATATTCAAGGTTAGCCTATCGGCCATAAGGCTAGGTTAAACAATAGTGGTGAGCAGCTCCTGCCTGTCAGCTTTAAAAAAACAAGGCGTATTTCCTGTCCATGCCCTTGATAATTTTCTTTTCTGCATTTTCCTCTCTCCAGGACCCAGTATAAAAGAACAACCACCAGCTAAAATAAATAAATAAATAAAAATAAAAATAAAAAATTGCCAGTTATTGAGGCAAAGGAAAGAAGAGAGGGTGACAAGTTTCACCCTGACTCTTGCCACTTCCGCCTGAAAGGGGTACATCAGCACACCCCTTCCTTCACTGGCCAGAGCCATACCCCACTTTAGGAGGGCAAGCAATTGCAATCCTACAGTCCTTAGAAGAAAAATCCAGATAGCACTAATGACTTTCACAGGTATAAATAATGCAGATCGGCAACTCTGGACAGTCAGCGGAGGTGATGGCAAAACTCCAGACAGCCTTTTCTAATTTCTCCTAAGTGAGTGAGTGAGTGGTGCCTGTGTGCACGCACCAGTAAAGAGCTAAGGTTGAAACAGGTAACGCCAAGGACAGCAAAAAAGCAATGCCCTTCTCCGTCCCCATCCCTCCAATAAACCTCTTATGTATCCAGGCACTTAACCACAATAGAACTGTTTAATTTATGTTCTAAGAACCCCACCGTCGGCTTGAAAATGAGCTGTGGACAGCTTCTAGACATCACTGCAGAGCTTTCTAAGCTAGAGAGATGGCGAGCAGAATTGAACTGTCTTACTCCAGGAGGCTTGAAGGCAGCTGTCCGCTTAGGACACCAGCAGGAAGCATGGTGGCGTGGTGAGAAACAGAAGGGTTTTCTGGTAGGAAAGCAATTCCCACCCTCTGGGACTCTAATATTATGTAATGATTTTATCTGTCGTGGAAGGACTTCAGGGAAATGAGTGTATTTCTTCGCTCTTCACCCAGAGGGTAATCCTTAAGAAGAGAGTGATCATTTTTAATACATCTTCCCAGATCTACCCATCTTTTGCATGATGATTGCTTTATTGAGATTGCAAACTGTTCTTGCATCAGGGCAGACACGTCAGCTGCTGCCTCCCATGCAGCCAGGAAGAAATTGACAGTCTGCACTTCCTCGGGTTAGCTTCCTATTAATTAAGGCTTCACACAGAACAGTCCTCTTCCTTTGGTTATTCACATGGATTTTTGTGAATCATGCTGTTTACAAATAAGGCTAAATCTAAATGCCATGCTTACATCTGACTGTCCAAATCCAGGCCTATTTTTAATTGCTGGCTGCAGTGAAAGAGAATTCGTGGGCAGAGACGGCAAGAGTAATGAAATGGAAGACGTCTACAATTCAGTTTCCTATAAAATAACTTCAAAAGCTATATCAACTTACCTTTGCTAACTGAAGGCTCTGGAAGTTAAATGTCTGAAATGGATTAACTCTGAATTTGCCTGTGTTCCTAGCCATTTCCTCAAATTCAAGCTTTTACTTTCAGAATGTCAACAAGAGCAGCTTATCTTGTGCAAAATCTGAGATTCCTTACTTAGGTTGATGAAGATGGGGAAAAATAAAGAAACAGCATAAAACTAAAAATTCATTTTGAAACATCAGAATCTTTTTTTTTTTATCTGTCAGTCAAATGTTTCTATGACCCATGAACAGAAACTAGTTGAGTGCACGTATCATTTACCCACACAATTCTTTGGTTAAAAAGGGAACATTGGCTGGGTGCGGTGGTTCACACCTGTAATCCTAGCACTTTGGGAGGGAGGTCAAGGTGGGCAGATCATGAGGTCAAGAGATCGAGACCATCCTGGCCAACATGGTGAAACCCTGTCTCTACTAAAAGTACAAAAGTTAGCTGGGCGTGGTGGCACACGCCGGTAGTCCCAGCTACTTGGGAGGCTGAAGCAGGGGAATTGCTCGAACCCGGGAGGCAGAGGCTGCAGTGAGTCGAGATTGTGTCACTGGACTCCAGCCTGGGTGACAGAGTGAGACTCCATCTAAAAAAAAAAAAAGGAACATATTTGCAAAGACTGCTTATATCAAATTTTAATGGTTGCTCATTCAACATGTTTCAATGTGATGAATGTCAGTTTCAAATATACATGAATCAACCCCAACTGATGTCCTGCTAATGTGAAAAATGTTTGAATAACCTAAGCTGTTCACACTAATGAAAAGTTCAAGACAATTTTACGTGATTACATTCACAAATTTGTCAGCAAATTTGAAATCACAGTTATGTGGCATTTGTTCTGCATGGTGAACCCATGTAAATATCCAAATATAGAAAGGATTGCAGCTCTATTTTCATCATTGCATCCCTGCTACCTAGTGGTGTATGCAACCCCCACTAAGTATACTTGAACCAGGTATGCTCCATCTGGTTCAAGTGGTTGTTCAACAAACATTTGTTGACTCACTGGCTGGCAGATTGGAAAGGCTGACTTTCCATCAGGAAGACATTCGGGATGCTCTTGGGTAGGTCAACAGAGCAGCTGCTTAGGAATAAACTACCCAGTAACTGGTGACTCTAGGATGGAAGGAAGAAGGGAAAAAAATGAGAGAGCTGGATAAAAGGGGGAAAAAATCAAGGAAAGGAAAGAATGAAATATCTTAGAGGGTAGCAGAGTGTGTATCTGTACAGCCTCAGATGGCCCTGGGCGTCACCCTGCCAAGTGCTGCCCACCAGCCTAGCATTGGAGTTAGAGCCCTGGCCCCTCCAACGCTCGGGGCCCTGGACTGGTGCATCAGAGTTCTCCACACTCTACTTTCCCATTTCTCATTAACTTGCCACAGCTAAGGCAGATTTTGACATCAGCATCACTAACAGTGTGTTTGTGAAATTCATCAGCTAAATGGGGTCATTTTTGAGAGTGTAAACTCGTGGAAGACATCAGGTACAAACTAGGATTTCCCAGGAATACTGGAAAATAGAGAATCCTATGAATAGCCCATTCTGTGAGCAGGTAACTTGGCTTGAAATACACATAATGCCAACATCTGCATGCATAGGGCCATTAGATGTGTGGCATTATATACTATTAAAAATTTTGGATGGTTAAATTTTTAATTTTTTACTTCTTTTCTTGAGATCCTGTATATGTACTGTAGAAAGATTTCTTTTTAACACCCCAGAGTTTGAAACATTGTCTCCCTTTTCTGTTCTCTTTCCTTCTTTCCCCTTCACTTTGCATTAGATATATTATGTATCCATTTTTCCTCCCCACTAGATTTTATATATTGTTTGAGGGCAAAACTCACATCTTTTAAACAAACCTTTAAATCTGTTAGCAGTACTAATGAGAATATGATTTTAATAAACATGCAACACAAAAAGACAAATCTAAGAAAACAGTGATTTGGAAAGAAGAAATCTCATTTACATTGACCTTAAGGGAGAAGAAAGTCATTTTGAAATGATTTCTTTTTTGATGAACCTTTGAAAGCCAATTTTTGTTAAATGAGTTTACATCTAAATTTTAGTTCTGTTGACAGTTAACTCAAGGGTCTTTTATCTATGCTTAATGTCACTGGCTATATCCTGCCATCGATCTCAGGCAAAAACTCCCTTTGGCAGTCAATGGGGAGTTCTATGTAAAAATCAATGGCAGGATATGGCCTATAAGAATAGTGGTTACTGTAAGCTTTCAGCTGTGAGGCCACCATAATGTGACTTCAGGGCAACCCTTTAGACCATGTTCAAAAACAACAATAAAAAAAAATCCCCATTCTTTAGAAGGGGGAGAAAATGGGAGGAAGGAAATAGCATATGTTTATATGGGATAATCTATCGTGTTCCCACAGTTTAGCAACAGCCTTGCATTGTCTTTTCAGGAGTCTCAAATAAAAATTCGCGGAAAAAACAAATGCCTGGAAAAAAGTCCCTGAATGCAAAATAAGTGTGTATTATCATACAGAATAACATAAATCAGCCCATTTAAGTGGAACCAACTGTTCCTTCCTCATTTATACAGTAGCCTGTGGCTCACATTTATATATTCTGGTTGCAAGGGTGAAACCGGCATATCAAGTAAGGCAAAAAGCCAAGAGGCCAATCACTCTTAATATTAAAGACCTTGGGTTTTCTAGGGAGTGAAAATATCTGAAAAACGTATTCTAAAATAGTTCTAAATTCTGGAATAATTCTAAATTGTAATAATTCTAAATTCCAGAATACTTTGAGGAACAACATGAGCTGTGTAGAGCAGGAGTGTTCAATCTTTTGGCTTTCCCTGGGCCACGTTAGAGAAAGAAGAATTGTATTGGGTCAGACATAAGATACACTAATACTAACGATAGCTGATGAGCTAAAAAAACAGTCGCAAAGAGCTGGACGCAGTGGCTCATGCCTGTCATCCCAGCACTTTGGGAGGCTGAGGTGAGTGGACCACCTGAGGTCAGGAGTTCAAGAAAAGCCTGAGCAGCATGGTGAAACCCCTTCTCTACTAAAAATGCAAAAACTAGCTGGGTGTGGTGGCGCACACCTGTAGAGCTATTTGGGAGGCTGAGGCAGAAGAGTCACCTGAACCTGGGAGGTGGAGGTTGCGATGAGTCAAGATCGTACCACTGCACACCAGCCTGGGTGACAGAGCAAGACTCCCTTTCAAAAACAAACAAACAAACAATAAACAAAAAATATCGCAAAGAAATCTCATAATGTTTTAAGAAAGTCTATTAATTCATGTTGGGCTGCATTCAAAGCCATCTTAAGGCTGTGGGTTGGACAAACTTGGTATAGAGTGAGATACTGCAAACTTTTCATTTCTGTTTGGCTATTTTGATAAAAACTGTCTCCCTAAATGCATACACTCTTGTACAGGGTGTGACAGTTATTACTGGCCACAGTGAGATGTTTCAGCTTGACCCACATAGGAGCCACTCAGGTCATGCTCTCATAGTACTTCTGGACATAAAGATGTGGGTGTCATCAGGCAATGGTTTCACAGTGTCCTGTCACTCTCAGGGGTGGGCAGTCAGCATGGCCATTGCATTGCCAGCCCCACAAATGCCAGGAAGAACAGGTCCCGATAACACCAGGTCTTAACGGACTTGGAGAGACGGAGCCTCTGCCCTCGCATGCTTGGATTCAATTCTCCAGGCCAGGCAGCTATCCCCTGCACCCACCCTCCACCCCTGATGCGTTATAAACAATGGCCTCAATTATCTTCATATATAATACATGTATTCATATATAATAACATGCTTCATATATAATTACATTCTACTATGTCCAGGTAAAAGAGACCTTCTGGTTCTCTTTAGGTAACATGGTCATTCCTATGGTTCAAGGCCTAAATTTGAGGCCCAATATGATGTGTATGTTGACATCTCAGAAAACCAGAGGGGTCTCAAATGGCTCTGGCCAAATAAATTTCCTTGTCACGGGGCCATGTACCGTTCCTGTTTATCCCTGAGTAATGGGTTTCAGTTCTCTGCTAACCTGAGAAATTAGCCAAACAAGCAAATCCCATTATCTCACCAGGAACAGGGGTCACCCCACCCTCTTGCTACCACAAAGCCTGCCTCTCACAGACCCCTGCTTCTTCTCGGGTCCCCAGGGCAACCTCCCTGTGCTGCCGTTGGCATGCTGCATCCTTCTAGCCAGGCTGTGCTTATACGTGACTAAGAAACTTGTGTCAGTCTCACCTCTTCTGTGTCAGGTGGCATGTGTTTGGCCGTGACTGTAACCCTAGTGCAGGAAAACCCCTTCATCAATGGGGTGAAGAGGATGTGATGAAAACAACTCCCTAAAAGGTAGGTTGAAATGAGAAGTGGTACCGTATTCCTTGAGACATCATTATCTTAATTAAAATGTAAATAGTAGAGCATGAACATTTTTAAAGAAGAAGCTAATATTACTCTGAGTTGTGTTTAAAAAGGAGACATGAGGCCAGGTGCAGTGGTTCATGCCTGTAATCCCAGTACTTTGGAAGACTGAGGTGGGCAGTGATCACTTGAGGTCAGGGATTCGAGACCAGCCTGGCCAACATGGTGAAACTCTATCTCTACTAAAAATACAAAAATTAACTGGGCATGGTGACGCACACCTGTAATCCCAGCTACTGGATCCTCAGCTAATCTAGCTGAGTCAGGAGAATCACTTGAACCCGGGAGGTGGAGGTTGCAGTGAGCTGAGATCACACCATTGTGCTCCAGCCTGGGCAGCAGAAAGAGACTCTGTCTCAAAAATGAACAAATACATAAATACATACATACATACACACACAAAAAGGAGACGTGTGTTTTGAAGATCTCAAATGGAAAATGCAGAGGAGTATGGCTTGAGTTACAGGGCCTCTGAGAAAAATGGTAGAAAGATGTTGGAATTTAAGGAATCACAAAATGAAAGCCGGGTAAGGTTAAGGCAGGAGGTGATAAAAATCTCAAAAGGAGAGCAGAATAAATAAAAGTTGGAGTAACCATGTTTGCAGGGTGGAGGAAACAGGGGGTGGAGAATTCTACCTGAATGGAGAGATTTTGTCAGGAACCAGATAAAATCTCCAGGACTTAGAGGACATTAGACAAGTGGCATTGGGTGGTAAAAATGGCTTAGTTATTTTTCCACTATCACACCGAATCCATGAAACTGTGTTAAATATCTGTCAATCATACATAGTTTGCCTTCTGCCCCCCAACTCATATCTTTGAGGTAAGGAGTATTGCAATGGTTGGATGGGCCACAAAAAACTGTTATAGAAGCCAAAAGAAGATTGGGTGGAACCCAAGGCAAATATAAACCCTTTATACCTCTTAAGTGAGAATAGAAGATAAGAACTCAAATGTGAGTCAGTAGTGGAAAGTAAGAAGAACAAAATCTTCCCCATTTTCTTCCATTGTTTCTCCTGAATTCTACCTTGCTCACCTGCTCTGCAACCATTTGAATGTTTATTATGTTCCAGACACCATAGTAGGCACTGAAATTGTACAGAAGAAAGGCCACCCCCACCATGAAGTCTGACAAGGTTGCAAGAAGACCATGCTGAAAATATCCCTTGTGAAATAAAGGGAGCACCAAGGGGAGGCACCCAAGTCAGCTTTTATAAGAGAGGGTACCAGGGAAGAGTTCCAGGAGAGGAGATGTTTAAAGATGTTTAAAGAGAAATTTTGCAGGTGAAAAGAATTTACATTGGTAGAGAAATGCGATATCTTTTGGTGGGGGGAGTGAATTCTTTTCAGTTTTATTAAAAGATATATATATATCTTTTATATATATATAAAAGATATATATATAAAAGATATATATATAAAATATATATAAAAGATATATATATATCTTTGACAAATACAAGATGAATATATTCATGACATACAATATGATGTGCAGATATATGGATACATTATAATGATAGAATCAATTTAACCAATATTTATTTATTTTTATCATTTTATCTCACATATTTACCATTTTTTAATGTGGTGAGAGCATTTAAGATCTTCCTTCTTAGCAATTTTCAAAGATATGATATAATTAACTTTAGTCACCATGTTGTACAATACATCTCCAGAACTCATTCATCCTGTCTAACTGAAACTCTGTACCTATTGACGAACATCTCCTGACTCCCTCTCCACCCTAGCTCCTGGCAACTGCTGTTCTCTGTTTCTCTTCATTTTTTTTTTTTTTAAATAATATTTAGAAGATTGGTATTAATTTAAAAAATGTTTGGTAGAATTCCTGGGCTTTCTTTGATGGGAGATTTTTTAAATTATGGATTCAATCTCCTTGCTTGCTAATGGTTTGTTCAGATTTTCTGTTTCTTCGTGGTTCAGTCTTGGTAGGTTGTATGTTGCTAGGAATTTATCCATTTCTTCTAGGCTATCCAATTTGTTGGTATGTAATTGTTCATAGGAGACTCTTCTTACTCTGGTATCAGTTGTAGTGTCTTTTCTTTCACTTATAATTTTATTTATTTGACTATTCTCTCTTTCTTAGTCTAGCTTAAGGGTGTCAATTTTGTTTACTTTTTCAAAAAGCAGACTCTTAGTTTTCTTGATGCTTCATTTTGTTTTTTTCTAGCCTCTATTTTATATATGTCTGCTCTTTGTTATTTCCTTTCTTCTTTGGGCTTAGTTTGTTCTTTTTCGAGTTCCTTGAGTTGTAATTTTAGGTTGTTTATTTGAGATCTTTTTTCTTTTTTAATGTTGGTATTTATTGCTATAAACTTTTCTCTTAGAAGAGCTTTTGCTCCATCCCATAAATATTGGCGTATTGTGTTTCCATATCGGTATATCTCAATATATTTTTTAAAATTTCCCTTTATATTTATTATTTTTCCTACTGGTTGTTCAGGAACATATTTTTTAATTTTCATGAATTTGTGAATGTTCCAGTTTTCTCCCTGTTATTGATTTCTAGTTTCATATTCATGTGGTCAGAAAAGATACTTAATATGATTTTAATCTTCTGAAATTTAGCAAGACTTGTTTTGCAGCTGTCTGGGTTCATTTTGTGCTGCTGTGATAGAATACCTGAGACAGAGTAATTTATAATGGAAAGAAATTTGTTGGCTCATGATACTGGAGGCTGGGAAGTCCAAGACAGAGGTACTGGCATCTGGTGAAGGCCTTTTCTTCATCCTGTGGTGGAAGGCAGAAGGGCAAGAGAGGGTGAGAGAGAGAGAGTAAATGGGGACCAAACACTCCCTTTTATAAAGAACCCACTCCTGTGATAAAGACATTAATCCATTCACTCTGTTCTCATGGCCTAATTACTTTCATTAGGCTCTGCCTCCCAACACTATTGCATTGGGGGTTAAGTTTCCAATGCATGCTTTCTAGGGGACACATTCAAACCATTGCAGTGGCCTAACATATGATCTGTCTTGGAGAATGTTTCATGTGCACTTAAGAAGAATTTGCATTCTGCTGCTGTTGGGCAAGAAGCGTCATAGGGAAGAGCCATTTAAGAGATCAGATAAGTAGAATTTGGTGCCCAGGAGTATATGAGAGTAAAGAAGAGGGAGGAGTTTGCATAAATTAAGAAGATAAACTTTTAATAAAGTCTTGAGGATGTAAATAAGCATGGTGTATCTACGTAGGTATGACTGGTTTTGAGGTTTGGGGAACTTCGTTTTTGAAAAAGGAAGTGACAAGAGAGAAGGCCACGTAGGTAGGCAGGAGTCAAATGATGAAAAACCTTGAATGCCAATCTACAAAAGCAATGGAGAGTCACTGGAATATGCTAAGGATAAGTCACACAATCTGATTTCTGTTACTTATGCTATTGTTCTTTTGGAGATGAAGGGACAGTTCCAAAGGGTAGTCAAGATAAGTCGTTGGAAGAGATTAGTTAAATTAAATATTATAACTGATTCAATGGGAGGATGTAAAAGCAAGGATTTTGAAAGACTGATTTCTGGCTTGGGTAACTGGGAGGGAGGATTATTAATACAGCCAGTGCCCTGAGGAGGCAGGAGAGAATGTTATCACAAAGCTCACTGGAGGAATTAGCTTGTGAAAGGAAGACTCTAAAGAAGGAAGTAAGAAGAATACATATGGTGACAGATACATTTTCAGGATATAAGAAATTTAAGTATTTGTGTCTGGTGGCCTCTCTTTTCTGTCATTGGGAAGGTCAAACCAATGGTTGGGAGTGCCATTGGGAAAGCTGTGGACAGATGGCAGTGGAGATGCTCTAAGTGTGGAGAGGCACCAATCCCCTTGGCTTTACTAACAGATCATGGGATGGGGAGGGGAGGAGGAAAATGGTTAAGCTGATCCAGAGTGGGGCTGGTGGAGAAGGGGTACACTGACTTTCTCAGGAAGGCACGCCTTTCTTTCCCCCATGACAACTGGTCCCTTGTGATTGATATTCTAATCTCTTCCTCTAATAGATGGCATAATCCCTGAAGGTGGGCCCAGTAATATTTCACCTCCACATCTGTCCCTCTGCTGCTTTGCCCAATGTTAGCTAATCCTTAAAGTTTCATTGAATGATTGACTACATTATGATGGGAGAACTTAGAGAAATAATAGGAAGATTAGGAGGTGGATTAGTGCTAAAGCAGTTCTGTGTGATTACACAGATGGGGATAAAAAGATAGGGTTTGATCATGACAATGGACTTCAGAGTAGAGGTTAAATTTGGATAACCACAATGTGGCTTGTGTCTGTTGTTCTCCTCTCACCATCTCATGAGGCACTAAACAGACTTGGGATGGAGAGGCAGAATGGGAAGCAGATTCCCTCCGTTTTTGGTATAATCAAGTTAGAGTCAGTTCAGCTCACATTTATTGAACATTTATTATCTAATAATATACACTTACTATATCAAAGCACAAGGCTGTGCTGCACATTTTAGCATCTGCCAGGAGAATTACAATGTAAGACATGGTTCTTGTTGTTGGTGTTAACTTACAATCTCTTTGAGAAGCCAAACGTGCCATTCGTATGAGTAAAACGGAGATTTATGCTCTCAGTGATATGGTTTGGTTGTGTCCCCACCCAAATCTTATCTTGAATTATAATTCCCAGAATTCCCACGTATTGTGGGAGGAACCCAGTGGGAGGTGATTGAATTAGGGGGGGTGAGTGTTTCCTGTGCTGTCCTCATGATAGCGAATGAGTCTCACAAGATCTGATGGTTTTAAAAACGGGAGTTTCCATGAACAAGCTCTCCCTTTGCCTGCCACCATCCACATAAGATATGACTTGCTCCTCCTTGCCTTCCACCATAATTGTGAGGCCTCCCCAGCCACATGGAACTGTAAGTTCATTAAACCCCCTTTTCTTCCCAGTCTCAGGTAGGTCTTTATCAGCAGTGTGAAAATGGACTAATACAGTAAATTGGTACCAGTAGAGTGAGGCGTCACTGAAAAGATACCCAAAAATGTGGAAGTGATTTTGGAACTGGGTAAGAGGCAGAGGATGGAACAGTTTGGAGGGCTCAGAAGAAGACACGAAAATGTGGGAAAGTTTGGAACTTCCTAGAGACTTGTTGAATGGCTTTAACCAAAATGCTGATAATGATATGCACAATAAAATCCAGGCTGCGGTGGTCTCAGATGGAGATGAGGAAATTGTTGGTAACTGGAGCAAAGGTGACTCTTGTTATGTTTTAGCAAAGAGACTAGCAGCATTTTGCCCCTGCCTAGAGATTTATGGAACTTTGAACTTGAGGGAGATGATTTAGCGTATCTGGTGGAAGAAATTTCTAAGCAGCAAAGCATTCAAGAAGTGACTTGGGTGCTGTTAAAGACATTCAGTTTTAAAAGGGAAGCAGAGCATAAAAGTTTGGAAAATTTGCAGGCTGACAATGCAATAGAAAAGAAAATCATATTTGTTCTGAGGAGAAATTCAAGATGGCTGCAGAAACTTGCATTAAGTACTGAGGAGCCAAATGTTAATCCCCAAGACAATGGGGAAAATGTCTCCAGGGCATGTCAGAGACCTTTGTGGCAGTCTCTCCCATCACAGGCCCAGAGGTTTAGGAGGAAAAATTGCTTTCATGGGCCAGGCCCAGGGTCCCTGTGCTGTGTGTAGCCCAGGGAATTGGTGCCCTGTGTCCAAGCCACTCCCGTCATAGCTAAAAGGGGCCAAAGCACAGCTCAGGCTGTGGTTTCAGAGGGCAAAAGCCCCAAGCCTTGGCAACTTCCATGTGGTGTTGAGCTTTCTGGTGCACAGAAGTCAAGAACTGAGGTTTGGGAACCTTTACCTAGATTTCAGAGGATATATGGAAATGCCTGGATGTCCAGGTAGAAGTTTGCTGCAGGGGCAAGGCTCTCATGGAGAACCTCTGCTAGGGCTGTGTGGAGGGAAATGTGGGGTTGGAGCCCCCACACAGAGTCTCTAGTGGGGCACCATCTAGTGGAACTGTAAGAAGAGGGCCACTGTCCTCCAGACCCCAGAATGGTAGAACCACCAACAGCTTGCACCATGAGCCTGGAAAAGCCACAGACACTCAATGCCAGCCCATGAAGGTAGCCAGGAGGAAGGCTGCACCCTGCAAAGCCACAGGGGCAGAGCTGCCGAAGACCATGGGAACCTACCTCTCATAACAGTGTGACCAGAATGTGAGACATGGAGTTAAAGGAGATCATTTTGGAACTTCAAGATTTGACTGCTCTGCTTGATTTTGGACTTGCATGGGGCCTGTAGCCTTTTGTTTTGGCCAATTTCTTTCATTTGGAATGGCTGTATTTACCCAATGCCTGTACCCACATTGTATCTGGGAAATAACTAACTTGCTTTTGATTTTATAGGTGGAAGGGACCTACCTTGTCTCAGATGAAACATTGAACTGTGGACTTTTGAGTTAATGCTGAAATGAGTTAAGACTTTGGAGGACTATTGGAAAGGCATGATTGGTTTTGAAATGCAAGGACATAAGATTTGGGAGGGGCCAATGGTGGGAATATATGGTTCAGCTCTGTCCCCACCCAAATCTCATCTTAAATTGTAATGCCCATGATTCCCATATGCTGTGGGAGGAACTTGGTGGGAGGTGATTGAATTACAGGGGCAAGTCATTCCTGTGCTCTTCTCATGATAGTGAATGAGTCTCATGAGATCTGACAGTTTTAGAAATGAGAGTTTTCCTGCACAAGTTCTCTCTTTGCCTCTGCCATCCATGTAAGACGTGGCTTGCTCCTCCTTGCCTTCTGCCACGATTGTGAGGCCTCCCCAGCCACGTGGAACTGTCAGTCTATTAAACCTCCTTTTCTTCCCAGTCTCAGATATGTGTTTATCAGCAGCATGAAAACCAACTAATACATTCAGCATCTAAAGCCAGCATGGCAGCCATCAGACCGTTTTCCCCAGTTGCTTGGGTACTGACTGGATCAGCCTCCTTCAGATGTGGTCGCACTTCCAGGAAGGAGTGTGTACCAGAGAATTTGAACTGCAGACCTAGGATGTTGGTGTTTTAATTTTATTTATAAGACAAATAATGAAGATAAACTCTGCCAGTGAGCTTTATTTAATTGTGCACTCTTAGTATCAGGAACGAAAAGCCACATGGAGAAATAACACAAATTAAAGGTGAGATAAAATGTTAAGAAAACTTGGGAGAATGTGGTGATAACAGGCATGATAATCTTTGTTGCCAAGCAGATAGGACTCAGAGTCTCCTACTTATGGTCTGTGCCTTCCAAGCCTCAGTTTCTCCAACTGTGGGCAAACACACTCTTGCTGTCTTCCCAGGCTTGTGGTAAGGACCAAAAGGGGTCAGCTTGTGTCTGGAGTGTAGTGAAAAGTATTCAACAAAGGCAGCTACAAATACATGAGACTGGATAGTGTCTGGTGGAATTGCACTTAGTTTGCCCCTGTGTACAAATACATACTCAGAATATATATATATATGTAGTTTTTTTTTTGTTTGTTTGTTTTTTAAAGACAGAATCTTGCTGTGTTGCCCATGCTGGAGTGCAGTGGTGAAATCTTGGCTCACTGCAATCTCTGCCTCCCAGGTTCAAGTGATTCTTGTGCCTCAGCCTCTCGAGTAGCTGAGACTACAGGCGTGCGCCACCATGCCCAGCTAAGTTTTGTATTTTTAGTAGAGACAGAGTCTCACCATGTTGGTAAGGCTGTCTTGAACTCCTGACCTCAACCAATCTGCCTGCCTTGGCCTCCCAAAGTGCTGGGATTACAGGCGTGAGCCACCATGCCCAGCCCATACTTTCATATTTTAACTTGAGAAAACACAGGCTTTGCAAAGTCCTGCTTAGATTACAAACCAAATGTTAATGCTTGTATAATTGGTAAATTCACCTTACCACTTAGTTTTTATTGTTAATAAAATATAATGATGACAATAAAGATCTAATGATGGTACACACCCAACCCAAACTAGGGGGCAGGCCCTCATTCCATACCGTTCTATTTCTTGTGTTTAAAGCATTCAGCATATAGGAATTGCTCAAGGGATTGTAGCTGTTACAGTTGTAGCTGCTATTTAGAATTTGATGATTTCCTTTTATGACTATATTATATGAATGATGTGAAGAAATAAAACTTTAGTCTTGTTATGACATAAAATGTGTTTTTTCTTTTCCCACTTAAAGACTAAGTGATTTTTTGTTCCGGGCGAATTTGACCAGAGTGCTATGGTAATAACTTCAGTCCTTTAGGAAGCTTGCTTCTGAAATTGTGTTGGTGTCAAGCACATAGACAAATGCAAATGGATTTTGCAGATTAATTTTGTTATAATAAAGAGTGCTCTCATCTAGGTAAAATGATTATGTTTTCACACTGGTACTTTAAGATACAATTGCTGATTCAATTTTATGCCTAGTATATTGTTTGTTATTTTAGTTTACTACTTAAATTAATGGTGCTGTGTTTACTTAAGCCCATAACTCCTCCCCTTCAAACACTGTTTTTGTACGGCATTATGCTAGAGGTTTTCTAGAGCAAATTATAACCTAAGGCTGTCTTTATGATGTTGCCATCTCAGATCCTTTGGGGAAGTAGGGGGGCATACATAAATAAATAAATACATGCTGTTAAATATCCAAATAAAAGTAAAATGTTCAGTTTTAAAATGGGTATTTTCTTCATGTTCTCCCTTATAAGTGGGAGCTAAAAGTTGTGTACACAGACACAAAGATGGGAACAATTGATACTGGGGATTCCAAAAGGGGGAGGGAGGAGAGGGCAAGGGTTGAAAAACTACCTATTGGGTTCCACGTTCCCTACTTGGGAGACAGGATCATTAGAAACCCAAATCTCAGCATCACACAACATACCCAAGTAACAAACCTGTGCCCCCTGAATCTAAATAAAATAATATTTTGGCATGGTGGCTCACACCAATAATCCCAGCAGTTTAGGAGACTGAGGTGGGAGGATCTCTTGAGACCATGAATTCAAGACGAGCCTCAGCAACATGGTAAAACCCTATCTCTACCCAAAATGCAAAAATTAGTCAGGTGTGGTGGTTCACACCTGTGATCCTAGCTACTTGGGAGGCTGAGGTAAGAAGGTGGCTTGAGGCCAGCCATGGCAGCTCACTCCTGTAATCCCAGCACTTTACAAGGCCAAGGTGGGTGGGTCACCTGAGGTCAGGAGTTCAAGACTATCCAGGCCAACATAGTGAGACTCTATCTCTATAAAAAATAAAAATAAAAAAGTAATCAGGCACGGTGGTGCATACCTGTAGTCCCAGAAACTTAGGAGGCTGAGGCAGGAAGATCACTTGAGCCCAGCAAATTGAGGCTGCAGTGAACTGTGATCCTGCCACTGCACTCCAACCTCGGCAACAGAGCAAAACCCTGTCTCAAAAAATAAATTACATTACATTGTAAAAAATAAAAATAGGCCAGGCGTGATGGCTCATGCCTGTAATCTCAGCACTTTGAGAAATTGAGGCAGGCGGATCACTTGAAGCCAGGAGTTCAAGACAAGTCTGGCCAACACAGTGAAACTCCATCTCTACCAAAAAATACAAAAATTAGCCAGGTGACATGGTGTGTGCCTGTAGTTCCAGCTACTTGGGAGGCTGAGACAGGAAAATTACTAGAACCTGGGAGGCGGAGGTTGCAGTGAACCAAGATCTCACCACTGCACTACAGCCTGGGTGACAGAGTGAGACCCTGTCTCAAAAAATAAAATAATAAAATAAAATAAATAAAAATAAATGAGTATTTTATCTATATGATGCTGATATGGTTTGGCTGTGTCCCCACCCAACTCTCACCTTGAATTGTAATAATCCCCATGTGTCAAGGGTGGGGGCAGGTAGAGATAATCAAATCATGGGGGCAGTTTCCTCCATACTATTCTTGTGGTAGTAAATAAGTGTTATGAGATCTGATGGTTTTATAAAGGAGAGTTCCCTTGCACAAGCTCTCTTGACTGCCGCCATGTAAGATGTGACTTTGCTCCACATTTGCCTTCCACCATGATATGATGGAAGGCATGATTCCCCAGCCACGTGGACCTGCAAGTCCATTAAACCTCTTTCTTTTATAAATTACCCAGTCTCAGGTATATCTTTATTAGCAGCATGAGAACAGACTAATACAGATGTCAAAACACCCAGATTTTTGTCTGTCTTTGAATATGGGGGGTGTTTAGAGTCACATAGATGGAGCCTGAGCTGACTGAGTAACTGAGTATTTTCCTTATCTGAATTTGGAAAATGAGCCAAATCTATGTTCTGCAAGCAACAGCCTTGAATATGAACATATCTGTGCCCTGTTGGTTTTTCTGCCCAGTGATTGTTCTCTGTTATTACAGAGTTCTCCATAATTTGTCTTTCAGGGAAATTGACTCTCTTGCTTTCCAGAGACTGTGAGGACTTCCTGGAGGCACAGGAATTCCCATTTGTCTCTTGTGGCCAGTTTGGTGGTAGGCAAAACCACTGGAGACTTTTCTCTCACAATGGATGTAGGCAAATGTCACCTGCATTTCAAACCAAAATACTTAAAACACACACACACACGCGTGCACACACACACACACACACACACAGATTCAGAATCTCTGATTTCTTTAAGAATGGGAGAGAGGCCGGATGTGGTGGCTCAAGCCTGTAGTCCCAGCACTTTGGGAGGCGGATCATGAGGTCAGGAGATCGAGACCATCCTGGCTAACACGGTGAAACCCCGTCTCTACTAAAAAATACAAAAAACTAGCTGGGCGAGGTGGCAGGCGCCTGTAGTCCCAGCTACTCGGGAGGCTGAAGCAGGAGAATGGCATAAACCTGGGAGGCAGAGCTTGCAGTGAGCTGAGATCCTGCCACTGCACTCCAGCCTGGGCAACCGAGCAAGACTCCGTCTCAAAAAAAAAAAAAAAAGAATGGGAGAGAAATTTTGGGTAACTGATGAAATCAAAAGATGGTTCTAAATATCCAGGATGGTTATTAACAATAATAGCTGCCATCTATTGAGTGCTTTCTGGGGCTAGTTTTTCATATGCGAAATGACAACAAATGAATCACATTTCATAAATGATAAAACTGAGACTCAAAGAGATTAAATAATTTGTCTAGGATTACACAGCAAAAGAATGGCAGAGTCAAAGATATACACTAGGATCTGTCAGATTACAAGTCCACTTGAATTACTATTATTTACTACTGTGTTCTAATGGAATCCTGACACATTTGCAAATATGAACTGTAGTCCTCCCAGAGGTGAATTTACATAGGGTAGTTTAGAGTACTTCCTTTGTAACCATCTCCGCTTTGCTAACAAAAAGCAGGGGAAGTTGCCCCCTTCTCCTGTGGGGGTTTCCAACACATTCACTGAAGGAATGTATCCCACCTGCCTGAGAATCATTTCCATCAGAAGGTTTTGTTGACCTTTGTTCTCTTCCAATTACCAAAAAACAATTGTTCCAAAATATCAAATTATTTTATAGCCCTTTGAAATTACATGTAACACCCCATCCTACCTAGAATTCTGATAAAGCTCTCCTGAATTAAGGGATCTTATCCCTACAAACCCACAATTTATATTGCTCAAGATACATTGGTTTAAATTAACATGATAAATGTTATGATTTCTTAACAAAATTTTTTTTTCAGAGACAGGGTCTTGCTCTGTTACCCAGGCTAGAGTGTAGTAGCATTATCTTGGCTCACTGCTGCCTCCAACTCCTGCGCTCAAGTGATCCTCCCGTCTCAGCCTCCTAAGTAGCTGGGATTATTGCCATGTACCACCACATCCTGCTATTTGTTGTTGTTGTTGTTTTGTTTGTGGGGATGGTGGTTTCACTGTGTCACCCAGGCTGGTCTTGAACTTCTGGTCTCAAGTGATCCGCCCACCTCGGCCTCTCAAAGTTCTGAAATTATAGGCATGAACCACTGCACTGGACCCATTATTGGTAAAAAGTTTTCTTCTCCCTCACACTAGCATTGCTTACAGAGGATTTCAAATCTGAACCTTGAAAGCCAGCCAAGGATTTCGAATCTGAACCTTGAAAGCCAGTCAGCCAAATTTTAAAGTGATAAAGAAAACAGAGATTCATGAGTTTGCATCTAGCATCATTACCAGAAAAGCAAAGCATGTGTTCTCTTTACAGTGAATTTAAGGTTGACCCTACTTGGAGGTATCTGTACTCTGCAGCTTGAGGGACCACCCAGAGGTGGCAGGGGACAGAGTTGCTGTACAGCTCTAGGGGGCAGCACACCCATTTATGTTCCCTTGACCCCTTTGGGGCACTTGTGACAGGGGTGTGGCTCACTCACTCAGCTGCCACCACACTCAAACCCCTTGTGGGAGGCGGAACATACAGATGATCAAGTGCCACGGCTGGGCCAGTGCTCTGGGGCTCTGGCCCCACAGCAGCGTCTACAGATGTGTTACAATCAATGCTTTTGTAGCAGTTGCCGTCCATGGATGTCTAAGTGTTAACCAGCTCAGTGGAGAGTCAGGGTGACAGCCTTTTACACCCTGCCCTCTTGGTACCTGGGTTCTTGTTCGGCATCCAGGAAAAATCAGGCCACACAAATGGTTTGAAAGGTGATGAATGCGGAAAATTTTATTAAGCAGTGGAAGTGGCTCTCAGCAGAAGGGGAGCTGGAAAGGGGATAGTGTGGGAAGAAGGTGATCTTTCCCTGAAGCCTGGACATCTCCAGTGGGCTCCTCTCTGAAGTTTTGCCGGCTGAAGTTCAGCCTCGTCAAGCTATAGTCTCCAGTGTTCAGTTGCTTCTTCTCCTCTTGGTGTTCAACTGCTTGTCTCTCAGCCAGCTGAGGTCTGGGGTTTATATGGGCATAGGATGAGGGGGCGGAGCAGACCAAAAAAGTAACATTTGGGTTGGAAAACAGGGATGACTGTTCTCATTTAGGACTTTGATGTCCAGGCTTGAGGGTGAGGCCTTTCCCAGGGAACCACCCTCTTCTACCCAGTATTTCCCTGCCTCCTGTCCATATCAGAAGGAGGATGAAGAACATATTTACTTGCCAGAATAAAACTTTCTTCCTTCAGAATTCGGCTGGGCTCCCTGTGAGTCAGCCACGCCCTGCTTGTTCTCCTCAGCTCCATCTAAAGGACTGCATTACGTTAGAGCTCTTTTGATGGCATGCTGATATGGAGAGGTGAGAAGTTCCAAAAACAGGAAAGAGAAAAGCTCCTGGGCTTTAAATGTCTATGAAGTGGAAATTATTAAAATCTTTCTGGGGTACCTACTATGAGACAGGTTGGGGAGACATAACTAAAAATGACAGAGTGTTAGTATCTTTGGGAGACCTTTACAGGTCCTTGACAGCTTCCATCAATGCCAGCACAGTCCATTCTTTTTTATTTTGAGATGGAGTTTCACTCTTGTTGCCCAGGCTGGAGTGCAATGGCATGATCTTGGCTCACCACAACCTCCGCCTCCTGGGTTCAAGCAATTCTTCTGCCTCAGCCTTCTAAATAGCTGGGATTACAGGCATGCACCACCACACTCGGCTAATTTTGTATTTTTTAGTAGAGACAGGGTTTCTCCATGTTGGCCAGTCTGGTCTCAAACTCCTGACCTCAGGTGATCCACCTGCCTTAGCCTCCCAAAGTTCTGGGATTACAGGTGTAAGCCACCATGTCCAGCCCAGTCCATTCTCTTAATCATTACCATGCATAAGTATCAGGGATGGGCTTGGGGTTCCTTCTCTGTAACTCACACTGAGGCAGCCAGGCACCTTTATGCACTCCTGTAGGGTATGGCCTCTCCTGAGTGGAACTGTTCTGGGGTTCACCAGAGACTGTGATTGTAAACAACTGGCTGGTCCACAAGAAACCCAGGGTGAGGGCAGACACAGGCCTGTCTCTGTGCTGAGGCTCCTGGCCGGTGTATACTATATTAGGGGAGCCGATTCTTTATCTGGATTATTTTAACTCCTCTGGCATTTTATATGGCCTGGAATGTTTGCCTTTTTTTTGTTTTTTGTTTTTTGTTTTTTGAGAAGAAATTACTGATTGTAACGTTCTGGCTAAAGGCAGACAGATGTAAAGGATATAAACCAAACAAAGAGCAGGAGTTCAGTGTGCCGACTGGTGAGAACAAAGACCACCTACCCCCATGCAGTCTGTGGTCCACATTAGCTTGAGTTTAATATTCGTTCCATTGTTTTCAGTAGCATAACTTTACTATTTCAAGAGACTCTTGTCCCGGCGAGCTACTTGTTTGTTCACTATGGGAACGATGGACAGGAGCTATCAGCTCTTCAGTAGAAGCATAAACAGTTTTTACATTGAGACTATTTAACCCCTTTGCCTAAAGTTCCTCCTCTTTTTTTTTCCATCATTCCTAAACTACTGCATCATGATCATTACTCAATTCTAACTCAGCCTCTCCTGCTACTGTCCCTCATTGAAAGACCCACCTTAAGCCCAAATGGATGCAGAATATACCACTGTGTGAAGCCTTTTTTCCTGAACTTCCTTTTTCTCTGTGAAAGTAAAACCTCCCTCCCTAAAAGACTTCAACTGCCATAAATCCCCTCCCTGGGAGTTTCACAACCAGAAGACAGTGACACCTGTCAGTGGAGACTAGAAGTTAGCACTGGGATAAGACATTGTCACAAAACGATTGTATCTTTTCTCCTAAGGGCCCGTGTATCTTTCCTAAAACTCAATTGTTTTCCCATACATGCCCCTCCTTCCCTTCCCCTTCCCCTGTTAAGATTGTATATAAGGCCGGGCGCGGTGGCTCATGCCTGTAATCCCAGCACTTTGGGAGGCCAAGGCAGGTGGATCACGAGGTCAGGAGATCAAGACTATCCTGGCTGACACAGTGAAACTCCATCTCTACTAAAAATACAAAAAAATTAGCTGGGCGTGGTGACGGGTGCCTGTAGTCCCAGCTACCTGGGAGGCTGAGGCAGGAGAATGGTGTGATCCCAGGAGGCAGAGCTTGCAGTGAGCCAGGATCACACCACTGCACTCTAGCCTGGGTGACAGAGTGAGACTCTGTCTCAAAAAAAAAAAAAAAAAAAAAAAAAAGATTGTATGTAAACCCCCAATGCTAACCACATTTTTGAGTCAGTGTGAACTCTTGCATATGTAGATTAATAAAAATATTTTTCTCTTGCTATTCCGATTTTTGTTAGTTTATTTATTTTTTATTTTATTTCTTTATGTATTTATTTTTTTTTTTTTTGAGATGGAGTTTTGCTCTTGTTGCCCAGGTTGGAGTGCAATGGTGCCATCTCAGCTCACCACAACCTCCGCCTCCAGGGTCCAAGCAATTCTCCTGCCTCAGTCTCTCAAGTAGCTGGGATTACAGGCATGTGCCACCATGACCGGCTAATTTTGTATTTTTAGTAGAGATGGGGTTTCTCCATGTTGATCAGTCTGGTCTCAAACTCCTGACCTCAGGGAATCTGCCCGCCTTGGCCTCCCGGAGTACATTTATTTATTTATCTTTTTTTTTTTTTTTTTTTTTTTTGAAGATGAGTCTCCCTCTGTTGCCCAGGCTGGGGTGCAGTGGTGCAATCTTGGCTGACTGCAACCTCTGCATCCCGGGTTCAAGTGATTCTCATGCCTCACCCTCCTGAGTAGCTGGGACTACAGGCATGCACCATCATGCCTGGCTAATTTTTGTACTTTTAGTAGAGATGGGGTTTCACCATGTTGGCCAGGCTGGTCTTGAACTCCTGACCTTAAACAATCTGCCTGCCTCAGCCTCCCAAAGTGCTGGGATGACAGGTGTGAGCCACTGTGCCCAGCCTGGTTTTTGTTAGCTTAATTTGTAGTTCCACAATCATCAACCTAAGAGAATGGAGGAAAAGTTTTTCCTTCCTGGCAAACCAAACTTCAAAATCTTGAGAAAATCCAAATGTGCCTTTCCCAATCCAAGACGCTACCAAAAGTCTGTGAAGATAGTGTCCCCACTTCACTGTGGGAGCATTAAAAATGTCTTAGCAACATGGTGCTGGTGATATTTGGAGAGCCAGCACCTGACACTGCATTTCAAAAAGTGATAGGAAACCTCTTCTTATATAATAAAAGGCTTCCACTCAGTTGGAATAGCACTGTCCTACTGGAAATCACAGAAAAACTCCCTGTGGTCAAGAGACAATTCTGGAAAATACTTGAAACAGATTTCTTCCTGAAGTAAAGGAGGTTAATTTGTGATAACTGAAAACTATTGGAGGTTGAGTGTATTGATGGAAAGCCATAGAACTCCTCATTAGATCCCAAATAGAGATGGAGTTACTGTGCTTTGATTTGTAAAGCACGAAATGCTCTGTAAGATATTAATTCTACTATTAAACAATTAGTTTGAAGACTGAATATAGCTCATCCCTCACAAACTCGGATCACAACAGATTGGCTGAATTGCATTCATGAAACACTTGTGGGTTTAGCAGAGTTCATTAAATAATTTGCCACAGCTCCACTGGCTGCTCCATCTGCTCCTCTGAATTCTAATCGTGTGGCAGATAATGAAGGAAAGACCTGTGCATAATGACAGGACTCTGCCCCTGTCCTCTTCCCAGGGACTCACCAGTGCCCAGCAACAGTGGAAGAGCAAACCTTGAGGAAGAGATGGGCATCCTGGCTTCCTGGAAACTAGCGACAGGCTAGGACAATCTTCAATTCGGCGACAATCATTTGTAGAACATTTTTCTGCCTTTTACATTGAGTTAAAATGATAGCCTGGACTCTGTTATTCCCCATAATAATAAGGCTGTTATTTCAATGTGTGGCCAAGAAGGTCAGCCTAGTTTCAGAGCTGCTGATTGGTGCTTCCACCAGAGGCACAGTACAATTTAAATAATTATTATTTTGCCATTATAATGAAAATTGGTTACCTAGAAGAAAACAAAGACTGATTTTTCAACTCAGAAAGATATTACATGGGATTAGAACAGAAAACATGAGAAGAACACAGTTGTCAACAGTCCTAGATTTGGCAGGATGATATAAAGCAATTAATAAAATTGATCATAAGAATTAAGCTGATAAGAAAAATATAAAGAAATTGATATTATGCTTGGAATGGCATGATTAGAGTATGTTATTTGGAAGAGTCAAGCCCACTCCACTAAAATTATTTTACCCAAATGATTTTTAAATCTTCCAGGTATTTTAAATGGCTAAAGTTTTAGTAACTTCATTCACAAATATAATAAAGACAATACAAACAATGTTAAGGGCAGTTACGTGGCAAGAAATGATATAACACAGATAAAGAAAATGAAATTATGGCCTTGTAAGATTCGATCTCAGGTACCTTAGAGAATTGGCAGTAGGACTGGTTATCAGGCCTGAGAAAGGATGAAATTGCTCTTAAGGGGTTGTACTGCACAGAAACCAAAATGACCTCAAGCTTCAATAATTCAATTATAGGGAAGGCTGAGTATGATGGGTTTGTTTCCAATAGAGCACAAGAGAGTTCTGGTTGCTGTCTTAATTGCTGTTTTAAGATAATGAAGAGAATTTTTAAAAATTCAAACAGCCTCTTCATATTTGTCCAAAAAACACAAAGTAAGAGGAGATGACATGGCAAAAATCCAACGTATTTGACAGTTGACACAAAGGATGCTTTGTTTGAGAAAACATCAGAAGGGAGGCTTTTAAGAGCTGGAATAATACCAAGGGAACTAACACGAAGAAAGAAAAAGAAAAAGAAAGAGAAAGCATGAGAAACAAATAGGCAGAAATAAACAGAGACTAGATAGTGCCAAGGTGTGTGCGCCTGACACAATAGTTCTTTTCTTTTCCTAGGACGTTTGAGATTCTAATGAAGAGAACGACTCCATCCTGCTCATACTACAGCCAAGTCAAAAATGTGACTTTCAGGAAGAATGGGCAATGACAGAAGTCTCTTGTGAATGAGTCTAATGGGCAGTCAGTTTCACTCCTGCTGAAATTCCCAAGATCCATAGTAAGGTCTGTTTCTGAGCAGGAAAACCTAAGCCTCCTGTGTGCCACGCTAATGTTAATGAATTCCCCCACCCTACCCTTCTACTGTTTCAGAAAACTGAAGGCAGAAAAGCAAGTCTTGAAGGCACGTTTCCCAAAAGCCATATTGGTAGAAGGCTTAGGCATTGTCTCCCAATTAAATACATCTGGACTGACTTGATTTTAGATTGAATTTGACTAAATTGTTTAAATGTCAAGCAGATACAGCTCTACTGTGTCCTTGGAAACACAGCATCTTCTAAGCTGCCGCTCCACCCTCTGCCTGCAAGAAAGGGGGGTTGGTGGGGGTGAGGGGAGCCCATTCTAATCCACAGCTACTGCTTGAGCTCAAGCCACGCGTTTGGTTCCATGGCACAGAACATTATAAAGGCGTGATGCCTATTTTCAAGAAGTTTGTAACAGTGTGGAAACATTTATTCTCCTTCACGTGTTAGATTAAGAACTCCTTAATGGCAAATGGCTGTGCTGGGCTCATCTTCGGGCAGTCCACTTCCAGACTGAGCGCTAAAATGTTTGAGAAAGGAACAATGGAAGAGTATTCATTATAAGAAGTGAAATAATGAGGAAGCCAGAAGACAAAACTCAGGACAAACTAGAGTGATAAGGAAATGATTTTTGAACTTGAATAAATGAAGAGGCATAGTTTGGGGGGTTTAAACCCCTTGTGGGCGGGATAAGTGTGTAACTGTTTTCTTAGAGTTTATAAATTGATTCCAAACAAAATACACCCAGACCTCCAAATGTTACCTGTTAGATTTTAGGAGTGACAGCAGCATGCAGTATAATTCTGTAGCCTGCAAACGCTTGTTCCCCCACAATCACCAATACATCTGTTGAAAAGACAAAGCTGTGTTTTGTGTTTATCACAGTAAGGAAGGACACCCATAAGGGAGCTCTGGTCATGCCCTGGAGCAGGAAAGGCAAAGTTGGATCTTATTGAGGTTTCAGGTATAAGGTAGGTCTTTCAAAGCAGGGGCTAGATTAGAATTGAGTAAGGATCAGGATACAATAGTCTAGAATTGGTGGAAACAGCCAGCAGAGGTTTTGAAGTGAAGAATCTGAATGTCGCCCAGTATAATGCCTACGTGACATAGCTGAATGTCTACCTCTCCCTGACTCTGCTTGTCTTTAAGGAACAGGAAGGCACGTGGACAGAATTTCCTCCTCAGAGAAAGAACCAGCTAAAGCCATTTAGAACCAAGGTGACTGACTGAACAACCTCAAATAGACCTCAGACTTCATTATAATCTAATTTCCATGCTAAATGCCATTCCCACCAGTGCCATGACAGTTGACAATCACCATGACAGCAACAGGAAGAAACCTTAAAGGGACAAAAAGAACGCGGTACTCTGGTTCTGAGAAGTTCACGGCCCATTCCCAGAAAGGACACAAATATTTCTCCTCTCACTTTTAATGCTCAACCCCTTCATTAGTGAAAACTGTACATATTTTCATTTTTTTTTTTTAGCATTTCTTTATTTTATTTTATTTTACTTTAAGTTCTGGATACATGTGCTGAATGTGCAGGTTTGTAAACATAGGTACGCATGTGCCACGGTGGTTTGCTGCACCTATCAACCTGTCATCTAGGTTTCAAGCCTGCATGCATTAAGCATTTGTCCTAATGCTTTCCTTCCCCTTTCCCCCGACTCCCTGACAGGCCTCAGTGTGTGATGTTCCCCTCCCTGTATCCATGTGTTCTCATTGTTCAATTTCCACTTATGAGTGAGAACATGCGGTGTTTGTTTTTCTGTTCCTGTGTTAGTTTGCCAAGAATGATGGTTTCCAGCTTCATCCATGTTCTTGCAAAGGACATGAACTCATTCTTTTTTATGGCTGCATAGTATTCCATGGTGTATATGTACCACATTTTCTTTATCCAGTCTATCACTGATAGGCATTTGAGTTGGTTCCAAGTCTTTGCTATTGTAAATAGTGCTGCAATAAACATATGTGTGCATGTGTCTTTATAATAGAATGATTTATAGTCCTTTGTGTATATATCCAGTAATTGGATTGCTGGGTCAAATGGTATTTCTGGAAAACTGTATATTTTAACCCCTTGTCTCTCACAGAACGGGAAGTTGACGTGAGCCGTGCTCCTGCTTCTCCATTCCTTGGCCATTGAGTGAAGTCTCCACTGCCTGATGCTCACTTTTGGTTCTGTGGATCGACTCTGTGGCACCAGACAGGAAAGAATTCCATCTTTTGGGAAAAGCCAACACAGCTGGTAGCATAGAGAGTCTTAGGGTACAAAAGGCAGGTTGCTGCTTCCTATTGAAGGTTGCTGATGTTTCAGAAAGTCCAGCTAATGAACAATCACATTATTTGCCTGAGCAAGAGTTTCTAGGAATAGTAAAGTAATGCTCATGAAGACAGTGGAATTGCAAGGTCATGTTTACATAGACAGTAACCTGGGTGGGTGGGCAGGTAGTTTTGGTCATCAGTGCCCAAACTGGGTAAAGAAACATGGTTTAGGGTCTCAGGTTGCCTCCGGGAATAGCACTAAAGGAGATGCCAGGAATTCCGGTGAATATCCTCTCAGGACCGCGGAATGATCTGATCTGCTAGCTCACACATACACAGTCTCTCCATCACCTCATTTCCCCTTCACTATTTTTACACTACTTCACCCTGAAATGCACTATTAAAATAATCATAGTTGTGGCCGGGCGCGGTGTCTCACGCCTGTAATTCTAGCACTTTGGGAGGCCGAGGCAGGCAGATCACGAGGTCAGGAGATTGAGACCATCCTGGCTAACAGGGTGAAACCCCATCTCTACTAAAAATACAAAAAATTAGCCGGGCGTGGTGGCGGGTGCCTGTAGTCCCAGCTACTCCGGAGGGTGAGGCAGGAGAAAGGCCTGAACCCAGGAGGCAGAGCTTGCAGTGCGCCGAGATTGCACCACTGCACTCCAGTCTGGGCGACAGAGCGAGACTCCGTCTCAAAAAAAAAAAAAAAAAAATCATATTTGCTACTTGTTATGCACCCATGATGTGCTAGCCTCTTGATTTATTGATTCCTTTAGTTCTTCCAAGAACATAGCATAGTTGAGGAAACAGGCTCACTGTGGCCTTTGCTACCACACTCAGCTCAGATGCTGAGAACTGGAAGCCACACCTTCCTGTCTGCATTAGTATGACTTTGCTATTCCACTGTCTTTATTAGCATACTCAACTTTTCCAGAGTCTCTTGCAAGGCAGATGGTTAGTTTGTTCATTACAGGAATTTACCAAAAGACCCATCAACTCTTCAGTGAAAAAGTATCGACAGTTTGTGAAACCGTCGCCACAGGGTTGACAAGAATTGCCTTCCGAGTTCTGGACAGAAACATAGTTATAATTAAGCATTCATCAGGCTGTGCTACAGCCCACTTCCTTGTTGCTAAAAGTCAGGTAGCACCAGATCCTGACTATTTGTATCCCCCTTGTTCCTATAGACAGGATCTCTGACTTTAGAATCATAAAGCTTTTGCTTAAGGATTGCATAAGATGTTTTTCAGACCCTGAATTCCAGCTACCAGTTTGAACACCCCCACAGAGGAATGGGATCAGCCTGAGAACACAGCTTCTTCACATTAACATTCAAACTCTTCACTTCAAACCCTCTGCTAGCTGTTTCCACCAATTCTAGACTGTTACATCTTATCCCCCATGACTTCTTCGCCCTGCACTCTCCAACTTATCAACAATCTCCACACCTCAGCCCACTCCAAAACCCTTTAAAAACTATAGCCCCAAGCTCCTTGGTGAGATGGATTTGAGTTTTCCTCCCATCTCCTCATTTGGCGATTAAATTTCTTTCTTTGCTGCAACCTGGTGTCTTGGCATATTGATTTGCTGTGAGCATGAGGCAAAGGGCCTGTCACAGATACATTTGTGTTCTAAAATTCTTGGAATCCTTGGTCTTAAAATTCTCATCTCTCTCTTTCCACAATCCCTAGACTGTTGTATTATGATCCTTATGCAATCTAAATCAACTTTGAAAAACCTGCCTGAAGTCAAACTTAAAATTCTCAATAAGAACCAGCTTTGCCTCTTTCCTCTAAGACCCCATCTGAACTCTGTGGCAGTAGTCCTCTTTATTGTGGTAAGCAATAAACTTGGCTTTGTCTCACCGAGAGGTCAGGTTACACAACACAAGAGATATCCACAAGTACATGATAGGTAAGTGTCGGAGCTGGGATTCAACACCAGCTTTGCTTGATTCTAGCACCTTCTTTTTCTAATTTTATTTTAAGTTCAGGGATACATGTGGAGAATGAGCAGGTTCATTACATAGGTAAATGTGTGCCATGGTGGTTTGCTGCACCTATCAACCCATCACCTAGGTATTAAGCCACAGATGCATTAGCTATTAGTCCTGATGCTCTCTGTCCCCCGCCCCACCAACAGGCCCCAGTGTGTGTTGTTCCCCTCCCTGTGTCCATGTGTTCTCATCGTTCATCTCCCACTTACCAGTGAGAACATGTGGTGCTTGGTTTTCTGTCCCTGTGTTATTTTGTTGAGGATAATGGCTTCCAGTTTCATCCATGTCCCTGCAAAGGACATGATCTCATTCCTTTTTATGGCTGCCTAGTATTCCAAGGCGTATATGTGCCACATTTTCTTTATCTAGTCTATCATTGATGGGCATTTGGGTTGGTTCCCAAATTGGTAATGATAATCTGCACAAAAATTCAGATTATACATATCTTGAAATATCAGTTTGGAAAGACATGATTATAATAAAACTGTGGCTGACCTCAGAATCATGATATTAGTTTTAGAGCTAGAAGTGATTGCAGAAGCATATAATCTAGTTTTGTCATCTTCAAAGTCTACTTCTAGGTGCTCTACACAATGGAAGTCTTTGCTATTGTGAATAGTGCTGCAATAAACATATAAGTGCATGTATCTTTACAATAGAATGATTTATATTCCTTTGGGTGTATACCCAGAAATGGGGTTGCTGGGTCAAATGGTATTTCTGGTTCTAGATCCTTTAGGAATCTCCATGCTGTCTTCCATGGTGGTTGAGCTAATTTACATTCCCATCAACAGTGTAAAAGCATTCCTGTTTCTCCGCAGCCTTCTAGCACCTTCTTTCTTAAAACTACCTACAGTGTTTCTCCTAGGAGGTGTTGGGACTAAGAATTCTCAGAGAGATGTGAACAAAAATAAAACTCTGTGACCAAAAAGCAAACATGAAATCCCCAGAGTCAAACCAACACCTGAAAGTTATTCCACCCAGGCAATTTTCTGTTGCATTAGATACAAGTCTATGTGATTATGTAACAGAAAATTGACTCTGCAAAATAACTATAATTGTACCATCTGACAAGTAAACTACATGAGAGAATAGTGAATTCCTTTTAAATGAATACCTTGTAAAGGCAAAGAGGGAAGAACTAGATATGTATAGGTCCTACTTCAATTTTTTGCTGACAAATATCCTTTGTCAATATTCTCTTACCAGCTATTCATTTTGCAAGGCGTCAATGTTCCTTTTGTTTGTATCCTGTTTGCTGTCTGGTACAATTACAGAGTAAATTAAGTTGGGTACCACAATATTATTATGTTATCCACTCTAGTGTAATCAGTACTTAGGCTTGTAAGACATTTCTATTGTAACCCCAAGTTTCACTCAATTAGAACTTTCCAAAACATTATTCTCTGGAGTTAAACTTTTCTTTACTTCTTCTGAGGCCATATTTTTTTTCTTTTTGGAACATAAGAAAAAGATTGCCTGCAGCTGCCTCTGAGTTATTGGTGAATTAACTCAAAAAGGCTATTACCATTGTAAAATACTTTATTTTATAATCTCTGTAAAACTCAATGAATAAAAGTTATCCAAACAGAAATCCTCATAACACTGAGTTATGTAAAAGGCAAATTTATGACTACATTCTGACAGTTTTGGTTTCTAGGTGAAGAAAACAAAACAACCCTATTTCATTAATAAAGCAAATGACAAATTCAGTCAACTCAAATGCTTAGCCTTTTTTTTTTTTTTTTTTAAAAAAGGGGGGGCAACGTTCTTTAGTTATTGGCGAATATTTACTAAATGCCTACTTTATGCCAAACACTATGTTTCTACTTCATTTAACCTGTGCAATACCCCCAGTGGGATAGGTATTGTTTTGCAGATGAAGCATAAATAACACCAATTAGAAAAGCTAGATGAAATGAACAGTTTTAGTAAATTAATATAAATTAACTTTATACATTCAATGAACATTTGTTGAGCACCTACTATGTCCCATTAGGACTTCAAAGATGAGGAAGACACACATGCTTCCTGCCCTTGTACACATTGTAAGGATTTCAACGGAAGGGTGCCAAGTATCTCTAAAGTGAAGAATGCATGTTGTGCCTAATTCTATGCTTGGTTTTGTGAAAGATTCAATCTTACTGGGGAAGGTCAGGGGATAGGACCTCTTACACAATTTAGTGACAACTAACATTGCCAAGGGAATGGTAATTATAATCTGCACAAAAATTCAGATTATACATATCTTGAAATATCAGTATTGGAAAGGCACGATTATAATAAAACTGTGACTGACCTCAGAATCATGATGTTGGTTTTAGAGCTAGAAGTGATTGCAGAAGCAAATAATCTGTTTTGTCATCTTCAAAGTCTACTTCTAGGTGCTCTACACGATGGGAAGGAACTTAGATGGGGAAAAGAGAGCAGGAACAAAATGGAAAAAACCTCTGTCTTCTGTCTCAGTAAGAACAATCCTGTTATGTTTTATATATCACTTTATAACATTATTGGAAGAAAGGATTTTGCTGTGAAAAGGGGAGATGACATTTCAAAATCACTTACCTAGTCTAAATCCTTACTATCCAAACTTTTGTATCCACTATATCATTTCTCTCTGTATTTGGTGGAATAAAAAAAAAAATGAGAATAATTAGATTAAGGAACAGTCAAGACAAGAATTTCAGATGTGATCAGAATTAATGCAGATTGTCATCTTACAGATCTTACCCAAGAATTAATTTCGATGTTGAAGAAGCCAAGAGGATCATACGGTTCAAGAGGCATGGGTTTATTCAATTCATTAACAAGGGATTTCAAATCAGAGATGGAGCTAGATGATAAAACATCCCTTAGGGGAAGACCATGGAAGAAAGGAACTACTTACTACAAAAGAGGGCCTCCCACACATGTAAGTCAGTGGACCCTGGATAATCATTTATCTTGTTCAAAAGCATCAAAGGAAACCAACCAGATCACCTTTCTTCATTTTCCAGAGACAATCGTCCACCATGTGAATGGAAGCCATTCTGGGTCAGAAGACCCCCTACTGTCAGATAAAAAGATGTTATCAAATCCATGGAAAGAATATCCTGGACCAAAGGGCAATTTGTCAAGATTAGGAAAGTTCTTTAATCATCTAAGCACAGATGTCGAGGAGAAACCGCATTCTTCATGAGACAGTGTGTCATCTGAATAGCCAGGCCACAATTACTTCCTATAGCAGTTTGCAGGTTTGGAAATAACCGTCAACCTTTTATCAATGTACACAGCATCTAAACCCACATCCATGCCTATGACAAGTGGGAACTGATCATGCTGGGTTGTAGGTCATATGCTCTGTAGCAGAACTGGACCATCCAACGGTCAGGAACAGGAGACAATATGCCTCAGGGCAGGACCAGGTCATCTTCATCATTCTCTTCATCCCTGGTGCCTAAAATTATGCCTAGTACTGCTACCCTAATTTAGTGGTGATTTGCAAAGTTGGTTTTATCCAAGAATATGATCTAGGTTGCATATGGTTTGATATATTGTACTTGGGTTTGATAAAACAATGCTAAAACAGGTTCAGCAACACATAAGATATTTGGCCTTAGAGTAAGCCACTTATGTGATTGGATTAGAAATGTACTAAGAGGACTCCTTTATTAAAAATGTGTCTTCCATCTTCTGTGGTATCATCTGAAAGCTCATTAAGCAGAGTGGTGAGGTGGAATAAGCATTGGATTTGGCCTCCAATTTACTTAATCCCAAATCCCAGATTAGCCAGGAACTTGTGTGACCTTGAGCAAATTCCTTACCTCTCTGAACCTTAATTCAAATATCTGAAGACAATTTCTATTTAGTAGAGTTATTATGAAGTTTAAGCAAGATGGTATGTGAAGGGCCTGACCAGTGATAGCAACTCAACACATATTTTTACTGCTGTTATTAATTTATTCATTGTCCTATGATTACAATTGGGTCCACAGAGACCTCTATTAAAGGGTCTGAGAGAGGCCAATGTTTGAGCCTCAGTTAACACCTTCGTCAGCTGGAAGATGTCAGCATCATGGAACCAAGAGTTGGGAGCAAGAGCCAAGCAAGACATTTCTGTTTGCTGATTCTGGATTTCTCCTATTTCTCTTCCACTTTGCAGGAACCAGCCCCTTCTCTAAATGCATTTACTTCCTTCCAGGCAGCAAGGAATTGCATGGACTACAGAAGCTGCTGCCTGTGGCTATCAAAGTGCACTTCTATAACCATAACAGATCCCTTGCCCAGATCACACACGCACAGCAAGTCAATATGCCTGAGACACCAGGTTGCAGCAAAGAAAGAGGTTTCATATTAGGGCTGCTGGAGGAGATGGGAGAGACCTCAAATCCATTTCCCCCAGGAATTTGGGGCTATGGCTTTTAAGGATTTTGGAGTGGGCCAAAGTGTGGAGATTGTTGATTAGTCAAAGAGTGCAGGGTGAAGTCATGGGACAGGGAAATGAAGAAACTGTGTTCTTGGCTGGGCGCGATGGCTCTCACCTGTAATCCTAACACTTTTGGAAGCTGAGGTGGGCAGATCACCTGAGGTCGGGAGTTCGAGACCAGCCTGGCCAACATGGTGAAATCCCGTCTCTACTAAAAATGCAAAAATTCGCCGGGTGTGGTGATGCATGCTAGTTATCCCAGCTATTCGGGTGGTTGAGACAGGAAAATCACTTGAACCTGGGAGGCGGAGGTTGTAGTGAGCTGAGATTGTGTCACTGCACTCCAGCCTGGGCAACAAAGCAAGACTGTCTCAAAAACAAACAAACAAACAAACAAAACAACAACAACAACAAAAAACTGTGTTCTCGTGCTGATCCCATTCTTTTGTGGTAGTCTTCAAACTGGTTGGTGTCAGCTGTTTCACTGGAATTCCTGATCTGAAAAACATCTTAAGCAGTTCTTGAACAAAGGTCTTACGATTCTAACCTCAGAAACTCCATCTATAAGAACCATGGACATGTGAGTGGTCAGTATCTAGTGCTATGTGACTTTTGGTTAGTAGGTCAAAACCCACTAACCCACTCGGTTTTGGAAATGGGTCAAAGTGCAGTCTGATGAATGCTTAATTGTAACTACATTTCTGTCCAGAATTCTTGTTAACCCTGTGAAGACAGCATGGTCTGCTTAGCATGCGCCTGTGAAAATGTGACGCTAGTTCAGCTTGAATCTCTGGGGTTGCACTTCTAGATTATGGGGATATTTTAAAATGTGAGGGACTCCCTAGGCCAGACATTCGTCTTTAATTTCAGTGTTTATAAAACCTATGGAAAGTTTTATCAATCTCATGGTTTTTCTAGGAGGAACGAAAGTATATGAAGTCTTTGTTAATAAAATGAAATAAATAAAAATAAGGTTGTCAGATGTTTTCATGGCACTAATCACAGGAATGGTCTGTTTTTCTCTTTATTCCTCTAATATAAAAATATTATCAAAACTTCCTCTTTTGTAAGATTGGGATATGAACTCTTTAAACCACCTTAGGACCTTAGGAGTCATGCCAGCTTTTTAAGAGTGTAAACACGTCCCAAGAGCACATTTTCCAATAATGTTTCTTTGCAGAAAGACCGTAGTTGATAGGACTCCTAAACATGGAGATCAGAATGCTTCCATATTTTTCGTGTGATGTAGATGGATTATCTAATCATCAGATGCCAACTCAGGAATCTTTTACTAATAATTAAAAACAGAAGAGAGAATCAAATGTCACAAAACAGTGGTTTTACTTTCATGTTTTGTCTCAGAAAAAAATTTCTGTAACAAAATAGGTACCAATTTTCATGTGTGGACTCTGCGTAAAGAATTTTGATGCTATTTTGAGAAATCTTTAAGTGTGGTCTAATCATTAAACTTAAGGAGAAGGGGAAATTTTACCTTATTCTACAATGCTAGATATAATGATAGCCTTCTGTTATGCAAAAAAAAAAAAAAAAAGAAAGGGTAATCTTAAAGTGAAAATGTTTTGATTAGCTATTAGAGAACGAGATTTGAGGAACTGTGCCTAATTAACATCTCAGATAAGCCATATCTTATCTGAATTTTTGAATTTATAAGTGACATTGATAACATTCCACAGACATGACATACAAAAAATAGCCTCTCATTGTAAATGAAGATTATTTGAATAAGGTAAAACTCTAGAAAATTTTCAGTTGCTGGTTTGATTTCTGTAGGTGCAGTTTAATAATGTATTGTGTACCCTGTGAAAATATGAATAAATTTATTGATATCTTTATAAGGAATATCTTCATTTTAACGGTTTGTGTATCTGCTTATTTTGAAATGAAATTGATGAGAATGATTGCGATTGAGACTGGAAGTTAAAAATGACCATGTAGTTCTCTATATTCAGTTTCATCATTATATTGTATAAATATTTATTATTTCATTATGAGCAGACCAGGGATAATGGAGTGTCATTTTATGGAGTGGTTTTTAACTTATATTTAATTTCAAATATAATCTTTTCTGCAAAGCTATTCTTTGAGCAGGTGTTCATTTAAGTGGGCTTTATTGTGTGTGTGTATGTGTGTGTGTGTGTGTGTGTGTGTGTTTGCATAAAATTAAACGGCCAAAGCAATACAAAGCAACAGACACTAAAAATGTTTGGCCTTAACATCTTAACTATTTTAATTATACCTTTTAAATAGGTTTAAATGCAGTTAACTCACATTTAACCAAAACACAACTTTCAAGAATAAACACAAACCCAGACTCCAAAAGTCCCAACACCAACTGCTACTAGAAATTAAAATCCTCCCAAAGCACAAATGAAATATATGCATATGAATAAAGAAACATTCTCATTATTTAAGGTGATGATGGTGGTTTGGGGGTTGACTATTTCTTTTAACAGTAATGCCTAACTATTGTCTTCTGGTTGGTTTACGGACATTGATTATTTTCCTATGTTTACACTTTTAAGGAGATTGCATGTTTTTGTCTTTAAGTCAAAACTATGTATTTACACAGGCTAACTGCCATGCATACTGAACCAGGTCACAATGCTGTCCTTACAACATTCACAGTAAAGTAAGAATTCAGGATGTTTGATTCATCCTCGTGGGCTTTTGTAACCCGTTTTCTCTCTTGCATCGGCTCCCAGAGCCTGAAAATCTTTTGACTAATCCATTCACTAGGTTGCCTTAAATAGGAAACTTGGGTCTCAGTGAGGTCTCATTATCCTAGAAGGTAATTGGGCATTTGCCTCTTGACCTGAAATAAACTTGCTTTTTCCAGTGTGTGACCTTATAGCTCTTCCATCTTGGCTGGAGGCCTCCTAGGAATTCACTTGGTCTGTTTTTGAGAAATGATCCTACTTAAGGGTTGATCTCTATCTAGAACTGGTCAGAGAATCAGGGGGTCTCTTTCAATATCATTTGTTACATCACGCTAATTTGCTTGAATCTCTATGATGAACTTGAAGAGCAAGCCGGCAGCTGCAAGCCATTTGGAGCCCCGTGCCAGGCCCTGTGAAGCCTCTCTGAAGGCATGTTCTGCAGCTGGGCGCCGTGGCTTATACCTGTAATCCTAGTACTTTGGGAGGCCAAGGCAGGTGGATCATGAGGTCAGGAGTTCGAGACCAGCCTGGACAACATGGTGAAACTGCATCTCTACTAAAAATACAAAAAAAAAAAAAAAAAATTAGCTGGGTGTGGTGGTGGGCACCTGTAATCCCAGCTACTCGGGTGACGGAGGCAGGAGAATCATTTGAACCCAGGAGGTGGAGGTTGCAGTGAATTGCACTCCAGCTAGGGGAGACAGGGTGAGACTCCATCTCAAAAAAAAAAAAAAAAAAAAAGAATTAGAACTAGGCCCTTATAGAAATCACAATGTCAGCCGGGCGAAGTGGCTCATGCCTGTAATCCTAGCACTTCGGGAGGCCAAGGTGGGCAGATCACGAGGTCAGGAGATCCAGACCAGCCTGGCTAACACAGTGAAACTCGGTCTCTACTAAAAATACAAAAAATTAGCCAGGCGTGGTGGTGGGTGCCTGTAGTCCCAGCTACTACGGAGGCTGAGGCAGGAGAACGGCGTGAACCTGGGAAGCAGAGTTTGTAGTGAGCTGAGATCGCATGAACCTGGGAAGCAGAGTTTGGAGTGAGCTGAGATCGCACCACTGCACTCCAGCCTAGGTGACAGTGCAAGACTCTGTCTCAAAAAAACAAACAAACAAAAAGAAAGCAATCATAATGTCACCAAAGTCGCAAAAGTGGGCACATCTCATATGTACTGAGAAGAAATTACTAGGATCCACCTCATATGGGTTCAGTCTAAGAATGTGTACTTTGTGTGAAATAAAAAGAACCTAGAGGAGGCTCTTGTGAGCTTTTAGGAAGGAAGTTGCAGGAGTATCTGGGTGGTTGCTGCTGATTTTGGTTCTCATTGTTTTCAGGCAGGTGCTTGGCCCCTTCTTGCCAGGCAGCCTGGCGTTTTGTCTTATTTTTTATTGGGAAACACATTTTAACATCTGCAAGTCATTTGTAACCAAGCGATCACATCAGGTTTTCATGTATCTTCTGCCATTCTTTAACCCATGACAAACACATTGATTTACCATGACAAACTTCCAAAAACTTTCTCCCTTTGGCAGTGACGTGCGGCACGTCTCACGAATAAAAATGCATTCTTGATGTTCTCAGCCTGAGTGAGAGAAAGAAAGTTATTTTCCATTTTGCTGTTCCTTCTCCCAAAGAGTTATTTTAACAGGAAAAGCCACACGAATTTGCCGAATTTAAGAAGTCATATTTTTACCCTTGTTTTGTTTAAGGTTTGTTATAGTCATATTTATATTTTTCACAACTTTGTAGTTAAGAAAAACAAAAAAAAAAAAACCCATAAAAAAGATTTCTTAAAAGATTAAAAAAAATAAAAGCACACACACTTAAAATGTTTTTTCTTTCTTTGAGGCAGGATCTTGCTGTATCCCCCAGGCTGGAGTGTAGTGGCACACTCACTGTAGACTCGAACCTCCTGGGCTCAAGGGATTCTCCTCACTCAGTCTCCTGAGTAGCTAGGACTACAGGTGTGCACCACCATGCCTGGATCATTTATTTTTATTTTCTGTGGTAACAAGATCTTGCTATGTTGCCCAGGCTAGTCTTGAACTCCTGGCCTCAAGCAATCCTCTCGTCTCAACATCTCAAAGTGCTGGGATTATAGGTGTGAGCCACCATGCTGGCTTTTGCTTCCCTCTAATAATTTATAAAGTCGCTCCTTTCCTCTGTTGTGTGTCTAGCCTACTGTGTGGTTTGCACTGACAATAAGCTAACCACATCAGGTAAAAAATGGTAGAAACGAGTTGCCTCTTTCAAGCCTGCCCATTGGGAAACACAAATGAAAGCTGAAGATCTCACAACGCAGTGAGACAGTTTTCTTTTATGCAATACTTTTTATACAACAAATTTGTTTCCCAAATGTGTCATGGTTTTTATTGTAGTTATATATAGTTCAATGTAGTTGCAGAATTAAAGGTCACAGCAGAGGAGAAAAAAAGGAAATGGAAAATAGATATCAGAGAAGGACAACACTGACGTAAATAATTATAGCGGAAGCAGAGTGGAAAAGACAAGAAAATAAAATTGAGACTTGTGGGGAGTAGCCTAAAAAGGTTCATGTATTAGAGGTGATACGTCTTTTTATACAGGGTCTTGGGAAGGTCAAGCATTAAGAGGTGAAAATACAAAAAGAGAGATAGAGAGAACGCTTAAATCAGAGGGAAAGATAGCCCAAATAAATCAACTGATAATGCCTGGAATAATGAGAAATACTCATCAGACTGAGTGTGATGGGAAGAGGGGCCTCAGTGCTGGGGGGATGGTGAGACATCCTTAGGGAGATACATGGACCATGTAGTTCAAGGCCAGCGGGAACAGGGAATTGATGGTGACATGGGTGTTCCTTAAGCAAGGACAGAAGCCCAGAAGTACAAGTTCTTAGTTCAATTTATATATTTAGAGGGCTCCCCCAGTTTGCCCAAATACACTTAATTTTTTGCTTCATTTCTTTCACTGTCTGCAGGGCCTCTACTCTGGTTCATGTGCTTAGCTTTCTTTATCTCCCTTTTCAATTTGGCTTTAGATGGAGAAAGAAAGGGGAAGTAAAGACAGTACAAAGGGTGTTCACAAACCAGTGAAGAGTATAGGTAATTAATACCCTTGGAAGCCCTTCACAAAATAGAACATACTTAGCCTTAACAGCTAGCTGGCTTAATCTCATGAATGTCTGACCATGCCATAACTGAATTTGCCTTGCCTTGAAAGCAACGGGATTAATATCTCCCCTCAATTTTCCTGGTCATCTTAACTACAAATAAACACAGTCATACCACTGATATTAACTTTAGAGGTCTTTCTCTGGTGGTTATAATCATACAATTTACAAGTGCCCTGAACTAAATGGGACCTTTTCAAATATTTATGATGAGAATTGTTGTTTTTAATTACTCAAAGCATATGATAGTACAATATATAATAATGCACATGTAAAGGCCAAAATGCATGAGGTAAATTACAAAAATATTCTTTCTCTTTTTCTGTGTGTATACATCTATACAAAACATTCATACACACACACATACACATATGTATATATAAAATGAAACCAAATTGGTTTCTTTTTCTCCTTTGGACCAGACCAATAGCATTATAAGGAATTCTGGCCAAGAAATAGTTGGTCACAGCATTTTTGTTAATAATGCCAAATGTTCCTGCCCAAGGGAGAGAAGAATGATTTCCAGACATAAACCCTTCTACAGTGTGTATGGTGAGGCTATAATGGTTCCTTTTGTGTCTTGTTACCAAAAGCAAGAAAGAGCCTCATTTTGTCCATGTTGACAAAATAGAGGTGTTGCCTCTTTCATGTTTTTGAAGTAATCAATTTCAGGTGGTCAGTGGTAGTTCAATGGGTGTAGAAAAATGGTATACAGGAGCCATGCTTTCTAATAGTCACACCTACTATTGAAAAATATATGGGTTCTTAAGTTTTTAGAATTGGACGATGTATAACAGACATTTATTGCTTATCTATAGTTTCTAAAAGAGAGGAAGGGTGAGGATTAGGATTTGTGAGCTACAAATTAGAAGGAATTCATTTGGAGTCTTCTATCTAAACTTGGTATAATTAGTGCAACATTTTTCTATGGATCAGATTTTGGTAGCATTAACTTATACATCAAGAATTATTTTGACCGTCTCTAATGTCTCAGTTCATTTCCAGTGTCTCTGTTTTGTGATACAGGAGAGAGAGCAGGTGGTGGTATTCCACTTTCAGTGTGTGAAAATTTCTGCAACCAAACCAGTCAAGTATTGCCTTCTGTCAATTACGTCAAAAGACTGTTGACAACACTTCATTCTTACCTGCACCGGGATTTACTCATCTTTGCTTATGATTCTGGTGAAACCAAAACCTGGATTGGGTTGCCTAGGTATATCAGAGGCCCAACTTAAATTCTAATTCCTGCCTACTGAATATTGATTGAATCATTAGGCATGAATTTACCCTTGCCAAGGCACAGGGGACAGTGAAACTTCTTTCCAACTTCAGGTTGCCAGCATCTGATTCTGAAATAAAGATTGAGGAAAAAGATGTGGAACACTCTTTTGTAGTAAAGGGCAATGATAAGGTGTGTTAAGGCTGTCTCAGGCACCCCTTGCCTGTGGGACAGGGAAGAACAGATACCTTTGAGGCAGAAGAACAGGGCCTAGAGGCAGGGAACCTAAGGCCGATTGACTTTCTAGAACTAAATTAAAAGGAAAACTCCAACTTTCCACACCTAAGTAATAAAAGACCAGAGGCTACTCCCTTTGCAAACCCCCACCCCTTTTTCTGCAAGGCAGATGGAAAATTGAAAGTGTCTCTGATTGGTTGCTTTCCATAGCCAATCAGATTGCATAGGGTAACTTTACTTCAGCCTCTGATTGGTTGCTTCCTGCAACCAATCAGATTGATTGTGGGCCACTACTTCCTCTGCATAGGGTGTACACCGAGTGGCCAATGGGAAACCTCTGGAGGGTATTTAAACCCCAGAAAATACTGGAACTGGGCTCTTGAACCCCTATAGTCGGCTGTCTTCCAAGTTGTAGAGTGTACTTTAGTATTCAATAAATCTCTGCTTTTGTGACTTCATTCTTTGCTTTGTGCTTGTCCAATTCTTTGTTCAAAATGCCAAGATGCTGGACACCCTCCACCAGTAACACTTTCGGATGGCTTTCTACTTTCTTTTCCCCTTGCCAATTCCTCTCATTTCAAAATTCAGTAGGACCTCAGACGTATGTGCTTTCATAGCACCTTGTGTCACTTTTAGGTTTTCTGTTTTCATCACATGTAAAAAGTTAAATATGAGAAGAGAGCCTATCTGCCCCACAAAGCTATAAGCTCATGGAGTAGGAAATGTGCTTTGGTCAGTGCTGTTTTCTGTATGCACAGCAGAGGACCCTGTACATGCTAAGTGCAAAAAAATAAAAAGTTCCTCCATTCATTGAGAATGAGGAAGACAGATATTAAGAATGAAAATAATATATGAGAGCACTTTTATCAAGGTGTCAAAAGTTAGAACAAGGAGCAGACGACCAAAATCACAGCACTTCTGTCTGTGTTTCTTCTAGACCAGTTATGGATTTTCCTTGCAACATTACACATTTTATCTGCTTGTATGACTTTGTTTTTAGATTTTTATTTGATATAATATTTGTTTTGAGATGGGATCTCCCTTTGTCACCCAGACTGGAGTACAGTGTCATGATCTCGGCTCACTACAGCCTCGACCTCTGGGGTTCATGCAATCCCCCTGTCTCAGCCTCCTGAGTAGCTGGGACTACAGGTATGCACCACCATGCCTAGCTAATTTTTTTATTTTAATTTTGTTCAGACATGGTCTCACTATGTCGCCCAGGCTGGTCTTAAAAACTCCTGACCTTAAGTGATCCTCCTGCTTCAGCCTTCCAAAGTGCTGGGATTACAGGCATTGAACCACCATGCCTGGCCTATTTAATGTAATTTTAAACATAATGAAAAGTTGTAAATATGGTTCCAATAAGTTTTGTATACACTTTTCCAAGAACATTACTTATTGCTTACATTTTAACCCAATCTGTTTTATCATTTACCACTATTCCCCTTCTATCTCTTCTAAAGGGTATTATTTGAGAGTGACATACAGTCACATTATGGTGACCCTAAATACATAAGGGTGTTTTTTAAAAAAAATAAGGAAATTCTCTTACGTTTGTACATCTCTGTACACAAAACAATGATCAAAACCAGAAAACTTGCTTGATGACTTGTGACATAGAAAATAAAATAAAAATAAAATTTAAAAACCCAGGAAACAAAACATTGGCATAATAATATCATTTGATCCACAGTCCATATACAAATTACATCAATTTGCCCAGTAATATCCTTTATAGGACTTTTTTTTTCCTAGCCCAGATCCAGCGTAGGGTGATGAGATTCATTTAGTTGTCCTGTCCCTTTAGTTGTTGTCATCCAGACCTCTTCCTTAATCTGTATTTGTTTTTTGTGACTTCGCCATTTTTGAAGCGTGTGGGCCAGTTGCTTTGTAAAACATCCCTGGATGTATGTTTATCTGATGTTTCCTTGTGAGGAGGTTCAAGTTGTAAATTTTTAGTGATAAAACTGCAGAAGTAATGCTGTATCCTTCTCAGTGCATTGTGTAATGGAGCAGGTGATGTCTCTTGTTCCATTATTGATGATGTTAACTCAAATTACTTGGTTAAGGTGATAGCTGCCAGGTTTCTCCTTGCATGCAGTTTTTCAGGGGTCTTAATTAGATAATACACATTTTGAAGATATAGCTGAGGGAATCAATGATTATGAAGGACTGCTTGGAAGATAAGTAGGCCATTTCATCCTTTTAACTCTAAAATTGACTCTTGTTTTAAGCCAGACCATAAGATAATCCATGGACCTGGACCAAGATAGGTGGGCCATGTGTAGAATTGCTTTACCTGACTGCATTTGGTTTTCTGCCATTGGCTCTGTTGCATAACAAAGAATTTTACTGGTCTTTGTCTAGGGTTCCTGGCATGGAGCTTCTGAAACCCTTGGAATTTACAAAGTAATAGGGAGTATTGTTGTTATTTGAATGCCTGAGTTTTTGCTAATGAGATGGCCCAGAAACTGGGTTGGTTACCAGAAAGACCAATCTTGTGATCAGAGGTTTGGGGCTTTGAGGCAGCCTGACCTCCAGGGAAGAAGGAAGGCTGGAGATTGAGTTATCAATCATACCTGTGTAATGAAATGCCAGAAAAAACTCTGGACACCACTGGCAAAGTTCAGTAGAGCTTCCTGGTCAGTGAATACATGGATATGCCAAGAGAGTGACAAGCTCTAATTCCACAGGGAGTGATATGGGTTGGCTGTGTCACCCAAATCTCATCTTGAATTGTAGCTCCTATAATTCCCATGTGTTGTGGGAGGGACCCAGTGGGAGGTAATTGAATCGTGGGGCAGGTTTTTCCCATGCTGTTCTCATGATAGTGAATAAGTCTCACAAGATCTGATAGTTTCATAGATGGGAGTTCCGCTGCACAAGCTCTCTTGCCTACCACCATGTAAGACGTGGCTTTGCTCCTCCTTTGCCTTCCACCATGATCGTAAGGCCTCCCCAGCCATGTGGAACTGTGAGTCCATCAAACTTCTTTCCTTTATAAATTACCCAGTCTCAGGTATCTCTTATTAGCAGCATGAGAACAGGCTAACACAGGGAAAGAACATGGAAGTTCTGTATTCAAGACCCTTTTAGGCTTTGTCTGATGTGTCTCTTCATGTGGCTCATTCTGATTTGTACTTTTTTGCAATAAAACTGACCATAAAACTAGCACTTTCCTGAATTCTGTGAGTTGTTCCAGTGAATTATTAAACTTGAGGGGTCATGGGAACTCCCTGGATTTGTTGCCAGTTAAACAAAAGTTTGGGTGACCTGGGGACACTGTTTGTGGCTGGCATCTGAAGTAAGGGCAGTCTGTGTACCATGCTCTTTAACATTTGGATCTGCACTTAACTCCAAGTAGTTAGTGCCAGAATTAAATTGCAATAATAGCAGTTGGTGTCAGAACAGGCTCTTACAGAGGAACATTAGAAATAGTTTATAGGCTGGGTGGGGTGGCTCACGCCTGTAATCCCAGCACTTTGGGAGGCTGAAGCACTCGAATCCAGGAGGCAGAGGTTGCAGTGAGCCAAGATTGTGCCACTGCACTCCAGCCTGGGCAACACAGCCACACTCTATGTCAAAACAAAAACAAAACAAACAAAAAAAATAGTTTATAATAATATTTGAACTTGATAAAGTTTTGATTTCAAATAATGTGCACATATATATGTATATACAGCATTTACATATGTAAATATGTAAATATGGCTGAGCGCAGTGGCTCACACCTGTAATCCCAGCACTTTGGGAGGCAGAGGTGGGCAGATCACTTGAGGCCAGGAGTTCGAGACCAGTCTGGCCAACATAGCAAAACCCTGTCTCTGCTAAAAATAAAAAAAAATCAGTCAGGCACGGTGGCACATGCCTGTAATCCCAGCTACTCAGGAGGCTGAAACATGAGAATCACTTGAAACCAGGAGGCAGAGGTTGCAGTGAGCCGAGATTGCACCACTGCACTCCAGCCTGGCAACAGAGCAAGACTCCATCTCAAAAAATAAAAAAAATTAAAAATTAAAAAATGTGTAAGTATGAATTATACATACAATCTGTCAATGAAACTTTAACTGAAAAAATATCGTTACATAATAGTTTCACAATACTTTCATTCTCTTTAATTCTTTAGCCCAAATACTGATCCAAAGCTACATTAGAAAATTCGGATCTTCCATTTTTACTTTGTAATGAGCTGCCAAATATTTTCTTAAATAAAACTCACGTTTGGCTTCGCCATTTTATTTGAGGAAAATGATGAGTGGTTGGTAGGAATTGGTCTAAGTATGATTGGTATGTTCTAAGTATGATTGGTAGGAATTGTTCTATGTTCGATATGGAAAGTTTATTCAACCGTGGTTTCCTTTCGTCAGAGTCTATGTTAGATAATACTTTGTGTCCTACCAAATGAGAAAGCTTCTCACTGGAAGCATAAAGTAGACCCTTCCACACATGTATCATTTTTCTTTTAGATCAATATGTGACCATTTAAAAAAGTTGTTCACTGGGTGCAGTGGCTCAGGCACATAATCCCAGCACTGTGGGAGACTGAGGCTGGTGGATCACTTGAGGTCAGTAGTTCAAGACCAGGCTGGCCAACATGGTGAAACCATGTCTACTAAAAGTACACAATTTAGCTGGGCATGGTGGCAGGCACCTGTAATCCCAGCTACTCAGGAGGCTGAGGCAGAAGAATCTCTTGAATCCGGGAGGCGGAGGTTGCAGTGAGCCGAGATGGCGCCACTGCACTCCAGCCTGGGCGACAGAGAGAGACTCTGTCTCAAAATAATAATAATAATAATAATAATAATAATAAGAAGAAGAAGAAGAAGAAGAAGAAATAAAAAAGTTATTCAAAGATTTATAGGGATGGAAAGAACTCCAGAAGTCTGAAGTTTGTTGCCATGTCTTTGGGAAAAGTTAGACTCAAATGAAGATGCTGTTTTACACTTAAAATAAAAAGCACAGTGAAATCTGGAATGATCCAATCTCTCTCTTTTGCTCGGCTTTCATTGCTGACATCATAAACCAGAACTGGACTTCTGCTTCAGACTCTTTTCTGAAACATGAGGCAGTGAAGGCCACCAAGGACAGTCAAGGTCAGGGGCACTAAGCTGGGGTTAGCTTTGGCCACTCGCTATTCAAGAGGGAGACTTCTTTTGAAGATATCCTTTCTATAGGCAGGTTATTACTAAGACCATTCACAGGGGTGGGGGGTGGGGTTCTTGAGCGAAGGCAATGTGGAGCAATATTTGATTTTGTAATCTGAGTTCTGACTCTACTCCTGAACATTTTGGGCCTGGCTTGCTGACCTGGGTGTTTTGGGTGAACTGGTGGCATAATGAATTGGGAGCATTCTTGACCTGCTACCTGTGAGCACTTATTGGAAGCCTGGAATAGAGGGTGATTTCTCCAGCTGTTTTGTGGATGGAAAGGAAGGAGAAAGTATTGAATAACTACTCTGTGCCAGAAACAGTTACCTCATTTAATTCTTAAATGAAGTGGGTTTCTTCAATTTCTTTGTTAAACAAATATCTTGTGAGGCCCTACTGTGTGCCAAGCATGGGTCAAAGTGCTGGGAACTCAGAGGTCCTTGCCTTTTTGGACTTTATAGTCTTGTGCATTTCATCATTGTTATTACTTTAATCAAATTTTCATTAATCTGGAGCCTTATGATATTTCTGCCATAAAATTAATATACAGGAAGATATAGCTGGGTGCAGTGGCTCACACCTACAATTCCAGCACTTGGGAGGCTAAGGCGGGCGGATCACTTGGGGTCAGGAGTTTGGGACCAGCCTGGCCAACATAATGAAACCCCGTCTCTACTAAAAATACAAAAATTAGCCGAGCAAGACGGCACCTTCCTGTAATCCCAGCTACTCGGGAGGCTGAGGCATGAGAATCACTTGAACTGGGAGGCGGAGGTTGCAGTGAGCTGAGATCATGCCACTGCACTCCAGCTCAGGTGACAGAATGAAACTGTGTCTCAGAAAAAATTAATATACAGGGAGGTAATAAATAAAATAAGTAAGGGGTAAGGTGGAAAGATAAGGAGAAAATCATCTGTTTTCTCACATTTTCACATGAAGCAAGAGAAAGTGGAAAAAAAGAGCTAAAACCAACTTCTCTGATGTTTTAATGGTCCATAGTGGGCCTTTCCATTACCTCTGTTACCTGATAACAGTTGGCTTCTGAAAATAGTTGTTCATCGTACTCCAGTGAACTTTATTTCAAGAACAGCCTGTCTATTTCACAGGACTGATCTCCTTCCAGACTTCAGATGGGAAATGTCAGCCCTCTTGTCAACATCGCTAGCACTGAAATTCTTGGGATAGCGCAGATGCTCTAAGCAAACTGGAATTGACTGTGTGTCTGCACCACTGTCCCCAAGGCCGCTGGGAAGAGGCAAAGGGAGCTCTTCTCAACTACTTATTATGGTAAAGTAGGCCAGTAAAATGATGATATAAATCAGGAATCATTTCTTTGCTAAAGGGTTCAGTGGGCATATTTAATTTTTTTACTTTTTGAGACAGTCTTGCTTTGTTATCCAGGCTAGAGTGCAGTGGTGCAATCACAGCTCACTGCAACCTCCACCTTCTGAGCTCCCACCTCAGCCTCCCAAGTAGCTGGGACCACAGGCGTACACCACCACGCCTGGCTAATTTTTTTTTTTTTTTTGGAGAAGGAGTTTTGCTGTGTATGCCCAGGCTGGCCTCAAAATCCTAAACTCAAGCAATCCACCAGCCTCAGCCTCTCAAAATGCTGGGATTACAGGCATGAGCCATCATGCCCGGTTAGTGGGCATAGTTAAGATAGAAAAGAGCAGCTGGCCTTGGTAGCTCATGCTTGTAACACCAAAGCTTTGGGAGGCCAAGGTGGGAAGATCACTCGAGGCCAGGAACACAAGACCAGCCTGGGCATCATAGCAAGACCCAGTCTCTACAAAAATTTTTAAATCCTGAATCAAAGACCAGAGGGGAAAATTCAAAAAATAAAAAATTACCTGGGTGTGGTTTTGTGCATCTGTAGTCTCATCTGCTCGAGAGACTGAGGTGGGAAAATCGCTTCAGCCCAGGAGTTCCAAGATGCAGTGAACTATGATGGCACCACTGCACTCTATCCTGGATGACAAAGTAAGACTACTTCTAAAAAAAAAAAATTAAAATTAAAAAATAAATGAATGAAACAAAAAGCAGCAAGAGTTCTAATATTTATGGAGAAATTCAATGGTCTATTTTTCAATCTGAAAGCTTGAGAATGAAATTTCTGTAATCATTGGCAGGACTGACTTCTGGGCTTTGGAGATGCTGGTTATCAAACTGACATCAAATTGGCTAATACAACAAAGGCCACCTTTCCCCAATGGGTGTGCATTAGGACGTCCTAAATATGACACTCCCCAAGGAGATTTTACAGCTCTCCCACATGTCACTATGGGGGTGTCCTTCCCAGATACTTGACTCTGCCTGAATACATTCCTGCAGAATCCTGTCCTTCGGCCTGGCCCAATGTGGCAGCCAGAGAATGAGCATCACTTTCATGTTAAATGATCCTGCCTGAAAGTCATTATATCTGAATGTGTGGACGTGTCCTATGATTTTGCATGCCTGAATGCTCCTTAGCTGACTCATAAGAAATGTTTGAGGTTATTTTCTATGTCCCACAAGTCTGGCTAGCATGTAGGGATGAACGCTTTGATCTGATGAGCAGGACCTACCTGTAATTTGCCGGGTGCTAAAATTAAGCTTGGCAATAGCTTACGGGGGCAGAAGAATTTGTCCTGGTGACCTGGGGCTTCCAGAGACACACAGATAGGCAGGAAACAGGTGAAGCAGAACTGCGGAGGAGATGCCGTTTCAGAGCTGATATGAAAAACGAGGTCAGGAGATCGAGACCATCCTGGCTAACACGGTGAAACCCCGTCTCTACTAAGAAATACAAAAAACTAGCCGGGCGAGGTGGCGGGCGCCTGTAGTCCCAGCTACTCGGGAGGCTGAGGCCGGAGAATGGCGTGAACCCAGGAGGCGGAGCTTGCAGTGAGCTGAGATCCGGCCATTGCACTCTAGCCTGGGCTACAGAGCCAGACTCCGTCTCAAAAAAAAAAAAAAAAAAAGAAAAAAAGAAAAATGTCCAGGATGAGCTTGTGAAGGAATTGAAAGCGGGGATGCTGGTGATCTTAGCGTGCAATGTTATGAAAAGGCTGGGAGAGGGAGGGAGTTGTTTTCTCACGAGACTGAGACCGGAAGAGACTGCTGGAGAGACACTGTATTGTCACAGCAAGAATAATCAGTATGTTGGCATTTGGACTCTGGTGACAGGGATGAAAATGAGATTCTGTGAAAGGCACATCAGAGTCAATAGGCAGGAGCGTGGCTGTGGCAGGAAGGACGAAACAACCACATTGAGACAATTTGCTGAAGAAAGTGAAATTGCCAATAATTGCCTCAAACTGAGTGTGTAGGGTAGGGGGGCATGTGGGGTGCTTAGCAGAAAGAAGGGGGAGCTCAGTCTCCATTGTGTTAACTTTGAGCAGCTGCTGAGGCCTCCTGGTGGGAACACCAGGGAGACAGTTGGATAGATTACTGCCCAGAGGGAGACAATGGCTTTTGGATTTGTATGGCTGTCGGATCCAGCACACCGATGCTCTCCCTCTCTTTTATAACTTATCATGGCTCCATGTGACCTTCTACCTCTGCATGCGTACTTCATGCGATCAAGACTGAGCCACGGATGAGAAAGTTTATAAGAGATCTGCACTCAGTGACACATTTCAGCAGAGCTCTATTCACTAAAAATAGGGGTGAGATCCATGCCTTGCTTAGGCCAGTTTGTATGTGGCTTCCGGATTTCTATTTATCAACAGGCTGTGACTTGGTGCAGCTGCAACAAATTGCATGCATTATTATGTGCGTGGCAGCCAGAGAATGCCCATCGCACACAGGGCCACTGGGTGAGTGTCAAGTCGTGACAATACCAATAATTCTTATATTTCCAAGGCAAGTGCTCTACAGAGAGGACTCTAAAAGCATCATATAATTGCCCACAGGATGCTCTAATGAGGTAGGAAGGGAGAAGGAGCTGCTTCCCTGTATTATCTATGGAAAGTGGAGACATGGGTTAAGTGAATTGCCCAAGATCAAACAAGAATGACAACTGGACTCCTTCTCACCTCTCTTAAAAAGTGGATTTTCTCAACCCTGATCTTATTTCCTGTGAATAATGTGCATTGAAACCTGTATTTGGAGACCACCTGCTCAATCCAATCTCAGGGAGCTTCTAACAGGCATTAAATGGGAATAGAACCTCTTTCAAGGGCCAGAAAGATCACTTCTTAGAGGAAAATTAATCCTTAATAGGAAACATATCCTGAGGCTGCTGGGGGCCTGGGGAATACAAGGTCTCTGGGTGATGCTTGAATCAGTTTTCACACACAAACGCACATGTGCACACACACACGCGCACACATACACACACCCTGCCTCAGATTGTTTAAAAGCTTATAGAGCTATAAGAGTTAGGAGTCACACATAGAGCCCCAGGATCTCATTTCATGTGCTACCTTAAAAGTCAGTGGGGAGTGAAATAGAAAAACTTTGCCATAGGACAGACACAGCCGTGTAGAGACATGGGAAGGAAATGGAAAAGACCATCACCAGACAGACATGTGAATGTAGAGTCTGAAGAGAGACAAAATGGCAAAGGGCCAACACTTCAGAGAACAAATAATGCCTTTTAGGCCACAGAGCCTGGGGCAGCATTAATGGTTTGTGGAAACGCCACTATGCCAGTAATGGATATAGTCAAAACTGGATTTGATTTAGTGGTAGCACAGTTACTAAATGCTATTGTCATTTTTAGCATAAACTTTAATATAGATAGATAAATAGATAGAGATATATAGATATAGATATATATATAGATATAGAGATATACATAGATAGATATAGATAGACATAGATATATAGATGGATATAGATATATATAGATAGATATGGATATATATTGATAGATATAAATATATACATAGAGATAACACATAGGTGGATATAGATAGATATAGAGATAGATAGATGATAGATAGATAGATAGATTCAAAGGCAAGGTCATTATCCCAACACCTCTTTAGAAAACATTACCACATGACTGAAAAGGGAGATAGTATTTTTATTATTTAAAATTCATTTTGAGATACTATTTAGGCCTGTGTCTTCAAATAGCTTCTTTTCATCTTCCCACACTCATATCCTATCATTATTCTATATGAATGTGTTTTGAGATCCATATTGAGAGGCTACCTACGTGATCCAACTCCAAAAACCTCTCATAGACATTAAGGGATCAAAATACTACTTCTCTAAGGTGACGGTAAGCTCATTTTTATAGGAAAATAGAAGCTTATGAAATCTCCTGAAATAGCTGGTATTTTCAGTCCTCATTTAGTTTCTAAGGAGAAGGTGATCTCCTGTTGACTATTACAAAACTATGCCAGAGATAACAGAAATCTTGTGTCTATTGAAATTTAGTTCCCAGAGAAGGGTCTTAAAACTAGTCATTAGTTTTTGTCTTTATATTTTTTGTTGCTTTTTCTTATTTATTTAGGCTGTTTAGGAAAAAATAGAGCTTCCATCATGTATAAGCCCAGCATTTAAGAGCTCTTCACTGTAAAATACCAAATAAGTGGGCAATCTTCCAGAAATTTTCAACACCTTTGTTGAAGAGTGGGCATGTAATCACACAGGCGTGGTAGTGTTGGCATTGTCTTCTCATTTAATACCTCTGTGGAATAGTAGGACTGTGAAGTACCTAAGGGAGATGTTGGCACCCAGGTGTGTGATACTTGTTCTGATGCTAAGGCAGGAAGGACTTGGAGCTAGCTGCCTGGGTTTAACTCTAAGCTCCACCTCTGCCTCCATGTGCAACCAGAGATAACCAAGTTAGTCTTTCTGCACCTGAGATTCTTCATTCATGAGATGAGGATGGGCTGGGCATGGTGGCTTACGCCTGTAATCCCAGCACTTTGGGAGGCCGAGGCAGGCAGATCACCTGAGGTCAGGACGTCAAGACCAGCCTGGCCAACGTGACAAAACCCTATCTTTACTAAAAATACAAAAATTAGCTAGGTGCGGTGGCAGGCACCTGTAATCCCAGCTACTTGGGAGGCTGAAGGAGGAGCATCACTTGAACCTGGGAGGCGGAGGCTGCAGTGAGCTGAGATCGCGTCACTGCACTCCAGCCAGGGCAGCAGAGCAAGACTTGGTCTAAATAAATAAATAAATAAATAAGATGAGGATGATATTAGTGCCTGCCTCCCTTTGCTGCTGGGAAGATTCAAAAAGCTAATGAGTGCACAGCATAGAACATTTGTGGCTGAGTTTGCTGCTATCACTGTCATCGCTATAATTTTTGTTAGTGTCTCACTTGGCTACCAATTTATATTTATGGCATCTCTTTTGGTAATTTTCTGAAGCTCTGGAGTCCCTCTCTGGCCTATGGCTCTCTTTATTTTCCTTGGGAGTGTGTGTTGTACAGAACATAACTGGTGCTATTGAAATAAAACAGAACTTCAAAGGCTACAAACAGCTGCTTGTTTGTCTAATATATAGCATCGGCAGTTCCAACAAATAATTGGTCAAGGGTCCCTTGTCTGAGCCAAATTTTGCTCTTCAATATTATTAACGAGGATTTCACTGATAAACGGTGGTTAAGTCAAACTTTGATATTTGAATAAACACACTCAGCCGCAATCACACGTGGGAGGCTCCTTTGAGAGCCTCCAAGTAAACGTTCTTGAGCGACTGGATTGCAAGCCAGCAGGAATCAAAACCCCACACAGGTGCTGCAGTGATCACATTTCTTTCCTTCTGGGGGAAAGAACAGCTAAAGGTTGGTGCAAAAGTAATTGCAGTTTTTGCCATACTTTTGTTTCTTGAGACAGAGCCTTGCTCTGTCACCCAGGCTGGAGTGCAATGGCGCTATCTTGGCTCACTACAATCTCCACCTCCTGTGGGATTATAGGCACGTGCCACCACACCCAGCTAATTTTTGTATTTGTAGTACAGACAGGGTTTCACCATGTTGGCCAGCCTGGTCTGAAGCTCCTGACCTCAGGTGATCTGCCCGCCTCAGCCTCCCAAAGTGTTAGGATTACAGGCATGAACCACCGTGCCCAGCCGCCATAACTTTCAATAGCGAAAACCGCAATTACTTTTGCAGCAACCTAGTATGTAGTATGTAGTATGTGGATTCCAAACACCAAATCCCTCAGTCAGAACGTTGGAGCAGAGCTTCCTCAGAGCCCACTTAGAAGTAGGCAGGTTTGCCTTCTCCTCGCAGGACCCCTGACTCCAGGCTCCCCTCCTCTCATTCTGAGGACCCCCTCAGGAAGCACAAGTGCTCTGCATTTGTTGTGACTTCATTTTCCTATCAAAACCGACTACTTTCCAGCCTGTCCCTCTACACTCTGCTAGGAATAATCTGATAAACTGAATCTAGTTGCTGTAGACTGTGTGTGTGTGTGTGCATGATGTGTATGTGTAAAACAGCATAAGTGCAGAAATCGTCTTGAAAAACACTAATGGTTGAGTCTGTTAAGTTCCCAGATTTAAGTCACATTTTAACAAATGTCCATGATGCCTTCAAATAAAAGACAGAATAACACAGAGAGACCTGGTTTCAAGATCAGTAGGAGAGACTTGTTGGAGGAAGTCATTTCTACTATCTCTCAAGTCCTGTGACATCTCTATGACAACTTCAAATGTTATGTTGGCCTTGAAAACAGCATTAGAGATCATATGCTGCATACACCAAGTCCAAAGGTCCTGGGTTGACTGAAGCTTTGTGGCCATTGATTATTTTGAAATGGTTTCTTGTGGGAAGAGACTGTAAATATGGCTGGGAGACAGTGTGAAGTAGTGCCAGAGTTTTGAGGCTAGACCAGGGTTTCCAGTCTTGGCTTGTGTGTTAGTATCGTTGAGGAATGTGACATGTTTCTAATAGAAACAGTGACTGTGCTGTCGTGCCCCTCCGCAAGCATCCAACCTGGGAGAGTAGTTTGAAGAGATAACAAGCTTCCTTCAATCTCCTCCATCTCTAGTTAGGAATCACCTCTCTGGCTGGGCACAGTGGCTCATGCCTGTAATCCCAGCACTCTGGGAGGCCGAGGTGGGCGGATCACTTGAGGTTGGGAGTTGGAGACCAGCCTGGCCAACATGGTGAAACTCCCTCTCTACTAAAAATAGAAAAATTAGCCGGGTGTGGCGACAAGTGCTTGTAATCCCAGCTACTGGGGAGGCTGAGGCAGGAGAATCGCTTGAACCTGGGAGGCAAAGGTTGCAGTGAGCCGAGATCGTGCCACTGCACTCCAGCCTGGGCAACAGAGTGAGACTCCATCTCAAAAACACACACACACACACACACACACACACACACACACACACACACACACACACAGAAGAATCACCTACCTAGACCTACTGGCTCTAAGTCCTAGTTATGCCAATCATCAGCTAACGGAGTTTGATAGGTTATTAAGCCTCTCTTAGTTTCCGCATCTGTATAAATGGGGACAATAATATATAGCCCGCAGTATGGTTAAGATTGAATGAGATAACATAAGTCAATTGCCTTGCACATTGTAGACAATCCCAAAATGTTAGTTTCATTACTCGCATAGTCAATTCCCTCGTGGCCGAAATGAGGCCTCTGGCCGTTAAGTGAGTTGCTCCAGATCAGCACACATCAGATATTTCTACATATCGGTGGCCAGGATTTTACAAATTATAACTGATTGACAAAGTTAATCTTCAACAAAGCCTATTTGCCATTGATGTCCTTTCCGGAAACACAGAGGGCATGATTCACTCTGGGACAAGTGCTTCTCAGGTCTCAGGGTAGATGTGAGCTTTCAGGCCGTCAACTTCTAACAAATTATGTCCAACACAAGTATGGTAATTTTGTGACAATTGTTACTCTGCTGGAACTTGAGATGAGACGACCAAATATATAATTTTCGTGTTTCAACTTTTCTACACCACGTTATTATCTTTAAATAGAAAATGATGTACAAACAGAATGGTTAGGTGCTCTTCCCCCCTTCTTTCCTGTTAGGTCTCTTCAAACCTCAGTCTTCAAGTTGTCTAGAAAGTGCTGTTTTCAAATATGAAGGGCCAAAGTTTCAATTGGCCTGCTTTCTCTGTCCTTCTGTTATTTACAGGTGCTGATTCTCAATGCAAAAATTCCAATTTACTCGTGTAATTACCCAATTTATATACACAAAGGTGGGCTGCCACTCACAAAAATTAATGCAGCCCCAAATACTGCAGGTGAGGCCAGTTCTTATGTGATTCTTACTTAACACATTCAGACCTGGCTGGGAACTTCGCTGGCTAAATTATTTAAGTTATGCCACATCTCTTAATTTTATGTTAGTTCCTTGATGTGGCCCTAATCTAATTTGCCCACAGATGAATCTAGATTTGACTTTACAGGCAGCGGTGAGCTCAGTGAGTTCTTCAGAAGGGTGATGTGATGCTGCTGGAATGTTTACACAATGAATGATTGACTGAGACACATGAGGAGGCCATCACCACTGAAGCAATGGGTATTGGCTTGAACATGTCCTGGAGATCTGGAAGGGCAGCACATCTAGTGCGTCGTAGGTGGGTAAGAAAAGGACTTGTTCCTCAAGAAAGTTGGTCATACTCAGGTTGACTGAGATGACTCTAAGAGTCTCAAACTGCCTAAGAAAATACGGGTTGTTTTGACTGGAGGGAGAAGTGATTTAAGTGTTCTTGTGTAAAGACATTAAGCTTGGTAAAGACATGGGCTTTGATGGAGGGGACCACACCTCATTCATTTCTATTATTATTATTATTTTGAGACAGGATCTCTCTCTCTTGGCCAGACTGGAGTGCAGTGGTGCGATCTCAGTTCACTGCAGCCTTGACTTCCTGGGCTCAGGCAATCCTCCCATCAGAGCCTCCTGAGTAGCTGGGACCACAGGCACATGCCACCAGGCCCAGGTAATTTTTTGTATTTTTAGTAGAGATGAGGTCTTGCCATGTTGCCCAAGCTGGTCTTGAACTCCTGGGTTCAAGTGATCAGCCTGTCTGCCTCCACCTCCAAAAGTGCTGGGATTACAGGCATGAGCCACTGTGCCTAGCATCCTGTAGTTTTTTTATACAGTGTTTTGACCTGAGTGCACAGATGTTCAATCAGATATTTGGTGGATAATTGACTAAGTGACGTGGGAACATTTGAACAATAGGATTAGAAGGCAAAGCAGGTCCAGGATGGCTGAGTCAGGTTTTGGTATTGAAGTTTTACATGACTGACAATTTTAACTACGTAAGATGGCCAGTGAGTAAAAGATATGTAAAAACAGCATGTTCCAAAGGATGTTCTTCTCTGACAGATTTCTCTCCCTCTGGGTTACTTGATCTGGTTGGTTGTCTCTGGGTGGCTGACTTTTCCTTACCCTACCGTTACGCGAACAGCAAGAGAAAGTGGAGTTTGGTGTCTCTAAACCTGGACTGGTATGGCTGTCAGGAGGCAGGAAGAAAATGATTTTACCTGGCATTGAAAATGGTAAAGTCATACTCATGAAACCCCATTAAGGCAGGACTGCCCTTTGTCCTGAATGTGATTCTGCAGCCGGACTGTGCATGCAGGTACCCAGTGATGACAAGGGGACCTTGACAGCTAGGCAAATGACAACCAAGTGGATACCATAAGCCTGAAGTGATGCAATGTTCATATCTGTTCTATTAAAAGCTGCTGCATACCCATAGTATGTTTCTATCTTTGTGCCTGGCAAGATTTTTTTAAGCTCTTAAAATGACTTGCCATTTAGGTAGGCAAGGTTCCAAAGAATTAAACTGGAAATAACCACAGAGGCTGGCTTTGTGTTTTGACTGGCCTACAAAAAGAGGAAATTTCCCCTTCTCTCCTCTCTCCTTTCTCGCATCTCTCTTTTTTCCTTTTGGATTATCGTCATGTGGTCTTCGTGTGCCGCTCATTTATGCAACAATCTGTATAAATTTAACATCCAATGATTAATGATTTCCCTGACAAATTTAAGGAGACAATTGCACTAAAATTCCTCTGATATCCACAGCATATTTAAAAGTCTCATTTAGGCCGGGTGTAGTGGCTCACGTCTGTAATCCTAGCACTCTGGGAGTGGGAGGTAGTGAATCACTTGAGGTCACGAGTTCGAGACCAGCCTGGCCAACATGGTGAAACCTCATCTCCACTAAAAATACAAAAATTAGCCGGGTGTGGTGGTGGGTGCCTGTAATATCAGCTACTCAGGAGGCTGAGACAGAATCACTTGAACCTGAGAGGAGGAGGTTGCAGAGAGCCAAGGTTGGGCCACTGCACTCCAGCCTAGGCTACAGACCAAGACTCTGTCTTAAAATAAATAAATAAATAAATGAATAAACAAACAAACAAACAAACAAATGTCTAATTTAACAGTAACATGCTTGGCTTTCGATGCTTTTTGATTTGCCTTATTATCATTATTTTTTGCATCAAGATGTTTTCAGCTGCAATCTTTTCTGCCTCCTCTCTGGTTCTCCACATCTGTGGGCTTCCCTGGCTCCTTTCGAAGGGAAGCATGGTAATGAGAGACGGTAACGTACAAAGGTCAGAATGTGCCCTTTTTGCTCTGGCAAGCCAAAAATGTTAACGTGACTGGTGGTGCTAAAAAGCAAGCTCCCAAATTGGCCTGTTAATCTTCACTGGTCACGTTTGAGGAATTTTCACTATTCCACTTTCCTGATAGGGAAAGTGAATTCCAAACCCGAGGCCCAATACTTTCAAGGTTATGGGAAAAGTAAATACTTTAGTGTCTGCAAATAATCCTTTCTTGCCGCAAGAAAAATATACTTATTAATAAAATAAAAATTGTTGTGCAAATATTTCTTTAAAGAGAGACAATAAAAATGACAAGGTGTTTTATACACAGACCTCCAGCCCACTGTAAATGTCCTGAGTGACTACTAATGCTGTATTAACCCCAGAGAAAACTGCTTGTAGGGCATGAGCTCAGGAGTCCTCGACTCTGGGAAGTACTGTTTAGCTGAGACCCTCTCAGCCTGCGTAAAAGATAAGTGGAAGGTGGCCTCCCTTCAGGAGGGACACATCTCTCCTTTGCTTCCAAAGTGGTTTAATGTGAAATACATTTGGCCTTTGTCCCTGGTTCCTGATACTGAGTTCCTAAAACCCTGGGAATTTCCTGAGTGATAGGAATGTCTTTTGTTATTCATAATGAACCCCTTTTGATCACACCTAAGTTTATGTTAATGAGGTGACTTAGGGTGGGGTCCCTAAATAGCCTCAGGTTGGGGCTGAGGAAAGACCAAGCCACTAGAAGTTTGGAATTTTCAGCCCCACACACTAACCTCTGGAAGGCTGAGGGAACTTGGAGGTCAACTTCTATAGAAACTCTCCGTCAAGATTTGATGAGCTTCTGGGTGGCTGAACATGTGGAGATGCTGGGATTGTCAAAGGCTTTTGAGCCAGAGCAATTCCATCTTGAATAGGGGCTGGGTGAAATAAGGCAGAGACCTACTGGGCTGCATTCCCAGGAGGTTAGGGAATTCTAAGTCACAGGATAAGATAGATAGGTGGTTGGCAAAAGATACAGGTCACAAAGACCTTGGTGATAAAACAGCATGTGGTAAAGAAGCCGGCCAGAACCCACAAAAACCAAGGTGGCAACAAGAATAACCTCTGGTCGCTCTCACTGCTCATTATATGCTAATCATAATGCATTAGCATGCTAAAACATTCCCACCAGCGCCATGACAGTTTACAAATGGCAAAGTCTACAAGTTGGCCTATATGGTCTATAAAGGGGAAGAACTCTTGGTTATGGGAATTGCCCACCCCTTTCCCGGAAAACTCATGAATAATCCACCCTTCGCTTGGCATATAAACAAGAAATAACTATAAGTATAATCAGCTGAGCAGTCCATGACAGTGGACCTATGGAGTAACCATTCTTTTATTCCTTTACTTTCCTAATAAACTTACATTCACTTTACTCTGTGGACTCGCCCTGAATTCTTTCTTGCATGAGATCCAAGAACCCTCCCTTGGGGTCTGGATAGGGACCCCTTTCTGGCAATAGGAGGGTGGTATGTGGGAGAGGGCATGGAGGCTCCACAACCCCCATACTGAGAGAGAGTACTAGCTGGATTTCCGAGGCCGACTAAGAATCCCTAAGCCTGGCTGGGAAGGTGACCGCATCCACCTTTAAACATGGGCTTGTAACTTAGCTCACACCCGACCAATCAGAGAGCTCACTAAAGTGCTAATTAGGCAAAAACAGGAGGTAAAGAAATAGCCAACCATCTATTGCCTGAGAGCATGGCGGGAGGGACAAGGATCAGGATATAAACCCAGGCATTCGAGCCGGCAATGGCAACCCCCTTTGGGTCCCCTCCCCTTATATGGGAGCTCTGTTTTCACTCTATTTCACTCTATTAAATCTTGCAACTGCACTCTTCTGGTCTATGTTTTGTTATGGCTCAAGCTAAGCTTTCACTGGCCATCCATCACTGTTGTTTACTGCCTTCGCAGACCCACCGCTGACTTCCATCCCTCCGGATCCAGCAGGGTGTCCACTGTGCTCCTGATCCAGTGAGGCGCCCATTGCCCTTCCCCATCGGGCTAAAGGCTTGCCATTGTTCCTGCACGGCTAAGTGCCTGGGTTCATCCTAATCGAGCTGAACACTAGTCACTGGGTTCCACGGTTCTCTTCTGAGACCCACGGCTTCTAATAGAGCTATAGTACTCACTGCATGGCCTAAGATTCCATTCCTTGAAATCTGTGAGGCCAAGAACCCCAGGTCAGAGAACACGAGGCTCGCCACCATCTTGGAAGTGGCCTGCCACCATCTTGGGAGCTCTGGGAGCAAGGACTCCCTGGTAACAGTACCTTACCCTCTCCATCTTTCCATCTGGATGTTCGTCGCTACCCTTTATAATAGACCAGTAAATGTAAGGGAACTGCTCCCTTGAGTTCTGTGAGCCATCATTGTGTTACTGAACTGAACTGGGGTCTGCTCACCTGATGCAGTAAAGTCAGACACTGAGAACCAGGTTTGCAGCTGGAGAAAAAACAGCATTTATTGGATGGCACCCTGCAAGGAGAATGGGCAGCTAATAGATCCAAATTCCCCAATAACTTACAGGCAAGGGTTTTAAATATTTATTTGTTTGCTTGTTTGTTTTTTGAGATGGAATTTTGCTCTTGTTGCCCAGGCTGGAGTGCAGTGGTGTGATCTCAGCTCACTGTAACCTCCGCCTCTTGGATTCAAGCAGTTATCCTGCCTCAGCCTCCCAAGTAGCTGGGATTACAGGCATGCACCACCACTCCTGCCTAATTTTTTGTATTTTTAGTAGAGACAGGGTTTCACCATGTTGGTCAGGCTGGTCTTGAACTCCTGACCTCAGGAGATCCAACCACCTTGGCCTCCCAAAATGTTGGGATTACAGGCATGAGCCACTGTATCTGGCCAGGCAAGGGTTTTTTAAAGGCTCGGGTACGTTTCAGGAAAACAAGTTGCAGGTCAAATCTTAAACCAACACATGGAGGTTAAGCGTTAGTCTGGCGTGGGGGTGTGACTCCTTCCAGGACCCTCAGGAAGAAATTTAGAGAACAAATGGCAGTCAGAGGTCAGACCTCAGTTTCCCTTCAGGTGACATCCATGTGACATCATGTGAGTTGCTTCCAAAAAAACAATGCAAGTACATATGTCAAGATGTTACCCTTCCATTTCTATAGGGATCCCAAACACCTTGTGGCTCTGGCTTGCTTGGGAGTTTGCTGCTGCTATCTTCTTGCTTATCAGGCTGCTCATTTACATTTTTTTTTTTTTTTTTTTTTTTGACACAGGGTCTTTTTCCATTGGCCAGGCTAGAGTGCAGTGGTGCAATCATAGCTCACTGCAGCCTCCAACTCCTGGGCTCAAGTGATCCTCCCTGCTCACCCTCCTGAGTAGCTGGTAGCTAGGATTACAAGCACATGCCACCATGCCTGGTTAATTTTTGTATTTTTTGTAGAGATGGGGTTTCACCGTGTTGGTCAGGCTGATTGTAAACTCCTGGGTTCAAGTGATCCTCCCACCTTGGCCTCCCAAAGTGCTGAGATTACAGGTGTTAACCACTGGGCCTAGGTGCCTGGAAATTCCCTTATAGAGACTCAAGACTTCTCCTGGAAGGCCTAAGAGGGGTCCCTGCTCCGTCTCACTAGCAAATTACCCAATCCAAAGGGGTGGAATCATGAGACCCTGATTTATAGCCAGTTAATCAAAAGCACAAGCTGCAACCCATGATTCGCCCTTGGTGTCTGAAGTGGGGGCAGCCTTGTGGGGCTGAGCCCTCAATCTGTGGGTCTGACAGTAGTTCCAGGTAGTGTCAGACCCAGTGACAGAATTGAATTGAATTATAGGACACCCAGTTGGTGCCTGCTGGAGAATTGCTTGGTGTATTTGAAAAAAAAAAAAAAAAAAAAAAAAAACAACCAAAACCACGTATCTAGTTGCAGAAGTGTTATATGTTGAGTGTGAAAGCAGAGAGAAAAAAGAGTTTGATTTTTCCTTTACATAAAGGTTCTGAGTAAAGGAAGGAATGGAATGAAACAGAAGGTTCTGGTATCACCTGGTGTAAATGAAATTCAGGGCAGTCAGTAACAAAGTCATCTTTTAAAGCTCTAACAATCAGAAAGCTTAAATGTGTTTTATTTTTTATAACTGGGAAAGATGTTAGATCTCAGGTATCCACTCTTCACACTTCTTTTGTCTTCCCTTCCCTTCTCAATGAGCATCAAACCCCTCCCAGGTAAGGAAGATTTTAGGACCGAAACCTGGTTAAAGTCATAGACCAAGGACAAAAGCAATCTGACTCTGGTGGGATGTTGTGGATGAGGATGTTACTCAGAAAGGTGGCTGAAGCCAGGTGGGGATCACTTGAGCCCAGGAGTTTAAGACCAGCCTCGGTAACATAGCAAGACTTCGTTTCTACAAAAATTAAAAAAAAAAAAAAAATTAGCCAAAAGACATGGTGGTGTGGACCTGTAGTCCCAACTACTTGGGAGGCTGAAGTGAGAGGATCACTTGAGCCCAGGAGGTCGAGGCTGCAGTGAGTCATGATCATACCACTGCATTCCAGCCTGGGTAACAGAATGATACCCCCATCTCTATAAGATACAAATAAAAAAAGAAATAGCCAGTCATGGTGGCACACACCTGTAGTCCCAGCTACTCAAGAGGCTGAGGCAGGAGGATCACTTTAGCCCTGGAGTTTGAGGCTGCAGTGAGCCATGATTGCACCACTGCACTCCAGCCTGGGACACAGAGCAAGACCTCATCTCAAAAATTAAAAATTAAAAAAAAAAGTGGCCAGCAGGAGGGGTCAGAAGCAGAAATACAAAGATACATTATCCTCAAGTCAAGGCAGAATGTGACAATTGTCATAACTCATGCACAAAGAAAGCTGTGGGTCTTCAGAAGACAGTAAGTCCACATCCTGTGAGATTAAAAAAAAAAAAAAAAAGGTAATAGAAAACCAATGGTTGTAGTTCAAAGTGCTCAAAAACCTAAGGTGTCAGATACTGAGCAAACGTGATCCTGTTGTTTTAATTTTGCATTTTTGTTTTGAGTATTGGTGGCGTTTGAGCCGTTCCCTTAAAAAGTAAAGGATATGCACCCTTTTTATTTTATAGATAGATACAGCTTTCTTGTGGCAAGAAAGGATTATTTGCAGACACAGAAGTATTTATTTTCTCTTCATTTTCAAAGTACTTGCCTCAGGTTTGGAATTCACTTTCCATCATGAAAGTGGAATAGAGAAAATCACCCTTTATTCCTTTTGTTATTGCAAATTTGAAACATAACTGTCATGTCTGTCATGACACTGGCCTTTTTGATCACTTATGTGTCAGACCCTGGGCTGGGGCCTTTAGTGACAGGATCCTACTTAATCTTCCCATTTTACAGATGAGGAAACAGAGGCTCAAATTGCTTAATTGGTCCAAGGTCCCAAGAGACTTAAACCAGGGCTGTCTGGTGTGGAAGCCCAAGCACCTTCAGTTTCACTTCACTGCTTGGGACTGGTACTCCCTCAGTCCACACATGAAACCACCTTTGCAAGATTATAATAGTAAGAGAAATCTGACATAACTGACGCCATCTTGCTTCTGACCTCCAAGTTGTCCTTGATCATTCCTGGGCATAGGCCAAGCTAACTTTGGGAGAAGTTTAGTTTATAGTTTAACTTGAAGGCAAAGATGATAATAGTCTCTCCCTAAAATTAACGCTCTCCTTGTTTAGGGATTGAAAACCACCTTTGTGAGTCTAATAAGAGAGCATGAGAATAGGATTATGGGAAGGGTATGAACTCTGCTAAAATGTAACATAGTTTCTATAATCACTTACTGCTCAGAAGTCCTATAGCCAGGAGTCACAAGGTTTGTGATTTCCCCAGTTGCGCCTATAGATAACATTACCATTGTAAAACTGAAGATGGGTTTTTGGAGATATTTCTCAGACTGACCCTACCCAGGCTCATGACTCATGACTCACCTAGTCCTGTAGCCCCACACCCCTGTGATTTAATTCACAACCAATCAACAGCACACATTTCCTAGTCCCCTGCTCACCAAATCGTCCATAAAACCTTGGACCTCTGAGCCTTTAGGAAGACTGTTTTGAGAGATAACCCCAATTCTCTCACAGAGGCCATACCTGCATCAATTAAACTCTTTCTCTACTGCAATGCTGGGGTCTCAGTGAGTTGATTTTGCCTGTGCAGTGGGCAGGAAGGACCCACTGGCAATTACCCATGCATTGCAGTGGTAGGGGAGCCATTGCCCACCTGATCCCTTCTATCCTTCCCCTTCCCCATGGCTCTTGAAACTTTCCTATTCATTGGTTGTCTCTTGGTTCTTGAACTTAATTTACTCTCCTCCATTGTGTTTGAAGTGAATTTGTTGCATGACTTTGTTTGTTTTTATTTCTGTTTTTGAAAACAGTGTTTTGATGGGGTTTGAGAGAAAGAGGTGGTGGAGACACTAGAAGCCTGAAGGAAGCAGAGTCAGAGGCATTAGTGACAGAATAATGATAGTATAGACCAGGGATTCTGAAGGAAATTTGTGTTCTTCCTAATTCTGTTGAGGCCAGCTTTGCTTCCTGATCCAGAAGATGTTGTCTCCTAGGCCCTGTACTGAACTTAACACTGAGGTTTAAGGGGTAAAAACTGGAAGACAAAAAAGGAACAGAAACCATGTAATATTTGGGTAATATATTTAAAAACTTTGCTTTCTCTTCCCAAAATTGCAGGCATTTTTTTTTTTTTTACATTTTTCTTCCTGTATTAGACTGCAATTTACGTATTCATTAAATAATTAATTACTGGTATACATGAAAGAGGCGGTTTTTAAGTATGCATTAATTTATTAAATTGAACATCACCTAATAGTTGCAAATATAATCTGCAGTCCATGGGTATGCTTGCAGAAATCTGCAGAGGAATTCCCACAAATTTTGTGTTAAAGCAACTCTTCATGCTTTGAAATGTGCCTCTTGCTGGCTTTGCATGTATTTTTATGAGAAATACAAATAAGTGGACATAAATAAAACATTTAAAAACTATTACCCATCCAGATTGCTATACTTAATATCTGAACTTGGGGAAACCAGATTGCTTTTATTGGCTAGCTTTCTAGGTAGAGGAATATTTGAAACTGCTAAATGTTTTGAAGGTAGTATTAAAGGATTAGTAAACTGAAATTTTAACTTCCATAGATCTATAATTATCTATAGATAGAGTCTTGAAAGTCATAGGCTAGTTTGAGACAATCAGGGTTTGCACCTTTTAAAATAATACAATGAAGAGTTGAGTAAATGTCTTCGGGGCATGCTGAGTGATGAAAGCAAATCTTCACCTGTAAGACTAAATTATTTTTAAATGCTCTTTATTTATTTTATTTTATTTCATTTTATTCTTTTGAGATGGAGTCTGTCGCTTAGGCTGGAGTGCAGGGACACAATCTTGGCTCACTGCAACCTCTGTTTCCCAGGTTCAAGTGATTCTCCTGCCTCAGTCTCCCAAGTAGCTGGGTACAGGCATGCACCACCACTCCTGGCTAATTTTTTGTATTTTAGTAGACAGGAGGTTTCACCATATTGGCCAGGCTGGTCTCAAACTCCTGACCTCAAGTGTTCCACTCCCAAAGTGCTGGGATTACAGGTGTCAGCCACTGCAACTGGTCACATATATTTATTTATTTTATTTTGATTTATTTATTTATTTATTTTTCGAGTTGGAGTCTCGCTCTGTAGCCCAGGCTGGAGTGCAGTGGCGCAATCTCTGGCTCCACCCCCCAGGTTCACGCCATTCTCCTGCCTCAGCCTCCTGAGTAGCTGGGGCTACAGGCGCTTGCCACCATGCCCTGCTAATTTTTTTGTATTTTCAGTAGAGATAGGGTTTCACCATGTTAGCTAGGACGGTCTCGATCTCCTGACCTCATGATCTGCCCGCCTCGGTCTCCCAAAGTGCTGTGATTACAGGCATGAGCCACCGTGCCTGGCCACATTTATTTTTTAATTATCACATATGTTCATTGGGAAAATGGAAAATACAGAATATAAATAATTTCTTTTTTTTTTTTTTTTTGAGACAGAGTCTTGCTCTGTTGCCCAGGCTGGAGTGCAATGGTGCGATCTCGGCTCACTGCAACCTCTGCCTCCCAGGTTCAAGCAGTTCTCCTGCTTCAGCCTCCTGAGTAGCTGGGACTACAAGTGCCTGCCAACACACCCAGCTAATGTTTGCATATTTAGTAGAGGCAGGGTTTCACCATGTTGGCCAGGCTGGTCTCGAACTCCTGACCTTAAGTGATCTGCCCACCTCGGCCTCCCAAACTGCTGGGATTACAGGTGTCAGCCACTGCACCCAGTCAAGAAAAATATTTTAAGAGAAGCATTCACAATTCTACTACCCCAATTTTTGGGGAAGTGCCATAGGAATACATATTCATCTACACAAAGTAATTACATAAATATATTAAATATACAATTATACAACTACCTTTTACCATTCAACATTTGTTATCTTAAGCATTTTCCGTAATATTAACTATGCCTCAAAATATCATTTTTGAGGACTGAATGAATTACTATCTTTTGGATATCCAAAAGTTAATATTAACAGTATTCCATTGGTATGCCACTTAGAATTTATTTAGCATAAAGAAATAACCCTAATGGGCAATCTTATATTTATTTATCTTTAGGTTTGTATGTGTTTTTGTATAGATAGTTAAGTAGCTCGCTTTCTTAGGACGATGTCTAGTAGGAGAATGCCTAGGTTAAAGATTACGAGCATTTTCACAATCCACATTTGGATCCTAGGTCAGTTTTTCAAAGTCATCCACGCCAGGAGCTGCTGATTTGTAGCCAGTCTCCTTTGGCGAGGGTAGACTGCCATAACGGACAATTCCAATTTATGATGGGTATCGTCCCAATTGGCAGATACAAGGCTCTGTGAGTTTGGCAGCAATAGGTTCCATCCAGGGCTTATTTTACCTCCACCTGCCCAGAGTTCATTATGGACCCTGGAGGAAGGCCCATCCATCCACAATGAGCTCCTAGTGGGCAGAGGAAACAATGGCAGCTATTGAGATGCTGGCTGGAGATGTCAACTTTATGCAGACAACTGTGTCTCTCTTATTCAGTTCACCAGCTGCTCCTGAATATCCCAGTGAACTACTCACCCCTCAAATGTCCTTCTGAACAGGATGAGGGGGAGGACTGGGAGAAGGATAACAAATGTCTACTGGATAAAGCAATTCATCTCTAGGAAAATAAGAATGAATGTGGAAATTGCGTCTGGAGAAGACACCGTATTCTATTTTTGGCCAAATGCGAACATCTATAGGTAAATTGCTCTGTTTCCAGCACATCCAGATTTGACCACCTGTGAATTTAATTGAGGCATACCCAAGTAGCAATTTAGGTAATCTACTCATTTATAAAGTTGGTGCCTGTGATTTATCCCCATAACGAGGGGGAGTTGGTTTTCTTTTGATTTTTCAAAGTTGAAAAAAAAAATGGTTATCTTACTTGAGGCTAGTTTAAAGTTTAAAGGAGGGCAGTGACCCAGGGTCATTGGTCACTTTGTGCATACATCTGTTTCCTGTGGGTCACAAGTCAATGTAGCCTCTCTGTTTTCAATTATTATATTATTCTCATTCTCAGGGCTGGCGGGAGTCCCTGCTCCAGCAGCTGTCAGTCTGTTCCCAAACAGCAGCTCTGAAATGGCATCTGATGCGGGATCCGGGTGGACAGGGTCCAGAGAGCTGCAGACTGGGAGAAAGATGCATTTGGGGGTGAAGTGATGCATAATGTCCATGGTAACAAGAAATGCAGGCATTTGATAATTACAGTTGCACTCAAAGCTTGCAATGGAAGGCACTGTTTCACCGCAGCAAGTCAGACACTGTGCACAGTGCATTCCTCGGTGGTTTATGTTGGAAGGTAATGGATTCTGACTGTGGACTCCCTGAAGGGATCCCCGGTGTCTCCTTTATCTCTAGCCTCAGAGTTCAGCACTTGGCCCGCCCACTCCGTGATTGTGAATTCATGGGAAATGGCCTTAAATAACAAATCTTTTTCATCACACTCAGATTTGTACTAGGAAAAAATAACCTGGAAAGAGGCCTGCATCGACTAATTTTGATTAACCTACATGTGAACCAAGTCACTCACCCCTGCAGCCGGTTCTGCTCTCTCCAGTGAATATGGGTGTCAAAATTAAAGCAAGAACATAATTTTTAAAAATAAGTACATTTCAGGCTGGGCGTGGTGGCTCACACCTGTAATCCCACTCTGGGAGGCCGAGACGGGTGGATCACCTGAGGTCATCAGGAGTTCAAGACCAGCCTGGCCAACATGGTGAAACCCTGTCTCTAGTAAAAATAGAAAAATTTGCTGGGCGTGGTGGCATGCCTATAATCCCAGCTACACAGGAGTCTGAGGCAGGAGAATTGCTTGAACCCAGGAAGTGGAGGCTGCAGTGAGCTGAGATCAGCCACTGTTCCCAAGCACACACCCTATAAACCCAGCCTGGTAACAAGAGTGAAATTCCATCTCAAAATAAAATAAAATAAAATAAAACTCCATTTCAGGTAATCTTTCTGTAAAACCTCCCATAGAATCCTCTTACCCATTGTCATTGAATTGCTATGGACCATGAGAGATCTTTTCTCTTTTGCCTTTCAGTAAGTAAATGATCAAATCACCCAGGACAGATGAGGCTGTCTCCCTTGTTCTTAAAGATCCCCATGATAATATCAGGTATTGGCAAGCATGGGAAGAAATGGATTCTCTAAGGCCCTGTAGGTATTAGTTGCTACTTTCAGCATTATCTGTAATAGGAAAAATTTAAAACAGTCTAAGAATCAACAAAAAGGGAATAGTTGTATAAATTATTTTGAGCCATATTATGGAATACTTTACAAAAAGTAGATCAATATACACTGATAAAGAAAGATCACCAAGATGAATATTTTTGGAATGAAAGAATAAGTATAGAATATTATGTATAGTGTGATAGCATCTATCATATATAAATAGAATGCTATCCACCAGATACATGTACTCATGGGGGAAGTGTGTGCATGTGTGGATGTAAGAAAAAGATCTGGAAAAACACACAGCAAATTGATTAGTGTGTTGTGCACTTTTTGAAAGGAAAATTAGGTGTGGTGGGAGAGAGTGTGGTCTGAGGTACTTCAACTTTATTTGTAATGTTTAAAATGAAGATAACTGGCATTTATCCATTTTTTATATATTCTATTTGTTTTTTTTAGTTTACTTGTTGTTTTTTTCTGAGACAAGGTCTCATTCTGTCACCCAGGCTGGAGTGCAATGGCGCCATCATATCTCACTGCAGGCTTGAACTCCTGGGCTCAAGTGATCCTCTCACCTCAGCCTCCCAAGTAGCTGGAACCACAGGTGCAGGCCACCACAGCTGGTTAATTTTTGTATTTTATTTTTGTAGAGCTGGGGTCTCACTATGTTGCCCAGGCTGGTGGCAAACTCCTGAGCAAAGCGATCCACCCGCCTTGGCTTCCCAAAGTACTGGGACTAGAGGCATGAGCCAGAGTGCCCAGTCAGTCTAATTACTTTTTATATTAGTTCACTTATTACTCCATTAAAGTAATAGTTATTATTGATTGCTTATGAATTTATTGATTACTTACACAATTTAGAAAGGGAAAAGTAAAGCTCTCTAGAGCGAGGCACACAGCAAGCACTCAATACATGCTGTCAGGAATGTTGCTCCAAGGGCATGTGGTTCCAATGTTTGTTGTGTCCTTGATTACAGACTGAATCAGGCTGAAATCCTTCTCATCTTGGCTTGAGCTTATGCTTATTTTTCCTGTTTCTGCCCTCCCGTTGGGCATTTTGAAAATTCAAAGAACACGTCTAGCGTTTCCTACTCTTGTCAGAAGGCATTTCCTTCTGACAGGCCTGTTTGACATTCTGCCTGCTTACCTGGCTCCCTTGGCGGGGAGAAAGTTCTCGGCTGTGGATCTGGCTGCCCCGGATCATGGTGGTACTTGCTGGTGAACAAGCACATCAGCTCCCTGCTCGGTTAACGTGAGCACTTACGGACAGGGTCTGTCCACATCTTCTCGACAGAACATAGGAGTGGTCCCTGCTGGCTTAGGCGGAAAAAATTAAGATTCATTTTTCCCTGTAAAAGTGATTGACCCAGGGAAAAAATGTCCACACCAAACTTGAGCTGTTAAGCTATTCTGTGGACAATTAGTTCCCTGTGGGTTGTTGCATATCAATACATATCTGCAAACTCAGAGATTTAACAACTCCAGCCAAACACACTTATCTACCCACAGTGGGATAAAGTGTTCACAGTAGATTATGTTAACTGTTGATCCAAGTTCTTTTTAACACATGAAAACAGCTGTCTTACTTTTCTCACAAGTCAGCGGCCTGCAGAATTCTATTACCTGAGTCAAATTTAACACAATTTAAATTCAAATAGATGAGCTTTATGATGAGAGACAAATAGAAACAGAGAATCCCATCTCTGGCTGGTGGGGAGAGGCCAGGCGAGAGCAGAATGAATCTACTGGAAATTATTTGCAGGGAAGAGAGCATGCCCCAGTTTTAAATTTCGCCACTTGGCCCTGTTTGGTTCCTTCTATCAAATAATGATGTTAGTCTCACCCCCTACCCCTTGAATCGGACCCCAGCCGGATGCTACAATGATAGCCAGTACCAAGTTCTAGAAGTTTTCCTGCCTTGGGCAATTTCCTGACTTTTAAAAATGTGTTTCTTAGGTGGTTTCCATCCATGCAAATTGATGAGAAGCATATGCTGAATAAAATGCAGCACCAGAGAAGAGCAGAGGAGACAGGAGGCCTTGAGAAGAAAATGCCCACTCTCCCAATTTTTCTGCTTCACCCTTGCTAGAGCTCTGCATCCAGTGCGCCGGCCTCGCCGCCAGCTGCAAGTCCATTCATTTTCAGTGGAAGCTCCACCCTCCCAGGGCCCTGGCTGGATACCATTCCCTCTTGCCTACTGCAAAAGCCAAGGTCCCCTCCAGGCTGAGGTCTGCCGGTGTAACTGCTCTTTCAGATCCAGACGACAAGATTCCCCAGTGGGATAGGCCTTCTCTCTCCCCAGGCCCTTCTATGGCCCAAGATGGCCTGGAGAAGTCACACACCCACCTCTTCCTAAGACAGGGTCCTCTGAACTCTGGGGACTCCTCCTGTCCATTTTTTTTTAAGACTCTAGAATTACTTGTTGGATCAAGTTCCTGCCTCATCTGTTGAAAATATTTCTATTATTTTTCTGTGTCTTTTAAGGTGGTGCATTATAGAAATGTAGCTGATTGTAAGTTCAATGTGTCTCAGACTGTGAAACTATATGTCTGAGAGGAGAGTTGAGAATGTCCAAACTTTGCATGTCTTGGAAGTGCGATGAGCAGGCTATGAGGCCCACACCACTGATGTTTGCCCTGTATAGAATTCTTGTCTGCAGAGTGGCAAACAGGAGTGGAGTTGTGGCTGAATCAGATTCTGCATCCTAGCTGTGGCCTCTGTTCCCCAGCACACACACTATACCTGTCTAAGGGCCTCTAGGTTCCCCTGCTTCTCTCTTTCTATCTCACACACATCTTTTACCAGCTCCCTTGTGTTGAATATCAAATAATATTAAAATCACACAGGCATACTTCCAATATATTGCAGGTTTGGTTCCAGACCACCACAATAAAACAGTTATCACAATAAAGTTAGTAACACAATTGTCTTTGTTTTCCAGTGCATATAAGTTATATTCACATGACACTGTAGTTTTTTAAGTGTGCAATGGCATTATGTCTAAAAACCTACATAAACACCTTAATTTAAAAATATTGCAGCCAGGCATGGCGACTCATGCCTACAATCCCAGCACTTTGGGAGGCCAAGGCAGGCAGATTGTTTGAGGCCAGGAGTTCGAGACCAGTCTGGCCAACATGGCGAAACCTCATCTCTACTAAAAATACAAAACTTAGCCAGGCAGAGTAGCACGCACATAATCCCAGCTACTCCAGAGGCAGATGCATGAGGATTGCTTGAACCCGGGAGGTGGGGGTTGCACTGAGCCAAGATTGTATCACAGCACTGCAGTCTGGGCCACAGAGTGGGACTCCATCTCTAAATAAATAAATAAATAGTAATAAATAAATAAGTAAAAATATTGCTAAAAACGTTAATGATTATCTGAGCCTTCAATGAATAAATTGTCGTCTTTTGTTGGTAGAGGGTTTTGTCTCAGTATTGATGGCTGCTGACTGATCAAGGTGGTGGTTGCTGAAGACTGGAGTGGCAGTGGTCGTTTTTTAGAATAAGAGAGCAATGCAATTTGTTGCACTGATTGACTCTTCCTTTCATGAAAGATTTCTCTGTAGCATGCAATGCTATTTGATAGCATTTTACCCACAGTAGAACTCCTTTCACAATTGAAGTTAATCCTCTCAAACCCTGCTACTGTGTTATCAACTAAGTTTATGGAATATTCTAAATCTTTTGTTGTCATTTCAACAATGTTCACAGCACCTTCACCAGAAGTAGGTTCCATATCTTCAGAAAGCAATTTCTTTGCTCATCCATAAGAAGCAACTCCTCAACTGTTCAAGTTTTATCATAAGATTGCAGCAATTCAGTCACCTCTTCAGGCTCCATTTCTAATTCTAGTTCCCTTGCCATTTCCACTACATCTGCAGTTCCTCCCTCCACTGATGTCTTGGACCCCAAAATGTCATCCATGAGGGCTGGAATGAACTTCTTCCAAACTTCTGTTAATATGGATATTTTGACCTCCTCCTATGAATCACGAATGTTCTTAATGGCATCTAGAAAGGTGAATTGTTTCCTGAAGGTTTTCAATGTAAGCTATAGCCTTACAAAATATATTCCTTAAATAGTAAGACTTGAAAGTCGAAATTTCTTCTTGATTCATGGGCTGCAGAATGGATGTTAACAGGCATGAAAACAACATTAATCTTCTTGTACATCTCCATCAGAGCTCTTGGGTAACCACCAGGTGCATTGTCAATGAATGGTAGTATTTTCAAAGGAATTTTTTTTTGTTTAAGCAGCAGGTCTCAACAGTGGGCTTAAAATATTCAGTAAGCTATGCTGTAAACAGATGTGCTGTCACCTAGGCTTTGTGGTTCCATGTATAGAGCTCAGGTTGAATACATTCAGAATAATTCTTAAGGGCTCTAGGATTTTCAGAACAGTCAATAAACATTGGCTTTAACTTAAAGTCACCAGTTGCATTAGCCCCTAAGAGAGTCAGCCTGTCCTTTGAAGCTTTGACACTAGGCAGTGACTTCTCTCTAGGTATGAAAATCTTAGGTGGCATATTCTCCCACAGAAGGCTGTTTCATCTACACTGAAATTCTATTGTTTAGTGAAGCTATCTTCATCCATGATCTTAGCTAGATCTTCTGGATAACTTGCTGCAGCTTCTCCACCAGCATTTGCTGCTTCACCTTGCACTTTCATGTTGCGGAGATGGTTTCTTTTCTTAAACCTCATGCACCAACCTCTGCTAGCTTCCGACTTTTCTTCTGCAGCTTCCTCATCTGTCTCAGCCTTCGTAGAATGGCATGAGGCAGAGCCTTGCTATGGATTAGGCATTGGCTTAAGGGAATGTTATGGCTGGTTTGATCTCCTACCTAGACCATTCAAACAACTTTCTCCATGTTGGTAGTAAGGCTGTTTTATCACTTATCTGTTCACTGGAGTAGTGCTTTTTATTTCCTTCAGTAACTTTTCCTTGACACTCACAACTTGGCTAACTGGATCAAGAGGCCTAGCTTTCATCCTATCTCAGCTTTTGATGTGCCTTCCTCACTAAGCTTAATCATTTCTAGTTTTTTATTTAAAGTGATAGACATGCAACTCTTTCTTTTACCTGAATACTTAGAAGTTGTTGCAAGGTTATTAATTGGCCTAATTTCTGCATTTTTGTGTCTTGTGGAATAGGAAGACCCTAGGAGAGAGAGAGAGAGACTGGAAAATGGCCAATTGGTGGAGCATTCAGAAAACACACAACATTTATTAAGTGTTCTGTCTTATATGGGCATGATTTGTGCTGCCCCCAAACAATTATAATAGTAACATCAAAGATCTCTGATCACAGACTACCCTAACAGATATATTAATAACAAAAGCATTTGAAGAGTTGCAAAAATTACCAAAATGTGACACAGAGATACAAAGTGAACATATGCTGTTGGTAAAATGGTGCCTACAGACTTGTTTGATGTGGAATTGCCATAAACCTTCCATTTGTGGAAAAAGCAATATCTGCAAAGTGCAATAAGTTGAAGTGCAATAAAATGAGGTCTGCCTGTACCTAATTTTGGTATGTAGAGATCCTTTTATGACAGTCTGACTTGCCACCTCTTGTGGATAGAAATACATCCTCCAAAAATATATGTTCAAGTCCTAATCCCCATACCCAGGTAAGTGACCTTATTGGGAAATTGGTTCTTTGCAGATGCAATTAGTTAAAATGAGATCATGCTGGCATCAGGTGGCCTTTAATCCAACATGGCTGGTGTCCTTGTAAGAAACTAGAAGAGACACCAAGACACTTGCTCAGAGGGAAGTTGTCATGTGGCTATAGAGACAGTGTTTGGAGTGAAGCAGCTATGAGCCAAGGGATGATAGAAGGGACAGATTCTCCTGTATAGGCTCCAGAAGGAATCAGTCCTGCTGACACTTTGATTTTGGACTTTGAGACTCCAGAATTGTGATACAATAAATTTCTCTTAACATAAGCCACCCAGTTCTTGGTAATCTGTTACAGCAGCCTTCAGAAACTAACACACCACCCAAGCAACAACTTTACCTCCTTCCACATCCTGAACCCATCTACAGTAGGTGCTCTGCTGTCCCGTTCACACACCTCAGTTACTTGTAACTCACAAGTTTCTGTATCTTCAGGGTCCAGCACTGGGAACCACAGATAAAATAAGCTCAGAAAAAAAGGCAATCGGGTTTTCTCAGACCACAATGACCTCTGAGTAATGAGGCATTTGCTCCCTAGGTGAATATCCTTAGCTGGTCAGTGGAAAAACTTATAATATAAATTGAAGTTAAGTGTAATAATAAAATAGACAAGGGCAGATGATCTATCATGACACCTGTGTGGTGTGATCTTTTCCCATAGAACTTAAATGCTGTGATCAATATTGAACCCAGGAGAAATTGGGATATGAGGGTAGCTGCATGAAACCTGTCTGGTTCAACTTTTATGTAACAAAGTTGTGAGCTGTTTTTCAGTTGCCATGGACCCTCAAGTCATGTAACATGAGCATGCCCAGATAAATCAAGTGTGCAACCACAGGGGGAACCCAAGTGCTCAGAGAGAGCGTGGGGAACTGAATTAAGAAGCGGATACAGCACGGTAGGATCCAGGATCCAATCAGATGGAGCCCTGGTGTCGCCTCACAGCAAAATCCAGTCAGATCACTCCACTTGGCATCACCTCATTGCAACATCCAATCAGATCACACTTCATTACCCCATGCTTGTAAAACCTGACCCAGCCCCCAGCTCAGGGAGGCACTGCTTTGGGAATTATCCCTGGGATTCTCCTTACTTGTTTCAAGTAATAAAATCCCCTGGCTAAATCCTCCTTGGTTGTGGTCATTGAGCTGATACCCACCAAACGACTGAACCTACCCATTGTGTAGGTAACACAAATGCAACAAAGTCTAGTGCCTCAGAAGCAGTGTGTAGTCAGAAGCAGCCTATCTGGTTGGATTATCTAAGAGTGGAACTTTTTTCTTTTTTCTTTTCTTTTTCTTTTTTTTTTGAGATGGAGTCTCGCTTTGTCCCAGGCTGGAGTGCAGTGGCATGACCTCGGCTCACTGCAATCTCCACCTGCTGGATTCAAGTGATTCTCCTGCTTCAGCCTTCCGAGTAGCTGGGATAACAGGATCACGCCACCACACCCGGGTAATTTTTGTATTTTTAGTAGAGACAGGGTTTCTCCATGTTGGTCAAGCTGGTCTCGAACTCCCGACCTCAGGTGATCCACCCACCTCGGCCTCCCAAAGTTCTGGGACTACAGGCGTGAGCCACTGCTCCTGGCCAAGAGTGGAATTTCTGGCATCCAGCCCCTAGGAACCACATTAAGTATACACTCACAGTTCTAACATTGTCTATTCTGATGGAGTCCATGGTCAAACATTAGGGCTTCAATCTTATGGGTCAGATTTTTCTGGCCATAATGAAGCTGGAGGAAATTGGGATACATTTCCATTTCTGCTTTTAGTTTTTCAATTTTTGCCATCTTCCACTATTCATAGACAGTCATGTTCCTTGACTTGAGTTCAAGGAAATGCTATAAAGTTTCTTAAGTCTTTTCCCTTACACATACTTGTAGGGCAAATGGTACTTATGAGGCATCTATATAGAAAGAAAGAACTGCTGGGCATGGTGGCTTATGCCTGTAATCCCAGCACTTTGGGAGGCTGAGGTGGGAGGATTGCTTGAGGTCAGGAGTTTGAGACCAGCTTGGATAACACAGCGAAATCCGGTCTCTACAAAAAAATTTAATTAATTAAAAAAGAAAGAGAGAGCTAAAATAGAGTTGAATGAACGAATAAGTTAGTAAGAGAATGGAGGCTATAAAACTCTAAATTGATTTGCTGAAGCTTTTCAAGCTGACATCCTTCTCAGGGCAACAGAGCAGGAAGAGAAAGTGCCTGGTGGGTTGCATGGTCAGGGATGTGAAGAGGAAGAGTAACTCTCACTCATTCCGTAAGAACAGCTGCTTCTTCTTTCACTGGTTAGGCAGAAATTCTTTTTAGAAGTCATGAAGGATTTTACATGTATTAGGTTAAGGATTTTTTTCGCTTTTGCATATTTCTAGTTTTTTCTTCTTCTTTTTTTTTCCACTCCAGGCTATATCCATGGGATTTGTGGAACTCATTGGAAACAAAATTTCTGACATTTAATCCAATCAATTCACATGCTGCTTTTCAGAGGGATTAGAGCTTTCTCCAGTTGGTGGACAGTACACACTGCAATGTCACCTCAAAATCACGACTAAACTTTGGATTACAATTTGATCTGGCCACTCTAGACAAAATGTGTACACTGCTTTTGTATCCAGCCTTCTTTATGATTGTCTTGTTACCTGTTTCTGAGCTATGTGGAAATGCTTGTCTAGATGTGCACACACACGCACACACATTTAAACACACGGAAGAACGCACAAACATCGGTGCTTCTTCCTACAGGGAAAATGGAGGGCAGGGATAGTTCATCATTTTATTTGCTTCATTGAATTATGATTCTACGTGTACCATTGGCTTCATTCCGAAGCTGCCTGAGCACAAGGGGGCGAATTCTGTTACAGCACAAGGCTGCACAACTGAGCAGCCAAAAGTATTTAGTGTTGCATTTGTTGTTGATTTTGAAAACAAACAAATGTGCATTGACGTAAAGCGATCTAAAAATTCAATTCAGGCATACTGACTTTTTTCACACTTAGGCATCAGAGAGTAGCTGAGAAATGAAAGATTCAACCAATAATGGATACGTGCCAGCCCGTGGATGTAATGCACATTTGAAGGCTTTTCATCTCAAGTGTTGATCACAGTTTTTAGCACAAATGAACACTTTGGTTGGCACTTTGAATGTTTTTAAGGGGCGTGGATGGACGTAAATGCTTGCATTCCTGTACAGTTTCTTTCTTCTCCACCTTCTTTGCTTTTTTCGGATGCATACAGAGGGATCTCTTTATCTGAAATCCGTCCCCACAAGCTTTGTACTTCCTCAGACACCAGGTTGAGATAGTAGAACTAGGTTTCCTACCCCACTGTACCCCAAATCTCACGGGAAATTGTCAGTGATGGGAAATTTGAGAAGCCACTGTTTGGTACAGGCCTCCCAAATCAAGCTATTACTTTTTTTGTTTTGTTTTGATTTTTTGGGGATGGAGTCTCACTCTGGGGCCCAGGCTGGAGTGGAGTAATGCAATCTCGGCTTATGGCAAACTCCACCTCCCAGGTTCAAGTGATTCTCCTGCCTCAGCCTCTTGAGTAGTTGGGATCACAGGTGTGTGGCACCACGCCAGGTTAATTTTTGTATTTCTAGTAGAGATGAGGTTTTGCCATGTTGGTCAGGCTGACCTCGAACTCCTGACTTCAGGTGATCCTCCCACCTCAGCCTCCCAAAGTGCTAGGATTACAGGTGTGAGCCACTGCACCCAGCCAAACTATTACTTTTTAATGAATGATTTATTCTAGAAATTCCCAATCTTTTGGGACTTGCCATACTCTTATTTTAGAGTTGTGCTATTCTCAACTCTCCCTGTTTTCTAAGAGCTTATATTTTAGACCACGAGCTAGCATGTCAAGAGAATTTAAATTATTGTGATCTCTGGAGGCAGTTTATAAAAATGTGTGAGTTTTCTGTTTTTATAATCACTGGACCTCTCCCATCCTGGGACAACATCAAGATGGCAATGTACTGATCTGTCATCTTTTTCTAGTGTAGGATGAGCTGCCACTCTGTAAAACTAGGCATTGTTTAACCCAGGTGCTTCTTTATACATACACCAAAGAGTATAGCCCCCAAATAACAGGTGATTGTTATTTAATACACAGAGCTAAACAGAGTAATTATAGGTTCCGAGGTAACAGGCCACATGGATGGAAGCTGCATCAGTTTGGGCTTTCTTTGCATGAAGATGTTCTAATTATATCTTTAATGGCCTAGAAGTCACAAGAAGCTAAGAAAGCAATACATTGATATTCTTTCTGGGGTTGTATTGGTTGATAGTTTTTGTTGTGAAAGTGATACAAGGAAATGTTGAAGAGTCTATCAATACTTCAGTAGAGGTGCTTATTCCTTCTGAAATTGGCAGATTCTAGCCTTGAGATGTATCCTGCCGTGTAATACTTTAGGTTTTGATTTTTTGAACCGTGGGTTTTAGGGTCTGAAAGATAAGTCTTTTTGAAAGCACCTCTTTTTGGTTTTTAGGGTCTGAAAGATAACTTCCTTATGTTGGTATTCTAACAAATACTGATTGCAATCATCTGGTGTAGCTTCAGTTTAACTCTAAGCTCTAAAATAGAACAAAGTCCCTAACGTTTGCATTTTCTTAATGGAAGATAGTTTAAAAGCATTGTATTTCACCCAGATTTTAAGTCATTACCGTTTTATAAGCTTAGAAGAATATCATTTTCATCGGAAAGTTATAAACGTCATTTCTACTTCTTAAGCCATATGGAATGTATGATTAAATAAACAGAAAACATATAACAGTACCTACAAAATTATTTTTATTGTTATTTGATGCATTAAAAAAGCAAAAGGGTATTTTAAAACTGAGACTAGTGATGACTTCCTTCTGGAGTCTACTGTTAGTGTGTGTTTATTATATGCCAATCAACCAAGCAAATCTATGAATCAGCCATTTTAATAGGGGAAAAAGTGGGTCAAACCAATTGCTTGGCCTTATATAGCTAAAGTGATTGGTCAAATGACCTAAATTTTGCTGGTCAACAGGTTCTCATGATGTCTTGTAGCTAAAGTCCAAATTAGTTTTAGGGCCAGAGTAGTCAAAAGATTGAGAAAACTATATGATTATCCTTCTGTTTTTTTTCTATTTTTAGTGTTATTTTACTTTCTTTTCTCTCAAATGAAGAGAAAGTGATTTTCCCAAGCGCAGGAGGAAAGAGTTACCTCCCTACTCTCTCCCATAGTCTCATCCACAACAGGATGAAAAAGTGAAATAATCCTACTTTATAGATTCATGAATTCTGCTTTTGCAGAATTTTGTGATCATCTAAAAACACCTACTTAACTTTCTCATTGGATGTTTAATATAGGCTTATATAAAACTAAAACTCAAGGGAATATGAAAATACTATTCTTTTTTTAAATTTCTTAAACTCATGGGCTCGAGTGATCCTCCTGCCTCGGCCTCCCAAAGTGCTGGGATTGCAGGTGTGAGCCACTGCACCTGGCTTCTGTTCAATTCTTAAAGCTGTGACATGAGGTCTTGATTGGCCTTGGAGGTGATCACATCCCAACATCCCAAGAGTTCCTGAAGTGACCCCGGTAGGTGTCTGTTTATATGATAGGCAGAGGCTAGGGTCTCAGCCTCAGTAAAGCATGCCTTGAAGCTCATGGGGGCACATTTCCAAGGACACCATAATATCTGCCACTCTAATTTCATTCACCCAAGTTCCCAAGGGCTCAAACAGCAGTCCAAGGAAGAAGCTATAGTAAAGATCTCAGTGACAAAGGAAAGAGCTGTTTTCCTAACACCACTATATCACATGTCAGGAATTGTGGACATGGCCTATGTGATAGCTCAGCCACTGGTGTGGACAGTGGGCACTTTCTCCCTTTATCACTGGGATATGAAACTACTCCAGCAAAAGTGCCCTTGTGGTACCTTTGCTACATCACTAAGTAGCACATTGTGAGGGCCTTCCTTTAGCTGCATTTCCACTGACCACTGCAATCTTTGAGACTTTCTCAGAAGCATCATGGTTGCAGTAGCACCTTTAGACATTGGTGGAAGGAGCAGTCCCACTGGCAGGTATCACTGTAGCCTTCATGTCCACAGCCACCGATGGCATCTTGACCAAAAACCAGAGAAAAAGACAGTGGCAGATACCACGCAGTAACTTACAGAGCTCAAGCACCTCAGAAATAATCTCTCATGTTCCTTTCTGGAACACGAGAATTTGAGGGGACTGGCCATTCTGCAGTAATGGGGGGTCAGAGGAGAGCCAGGACACAGCAATAGCATTTTGTCATGGCAGAGTGAGCCTACTGTTATTCCCAGGCTGGAATGGTGTCACAGAATATATGGGCCCGAAAGGCTGTGAATTTCTTGTCTCTCAAGCTAAAAGCAAAAATTCCTCTTTGAAAATTCAGAGAGAAACTCTTTTAGTGCAGAATTGCTGTCAAAACTGCGTTATCTTGTCAACTAGGGTGTCAATTAAACTGGGCTTGAAGAAGCATGTTCAGAGGTCCCCACTACGCCTTGTGTCTTGGAATTTCAAGTGGCAATCCTCCACATATAGTACATGCAGCGTTTCTGTCACAATGTGAGAATGGGAATCATATGCTCTGTTTTCCTGAGGGGGAGAAAAATATCCTTTAATGTTCTGCAGAAATGAGACTGTTTTTCATGATTGGGTGCACCTCACGTCTGCTGTTCAGCTCAATACATTAGATTCACATCCTCCTGGCTGTTTCCACAGGCTGCAGAGGGGAATCAGCATTTTTCTCTGCTATGAATTTGGAAAGTACATATCTATGTCCCTTGAGAAAAGAGAACGAGAATAAACTTTTCTCTCCTGTATTTCCACCTTGCCCTCTGCCATCTCATTTACTGTGTAATGAGTGTGTTAGTTTGGTCTTGAAAACATCTCCCCAGAAATACAAACTTGCCATTGGAATAACGGACATAGCTGAGGGATCATCAGCATTTTCTTTGCCATCATTTACTGTTTAGAAATCAACGTGGTTCTTAATGGGACTTTGCAAGATATAATCTTACAGTACATTTCAAGACAGAAGGGGGCCATATGGTCTATCCAAACCCATCCACCTGTCTGTCTAATGTTGGTATCATGGAATTTTTTTCTTCCTTGTCTAGCTCTTTGAATATCCTCACAGTTGCATTGTTTCATTGTTGCCTTTGGTAGACCATTTCACACCTTAATTATTCTCTGCATAAAGAAGTTGGGTACTTTTCTCCCCCCTTCCTAAAGGCTGAAGTGGGAAAAGGCTGATGTTGACTAACCTGAATCTTATAATAGCAGGTGGGCAGTTAATTGGGAAATGAAAGCAACCTAACACTAATTTGCAGGAGTGTTCAGATTTCATGAGTAATTGCCATGTAAAAGGTAACTTGGCGGTGGGCTCAATGAAGCTGAACAGCAGACCGAGTCTAAATATGGCTATGGCATTTCTGACATATGTTCCTTGCCTAGAGGTATAGCAAAAGAAAGGGGTTGTTCCTGGATGTAAACCTTGAATCAAAAGACATAGGGCATTTTTCAAAAAAAAGCAAACGCCAATGAGGCTGGGTATTTTCAGTGAAGTCAGATGATCTCTGAGTTGAAGTGACTCTTCTCATCATGGAGGCTGGGGTGTTACAGTTGCAGTATTTGGCTGAGTGCAGGTACAATCACCTGAGGCCAACTTTCTTTCTCTAACCCAAGAGAATCCCTGCAAAATGCAATCTTGAGGAAAGAGCCTGCATTTTACCAGCCCCCCACCTTTTATTTTATTTTATTTTATTTTATTTTGAGACGGAGTTTTGCTCTTGTCGCCCAGGTTGGAGAGGTTGGAGAGCAATGGCGCAGTCGTGGCTCACTGCAACCTTCACCTCCCAGTTTCAAGCGATTCTCCTGCCTCAGCCTCCTGAGTAGCTGGGATCACAGGCATGTGACACCGCACCCAGCTAATTTTTATATTCTTAGTAGAGACGGGCTTTCGCCATGTTGGCCAGGCTGGTCTTGAACTCCTGACCACAGGTGATCCACCCACCTCGGCCTCCCAAAGTGCTGGGATTACAGGCGTGAGCCACTGCGCCTGGCCCATTTTACCCTTTTAATGGCTATGCAGGCCCTCTTAGTGTCAGAGGTGTTTGAACCAGAGCGAGCCCATCTTGAATAGGGGCTGGGTAAAATAAGGGTGAGACCTACTGGGCTGTAGTCCCAGGAGGTTAGGCATTCTAAGTCACAGGATGAGATAGGAAGTTGGCACAAGGCAGAGGTCACAAAGACCTTGCTGATAGAACAACTGTGGTAAAGAATCTGGCCAAAACCCACCAAAACTGAGATTGCCATGAAAGTGACCTCTGGTCATCCTCACTGCTCATTGTACGCTAATTGTAATACAGTAACATGCTAAGAGACACTCCCCCCAGCACCATGACAGTTTACAAATGCCATGGCAACATCAAGAAGTTACGCTATATGGTTTGAAAAGTGGAGGAATCCTTTTCCGGGAATTGCCCACCCCTTCTCAGAAAATACACGAATAATCGTTTAGCATACAATAAAAAAATAAGTGAAAGTATAATTAGTCGAGCAGCCCACACTGCTGTTCTGCCTATGGAGTAGACATTCTTTATTCATTTACTTAATAAACTTGCTTTCAGTTCACTCTGTGGACTTGCCTTGAATTCTTTCTTGGGTGAGGTCCAAAAACCCTCTCATGGGGTCTGGATCTGGACCCCTTTCCAATAGCATAAGAGTGCCTTGCACACAACTGGTTCTCGCTAAACAGAAGGGTGTTTGATGGAAATATGGAAGGTTTGGGCCTTCCATTCCATCTTGAAGGGTGTATTCAGACTGAAACTTTTGAGTGAACTGTTGCTTGTCCCAGTTCCAAAGATGAAAGATACTAAGTTCCCTTCTGACTTCCTTCTCCAGTATGTTTTTGCTCCTCCTTCTCTCTACTGGTCTATTCCAATTATCCAGCTGGATTATTAAGTGGTCTTCCCTGCAGAATGCAACTGCACATCTAACTCATATTCCTGAGTAAAACCAGGAGCCGGGAAGAGTTTTACTGAATCCTGTGCCACACGCTGCCTCATGTGCCAGAGAGCCTTATACCATTCACCAGGGGATCCTGAAAGACCAACGAAGCAGGAAAACTCCCCTTGTCCCCCGCACAGAGTGTGCAACAGGCGGAGTAGCTCACTTCTTCCATGCCCAGCTGCTCAAACCTCTAGGGGAGCATATAAGGTGGGCAGGTTGTGGGGCTCCGACCCCATGACAGCTTCTGGGGAGAATATTTACAGCTCCTGAAGCCCCAGTGGGCATGCGTTACATACAGAGTGCTCTTTTAATTTTGCACTTTTAGTTTTCCATTTATAGGCTTGTGTTAACCAGCTCAATTACACCCTCTCCCTTGTTGCAAAGACAGAGGGCTTTCTGTACTGCCTTTGTATACCAGAAGAATCAGATCACACCTGGGCTTGGAGAATTAGTGCAAGGTTTTATTGAGTGGAAGTGGCTCTCTGCAGATGGGAAAGCCAGAAGGGAGATGGCTTTTTCCTTGGAGTTCGGCTGCTCCACAGCCTAACTCTCCTCCAACCACTCAGGCCAAACTCCGCATCGTGTGTCTGGAATTTGTGGGTTCTTGGTTTCACTGACTTCAAGAATAAAGCCACAGACCCTCGCAGTCAGTGTTACAGTTCTTAAAGATGGTGTGTCCGGAGTTTATTCCTTCAGCTGTGCAGCTGTGTATAGAGTTTCTTCTTTCTGGTGGGTTCATAGTCTCGCTGGCTTCAGGAGTGAAGCTGCAGACCTTTGCGGTGAGTGTTACAGCTCATAAAGGTGGTGCGGACCCAAAGAGTGAGCAGCGACAAGATTTATTGCACAGAGTGAAAGAATGAAGTTTCCACAGCATCGAAGGTTACCACAGCAGGTTACCGCTGCTGGTTCGGGCAGCTTGCTTTTATTCCCTTATCTGACCCCACCCACATCCTGATGATTGGTCCATTTCACAGAGAGCTGATTGGTCCATTCTACAGAGAGTTGATTGTTCCTTTTTGACAGGGTGCTGATTGGTGCATTTACAAACCTTGAGCTAGACACAGAGTGCTGATTGGTGCATTTACAATCCTTTAGCTCAGCATAAAAGTTCTCCAAGTCCCCACCAGATTAGCTAGATACAGAGCACTAATTGGTGCATTTACAAACCTTGAGCTAGACACAGTGTGCTGACTGGTGCATTTGCAAACCTTGAGCTAGACACAGAGTGCTAACTGTTGCGTTTACAATCCTTTAGCTAGACACAAAAGTTCTCCAAGTCCCCACTAGATTAACTAGACACAGAGCACTGATTGGTGCATTTACAAACCTTGAGCTAGACACAGGGTGCTGATTGGTGCCTTTACAATCCTCCAGCTAGACATATAAGTTCTGCAAGTTCTCACTCGACTCAGGAGCCCAGCTGGCTTTGCCTAGTGGATCCTGCACCGGGGCTGCAGGCGGAGCTGCCTGCCAGTCCCCAGCCATGCCTGCACTGCTCAGCCACTGGGTAGTAGATGGGACCAGGCTCCACAGAGCAGGGGCGGTGCCCCTTGGGGAGGCTTGGGCCAAGCGCTGGAGCCCACCGCAGTTGGGGAGCTCAGACATAATGGGCTGTAGGTTCCAAGCCCTGCCTCGTGGGGAGGCAGCTAAACCTGGCAAGAATTTGAGTGCAGTGCCAGTGCTGGCGGGCAGGCACTGCTGGGGGACCGGGCGCAACCTCTGTAGCTGCTGGCCCAGGTGCTAAGCCCCTCACTGCCCTGGGCCGGCAGTGCCTGCCGGCAGCTCCATCTGTGGGCCTGGCTAGTCTGCGACAGCGCCTGTTGCATCTCGCACTGGCTCTCGAGTGCCCCCTGGTTGCCGCTGGTGCCTCTCCCTCCACACCTCCCCAAAAGCAGAGGGAGGCAGCTCTAGCCTCAGCCAGCCCAGAGAGGGGCTCCCACGGTGCCTTGGTGGGCTGAAGGGCTCCTCAAGCCTGCTAGAGTGGACTCCGAGGCGGAGGAGGCGCTGAGAGTGAGGGCTGCTAGGACATTGTCACCTCTCACTAGGGTATCAGGTTTTTATAGGCCCAGGATGGGAGCATGATGGGCCAGGGTGGTCTTGGAAAATGCAACATTTGGGCAGGAAGACAGGAGTTTCTGTCCTGGTCTAGATCCCTGGGGGTGAAGCCCTAACCGGGGACCACGCCCTCCTCTACCCAGCACTTCCCTTTCCACTTCCCTATCATTTAAAGGGACCATGCTCTTCTCTTCCCAGAACTTCTGTATCACCGGGATGGGGATCCTTCAGATGGGGGAGCTTCGTAAATGCACTCTGGACTGAAAGCCCAACAGCTTTGGGGCCCAAACTGTCCATGGCCCAGAGGCGAATTTACTATCCATAGACATCTCCCTGAGAGTGAAGAGATCGAGTCCCTCACTGACTGAGCCCTGTAAACAACTGCTGTATTTGGCTGGGGCCCTGAATTATGCCATATGGTGCCCAGTCTCCTGACCAAGTCATAACCAAGACAGGACATAGCAACCCTCAAGAAAAGGGTCTCTTATGGGAGGCAGGGAGGTGGTCACCAAGACACAGAGAACACGTGTGGACTGAGAAGATTAACTTTAATGGGGCATTTAAGGCATATGGGAAAGCATTTGGAAGAATCACAATTTTCATGCTGGCTTCCCAAGTCCTTAAGAAAAAAATTCAGAAAAGGTCTCATCACCATTTGTGAATTGTGAAATAAACACATCTCCAGGGGAGTGCGTGGGTGTGTGTACATAATATTCCAGGGGTGGGGGAAATATTGACACTGATTATTTTTGAAGTATTTGCAATTCCTGTCCAACTCAGACTCATCTGAAATGGGTGTGTTTCAAAGGCTCAAAGGCTGCCAGATTCCCTTTGAAAGGAAATGTTTCCTCCCATTACCTTTCAAAGTCAGCTCTCCGGAGTTTAGCCAAGAGCTGTATTTCAATGTGTTGATGTCACTTAACAAGAGGAAGAGGAAGCGTTCCTTTCTGAGTGGGGTTTAGAGGGGACCAGGAGAGTAACTGCAGCCACGTTACAAGGACATGTGCCTGATGACTTAGCTGGGGCTTTTGTATCTTCCCCATCTACTAATAATTTGCTAAATGCCTTTGCTAGATTGTCTTTTTTCTGCTCCCATTGTTCTATGTAACTGAAACAAGCGAGCATAGCATTGTCATCTAAGTCAATAATGGTCACAAAAGTGCTTTCTCTCCTTCTGCAGCAGACTGCCTGCAAAACATAAAAGAGGGTAGTGATGCACCTGAGCAAATTACCCTCCCAAACTCATTTAAATAACGTCTTCTCCTCATCTATGCAAAACTCAGATGAATATTTACAACGTCCAGGAATAGGTACCACAGGAAAGAAAGAAAGAAAAATAATAATAATAAAAAAAACCCCCAACCAACCCAACCTAATCCTGCAAGTGTAATCATTCTCAAAATGATCCCCAAACAAAGTGTTCTAGCTGTGGTTGCCCGGCAACAGTCCCACTGTAGTATTCTGCCTAGGTACATATAAAGTGGAGTCGTCTTTTCTGCACAGAGTGTGCACTATCAACGTAACAGCAGAGATGGAGAGCGAGAAGTGAGGAGGTTAAAAGTCAGGGTCAGAAGTTCAGGTTGCTCTGACCCTCAAATCAATTTCAAGCACTGTTTGTGACATTTTTCTGTGTTCCCTCGCTTGATGTTAGTCTTTGCAATGAACCACCGAATCAGACTTCAGGGATCATGGGACTTTGGGGTTTCAGTGGGGTCAGGTCAATTTCTACCTACCAGTGTACTGCCACCTATGAAGCAAACCATTATCTAGGCGTCTGAGAACCTCAAAGTCGTGAAACTCCGAGGTGAGAGAGAGAGGATGAAGTTGCTGTAGCCCCTGTGTCTTTGGGTCCTGCCATAGCTCAACCTGTGGCTTTAGGGGGACTGTGTGCAGCCAGGTCATAGTGTTACCAGAAAGGGATCCTGATCCAGACCCCAAGAGAGGGTTCTTGGACCTTGTGCAAGAAAAATTCGGGGTGAGTCTATAGAATAAAGTGAAAGCAAGTTTGTTAGAGAAGTAAAGAAACAAAAGAATGGCTATTCCATAAACAGAGCAGCCCTGAGGGCTACTGGTTGCCTATTTTTATGGTTATTTCTTGATTATATGCTAAACAAGGGGTGGGTCATTCATGAGATTTCTGAGAAAGGGGTGGGGATTTCCTTGAAACTGAGGGATCCTCCGGTTTTCAGACCGTATAGGGTAACTTCTTGATGTTGCTATGGCATTTGTAAACTGTCATGGTGCTGGTGGGAGTGTCTTTTAGCAGCTAATATATTATAATTAGCATATAATGAGCAATGAGGACGACCCGAGGTCACTTTCATCACCATCTTGCTTTTGGTGGATTTTGACCGAAATTTCTTTATTCCAATTTGTTTTACAGCAAGGTCTTTGTGACCTGTATCTTGTGCCGACCTTCTGTCTCTTCCCATGACTTAGAATGCCTAACCTCCTCGGAATGCACCTCAATAGGTCTCAGCCTCATTTAGCGCCCTGGTCAAGATAGAGTCACTCTGGTTCGAAGGCCTTTGGCAATAGGATTGGCAACTCAGTTAGAGAAAGCTGGTCCCTGGCATGGGCATCTCTCCCAAGGCATTCTTCCAAAGGTACAGGGATCATTTTTTAGTCACCTTTTTAACAAATGCATATGTACAGGGGAAAAAGAAGAAGAAGTAAATCACATAAAATAATACATCCTCATATGGCCTTAATCATTGGTCCTAATAGAGTTATGAAAGCATGGAAACATGAGGCTACAGTGTACTCAGGTCCACCCCCACCCCCTCCCCAGAGCTGGACATGATACCTAGGATGGTTCCAAATCCCATAGGACTTTTCCTTTTATTTCTAGATCATTTTAAGATAGTCTCATGCACCTAAGCAATAGATGACTTCATTTTTAATTGAGTGTTTTTCTTATTTATTGTTTATTAATTTATAATATAATTAAGGAGTTTTATTCACTACAAGGCACAATTATTTGGGGGGAAGGGTTCTCATAATTGCTTAATTTGTGACTTATCTTAGCAAAATATTAACAATACCCCTGAAAACGCCCACCTAAAATTTCCCCAAATATCTCTGTGATTAGAATAACTTTCCTGCTCAAAGATCTTTAGTGAGTACCCCATTCCTCAGAATAACATTTAAGCCCCCTAGTTTAGCAATTTTGCTGCCTGGCCCTAACCTACCTTTTTAAGGCTTATCTCCCACTACTTCCCTCTGTGAAGTCTGGGTTCAATCAAACCAAAAGTGCAGCTGGATAAAGCCGAAGCTGCACAGCAGGGCGTCAGGGCATCTGCCTGCTAGTCAGCTCCCTCTTGATTGACAGTGTGATTGTGGGCAGGCGCCTTCACATCTCTTGGTCTTCGTTTCCTAATAAATGCATTGGAGGAGTGAGACCAGGTGCTTTCTAAGATGTCACACGTTTAGACGCTGGCTTCTCCAAAGGGTTTTAGGCTGTTGACCATCCTGTCATTTCAGAAGTTTTCTTCTCTTGTATTTCACGATATTGTTCTCTCTTGGTTTTCTTTCTACTTCTCTAATGCTTCTTTTTTAGTTTGTTTCTCATGTAATGCATCCTCTGTTCCAGGATTAATATTGACAAGACCTGCCTTCAGCAATCCTCTCTTTCAGTTTCCTGGATGATCTCAACCATAATAACAACTCTATGTAATGCCCCAGAGCCCATTTCTGTAATCTGCATCTCCATCTGAGAAGGCCCCACTGAATTCCAGTTACATGCTCCAACTCCACCAGACTTCTCCACTGGGGCGTCTCAGGCACTCCCATCCCAGGGTTTCCAAGCCTGAACTCATGATTTTCTCCTCAAACTGGTTGTTCACCATACTTTACTCCTACATTTGGTTTAGTGTATCATGCAAGCCACAGACTTCGCAGTCATATTAGAATGCTACCTTTCCCTAACCTCTGTAACAGATATTCTCAGGTGAGTCATCAAAGTCTGGCCATTTTTTATTCCAATTAAATATCTCTTGAGTCTGTCCTTTCTTCTCCAACCCCACTGTCAATACCCTTGTAGAGACCTGACTGCTCTTCAGGTCTCCTAGCTATTTTCTCTACCTTTAGAATGAGCAACCACCCTGAGGCCTTCATTCTGCTGCCAGTGCCATCTGTATAACATGAAGTATGACCAAGCCCTTTCTTTTCCGAAATCTGTTTGTGTTTCGTCATAGCCTATTGGGTGAAGTCTGATATCCTGAGCATGATGTACAAGGCCTTTGTGATTGGAGCGGTCTCATTTCTCTCGATCTGCCCTGTGCACCAGGAAGATGGCATTACTTTGAGTTCATGACTGGACCATGCTCTCTAACACCTCTATACCTTTTCAATGTGGCCCCCTCTGCCTAAAATAACCTTACTTACTCTTCTACTCCTCTGTGCTTCTCTAATGCCCTAGCTGTGCCTCTGTTTTCTGTTGTATTTTTTTTTTACTGTGTGTGTGTGTTTCCCACCATTGGATTGAAAGCTACTTGAGGTCTAGGAATGCCCTCATTTTTGCACACTTAGCTCACTAGTGGAAGGAAACTGACATTTATATAATTGTTGAAGGCTAAGTGTGATGGCTCATGCCTGTAATCCCAGCACTTTGGGAGCCCAAGGCGGGAGGGTTGTTTGAGCCCAGGAATTCAAGACCAGCTTGGGTAACATAGTGAGACCTTGTCTCTACAAAAAAATTTTCAAAATTAGCTGGGTGATGTGGCATGTACCTGTAGTTTCAGCTATTCAGGAGGCTGTGGTGGGAGAGTTGCTTGAGCCTGGAAGGTCAAAGCTACAGTGAGCTATGGTTGCACCACTGCACTCCAGCCTGGGTGACAGAGTGAAACCTGTCTTAAATAAAAATTATAAAAATAAAAGAAAAATATATATACAAAATCGTTAAGTAAACGGTTGAATCTGTATGGTTTATTTATTCACTCTCTGATAAATGGGTCTTGCATTTTTCTTGAATGACTTCTCTATTTCTCTTTGACTTTTCATATAATGTTTAAATTTGAATATCTCATTCTTTCCTTGTCTAAGCCTTTTCCAACTATCCTAATCTAAAGAAATAACTTCATTTTCAGAAATATCATGTATTTAATAATTAATGTTGCCCATGTCAGTTCCTACTCCCCAGGTAAGGTATTCAAAGTGTTAACTTTGTCTTGCCCACAATGATTTGGCAATCATGGTCTTCAGAAAGTACCTCTTTCTGTATTGATTATTACTGGTGTACCTGGTTTACTAATGCCAGTCTTGTCATGTCTTTTTTTTTTTTAAGACAGGGTCTCACTCTGTCACCCCAGTTGGAGTGCAGTGGTGCGAACTCAGCTCACTGCAGCCTCCTGGGCTCAAGCCATCCCCTCACCTCAACTCCCTAGTAGCTGGAACTACAGGTGTGCACTACCATGCCTGGCTAATTTTTTTGTATTTTTAGTAGAGATGGGGTTTCACCATTTGCCCAGGCTGGTCTTGAACTCCTGGGCTCAAGCGATCCGTCCACCTTGGCCTCCCACAGTGTTGGGATTACAGGCATGAGCTGCTGTGCCTGGCCATTGTCTTTTCTATTTAGTGCCATTTTTATATCACCACAGAGCGGGCACTTAATATCTTAGCCATAAAAAATGGAGCTGGTACCATTTCTTTTCTTCAGTAAGAGTCTGCTTGCTTCCCTTATTTGTTGGTTTAATATTTAAAGAAATAAAGCAAGGTGTCACAGTTACATTATAGAAAATGTTGCCATGACAAGCATTTATATTAAAGAAATTCTAGTCTTATCTGTGCTTTGATGATATGTATATTTTAATTAATCTTACAAGGGGAGCTCAGAGAAATTTTGGTTCTCAAAGCAGTAATATCAAAAGACAAACTCCAAATACGAGTGGTTTTGGAAAGCCGGCAGCAAGGAAGATGTGCTATTAAGATGTACTGGTTGTGTAAGAGCTGTTATTATTCATAATTCTGCTTTAGATGCTTAATATTTTCTTCAGAGGTTTAGGCAAAGATTATTGCTACATTTCTGCAGTCATTGGAAAAATCCAGTGTAAAACTTGAGACTAGGAATAGATAAACCTTTTTAAAAAAGTAAGTTTTGGGTGAGGATAAGTATCCCACAGTACACTGGACATTTCATAGAACTTATCCGATGCCCTCTTGGGAGACTGTCAGAAATTTTGTAAATATCAGGAGAGTAGACTTTCCAGGGCTGCTTCTGTGCTCCACTTCTGCCTCTAACAAAAAGAAAAAATATAAAGTTATGCAATTAAAAAGGTGTTAGTTAAATCCTTTCAGGCCAGAATGGAGACTGAACTGGAGTTTGGGGTATATGTTTTATTTAGCCCTTAAATTTATAAAACAAAATTTCAGTCTTTGGTGAAAGTTACATTCCTAGAAACCCACTGGAAAAAATGGTTGTTTATCACCTTAAAAATATGCATTATCCTTTTATTTAAGTGCTTTCAATGTGGAGTGCAATATTTTATATCTGTCTAAACTTTTAATTTCATAAAATCCCAACTTTTAATTTCATAAAATCCAGCTGGCCAAATGCAGCCACCACAATTGAAATTACCTTCTGACCTCAAGCCCCTTAGTTTAAGAAAGTTTACTGGGAGGGTTCAAAGGATGCATTGGAAGACTTTATGGAATAAAAGATGTGATCGGTAATGGCATTAAAAACTATGCTGGATTCTAATTTGTGGGGCTTGTGATATTTACTAACCTGGTTCATGAAAATTGGGTCTTGAAACTAAGACTTTCTTATGTGAAATATATCTAACTTTGCTTCCACTAAGTTTAACAGTACAATTAATAAAATCCTGTTCCTGCCTCCCCAGCTGATGGCACTAGAACTGAACCCAGAAGCTGCAGCAGTGGATGGATGATGATCTGAAGAAATGAGATCCCTGATGAGCTGGGAGTCAGGGTTCCTGTAACCATGATGTCACACCCTCATCCTGACACCAAGATGCGCTGGACCCATCTGTCACCCAAGGCAAACAAAATGCTTGGTCTGAATCTTTCAGAAGAAAACTAAAAATCGAGTCATCGCTCAGAATTTTGCTTGTGTGTGGCTTAAGTCTTCTTCTCCTGTTGAGGAAGGTGTTGAGTTTGACCATGACAGCCCCACCCAATCCTCGGCTCATCCCAGCCACCAGAGAGGATCTGGAGATTCGAGGCTATGTCATGGAAGACCTTGTCAGAGCACCAGGTCATACTGTGCTGCAGGTGGGGTTCGGGTGCCCAGTGACAACCACTGGGAACACTCATCCCTAAAAGTCTGTTGAACTTAAAGTTCTACTCAAGACTTTCTACATTAAATACCCTTTCATATAGCAAAATCAGCCATGTTCTGAGATGTGAAACTGCAGCACAAATTACTGTGGTCTCCACCTATAGAAATGGAATGTTACTTCATAAAGCCCCAGGCCAAAACAGAAACCCCAAAACTCTGAAATGACACCCTTAAATTTAACCCGAACATCTGGCCAGCCTCCTCCATCATTGAAACTTCTCCTGAGTGTTGGCATGGATCCTATGTTTCTCCAGCCAGGGAGCTTTGCTCCCCATTCTTGATGGACCCACTGAGTCCCAATTTTCTACATTTTACTGGGGTCACTCCTCCACTTTGGGATGCTTTTCTTACTTTGTCGTACTTTAAAAATGTTTCTTCTCTCCTGCACTCAGCTTCGCGCATTTGTCTTCTTTCTTGATTTAACTTGCTTAGTTCTCGCTACATCAATTCCTAGAGCCATTCATCTGTACTTCTGAATCATTTAAGTTTTGTTTCGTTGCAAGTAATGGAAACCCACTCTGAGTAACTCAAGCAAGAACTGGAATTTATTGGAAGGACAGTGGGATATATCATAAGATCCAAAAAGAATTGAACAAACAGAATTTCAGAGGGAAGAAAAAGGGCAGCTCCAGTGAGTTCAGCAACAAGACAACATAAATCTTTCTAGAGCATAGCTACTAATATTATTCAGCTGCAAGAGCCCCTACCCCATGAGAAACTTGATTGAAAATTCTGATTTCCTGCAGAGAAGAATCTGATTGACCCAGTTTAGTTTTGGTTGCCCAATTGCTCAATCTTACATGAATTATTTCCAGCCAAGGGGACAGGGTGTATTATAGGGACATACCTGCTTTCTCCAAAGAAAAGATCTCGGCATTTCCTGATCATTTCCCTGAGAAGGAGGAATCTTTGTGAGCCAAGAAGATACCTCAAGTATAATGAACTCAGTTACACTTTTTTGAAATCTGAGTATTTGGTATGTAGTGTGCATTTTAAAAAACATGTCTCTTTCCAGGATACAATCTTAACCTCTTCCATGGTGGAGTAGGGCTATGTGATTTTGTGCTCAATTTACCTAGCTGGTGGGCCTCCAGTAGAGGCTGAACCAGTCAAGCCAGCTGATACCACATTAATTTTCCAAAGATAAGTTTCTCTTGGCTAATATTCCTTCTCTCAACTTAAAAAACACCCACTATACACCGAGATACATTGAAAATTTAAAGGTAAATTAGACGTGATCACTTTTCTTAAGACATAAAATCTAGTAGATTTCCTATATAATGAATATTTTTTAATTTTCATTTTTAAAGACAAGGTCTCACTCTATCACCCAGGCTGGAATATAGTGGCACAATCATAGCTCACTCACTGCAACCTCAACTCCCGAGGTCAAACAATCCTCCTGCCCCTGCCTTCCAAGTAGCTATGACCACAGGCACATGTCACCATGCCCAGTTAATTTTAAACAACTTTTTTTTTTTTTTGTAGAGGCAGGGTCTTACATTTTGCCCAGGCAGATCTTGATCTCCTGGCCTTAAGCAATGCTTCTGCCTTGGCTTCCCAAAGTGCTAGGATTACAATTGTGAGCCCATGCACCCAACCTATATGAATAATATTTTAAGCATTTTTGATTAAAAAATACTTTCAAAAAGTTATCATTAGACCCATTTTGAAGATTCTCAGAAGCTGGGCAGTTTCTGCTTGAGTTATCAAGTGGCCTTCACTTTAGGCAAGTTTTTGGGGACTCACTGTAAAGTAGAGGACTCTGAGTGACCACATCTCTCAAATACAGTGTTTTTTATTATCTCCTGCCATTTGGAGCTTAAGGAAATATACAATGATATGATTTTTTTTTCCTCTTAACTATCCAAGACAACATTGGAAGACCACACACGTCTCCACTTTATTGATGTTTTACATTGTGCTTGCAGGTGCTATCTTAGAGGTGTGATGTTGCTCTTGTACTATGTATATAAATGCTTTCTATGACTCAGGAATTCTATTGCATTTAAATGAAACTTGTTAGAGTAGAAAGAGACCAGAGTAAGCTAGACTTGGGTTTCAGTCTTTTCAACTTTACAACTTACTAGCTTTATGGCTTTGGCCAAGTTACTTCCTGAGACTTGGTTTCTTCATCAGCAAAGTAGAATAATAATAATACATGTTTTACACAGTTGTTATGGGAAATAAGTACGATAATATATGTGAAAGGGGCCAGGCACGGTGGCTCACATCTGTAATCCTAGCACTTTGGGAGGCCGAGGCGGATGGATCACCTGAGGTCAGGAGTTGGAGACCAGCCTGGCCAACATGGTGAAACCCTGTCTCTACTAAAAATACAAAAATTAGTTGTGAGTAGTGGCACGTTCCTGTAGTACCAGCTATGTTGGAGGCGGGAGCATGAAAATTGCTTGAACTTGGGAGGCAGAGGTTGTAGTGAGCCGAGATTGTGCCATGGCACACCAGCCCAGGCAGTGAAGAGAGACCTTGTCTAAAATATATATATATATATATATATGAAAGGGCCTGCCAAATATGTGTGTGTGTGTGTGTGTGTGTGTGTATGTGTGTGAGAGAGAGAGACTGAGAGAGAGAGAAAGGACCTGCAAAATAGAAAAATCAGCATACATTTTCTTGCCTCCAGCATAGTAAAACCATGAATCTCCTTCCCTGGGCCTCCATCTCATTATAGATGCCTCCTCTGTGTCCTAGCCTGCAAAGACAAGCAGCTCAGGGAGGATGGGCAGGTGGGTTCCTATTCCTTCCAAGGCAGCCCAGCTTGATAGTATCTAATGATTTCTGAGGCTGCATGGCCATAGGCAGTCAAACCCTGGGTATCTGAACAGAAGGCTGAAACCATAGAATCATGTCCCTGTGACTGTTGGCACAGCTTTGTGTATTCTACAGAGGCTTACTGTATAGTTTATTTCAACACACAGACAAAGATGCTTAATGTAAGGAACCGCTACAGGTTAATCAATCAATGGCTCCTCTAGTGGTTTTCATTTTTAAAAACAAGTGGATGAATAAACAAATTTGGCCTTGGGATGCCATTCAGCTCAAAGTCAGTGGCAATCACAAATGGCTTTAATAAATGAAAGAGATATTTTGGCATAGCCCATTGAGGCATATGAAGAGCAATGCCCTTGCCAGTATCATAGAGTATATTAGATACTCTACGTTAATTGCTTCTTATGAATGGAAGGGATGTAGGAAATGGAATTTTAATTTGTACATTTAAGCTATGCGATTGAAGTTGAAAAGGTCTTTGTGACCTTATGGATTTGAAAGGAAAAGAAAACTTTTTTTCTTTCAAAAGAAAGAAAAAGGCATAGCTGAAATTGGCATAAAAGTTATGTCCCATGGCTGATGTTGCTGCTGTTTGATGCTTGCTGTCAAATTGTAGAAAAGCAAGACATGAATCCCAGAGTAATTTTCTATGTGTGCATTTGCCAACAAATAAGGCTGAGTCTAGTTGGAACTTTGGGTTGTTCAGAAATGGTAGAAACATAATCAGTTTGTGTTCTATCTTCCATCGCGAGTTCTTGAGTTGGTAGAAGCTTAAACTGTTTTTACACCTCTTGCTTGATAATCAGACCCAGACTGCATGTTCTGCAGATATACTGACATATTCTATGACAAGCCTTGAGGGCTTCTAGCATGAATTAAGAGGAAAACCCTAGAGTGGTATTGACATTTCATTTTTGGAAAAGCCAGAGAAGGCATAAGGAGCATGGCTGGATTGCAGGCTGGGGTAGCTTCTTCACCTGGGCTCTGTTATCATTTTCCACAGCACCGTTTGCTGCCACACCCTGAAATGCATTCTTTGATGGTAGAACTTGCTCGCCATTTAAATTCCATGTGCCTATGACTTATTCTAAGGATACCCTGAGTGCATTGTGTTTGCAGCTCTTGTGCAGTCGGATCTCTGCCACTTTTCCTGTAATTGTCAACCATCTTGGTTGCCCAATGAGAAGCAGCTTGATATATGCATCAAGCCAACTCATTTTCTCTGTTTTCATGCCTAATTCCCCAAAATGAGTTTATTCCTCACAGTATATAAGTAGATATTTTATATATATCTGACATATCATACGCCTGAAAAATCTGATATACGTGTACAACAATGAAAATAAACATTAGACCAAAAATAAATAAATAAAAATAAAAAAGAGATAAGGCTTTGTTCCTAGCTAATTATATGATCTTAAGTAAATAAATAATGTATCTTCTTTGGGCTTCTCATTTCTCATCTTTAAAATTCGTAAACAAAAAAGTGAAAAGACAAAAATAAAAAAGAAGAAACAAATTAAAAATCCACAAACAAGATATAAAAATAAAAATAGATAGTCTGTAAAAAGTATTTGAAAACTATCAAGTCCTATATAAATGGGGACTGTCTTAGTCTGTTTTGTGTTGGTATAAAACAGGGGTATTCAATCTTTTGGTTTCCCTGGGCTACACTGGAAGAACAATTGTCTTTGGCCATACATAAAATACACTAAAATTAATGATAGCTGATGAGCTTAAAACAAAATCACAAAAAAACTCATAATGTTTTAAGAAAATTTGCAAATTTGTGTTGGGCCATATTCAAAGCCATTCTGGGCTGCCTGTGGCTGTGGGTGAGATAAGCTTGCTATAAAAGAGTATCTCAGGCTGGGTAACTTATAAAGAAAAGAGGTTTGTTTGGCTCACAGTTCTGCAGGCTGTACAAGAAGCATGGTGCCAGCATCTGCTACTGGTGAGGGCCTCAGGCATCTTCTAATCATGGTGGAAGGTGAAGGGGGAGCAGGTGTCACACAGCAAGAGAAGAGAAAAAGAAAAAGGCGGAGGTGCCAGGCCCTTTTTAACATTCTCATGGGAACTCATAAAGCAGAGATGGCAACAAGCCATTCATGAGTGACCCACCCCCATGACATAAACACCTCCCACCAGGCCCCACTTCCAACACGAGGGTTCAAATTTCAACATGCGGTTTGGAGGGAACAAATATCCAAACAATATCCAGGGGCAGTATTTTAGTACTTGCTTTGAACTGAGAACATCACTAGGAGAGATGAAAAAATGAAGGGCACAGTACCTGCCTTCATGAGATTGGTAATTTCCACAGGAATATCACACATAAACACATATAAGAACTAGCCATGTGAGTCATTATATGCTCGCGCACATAATGTAGGCAGGCGGCCTACACCATGATCATAGTTGAAAACAATTGAAATCTTATAAACATTAAATTGCTACCCAAGCATAAGGTGTTATTATTAATGATAAACATGATCATCGTTTTACCATTTCCATATGACACTGATTATTTTAGAGATTGTTGCCATTCTTCTTGATGTCCTAGCTTAGGTTCAAGATAAACCTACATACGTGTCATTTATTTAGTGCCTTTATATATCTTGCTTACCACTATATCCCAATGCCTAAAACAATGTCTGAAGGTATATCATGGAATGAATGGATGAGTCAGTTAATCAGTGAGAAAAGAAGCTGCTTTTTTGGGGGGCCCACCCATGTATTTTGTAATTCTGGAGAAAAAAAATAAAGCTGGTCTGGACACACACATACATATTAGCTTCATCATACAAAAAGACATATTGACATTGAAGACAGCAAGTACAGGGGCCTGGCAGTTATGTGAAAAAGCTGTCTAGATAACTGTTAATCTCCTGCATCCATTGAGAACCATTAGTCTAATGTACCAAGGACTCTGTGTCTCTACCATGGTGCAGCAGGGAGATGAAAACCTTTCATGGACAGTTTCCTGCCTTGTAACTTTCTCTGATTCCTTACAGCCACCTAGAACTCATGCTATTAAGACACTTGCACAAGGTTACTATGTGAATTTAGGTCTGATTGAATCGTTAATTGTTTTAACCAGGATATTGTTCTAAAAGCAGTTGGAGGGATGTAAAGCAAAATCTTTACCCATTGGTGTTCACCTAATGGTGGTCTTGATCAGTCTAAATGGAGTTGTTTTCCAGGAAGATAAACTACTCGAATCAGTTTCAATGTAATAGTTAACCCCTCAGGCCAGAGCACATGGTTGTCATTGTGCAGCTGCACGGATAGAATAGTTTGGCCCGTCTGAATGTTTGTCCTATTTCTACATAATTGCTGACCACCCATAATCTGCAAGGAATAATCAATTTTTTCTTTTCTTCTGATTGTCTAAGAAACAAAAGCTGCCCTTCCTTCCTTATTTCAAAGTTTGACAGAAAGCAAAAGGTGAAGAATAAAAGCGCCTTGCATTGTCTAACATCTACCGCAGTGTTTGAGCTGCAGCTGCTCCTCCTCCCGTGATTGTTTTCAAATATTTCCTCAAAAAAGGCATTAAAGAAAAACACAAGATATTACACAGGGAACCAAAACAAATCACAATCTTCAAGGACAAAGCATTGCAAAATGGCTTACATCCCCAAATGGGAACAGATATGGCTGGAAATTAAAACAATCTTTTTTATTTTAAGTGGAAATGCTAGCAGATGCCACAAGAAACATATGGAACTCGCCACAGACAAATAGGGAACGCTTTCTACGTGTGGAAGTAGAGCAAAGGGAGTGACCACCTCTGACTGTCAGGGGAACCATCAGCTCGAACTGTTTGCTATGGCAGGAGGGAGTTTGCAGAGTCTGGGGTCCTGCCCTCATGGAAAAGCTTTAACGATCTTGACTGCATAATTTAAGTCATTCTTGTCAGGGAGTTTCAGAACACTATTCACAATTATATTTATTTCAAAATGCATTGATCCCAGATATCTTTTTAAATGTGCTCACCACTGAATTTGTGCATTGTTACATATTCCCTCTTTGAACCTCTGAATGAAACAAAATAAATAGGAAAAAATGGAGACATAGAAGCACTGTCCACAAGGCATCTCCCACTCTAGAGGTCTCCCAGCCCCATGCTAGCTTGTTAATTTTTTTGTTATAGCTTGTCTGTCAAACAAGGAAGATATAATTCTCCACACAACATATTTTTCTAAAGCAATGTTTTTGTACAATTTCCTGATTTCCAAAAATATGACCAACAGTATTCTGGTTGAGTTTTGTTGTTGTTGTTGTTTTAATTTCTCTGAAAATGGCAGTGATATAGTAAATGTTCCCTTGCCCATGTACCACGTGGAATAATTTTACTGTGAGACTCAGAGAAGGCAATCACAAGCCAGCTTTCCTTAAGTAGTATTTACCCTTTCCAAATAGTTCACTGGGGGGCGTGACAGGAATAAAATGCTTTCTATATACAAAAGTATTGTTTCTAAAGATGAAAAAGCCCTGAAATCCTGACTGACATTCAAGTTGGAGGTACTGTGAATATGTGGAAAAATAGGATTTTACACAGTGACAACACCAATAAGCGTTCTGAAAGGCATGCTTGCAATGAAAGAGCTCCGTTTGGAACAATCCAGATTGTGGGCTAAAATGGTCTCCATGTGGCAGAGTATATTTGTGAATGAAGTGCCTGTCAATGAGGAGAAATCAATTTTAACAGCTCATTTATTGATGAAACCAAGTCTAGTCTCAGCAGTTAAAGTGCTTTCTTGGAACAAGAACTAGAGGATTCATCTGTCTCACCTTAATGGATGAAAGAAAAGTTTCTCATAAAAAATGTTATGGCTCCTCTGCCACTGGAGCTTGGATGAGCTAATATTTGATAATTAGTTAACAGGGCAGTTGGGAAACGTAGAACGCCTGCTCTTTCCCATGCTTGTTGGATTCTGTGGGGTAAGGATCATTCAAATATGCCTAAAAATGAATGCTGTAATGGTTGTATTCTGGAATTATTGATCTTTCCAACACTGCCAAACTTCTTTAACTCTGTTTTTGATTTGACGACTCTGGTTTATTTACCATCCCAACACTGTGCCTGGCTTTTTCCAGGCCTGAACTCACACACAGCTCATGGGAATGGCACCCTGTGGAGATGTGCAGTACACAGCTGGGTGCACTGTCCCTGTGTAGGTCGCCTCCTCCCTGAGGCTGGATACATACTCGCCTTCCTTCCTAGTTGAAGTCCTGCTCTTTCCGCTCCTGGTTCCAGCTCTTCTGTGAAGTCCTTCCCCACTCTAACAGATCGTAGCCATAACTCTTCTCTTGTATCTGTGATGACCTCAGTCACTACTTGGAATTGACCATGTTTTGTTAGCTCTGTACATGTGTCTGTTGAGAGACATGATACGAGGTGATTGGAAGCTTCAAGGCAAAGTTGGAATGCTCTTTTCAATTCCCATAATGCACAAGTGTTTGCCGCCTTGATTCCTGGCACTATGCCAAAAATTGAGGCATCATTCTTGATCTTTCTCTCTTTATTACCTACCTCTCTTCAAAGAACAAGTCCAGGCAGCTCTATGACCAAAATACATTGATAGTCTTACCTCTTTTCACCACCTCATTGGCTATCTTCTTAGACCAAGCCACCATCCTTTCTCACCTAGACAAGCCACCATCCTTTCTCACCTCGACAGCTGCCATTTCCCCCACAACTAGCTTCCTGCTTTTACCCTTTTCCCTCAATAATCCATCTTCCACATAGTATATATTTTCTCCCTCACCGCTGTTTAAAATATACCATTAGCTTTTCATTGCAATTCACATAAAATCCAAAAATTGCATAGTTTATATTTGTCATTTTGTACCTGCCTAGAATCTGAATCTCCCTTGCTACTTGGGTAAGCACTCACCACTGTATGAGCTTAGTGAGAGGTAAGACCGTGCTTTCTGTAGTGAGTTAATTTAAGCACTGGTGGTGACTTAATTGCTTTCTCAATTCGATTCCACAGGGGACTATGTTAAATGAAGTTGAGAGGGATATACCTTGGTAAAATAAAAAGTGGGGAATTCAAATTCTTTTTTCTCCTCTGTGAGTGTCTAGAAGGTCTTCATTCATTAAGGACTTGAGAAACACGCTGTTGAAATGATACTATCATCTTTGAAAAACATACTAGTGCCTCTCTTCTGTGAGCCCTGAAGTGAAAATACGATCCCTCATTTCAGTGTGGCTAGAAGGATTCTAGAGTGGAAGAGACCAACCAGCAATGGATAATGGTCAGAGGCGAAGAGGGGAGGGTGAGTATGATAGGCTATATGTCCTGCCTGGGATGTGCAACATTGTTAATTGAGGATGGATCTTAAGACTGAGGTGGGAGAGGAGAAAGACAGAGATTCCTTTAAGTCCTCTTTTGTATTAGAAATTCTCTTTCTGTTAAGTAGAAAACAGAACTTTAGGATTCATGGAAAGAGGCCTGTTGAACCACATTGAGAGATGTAAAAGCTCCTCATCCTATTCCCAGAATTGTGCTCATTCTGGAAACCTTTAAGTGAAGGGAAAAGGCAGAATCCTTGAAGACCCTGAAATACAATCACAAGTAGGGACAATAAAACATCCTTCTCGCTTTCCTCAAGGAAACACAAGACTTTAAATTAGAGCAACCATCCACTGAAGCAATGGAAATACCCAACTATTCTACTGGTCATTAGACCTTGGGTTGAGCTAACATTAACTTCTGGTGCTTCAAGTAATACTGCAGTCCACCAAGCAAAAGGAAGAATTGTAGAGGGTCAATAATTCAGCTGATGAATATTTATTGACCAACTACTGTCTGATAAGCATTGTTCTAAATGAAGAAAATATACTGGTGAGCAAGACGGAGTACTTGTGAAGCTTATAGTAGAGTAGAGAGCTAATAAATAAACAAACAAATTATTTTCAGGACAAATAGATGCTCTAAAATGGACAAAAGAAGGAACATAGTGAAGAGTGACTTAAAGGCAGCTGTTGAGTCCTGAATCCAGTGGCCCAAATTATGAAGAAGAGACAGTCATGGAAGAGAGTTCCAAACAAAGAAAACAGGACCCTGAGATGAAACAAACGTGTCTTAGTCTTCAGGGAGAAAAATGAGGACAGTGTAGGTTGCAGTATATTGAAGATGATGGAAACAGAAATAATTGATATCAGAATCATACAGGAGCCAGGAGAATCTTATAGGCTACAATAAAGAGTTTGGATTTCATTCTGGTTGAAGTAAAAAGCCATTTGAGAATTTTATGCACAGGAGTGACATGATTTGATTTATGTTTAGAAAAATTACCTTTGATTCTGGGTAGAGTAATGCAAAAATTGGTGAAAACTGAAAACTGTTTATGAGCCTATGATGCTAGTCAAAGAAGAGATGATGGTGGTATAGACAAGTGTCACAGGAGTGGTGATTGTGGAATGTAATCAAATTTGGGGTACACTTTGTAGTAGAATTTATAGAACTTATGGATGAATTAAATGTGAACACAGGAGTGGAATAAAGTATAAAATCAAGATTTCTAGTCTGAGGTACTAGGTAGATGGTGGAAGTCTTGCTTGGGAAAGAACAGGTTTGCTGAATGGAGAACAAAAATGAACTGCTCTCTTTTATTAGTTTAAGATGCTTATTAACATCCAAATGGAGATAATTAGTAGCCAGGAGAATATATGAGCTCAAGGAGAAGTTCAGGCGTGTATGTACATGTAGGTATGTAGGTATATACACATACACACATACATGTGTGTATATGTGAGATATATACATTTATATATATGTTTTATGTATATATATATATATATATATATGTTACTGAGAGTCATGGATTGGGTAAGATAACCTAACAAGAAAGTATACATAGAAAAGAGAAGAGGGGGCCAGGCATGGTGGCTCATGCCTGTAATCCCAGCACTTTGGGAGGCTGAGGTGGGCAGATCACCTGAGGTCAGGAGTTTGAGACCAGGCTGGCCAACATGGTGAAACCCTGTCTCTACTAAAAATACAAAAATTAGCCAGGTGTGGTGGCATGCACCTATAGTCCCAGCTACTTAGAAGGCTGAGGCATAAGAATTGTTTGAACCCAGGAGGCAGAGGTTGCAGTAAGCCAAGATTGTGCCCCTGCACTCCAGCCTGGGTGACAGAATGAGACTCTGTGTCAGAAAAAAAAAAAGAAAAAGAAAAGAAAATAAAATAAAAGAGAAGGCGGGGGGATGAACACCAACCAAAACCCTGATAGATTCCATACTCTGACAATTAGAGATGCTGAAGGAAAATAAGAAGCTATCAGAGCAGATAAAAAGCAGTAAGTCAGGTGAGAGAGGAATCTTAGACCTATCCCATTGTGTTTTCCCCAGTCTAAACATAGGTAACATTGACAAGGGACAGAATCCATGCACACCAGCTCCCAGATCTGTGAAGGGAAGACCAAGACCAAGTGAATGTCTCTGGATATCTCCCTCTTTACCTCTTTACTTTACCAAAATAATATTACAAAAGTGACCTTGCATAATTAGAGACTTGAAAATGCACAGGCATAGTGATTTTTATAACATTCTAGTTTCCTGTTCCACTGTCACTTGTTGATGGATCTTGGAGCATCATATATTACTGTTTGATTAATCAAATAGTGACTTTCATTTTAGTTGCTGTTTCAGATGTGATTTCCTTACTAAAGCAAATCAGTGCATCCCTGGCACCTGGTATACAGTATGAAGTAAAAAAATACTTTTTCTTAGTCTCATTAAACAAAGAACACTAGAATTCATTTGTTTTCACCTGGAAAGGACTACAGATTTGTCAGAAGTTATTACTTTACCTCTAACTGTGGGCCACAATATGGGCCAGTGACATTGATCTTCTCTCCACCCCACACAGCATCATGCTGGTTCAGTAAGTTTGCAGTGTTTTGCTGCAGTGAAAGTAGCAGATCTAGATGCATCAAGAAGACACGTACAATCCAGAGGCTCTACCATAAATTCCATGAAAATATAGGGCACAACTACCTTAGTAACATTATGGGGATTGCACCTGACAAAACAGCATACCTTTGCACTCCATACCACTAAGAGGTGGTCTCTCCAGATTTTGGAGGTATTTTAGCAGTCTCCCCTTGTCCATAAAAAATATATTCCAAGACCCTTAGTGGATGCCTGAAGCCCTGGATAGTACCAAACCAGATTGCCATCAGGTGGAACGCCTTTCTGTTCGTGTCTTCCACCCACAAATTTTACACCTTTTCCATCTTAACTAAGCACTTTTCATGCACTGTGACTGTAACTTTTGCAGTTTGAGGTGTGACAGCAAAACTAGTACAAATTTCTATTTCCTTCGTCACAATTCCACAGATAGAAGACTTGTTCTTACTATAGGTCTTAGCAACCTCAGCGTGCGATTTTCTTTCTTTCCTTCTCAAGTCAAGAACTTTCATTCTTTCACTTAAGGGAAGCACTTTATAGCTTCTTTTTGGCATATTTGGAATTTCCAGCATTACTACTCTTGTGCTTTGGGCCATTATTAAGTAAAATAAGGATTACTTGAACACAGCACTGCGATACCACGACAATTGATATGATAATCGAGACGACTTCTAAGTGACTCACGGGTGGGTAGTGTAGACAGCATGGAGATGCTGGGAGAAGGGAGGATTCGTGTCCTGGGTTGGGTGGAGCAGGACAGCCCAAGATGTCATCATGCTTCTTAGAATGGCACACAATCTACAACTCACGAATTACTTATCTCTGGAATTTTTCATTCAATATTTTCTGACCGTAGTTGACTGTGGGTAACTGAAACCACAGAAAGCAAAACCATAAATAAGTGCGGGTCTACTGTACATGAAACATTTGTGTGTTCCAGTCTTACCCACTTATAAGGTGAACTGAAAGTCTTGAGCAGGGACTAGAGCAGGAGGTTGGCCAATGGAATCTGGGTCACAAGCCATTTTATTACTTAGTCCTCATGGCTGAGCAGAATTCTGGTGCTTTAAGTATCTTGGAAAATGGGAATACTACATGAAATTCTGGTACCATCAAAAGGGAAATCACAAGAATTTTGGAGGGAAATCTTACCTTCTTTAACAAGTATTTATCCTTATTTTACTTAATAATGGCCTGAAGGACTCATGCTCCTTTTAAGAAACAGTTGTTTTTTGTTGTTGTTGTTTTGTTTTGTTTTTTGAATGCTGGGATCTGGTATAGATTGAATGCCTGATCACAAACAGTAGGAGACTATGTGACTCATGTTGTCCAACATGAATAAGGATTGTCGGATTGCCATTGCCATAAAATCTGATATGCCCAGCGTGTCTTCATCATATAAAAATAGGGTTTATGAGACAGAGACCAAGCAGGTTGTGAAAGCACAAGTCAGTTCCATAAGCACACAGCTCACATTCGCAGTATGGCTATTCCTGTCTCACTGCAACCCCCTCTTTAATCTGCCTTAATACCTCACTGGAGGTCCCTGTGAAAAGATGGCTACAGAGGAACAATTTTAAAGCCTGGTCTACAGATGCTCTGCTTAATATGAGTGTGCTGGTCCCCCTGGAAATGGACTGCTGTGTTATTACAGCTGCATTTATCACAGGTGGTCCTGAGGGGAGTGGAAAAAGAACATCTTTCCAGTACAAATAACTTTGGGTAGAAGATCTCGTAACTGCACTGTCAGGAAGAAGAGAGAGCCTAAGATAAGAATCTATTTCAGGGCATGTGCAGTGGTTCATGGTGTGGCTCTATAGTTGGAGATGTGGAAGGAAAAATATTAGAGGACTGTTGACAATGAAATTTGAAGGGAAACGTGTAGATGGATTTATTGGAACGGGTCCAGAGTGAGATATTTGCTCCTGATATGAATGCTTACCAAAATGCTTCCATGACAGAAATAGCCTCAGTTGTTAGGTTGTTGGGAAGAGCATCATTGTGGTTATTAGTTAACCTCATTGTCCAAATATTTCAGGGTCCTTCATGAGCTCTTGACCAAAGGAAGCATGACGGTAAAGATGGAGACTGAGGAAAGCTTCAACAACTTGGACTTTTAGTCAGTAAAGTTTATCTGGATGCTGCCATCTCAAGAGCCTAATCAGCAGCAGTGAGCAGTCTTGAAATTTTGATATGGTATTATATCCCTGGGGCGGATGTGAGCAGACAGTAATAATCTGGTGGCAGGCTTTTCATCTTGAAGAGGGACGGGTCGCATCATCATAGCCTACCATACACCACTGCTTGTGACCCAGGAACTCACTTAGAGACAAAGAAGAAGGGGATGAAGAAGAGAAAGAAGAAGAGGAGGTGGAAGAGGAGAAGACTGATATCCCTGGAATCTGGTACAGATTGAAAGCTTGATCACAAACAGCAGGTGACCATGTGACCCATGTTGCCCATCACTAGGGAGTCACTAGTTCTATCATGCAATATCCGCATTACTCAAAAGCACCTGGCTTTATAGAATGATGGAATAGCCTATCAATCAGTTGAAATGTCATCTCCTTATAGAGCCTTTCCCTGACCACCCAAGTAACTCTCTGTCCTATTATCCTATTACTCTGTTTTATCTTCTTTGTCCACCTTGTATTTCTTTTCTTTCTTTTTCTTTCTTTCTTTCTTTCTTTTTTTTTTTTTTTTTTTTTTTGAGATGGAGTTTGGCTCTTGTCACCCAGGCTGGAGTAAGATGGTATGATTTCAGCTTACTGCAACCTCTGCCTCCCAGGTTCAGGCGATTCTCATGCCTCAGCCTCTCAAGTAGCTAGGATTACAGGTGTGTACCACCATGCTCAGCAAAGTTTTGTATTTTTAGTAGAGATGCGTTTTCACCATGTTGGCCAGGCTGGTCTTGAACTCCTGACCTCAGGTGATCCACCTGCCTCAGCTTCCCAAAGTGCTGGGATTACAGGCATGAGCCACCATGCCCAGCCTCCACTTTGTATTTCTATATAAACTTGTTTTAATGTATTACTTAAAAAAATCAATTTTCTCATTAGAATGCAAACTAGAGGAAGTTGAACCACACTAGTCTTATTCATCACCTCATCTGTAGCATCTAGAACAGTATTAGGAGCAAAGTAAATGTTTAGTGAATATTTTTAGTGAGTAACTAAATCAACTATTAATGAAACGAATAGTTAGGACCTCATATATATTTGATTAACTATTGGAAATTTAAGGCTTAAATTACTAGCAAACACTTTCCCTTTTGATAGGTGATCTGAATCTCCATCAGGAAACCTACAATCCTAAAAATTTTAAGGCCTGGGAACAAATTTAAAAATAAACAAATTGGCATTTATTCTTTCGAGCCTATTACTTGCAAAATGCTCTGCCAGTTAGCATGGAATATATTGATGAATGTGACATGTCTCCCGCACTCAAGGAATTTATAATTGAGGAGAGAAAACACGTATAAAATGGTAAATAACAGACAGAAATAATACTATTGGATAATTGTGTATATGCAAAGAGGAAGTAGTGATTGATTGATCTGGGACTGGGGAAGACAGAAAGGTTTTGTGGAAGAGGCAATATCTGAACTAGGGCTTGAAAAACACAGAATTTCAATAGGCAGACTTGGAGAGAAAGATGTAGGTGGAGGCAAGACATTGAGTTGAACAGTGTGTTTGGGGAATGGGGGTACAGAAAGCATGGAGAGATTGGTTGGAGGCTTTGGCCAATCATTCAAGACTTGGATGCTACTCACTCAGGTGGTTGATTTCATTGTGGGAAGACATCCGAGGCTTGTGAGGAAGAGCCTTACACCATCTGATCTGTGTTTCAGGCTGTGTAGCGCGCGAGAGAGATTAGTGAGGTAAGAGACTGGAGACAAGGAAACCAAGTAAGAAACTATTCTGAGAGTCTAGGGGGTAAATAAAGCAGGTAGACTTGAAATCAATCTATGCTAGAGGAGATGAATTGAGCCAGAAGGTGTATAGATAATAAAAGAGGTTTTGTAATAGGATTAGACAACGTGTTGTATGTTGATGAGTTGAGAGAAGGCACAGTCTAAAATAACTTTGTAATTGTACTCTGGGTGATTTGGGGTGAAGTGGTGTTAAATGATGAGAAGATGGAAGAACATCAGGGATCTAGTTGAAGATCAATTCAATTTGGTTGTCGAGTTTGAGGATCAACAGAATATCCCTCTTCACATGTCAAGCAGGCATGCAAAAGTTTGGGATGAAAGCTCACGTTGGAAGTCAGGTCTGGTGACTCAATTTTGAAGTGATGTTTAAATATTATAATGATGTTAAAGAGACAAGAAAGTCAACACTTAACAGTAAAGAGGACACAAGAAAAGAGATAAAGGAGAATGAACAGGTTTGCTCCAACCAAGATGGCAAAGCAGAAATGTGTGTGAGTGGTGATCCTAGCTCTGCCTTTCTGTCTTTTTCTCCCAGTGGTTCTTCCTCCCTTTTCCTCATCACGCTTCAATTGTACCTGCCTTATCACTCCCAGGGCAAAGAAAGAAACTCAACACACCAACTTCAACTCATCACTTCATGGTAGTTTCCTACTCAAAACCGTTCACCATTGTCTATATACCAACGTCCCATGTCCCATGTCCCATGTCCCAACTCTTTATGTAGCATTTGAAACTTTCTTTGGCACGGCCACAGTCTAACCTTGTATTCCATGATGCTGCCCCTCTCTCATTCCCACACCCTGTGCTCCATGCTGACTTTTCTAGGTTTGTGGTGTCGCTCTCGCTGTCCTTGTGCCTGGCATAGTCCCTTCCTTTCTTTACTGAACTCCTGGGGGCCTAAATGCACTTAAAGGTTTTCAGCCTTTGTAATTTTTTTTTCCATTCAAAATTCCCTCACTTTATTGACTCTTATAGAATCTTAGCCATGCTTCTATTATAGCATATGCCTTGGAGTTCCTTGCTATTTATATGCCTTTGTCCTTCAACAGACTGTGAGCCTCCGGGGACTGTCACTTCCTGCCCTTTGTACCTTGTACACCTTTCTCAAGAACTCTCAGCACAGCAGTGATTAGATGGATGTTTTTGAAATAAAAGAGAAAAATAATTGCAGCATGCCACTCTTAGCTATGTGTCTTCTCTTTCTTAGTAGGACTGATCTGATATGACGGTCGGAAACATCACTGAACGCCCATACGCAGGTGGAGAGGTCTCTGGTATTGCTTCATTCCCTGGCCCATTACTTCCAGGAAGAAAAAAATAAGAACAGAAAAAGAAAAAAAGAAACCCACAAAATGTATTAGGTTTGGGACTGGAGGGAACTTCATTATTTTTAATGTCTCAGTAAAAGGTCTTTTTTTCTTTCTACATTTACCAGACTAATCCCAATAATGTCTTTTAAACAATTAATTCTAGTTTCAAAAGCATTCTACTCTGCAGTTTGTCCAGAATTAAGTGACCATTAGAAGGCATTAGCTTAGAAATGAGTGCCCTAATTACTTCTGAAAGTTAGCAATAAAGGAGGAAAAAAGTCCAAATTTCAGAGACATCAGCATCCCTGCAGCCTCCTGGCTGCTTTTTGTATACCTTTCTGTCTTCCTACCACACAAAATGTCGCCAGAGGAAAGTACTTGGGTGTTTGGATACCTGCCAACTGAATTTTGGATTAGGCAAAAGTTACTTCTTGTCCCAACTCTGGAAAACAAAGCATATGAAAATACATTAAAATGTGGACAGTTTACTTTGGATAATGTCAGAGAATGCCATAAAACACAAGCATACAGATGGGGTACAAATGGTGCTGATCTGATTGTGAAACCACAGAGTTTTGCTGCCACTTAGAAAGGGTATTGTACACACAGCACTGTGGCAAACGTGCTTGTTTCAGCGGCAACTTCATGTCAATTTGCTGTCTGAGTTCAGAATGCACAGCTGCTCGTGTAGGCCCATTGGATATTCTGTTCCTAATTCTAGGTATAATAGAGGTCCTAGATTTCTAACACATTCTCGTCTGGAGGTGAGGGTCGTTACTGTCATTTACCCTGCTCAGGGGAGAAGATGTGCAGGGCTCTGCGCGTATGGCTGATGGAACAGATTTCTCTCGATGGAATAGCTTTGTGCATCCTATGTGTAACCCATTTGCACATGTGAGAGGGAAGTGTTGGCAGGGCTCACAGCCTTAATGTTTGCTTTATAGGCAATTACTTACAGCTTCCATGTCCGCCCATGGAAGTGCAGGTGTTCTTGAAAAGGGTTCTTGCACTGTGGGGGAGGAGGCTTCTCGTATGTACTGTTTCCCTCTTCCCCTCTGCTAGAATGTAAGATCTTGGTTGTCGTAACCCTTAGGGGAATAGGATAGGATTATGAATGCTTTAGCAGGGTAGGGCAGGGCTTGAACTCCTTTAGACGGCTTTGTCAGGATGTTGAGGTTTAGGAACAGAAAGAAACAAGCCAGCTATTTTTTCCCCTTAGATTTCGCTCTAAATGATAGCAACTACCATTTCTCAGATCAACATATATTTTGCATATCTCTGTGCTGAAGAGAGGGCCTTTGAGGCCATGGACTTGAATGACCTTACTGGCAAATCTGATCTGGGTTTCTTCCCCGCTTGCTGAAGTGGACAGTAGGAAGTTGGCACAGAAAGACAGTCTAGGCTGGGTGCAGTGGCTTATGCCGGTAATCCCAGCACTTTGGGAGACTGAGGCAGGCAGATCACCTGAGGTCAGGAGTTCAAGACCAGCCTGGCAACATGGTGAAATCCCGTCTCTACTAAAAATACAAAAATTAGCCAAGTGTGGTGGTGGGCGCCTGTAATCCCAGCTACTCAGGAGGCTGAGGCAGGATAATCTCCTGAACCTGGGAGACAGAGGTTGCAGTTAGCCAAGATTGTGCCATTGCACTCTAGGCTGGGCGACAAGAGCGAGACTCCGTCTAAAAAAAAAAAAAAAAAAAAAAGGCAGCCTAGCCTTTCTTTCTAGCCTTTCTTTCTAGCTTGGGCTCCACAGTCCATGCTCCACCCCCTGGCTGCGTCCCTTCCTTTCAGTGGTACATGCACCTACTTCCTTCTCATTAAAATCCATTTCACAGTCTCAATGTGATGAGTAAATGAGATAAAATGTATGAAAGTTTGGGCACAGTGGGGAGCATATAGTTAACACAAGCTGGCCATAACAATGACACCACCACCACCACCACAAAGAGTTTGTTGTCCAATTATCAGAAGCTTCACAAAAAAGAGAGCTATCCAAGGGGAGGGAACAGAGAACAGCATTGCCGTCTCCATATTGCTATTTTGGCAGGAGTCTGGACTTTAATAAAAAGAAAGTATATTAACGTCAGAGCACCACATGACACTGTACCTGCAGGCCTAATGAAGTCTTTGATGTGGTCTGTCCAGTTGCATAGGTACCCTACCTTTAATCATGGGAAGCCAATGACAGATAGTAACTCATAAGACTCGCTTTCATCTCAAAATATTCTTATAGTGTGATTTTCGAAGTAAATACCTAGGCATATTATTTTTTTTTGCCTTTATACCAAATTAGAAGCAGGTGAGAGGATGCTATTTTGTGACCTTTGCCATGAGAAGATGAGTTGTTCAGAGTAAAGAAATATGTCTTCTTCTTCAAAATTTATATCTTTCTCTGAACTACTGTGGTTTATGTGAGAGCTCAGGGCTAGAAAAACTTAAAAGTTTTGGAAAATTGTACGTATTGTACCTTGGAAACGGGTTTCAACTCCTTCAAGAAAGATTGTCAAATGCAAGGATGTTATGAATTCATCATGCATTAATCATTTAGCCCCACTGGGGAATTTTCTGTTCTTTGCCTTATCCGTCATTGAAAAAAATTCACAAGACCTACATTATTCCATTTATTTTATGGTTATAAATAATCAAATACAATTTGCAACTCTGTGGTTTGTAATGCATTCAGATTGACTTAGAACATGATGGAAAAGAACAAGCGTGGTTTGTACTTGAGGTTTGCTAAGGACTGGAATTCCCCAGGTAGTTCTCTCTCATTATGTAGGGCACGGCTATGTTGTAGAGACCTCTCCAGAAGCCCAGGGGAGGGCCTCCTCTCATTAGGCATGTACCGGTGAGCACTGCTGATGGGAGAATGTGACACACCGCAGATCCGCAGGCGGGGATGAGAATGATCAAGATTTTTTAAATGGAAATTTTTTGAGTCATCTTGGCTAGAGGTTTTTTTTTTTTTTTTTTTTTTTTTTTTGTAATCTCCAAATCCTTCAATGCAAAAGAGAAATAGAGGGTGATAATTCACAACTGAAGACTGTTGCTGTGAATTGGTAGTGACAACAATATGGTCAAGGTCTGTTTTTCACAGTTCGGTTCACACTTATTTCAGGGCTGGGGGAAAATATGTTCTTGAAATAAAACTCAGCTCATTCAGAGATTGTGAGCATGAGAGCTTAATGAAGATTCTTTTCTTCTGAAATTATGAGCTTCCTTCAGGGTCCAGCCTCCCTGCCTGCCTGAGATCTTCTAGCCGACTGGAGATGGATGCTATTCTCCTTGGCATTTCCCAAGGCCAGTTTTCAAACGTGTCGCCCACCTGCCCCTGTTGGCTGGAGTGCGGGATTCTAATTAAGTCATTGCACATTCAGGCTGTCTCCTTTGGTGACAGAGCCATGCCCAGGGAGATGCTGAGCCTATGACAGTTGTGTTCCTGAGGCTCCGTCGCGGACACCTAGATTACTCAGCTATTGCCACTCAGCCTCTGCGCTGAGCCTATGGGCTTTGTTCAGGTGGTGTTTGCATAAACAGGTGAGTTATCCAAGGAAACCATTACCCTCATTAAGGCATTAGCAAAGTTCAAGGGTATATCTACTCTGTGGTGTCTATTTGGGCCATAGGCACGGCAGTTTGTGCTGTACACCCTTGGTATAGGAGATAGACCAAGTATATACCGCTTTGGTCAGATTTAAAAGGCCAAGATCAGAATAGGCGTTCTGACTCTGTTGACCTTGTTTAAGGGGAGATGAGAGCCCTGAAATCCTGGATCCTTTATTGGGCTACTACCCTTGAACTGGCAGATTCCTTAGTGCCTGTTGATTAAGGTGTCCGGTCCCAGGATATACGGGGCCAGTAAAGTCCACTGCAAATCTGTCTGTCAATATGGGCAAGATTCATCTTTACCTAGACTGGGGAGATAAGCCCCAGTCACCTTCAGAAATTTCTCCTCTCTGCTTCTTTTCCTTCCCCTCTTCCATCTGTTTCCTGAGATCTAACATTATGAGCATTTAACAACCCGAATGCCCCATGCCTCACCAGCTTGTGGGGACAAGTCAATAAATATTGATATTTAAGTATTCTTGCTCATGCCCTTGTAAAGATGATGTCTGTCCCTCCTCCTCCCCTCCCATTTATCCCTTGAAATCTGGGACATTCACCTATCCAAACAGTTACTTCTCTACACCTGTTCTGTTCATCTCTTCTTTGTTTATATCCTGTCGTCATGAACCCACTGTAAGAAGCCTTCATGCTTAAAAGTTTCCCATGCTGGAGGTGCTGATCTTTGAGGGTGCCCACACTTCTGATCCAGGAAGTACCAGGAGTAATGGGTTCTAAGCCCACCTGTAGCTTGCTCCTTTAACCATTCCCTGCACAAGGCTCCAAGCCAACCATGAAGTTTATCCTGGGGCAGATAACATCCTACCATGTTCTCAGTTCTGTACAAATCAAATAAGAAACAACGATAACCAAAAAAGCCCTCTCTTTCCATCTCTCTCTCTCTCTATATATATATATTATATATATATAATATATAATGATATATGATACAGTATATGATAGTGTGTGTATATATACACACACATATATATGCACATATATATACACATATATGTATACATATATACATATATATATATGATGGAATACTACTCAGCCATAAAAAGGAATTAATTAATGGTATTTGCAGCAACCTGAATGGAACTGGAGACTATTATTCTATGTAAAGTAACTCAGGAATGGAAAACCAAACATTGTATGTTCTCACTCATAAGTGGGAGTTAAGCTATGAGGACGCAAAGGCCTAAGAATGACACAATGGACTTTGAGGACTCAGGTGGAAATGGTGGGAAGGGGATGAGGGATAAAAGACTACAAATTGGGTTGAGTGTATACTGCTTGGGTGATGGGTGCACCAAAATCTCACAAATCACCACTAAAGAACCTACTCATGTAATCTAATACCACCTGTTCCCCCAAAACCTACAGAAATTAAAAAAAAAAAAATTTTAAAGCACAGCACCCTCCTGCATGTTAATTTATGTAAATGGATACCTGAAGTGACAGTCAGTTCTCCAGTGCCAGAAACAGTCAAAATAGAATCCCAGCCCAGCATGGTGGCTCATGCCTGTAATCCCAGCACTTTGGGAGACTGAGACAGGAGGATTGCTTGAGCCCAGGAGTTCAGGATTATCTTGGGCAACACAGTGAGATCCTGTCTCTATGAAAAATAAAAAAAACTAGCCAGACCTTGGTGGCGCACATTAGTAGTCCCAGCTACATGGGATGCTGACTGGGAGGATTTCTTGAGCCCAGGAATTTGAGGCTGCGGTGAGCTCTGAGGGCGCCATTGTACTCCAATCTGGGACAAGATTGAGACCCTGTCTCTAAGAAAAATAAAAATTAAAAATAAAATTAAAAAAATCTCAGCCTGGCACTTGGCTAGGACACTTTGTTACAGACAACAGAAGACCCTATAGGGCAGAGACCATCTGACTGTGCAAAGACGCAGCCGAACGGCTCCTCCCTCTGGGCGTTTGTCATGTAGGGACCAAGTTGTGTCCCCCAAACTTCATCTGCTGAAGCCCTAACACCCAATGTGACTGTATTTAGAGACAGAGCCTTTAAAAAGGTAATTAAAGTTAAATGGGGTTATGTGGGTGGGGTTCTAATTCCATGGGACTGCTGTTCTTATAAGAAGAGGCAGAGGCTGGGTCTGGTAGCTCACATTTCTAATCCCAGCACTTTGGGAGGCCAAGATAGGAGAATCACCTGAGCCCAGGAGTTCGACATCAGCCTGGCAGCATAGTGAGATCCCATTTCTACAAAAAATAAAAAATAATTAGCAGGGCGTGGTGGCATGCAACTGCAGTCCCAGCTACTCAGGAGGCTGAGGCAGGAGGATTGCTTGAGTCCAGGTGGTCGAGGCTGCAGTGAGCTGTGACTGAGCCTGCACTGAACTTCAGCCTGGGTGACAGAGTGGGATCTTGTCTCAAAAAAAAAAGTAAAAAAGAGGCAGAGACACGAGGGATGCATGAGCACAGAGGAAAGGCCATGTGAGGACACCGTGAGAAGGTGGCTGTTTGCCAACCAGGATGAGAGGCCTCACCAGAAACCCATCTTAATAGCACCTTGACCTTGTACTTTGAGCCTCAGAACTGTGAGAAATTAAATTCCTGTTCTTTCAGCCACCCAGTCTGTGAGATCTGTGGTACCTCATGTGGCAGCCAGAGCTGACTAATTCACTGTTCCAGTCCTTAGTTTGCAAAGCTGGGCCCCTGTGCAGGCATGTGGGTTTTCTTACAGCGGCACTGTAGTAACAGGTGTAGAGAAATAATAACCCCTTGCCCTTGTACAGTCATCTGTCCCTTCCAAATGGCTTTCATGCATGTTATTTCATTTGATTCTCATAATACCTTTATGGCCCTTTGCAGGAGTTAGGGCATTTTATTGCCATTTTACAGCTGATGAAACTGAGGCATAAAAAGGCTATGTAATTTATGTAATTGGTCTGAAATCACCTTGAGAGTTTGTGCACCAGGCCTACTGAAGCCTAATCCAGGATTCTTTTCACTCTGCAAGGGTATCTATAAGTGGATTAGGATAAAGGACCTACGTGCAGCTGGAGAAAGCATCCATTCTTTTTTGTGTTTTTAGCATCTGTGTGATGGCCAATGTGTCCCAATTCCCATTCACAGAGTAGCTGCAGAGCCTCTATGAAAGAGCTCAGTGGAGTCATTTCATGATATGTAGGACAAGATGATCACAGCAGGAAATAGGCAACAGTGTTGCCAAAAAAATAGGCCTGGGGCAACCCAGCAGAGAGTGAGCCCAACGAGAGGGGTGGCTGAGCCTCTGTTGTCAGCCACTGCGCAGCCTCCGCCCCATCCCGCTGTCTGAGTTAGATTGCTCTTGAAGCTGTCTACACTGCAGGTCCCTATTATCATTTAGCTTTTCATTCTGTGATTCTCTGTAGGAGAGAGTTGGAGGTAACATCCTTTCAGGCTTGATGTTCTATTAAGAAGTGGGTGTTCTTTTTACCTTTATTCAGAAACTCCCAGTGGCGACTGCCTTGAGTGGGCTGTTTCTCCTAGTCTAGCTAAATCTGTGGGATAACTCAGAGGGATTTTCCTCCCCGAGTCCCTGACAGCAGTGGAGCACCTCTGTGAGCACCTCATTTCCAAAGCAGCTTTTACATAGATGGCCAGAGATACAAAGAATCATATTCCAAATTCACTTCGACCTCTCTCCATCTTGAGAAGGAAACCGCCGGGTGAACTTTCTGCCTCCTTTAATAACCATGCTGTTTTGTGCCTTGTTTTCATTCTGTCTAATATGGTGGTTAAAACTGGAGACCTGGGAGCCCAACTGCCTGGGTTGCTTGTGTGACCTTGAGCTAATTACTTAATCTCTCTAATCCTGAATTTTTCTCACCATTAAATAAGGATAAAAGCACCCCTCTTCTTGGGATTGAAGTAATGATTACATGGGCTAATATGTAAAGTGCTTAGAATAGCCCCTGCTACATGGTAAGCGATATGCAATGTAAGCTATTATTAATAGTATTACGTCAGTATTGCTTATCCAGTAGTTACCTCTCAAATGAATATTACTTGATATACATAAAACATTTTCAGGCTGGAGTGCAATGGCGTGATCTCGGCTCACTGCAACCTCCACCTCCTGGATTCAAGTGATTCTCTTACCTCAGCCTCCCAAGTAGCTGGGACTACAGGAGTGCACCACCACACCTGGCTAATTTTTGTATTTTTAGTAGAGGCAGGTTTTCACCATGTTGGCCCGGTTGGTCTCGAACTCCCGACCTCAGGTGGTCCACCCGACTCGGCCTCCCAAAATGCGGACATTACAGGCGTGAGCCACTGCATATGGCCCACAAAACATTTTTATACAGTTAATTTTCCTAGCTGCATTCGTTAATATGCATTGGGACTATTTTATTTAGTTTTTAGATAGACAGAAATTGTACATATTTATGGTGTATGACATGATGTTTTGATATAATATATGCATACCTTGTGGAAAGGCTAAATCAAGGTATTTAGCATATGCATTGCCTCACATACTTGTGTTTTCATTGTTGTGAGAACACTTAAAATTTACTCTCTTTTCAATTTCCGAGTATACAATATATTGCTATTAACTATAGTCACTGTGATGTACAATAGATCTCTTGGCTTATTCCCACTAACAGAAATTTTGTTTCTTTTGATCAACATCTCTTTACCCCCGACCCCCTAGCCTCTGGTAACCACCATTTTATCATCTGTTTCTATGGGACTTGACTATTTTGAATTCCACATATAAGTAAAATCAAAACACTGTTGTCTGTCTGTGCCTGTCTTATTTCACTTAGCACAGTGTTCTCAAGGTTCATGTATGTTATTGTAAATGACAGAATTTTCTTCCTTTTAAAGGCTGAATAGTATTCCATTATATGTATGTATCTGTCTGCCTATCTATCTATCTGTTTATTATCTAGCTATTCTATCTTTCATCTATCTCACATTTTCCTTATTCATTTATCTGTCGATGGACACTTAGGCTGATTTCATATAGTAGTTCTATTTTTAATTTTTTGAGTAATCTCTAAGCTGTTTTTCCAAAATGTCTACAATAGTTTACCTTTCCACCAATGGCACACAAGTGTTCCCTCTTCTGCACATCCTGACCAACCCTTATCTTTTGTCTTTTGATAATAGCCATTCTAACAAGCGTGAGTGATATCTCATTGTGGTTTTATTTTGCATTTGCCTGATGATTAGTGGTGTTGAACATTTTTCATATACCTGTTGGCCACCCGCATGTCTTCTTTTGAGAAATGTCTAATTAGATTCTTTGCCCATTTTTCAATTGGGTTGTTCTCTTGCTATTAAGTTCCTTATACATTTAATAGTTTGGATATTAACCCATTGTCAGATGTATGATTTGCGAATATATTCTTCCATCCCATAAGTTGTCTCTTTACCCTTTTGATTGTTTTCTTTCCTGTGCAGAAGCTTTTTAGTTTCTTGTAACCCATTTGTCTATTTTTGCTTTTGTTACCTCTGCTTTTGATACCACATTTAAAAAATCATTTTTCAGGTTAGTGTCATAGAACTAGATGTTTTCATCAAGGAGTTTGACAGTTTCAGGTCTTACATTTAAGTGTTTAATCTATTGTGAGTCGATTTCTGTATATGGTGTAAGTTGAGGGTCAAATTTCATTCTTCTGTATGTGTGTTCTTGGAATCTTTGTCGAAAAGTCAATTGACTGGCCAGGCATGGTGGCTGTGCCTGTAATCCCAGCAATTTGGGAGGCCGAGGTGGGTAGATCACCTGAGGTCAGGAGTTTGAGACCAGCCTGGCTAACATGGTGAAACCCAGTCTCTACTAAAAGTACAAAAAGATCAGCCAGGCATGGTGATATGCACCTGTAATCCCAGCTACTCGGGGAAGCTGAGGCAGGAGAATCGCTTGAATCGGGAGGCAGAGGTTGCGGTGAGCTGAGATCGCACCATTGCGCTCACTCCAGTTTGGGCAACAGGAGCGAAACTCTGTCTCGGGGGGGAAAAAAAAAATCAATTGACTATAAATGCATTGGGATTATTACCATTATTATTTTTCCAAGGCATATTTATTTGGAGGAGCTTGGGATTACTTTTAATCTTGCTCTTTTATTCTTAGTTCCTCCAGTTTTAATTTTGTTGTCTTCTTTCTTAGCTACTCCTCAGATTTAAACAATTTTTAAAAATTTAAAAATACTACCTTTATATTCTTTCCTTTTAAATTATTTTCAAAATATAAAGTTGGCAAGATTCATTCCAGGACAACCTAGTTGCCTCTCCTCTCATCCTCTTCTGAAGGCTCATTGTACTTCATGTCTATCACAAATGCATCATCACCCAGCTATACTGATGTTCGCAGGGCCAAGGCCTCTATTTGATAGCTTTTCCAAGTCCTGCACAATGCTTTGCATGCAGTAAAAATTCAGAAATTACTTGGGAATTGATTGGTTCGCATCCTCTTTATTTCATTCCCACATCTAAAGTGTTAACCTCCCACAATGGCCAAGTCAATTCTACTCCCACTTAATGTACTTAAATATACACCTGGTGATACTAAAACCCACCCACAGAAAGATGTGTAGGTCATGTTGCTTTGCTTTTCCAGTCCGATTGCCTTGTAAGTTCTGCTCTCCTACATTATCCACCCACATTCCCATGCCTGTCCTAGAAGGTAAGCTCCTTGAGAGCAGAACCTCGTGGGGCTTGTGTGCTGACATGTCCTTGGTACTCAGAATAGTGGCTGGTAGACAATATTGGTTGCCTATCAGCCGCTGCTCTTGTTTCTTTGCCAGCATAACCCTGATTTTGTCTGGCATGTTTTAACCACGTACTTCACATGGCTGGGCCCCCCCTGTGCCCAGCGTGTGTATTGAAATACATCTAAATTAATCCTGGGTTTTTCTATTCTTGTTGCCAGTGATTAGTTTAAGAGTGGGCATATTCTGTGCTTTTGTAACACTTGCTTGTCTTAGCTCCTAGAAAAGAGCAATGTGATAGCTGTATCTGTGGCAGCCACCTTGGCATCATGAGGAGAGCCAGCTCAAAAGCACAAGTTAACACCACAATGATGGCAGAGTAGGAGCAGGTGGGACTCTGGGGCCTTGACAACATCACTGTGCAACTGCTGCTGAACCGATTTTGGAACCACTCCATCTCCAAACTTCTTACGTGAGATAATGCATTTCCATGATTGTTGGAGCCACTTTTAATTGGGTCTTCATTTTCTGCCACTGAAAGCATCTTGATTCAGGAGGCATGCCATAAATATTTGTGAACTTACTGACTGATGAAACCTGCCTTAATTTATGTCACATCAGTGAACTAAAGCTCTGAGTGTTGAATAGGAGAGGCAGAATATTCTGATGGGGGAAAATCCCACTGCTCATTATTTAAGCAGTCAGGAAAACAACGATGTTTATGTTGTTTTACTTCCTGACTTAGGTGGTAGGGTTGATACGTAAGGAGGTTCTAAACCTTGGGAAAATCACATTAAAAGAAAAATTTTACTACATTTTTGTGGTCACTTTTTTAGTTGAATTTTATTTTTAAATTGGCCAGTGCTCAAAATATTGCCCTTGTGAAGGTGGCCCTGGGGGCTTTTGCCCTGGCTGGTGCTGTTGCAGGATGTGGAGCCAGGCGCCTGAGCCACGAAAGTGCCCATCTCTGGGGGAGGACTGCGGAGGCCTCCGGTCACCACCAGGGCTGACAACAGTGGAACTATGTGGCAGGTGCCATGAATGCAGACCCGATTCCATGGTTTTCTTAAGGGTCATTTGCAGCCCACATAAGATCATTCTCTTTCCACATTGCCAGGTGTTCCTTACCTGCCCACCTCACCTATCAGTTCTGAGGACCACAGCACCATCCCATGAAGAAGGAAAGCAGGCTCTGGCATCAGGCCACTCCTTCATGTCTGCCTGTTGTGTTTGAGGCATCAGAAGGACTCTTGGTGATCTGTCACCTTCAAGCTTTGCTGTCTCACCTGGAGTATCACAGTAACTATATATCCACTCCACCCCCTGGTTTTGCCTCATTCCCATTCAGATACTACAATGGCACCAGGGATGTACTTTCCTCAAGGCAGAGTTGTCGGTGCTGCTTCTCTGCTCACCATCATTTAATGGCCCTATCATCTATGGATACATGTAGACTTCTCAGTCCACCATGGAAGAACTGGCTCCATCTGGGCCCTGCCTGCCTCTGTCGTCTCATCTTTCCCCTCATCTTCCATAGATATAAAAATCTACCCACATCAAACTGCCTTAGTGTCCAGAACGTGACACATGCTAATACCTCTTTGGTGCCTTCAATGCTGCTGTCCTCTCTCTTGATTGCATTCTCTACCTTGTTCTTCCTGCACCTTTTTTGAGTCACATCTTTTTTTTTTTTTTTTTTTTGTGAAACAAGATCTGGCTCTGTCACCCAGGCTGGAGTGCAGTGGCATGATCTCAGCTCACTGCAACCTTTGCCTCGCAGGTTCAAGCAATCCTCCCACCTCAGCCTCCTGAGTAGCTGGGACCACAGGTGTGCACCACCACATCCGGCTAATTTTTGTATTTTTTATAGAGACGGGGTATTTGCCACGTTACCCAGGCTGGTCTTGAACTCCTGGGCTCAAGCAATCTGCCTGCCTCAGCTTCCCAAAGTGCTAGGATTACAGGCCTGAGCCACTGCGCCTGGCCTGAGTCACATCTTTTGTGTCTTCTGGGAAGCCTTCCCTGATTCCCTTATACAAAACCAGAGTCTACCTTTTCTCTGCTCTTCCTTTTAATCACCTAACTGCACCAATCACCTTGTCTTAGGATTGTCTCTTTGTCTCTCTCCCCAACTACATGCTGAGCATGTTGTGGACAGAACTTGGTCCTGTCCATCTTTTTCTGTCCAGTGTCCTGCACTGGGCTTAGCACACACCGAGTGCCTGCCAGATGCTTTGTGGGTTTAATGGAAGTGAATCCAATGGAAAAAGGGTAAGAATGAAACACCTGCAGCAATTTCTGATGCAGGCAGGTTTGTTGTAGGCATCCTCTCTTTGGGTTTGATCCTAGGAACCCAGAAGAAGAACCAAACATTAACTCCTTTGCAGGGTAGTGTCTGGAAGTAGGTCTTGAACAGAGGAAGAGAATTTGGGAGGTTGAGGCAGCACTGCTACATGAGCATGAGCACCACTAACTGACCTAGAAGTAATCAATGCTTTGTTTTCGTTTATATGTTTTCTTGCCATTCAGATCATCAAAACATTTTTGCAATCTAATAATAATGATTAGGCTAAGTGTGGTGGCTCATGCCTGTAATCCCAGCACTTTGGGAGGCCAAGGTGGGAGGATCACTTGAGGCCAGGAGTTCAAGACCAGCTCAGACAACATAGTGAGACCTCGTCTCTACAAAACATCAAAAAATTAGCTGTGTGTAGTGGCACACGCCTGTAGTCCCATCTACTCTGGAGGCTGAGGTGGGAGGATTGCTTGAACCCCTTGGTGGGGGTGGTGGTTGAGGCTGCAGCGAGCCATGATCACACCACTGCACTCCATCCTGGGTGACAGAGCAAGATCTAGTCTCAAAAAAATAATTCTAGTTACATATTAAAGCTTAAATAGGTTAATTATATTCATTTTATCCTTCTTTTACTTTAGAATTTAGAGCTCTGTAGGTCAATGAACTTGCACCATCTCCTAAGAAGTCTAAGTCCTTGTCTGACTGTGAGACTGGAGCATTTGTTCTTCCATTTCTTCCAGGGTTTCTTCCATTTCCAGTTGGGAAATCGCCATCTGTTTCTGATATCTCTCCCCAGCTTCCTTTGTGAACTAAAGGGCAAACTTTTAACTCAATAATTTTAGCAATATCCACCTCCTCCGTTGATAAATAAATCTTTCTGTTTTCTTTTGGGAACCCCCCATCTCCTTTGCTCACCTATCATTCAATACATGCTTCTGTTCTTTCAGGGACTTTCTTAGGAATGTTATTTGGATTTATCTTGGACAGAGAGCTGCACCTGGATTTCAGAAAGGTGGTCTCCCAAGGATCCTATAGATCAAATTCTTTCACAGTATTTTTTCTAATGGATAAACAGAAGAATCTTCCTCACTCCTGAACTGCCATTGTAAGAGAAAAACTGACTATCCCTTTGCGAGGGAGGAAAAACATTGTTAGTGACATTTTTGAATGAGATTCATTAGTTTGTATTCCTCTCTTCATAGCAACCAACCCTGTTTACTTCTGTGATTTTTGTGAGCTGGATGAGTCAAGGTGTCTTAGTTTTGTTTTCCTGATCTCTAGATTTTAGAAAAGTATACATTCTCTTTTGCTTGGCTACCATGCCTGAATTCAGAAAGTATAATTAACAAGATGGTATTTTACATTGAAACATTTGCATTAGTGTCTTGTGAGAGAATGCTACAGTTAATGGAAGGATAGAAAAGTAATAGGTGGGCCGGGCATGGTGGCCCATGCCTATAATCCCAGCACTTTGGGAGGCTGAAGTGGGCAGATCACTTGAGGTCAGGAGTTCAAGAACAGCCCGGCCAACATGGTGAAACCCCATCTCTACTAAAAATACAAAAATTAGCCAGGCGTGGTGGCATGCACCTGTAGTCCCAGCTACTCTGGAGGCTGAGGTGAGAGAATTGCTTGAACCTGGGAGGTGGAGGTTGCAGTGAGCCAAGATTGTGCCACTACACTCCAACCTGGGCGGCAGAGAGAGATCCTGTCTCAAAAAAGAAACAAAAAGTAACAGGTGATGAATGCTTTTGCTTTTGGTGCATGGGATGGTAGCTGACCCCTGAGAGGACTGTGCCCATATCTAAGTTGGTTAGATCCAGTTAAAAAGGCATACAGAATGCCCAGGAACCCTGTGTCCTTTGGAAGTTTTGTCCTCTGTAGGAAAGTTAGACCCATACATTTCAGTTTCTTTAATGCTTTACCAGAGTTTCTACCAGTTTCCTTTGGTGAAATGGTTTCCAGATCATAGGAAGAAAAAAAGGAAAAGAAAAAGAAATGGAAATGACGAATGGCTGTCATGTGCTTTAGCTCCCAAGCATGAAATTGGGGCTCAGGCCAGAGGAGTGAGTTTTCTTTGGGTCCAAGCCAGCAACATGAAACCCCAAGAACCTGGTCTTTGGATATGTCATTATCTACCAAGCCAAAGGAAATGGTCGACATGATGCTGACTAAGTGAGATGAATTTTGGTCTATAATTTATGTGAACACCAACTAATAGTTAAAATGTCAATTACTATCAGTATCAAATTGTACAATCATGTAGACAGTGAGAACAGAGATGCAGGGCACTAAGATTCTGAGCTGTCATAAAGAGTTTGGGCTACATACTCTGGCAATGATCACTAATTTTGCTGTGTTTTGATTTAGTGTTTGTGTTAATATATTCTACTATGTCTGAGAATATGAAAGTAACACCTGGTGTGCTCTGTGCAAATGCTTCTCTGCTTCAGGAGGAAAGCCAAAGGGGACACGCAGCAGAACCTGAAGCATCATTATAAATAGGCTCCAGGGAACAAACTCCTCAGATTGCTGAGAATAAAACAAAGTCAGAAAAAATATACAAATATATGAGCCTTTCTTATATGCAAGACATATCTTTAAGAGAAGATTATGCTCAGAAGTTTGTTTTGGGGCAGTTTGTAAACCAAACCAGGTTTTTGGGTTTTTTTGTTTGTTTGTTTTTTGAGACGGAGTCTTGCTCTGTCACCCAGGCTGGAGTACAGTGGTGTGATCTTGGTTCACTGCAACCTCTGCCTTCTGGGTTCAAGTGATTCTCCTGCCCTAACCCCCTAGGTATCTGAGACTACAGGCGCACACCACCATGACCTGATAATTTCTGTATTTTTAGTACAGACAGGATTTCACCGTGTTGGCCAGGCTGGTCTCGAACTCCCGGCTTCAAGTGATCTGCCCGCCTTGGCTTCCCAAAGTGCTGGGTTTACAGGCATGAGCCACGGCTCTGGGCTCCAAATCAAGTTTTCATTGCATAGTTTTGTTTGCATTCAAATGTCCTCGAAACATATTCTTGTGCGTGCACACATGCACATGCACATAATTTGCAAGTAAGGCCCCTGAGTCCAATTTTTAAAAATGCTCATGTGGGTCGGGCGCAGTGGCTCATGCCTGTAATCCCAGCACTTTGGGAGGCCGAGGCGGGCGGATCACGAGGTCAGGAGATCGAGACCATCCTGGCTAACACGGTGAAACCCCGTCTCTACTAAAAATACAAAAAATTAGCCGGGCGTGGTGGCGGGCGCCTGTAGTCCCAGCTACTTGGGAGGCTGAGGCAGGAGAATGGCATGAACCCGGGAGGCGGAGCTTGCAGTGAGCCGAGATTGCGCCACTGCACTCCCACCTGGGAGACAGAGACTCCGTCTCAAAAAAAAAAAAACAAACAAACAAACAAAAAAAAAAACAAAAAAACTGCTCATGTGGAGAAGTCTAATTCTCCTGATGTCTTAAGACCGTCAAAAGGTGGATATTCTTTGGAGTTATTCCTGCCCGAACTGGGCATATCATAGGTTGTGCTAGACTAGTGCCTACATGAAGGTGAGGCTGATGACTTCACAGCCCTTGAAGCAAGTGCCTTGGGGATCAGCATTCCCTTCCTTTTGAGTAACTGAGGTCTGGTAACTCACAAGATGAGAAAATTTTCTTGACTGAAGATGCTGGATTGATCTGATTGACCGATATTGATTTGATCGTGATATTGTCCGATCTGAGCGGATCTTTTCCTTTTCCTTTTCCTTCCTTTTTCCTTTTTCCTGTCTTCTGCCTTTGCCTGCCGCTCGCCGCCGCCGCCGTCGCCGCCTCTTATTTCCTCCCTCTTCTCCCCTTTTCCTTCCTTCCTTCCTTCCTTCCTTCCTTCCTTCCTTCCTTCTTTCCTTCCTTCCTGAACAGCTTAGCTTCATTTGCCTCACTTGCCCTGCTACCTCTGTGAGAAGTCACCACCAATGAGAATATAACGAATCACATTGTGTCATTTTCATTACTCTGCTCATCTTACAAATCTACAGGCAATGCTGGTGGATGTTTCTAAGATGTAATATGAGTAAGAGAGAATTCAACATTTCCCCACTAATGTGTCCAAAGAGTCACGATGGCTCTCTGTTTGCCACATTTCCAGGGTTGGGAGGTCCTGCTAGTGGTCTCAGCCTTTACCTGGATGTGGAAGGTGAAAATATACAATCCATGAATTCATTATCCATTGAAAATAGATTTCTGACTCAACAAGAGTTTCTGAGACTTCCACTGGAGTTCTCAGGTGCAGTAGGAAAATGCAGTGGTCTGTGGAGCTCACATTCTACCTGATTAATACGCTGCTAAATGCTGTTTGGCAATCTGCCAGGAGAAATATAAACAGCAAAAGAACTTACTCTATAAGTTATCTGTCTTTTTGCCAAATCGTACAAGGAAAATGTGTTTAAGAAAAAAAAAAGATAAGAATATGTGTTTTTATTACATGTATACTCATCAGATCCCAGCTCTGTAAAACGCATTAAAAACAACATAAGTATTTAAAATCAGCAGCAATCACCTTGGTTGGTTACTGATTTACAAGATTAAAAACATTCCGAACTAAAGAGGAAGGTGTATGAATAAACACGGGTTCCTGAAATAATTCTTGGTGATTACGTGCCGGTCTGTTCAATGAGGGGTTCAACGTCTTAAGGAAAAATGTCAGCACGTAAGTGAGGAGGAGGCATTGATACTCAACCAGTTTTCTTAGGAAATTGAGAGGACCGTTTCCTAGTCGAGGTGCCGAGCCCTAAACATGATCAGGACTGGTTTTGAAGTCTCTGGCATGCATTGGTTGAGTGGTTGGGCAAGTTTTTCAAGCTAAATGTGCCTCCTGAGGGCCTTCCCAGTGTTAGGGGAGACCTTCCCTTTATTCCATGCCTGTTAGGTTTTCTAACTCATAATTTCCTGGAATGTAAGAGGGTTCTAGCACGGACATGGAGTGCAATCACAGAACTGGCATCCTGAGAGCCAGGGTAGGACCTGATACTGTTTTAACATATCCAGGTCTTAGCCTTTGAGTGGCTCTACTTGAATTGATTCTCTTGTTATTTTTTTGCCTTCTTTCAAAATTTATAATTTTGGAGGAAGCACACTTCTCAAACAGACAGACCCTTTGTTTATCTGCATTGTAAACAAAACACTATGGCAGCTGCAAAATAAATATACATAAAAATGGAAGGAGGAAGATGAGCAACAGCAGGTCGTGATCAGCTTTGAAGAATAGGTACCTGAGTCTATACGTGTTGATGTGTGTGAGGTCCCCAGTGCCTCAGGGTCAGCTGGTGTCTCAGTGTTACATGTGGGGATGTGATTGGAGGGGAGATAAAGGTCAGGGAACTATGAGGTCAGGAATGCAACTGATGAAAGCTGTGTTTGCATCCATTTCTATACCCCAATGCACCTGCAGGATACAGCCTCGACCCTCAGTGACTGTCTCAGAGCCATGAGATTCTCCACTGTGGTTTGCAATGCTGAGTCTCTTTGCCAAAACCCCCACAGATGTATATGCTGGAGGATCTTACCAGCATAGCTGGAGGATCCCTCTGGAATTTTAAGAATTAAAAATCATATTAATTCTATTTTATCATTTACTTATTTTAGAGACAGGGATTTGTTCTCTGGTCCAGGTGGGAGTACAGTGGCACAGTCACAGCTCACGGCAGCCTTGAACTCCTGGGCTCATGCCATACTCCCACTCAGCCTCCTGATTAGCTGGAACTACATGTGTGCACCACCATGCCTGGCTTAAAAAAGAATTTTTTTTGTAGATATAGGATCTCACTATGTTGCCCAGGCTGGTCTTGAACTCCTGGACTCAAGTGACCTTCTTGCCTCAGCCTCCCAAAATGCTAGGATTACAGGCTTGAGTGTATCTGGCTTATATTAACTCTTTACGGCATTTGGAGGCCTCTGCAGTTGAGACAGGCTGTCCCTGAACCCACAAGAAGATGATGGAGTTTTCAGTGAGTATGAACTCCACAGGACAAGCTGAGGGCATATCCCGGATGCTGCTCCAGGGTCTGACTTCAAGTCACTCTTGTGTTCCAGATGCCACCTGAACTTGTGCCAACCAGTTGTACTAGAGGACATCAGACTCTCCTTTGTGCATTTATTTGATCCTAGTTTGGCTTTCTAAGTAGGTAGATTTCCAAGTCCAGCTGAGGGAGGAACAATTTGCCAGACGAAGAAAAACTGCTTTATATCACGAAGCCCTCTATGTCTCTGCGCAGCAAGGTGTTTTAGCAAACCCATCCTAGGCACTTCATAAAACATCCTTGTTGCTGGGCCCCAGTGGCTCAGGTGGCCTCTCCAGATGCCACCCCAGCCCTCATTACAATATATTTCACTCATGCTTTGGGTGTCCTTGATTTCCTGTAGCTTTGCACCTGGACCTGCCTCTAACAGCCACTGCAGACAGATGCCCCATTGGGATGGCCCAGCTAGCTTTCCGTCGCAGCTGTGTCCCAGATACTGCATCTGCCTGAGACTTGGTGTCCCCTTCTAGAGCCATTCTACCCACTGAAATCAGGCCTGGAGATCCCAGCCCAGCAACTGCTGCTTTGGGAGGGAAGTTGGAAAACTGTACATCAGGGTTAGGCTTCACTTTCTTTCCATGAACCAAGACACCAGTGCTTATCCACAGGAAATAGCTGCTGGAAACAGCTCTGAAATCGTTGATACAAGCCCTAGATATTATAATAGATCTCTCTCTTGACTTTCTGCAGTCTCTGCCCTTTGCTGACTTGCTCACTGGACAGCCCCTGTCACTGGGTGATTTCTTGATTTTCCCCCTCTTCAGGCAGCAGTTACACATTCCATTTAGCCAGACACTTGAGCTTTCCTCCTTGTACACATCAGCATATCAGCAATAGCAGATAGCAACTGAGATACCCCGCAGTGCTCTTTCCCAGGCCTCAAAACCATGCTAACGTTCAACCGAAAGGGAAGAACTTTTCTAGAATTAAAGAGATCAGTAAAAACATTCCTGTTGTATAAACTGATGATACTTTAAATGTTGGTATCAAATACGTTTCAGGCAAAGTGCATAAAATATATTGGAGCATGGGACCCATTCTGAGGTCATTGTAAGAAGGTGATATCCAGGTATTCTCCTGGGGAATTATTTGGGTAGCACAGTGAGAGACGAATGAACAGGAGATAGGCTGGTTGTGGCATCAGTGGGTGATGTCTGTGAGTATGTCAGGATGACAACACAGAAATTTTTAACTCATAATTCTAGGGAAGTGGTAATATGAACCAAATGAAAGTGCGTTTGGGGGAATTCTGAACTGCATTTATACCCTACCAGAGAGACTCATGTTAATGAAAGGAGCTGCAGTGATTGAGGTTAACTCTGTCCCAAGGACAGCATTTGGTATGTATTACCTCATTGACTCTTCACAACAGTGCAAGAGGGGAACAATATTTATCAGCTCCGTTTAACAGAGGAGGAAGCTGGGTTCAGTTAGGTAAAAGGACTTGTTTATGGTGATGTGGTTGATACATTGCAAGTCCAGCAGACTAACCCTATTCCGCTTGCTCAAAGCCCATGCTCTCAAGCCTGTCTCCCATGTGGGTTGGGGATCTACTCACACTCCGATTCCAGTTCTGCGTGTGAAGGGGTTGGGAGTTCTCGCCTGAGTTTAGAGACAAAAGAATACCCTTGTGCCTCAGGTGGAGGACACTTTAACCTGGTGCCACTCCCTTAGAAAGTCGAGTGACAGTTGTTTTGTTCTATGTTTTCAGGCTTTTTGGTTGGTCAGTATCCAGCTATGCTGCCTATTTGTGGTACCTCTTTCATTCTTTGTACTTTTGGTGGGATAGCGTGCCTTTTGTACTCCAAAAAGAAAAAGAAGGTGGGTATGGTATACCTTCCCGCTCCCTGTCCCTGAAGTCCAAGCCTTAAACATGTGGCCTTGGTCTGGCCATTAGAATTTCCTGCCTGGGTTCTCGACATAAGGCTTGTGTCATATGACTAACTGCCCAGTAGGTTCACCTTGCCCATTGCCTCAACAGAGCTGAGTAATCAACACAGGGGCACTGCAATAGAGAAAGAATAATTCATCCAGAGCCCGCTGTGTGGGAGACTGGAGTTTTATTATTACTCAAATTAGTTTCCCTGAGCATTTGGGGAGCAGAATTTTTAAGAACAATTTGGTGGGTAGGGGGAAGCCAGCTCAGTGAGCCGGGAGTGCTGATTGTTTAGGGATGAAATCATAGGGACTAGAAGCTGTCTTCCTGCACTGAGTCAGTTCCCGGGTGGGGGCCACAAGATCAGATGAGCCAGTTTATTGATCTGGGTGGTATTAGCTGATCCATCAAGCGCAGGGTCTGCAAAATATCTCAAGCATTGATCTTAGGAGCAGTTTAGAGAGGGTCAGAATCTTATAGCTTTCAGCTGCATGACTCCTAAGCCATAATTTCTAACATTATGGCTAATATTAGTCCTACAAAGGCAATCTAGTTCCCATGCAAGAAGGAGGTCTGCTTTGGGAAAGGGCTGTTATTGTCTTTGTTTTAAACTATAAACCAAGTTTCTCCCAGAGTTAGTTCAGCCTATGCCCAGGAATGAACAAAGATAGCTTGAAGATTAGAAGCAAGATGGAGTTGATTAAGTTAGATCTCTTTCACTGTCTCAGTCATAATTTTGCAAAGGCGGTTTCATGACAAAAGGTGGATAGAAACTATAGTGAGAACAAGAGGGTGTGCAGTGCTGGTGGCAGCTTTCTAGACTGTTTCTGCTCAGAGGTACTGCTTGCACCTTTCCAGCTAACTGGGTTCCTTCCAACTTGGCTCCTTCAGCCTCCCTCTGGTCAGGGAGCCTTCAGCATCCTTCCAGTGAGTTCTCCTCCACCATTTTTTCTTTAAGAGCTACTTTTGTATGTGTGTTGTTGAGCCAAGAGCCAGTCATCTTCTTGCAGCACTGTGTCCCCCAGGTCAACAGAGAGTAAAGGCAGTTGAGAAGGAATTCCCACTCCCTGGCTTCCGGGGTTTGGGTCCCTAGGTGGTTGGACTTAGGGTCAGCTAAAGTCTTGGATTTTTAAGCGAAATATGCTTTTGCAGAGAAATCTTTTGCAGAAACAATATGCCTTCTGACAATATTAATTTTGACATATGTGCTTTATGACTATATTCATTTTGGCTGTGCACAGTGGCTCATACCTGTAATCCCAGCACTTTGGGGGCCCCAGGTTGGTAGACCACTTGAGTCTAGGAGTTTGAGACTAGCCTGGGCACACATGGCAAAACCTGTTTCGACAAACACAAAAATTAGCTGGGCATGGTGGTATGCACCTGTGGTTGCTCTACTGGGGAGGCTGAGGAGGGAGGCTGAGGAGGGGGGATAGCTAGAGCCCAGGAGGCAGAGGTTGCAGTGAACTGAGATCATGCCATTGCACTCCAACCTGGTCAACAGAGTAAAACTCTGCCTAAAAAAACAAAAAATAAAAATAAATAAGAAAATAAACTTGATTTTATCTAAATAGGAAAACTATATCAAAACAGAAAATGTTAGTTTGTGATATTCTCAAGTGACAAGAAGAGACTCCAAATGCATAAAAGTCACTCCATTTAGAATTTGGATTAAAACGTCAAAGTGCATGTGACAAGGCTTTGGTCAACCCCAACCTCTCTGTTGTGCCTAAATGTCAGTATTCTGGCATTGCCTTGGATTCCTTTTTACCCTCAGATAGCAAATTTGAGAAATAACTCCACTTACTTTTTTGTAAGTTAATGCACATCAGGAAAAATGTGATTTGATAGGTTATTTTTCTATTGAATATCGAGCTCCCGCCTCACAGTTTGAAAGAGCCTGTCATAATTCCCAAATTCCCAAAGTATTAATGCTAAACCACCCATGAAAAGAAGCACATGCTCAGAGTTAGAGCAAGCGAGCTAAACTAATGAGAGTGAAGTGTAAGGCAAAAACAGGATGTGTGTGTGTGTGTGTGCGCACGTGTGTGTGTGGGTATATGTATACACACATAGATATATACACACATACATGCACACATATGTATATACACATGCTTATGTATACACACGATACATATACATATGCATAAATAAAAATGAATATATATATATATATATATATATATATTTTTTTTTTTTTTTTGAGACACAGTCTTGCTCTGTTGCCCAGGCTGGAGTGCAGTGGTACAACCTCTGCTCACTGCAACCTCCATCTCCTGGGTTCAAGAGATTCTCCTGCTTCAGCCTTCCAAGTAGTTGGGATTATAGGCATGTGGCACCACATCTGGCTAATTTTTGTATTTTTAGTAGAGATGGGGTTTTGCTATGTTGGCCGGGCTGGTCTCGAACTTCTAACCTCAGGTGATCCAGCCACTTTGACCTCCCAAAATGCTGGGATTATAGGTGTGAGCCACTGTACCTGGCCTGAATGAATACATATTTAAAAAAAAATTTTTTTTCAGTGATCAGAGGTCTAGACAAAAAGGTTTTTTATTTCTATGCTTTTTGATGCATTTTAATGAAAGTCTAAGTGGGAAGCAAGTTGATGCAATTTCCACGTTAAGGCCATGCATTGTGGCTCATGCCTGCAATCCCAGAACTTTGGGAAGCCCAGACAGGTGGATCACTGGAGCCCAGAAATTTGAGACCAACCTGGGCAACATGGTGAAACCTTGTCCTACGAAAATTACAATAATTAGTCGGGCATGGTGATGTGTGCCTGTAGTTCTAGCTACTCAGGAGGCTGAGGTGGGAGGATTGCTCAAGCCTGGGAGGTCGAGGCTGCAGTGAGCTATGATCACGGCACTCCACTGCAGTCTGGGTGACAGAGTGAGACCTTGTCTCAAAAAAAAAAAAAAAAAAAAAAGAGAAAAAGAAAAAGAAAGAAAATTGTTCTTTGCATTAAGCAAATAAAATGTCTTAAATGTTTAAAAACCTCTGATGGAATTCTTGCTGCTTAAATCTTCAGGTGCAGCAGCTGCCTTCTGGAAGTCACTGGACTGGAAATGAATCCGCTGAAAATCCCTGACCAGACTCTCTGAAGCGTTTTAGCTCCACGACTTCACAGCATTGCGCTTGTTTCCTCACATGGAAAATGAAGGGTTCAGGTCTTTAAAGAACTTTCTAGGTCTAAAAATGGTCAGTGAATAATTTGTGAAAATGCACTGGATGTGATTTCTCCTACTGCCACTGTTGTTCATGGACCTGACTGGTTTTTTTCTGGACAGTAAAAGGGCCTCGCACATTGATGAACCTTTCCCCCCACATCCCTGCTACTTCCTCACCATGCAGCCACTGCTGGGTCATGCAGAAGACGGGGGCACTAGGCTGTGGGTAGAGATTCTGGGTAGTGGATGCTGTCATCTGAGTTGATCTAGGGAGCCCAGAGTTCATGCTTCCCATGCCATCAGTATTTCCGCCATGAGCTCATTCACACAGCATTCATTCACTCAAAATGTTAACAGTACATATATCCACATAGATGATCACAAACATTAAAACCCAAAACAAAATGTATCATCAAGGATACCCACAAGGAGCAGATGGCTCACACAATTTAGGAGGTATCGAGGAAGGGCTATTTACAAAGAGACTCTTTATGAAAATGTGGGAAGCACAAAGGATGCTATAGTAACCTGAGGTTAATAGCAGTGGAATAGTCACCATGACTAAGGCTGAAGGGACAAGGGAGTGGTGTCTGGAGTTCTTAAGAGTCTCATAAAGGGGACCTTCTGAAGACGAGCAGTGACATTTGGTTGAGCAGCACAAATAGCCCAAGACAATCTCTCAGAAAGGGATCCAAAGAGAATAAATAACCTGAAGGTACTGTCTCCTCTCCCGTTTATCTGCTGCCAAGTCTATTACCTCGATAAACCCAACTGGAAGCCAAGAGTAGGGGAGTCCATTGATGGAATCCATAGACATCCACCTTCTGAGGCAGGAGGGAGGATGGAGAGCGGTGAGGGTGGATTCAGAGGGTCAAAGAGAAGACATCCAGCACACAAAGTGAACAAACAAATGCAACCTGGGGGAGAAACGGTTTTAAACTCTTTTATTAGGTAACTATAACCTTAAATCACTAGTTACATAAAAGCAATAACATATATATTTTGCCTTTTGTTACATGGACTTAGGAACCAGAACAAAGATTACTCTTTGAGCTTCAAATGATGACTTCGACATCTAATGGATACTCATGGAGGTAAGTGAAAAGGCACTAAAAGACTTCCTGGTCAGCAGGACCAGAAAAATGCCAAAAGGGCATTTGTGCATCTATGGAAGGAATACCCTGGTCAGCAATTGGTGCAGGACTCCAGAAACAGAAAAGGGATGGTGTAAGATTTTTGATAGCACTATTAATACACTGAACAAGAGAGACAGTGCTCAGGCCTGAGAATGGAACCAATTTGATCCCCTTGCTTGGCATTCTTTGCAGAGGGACACATCAGGGATTATCTCCCAGTTCCATGAAATGTCAGGACTACATAACCAACCCCTTTGTCTTTGTACTCATTCTTAAAGAAGCCTCTGATTCAGATCTGACATGATTTGCAATGGCTACAAAGCGAGACTCTGCTGGTTGACCTCTTTTGCCTGAGACAGTGTCATATTTCTCATGAAAAATGAGCAAATGGGCATTTAGCTTGCATTCTTCAGTCTCATGGCTTGGTTGAAGCCTGTCCACTCCTGCATGATGGGTGTGTTCTCACATGCTGATATAGTTTGGCTGCATCCCCACCCAAATCTCATCTTGAATTGTAGTTCCCATAATCCTTACATGTCATGGGAGGGACCCAGTGGGAGGTAATAGAATCATGCAGGTGGTTACCCCCATGCTGCTGTTCTCATGATAGTGAGTGAGTTCTCAAGAGATCTGATGGTTTTATAAGGGGCTTCTCGTCCTTTGCTCTGCACTTCTCATTGCTGCTGCCATGTGAAGAAGGACGTGTTTGCTGCCTGTTCTGCCATGATTGTAAGTTTCTTGAGGCCTCCCCAGCCATGCTGAACTGTGAGTCAGTGAAGCCTCTTTCCTTTATAAATTACCCAGTGTCAGGTATGTCTTTATTAGCAGCATGAGAACAAATTAATACACATGCTGACCACTCAGATTTCTGAGTCTGCAAAGCGGAGGGTTAGACCATAGGCCTTGATAATCCTGAAGCTCCTTGAGAGCCCAGTAGACATTTCCCTGGGGATACAGGAGCATAACATTTTTACCGTAGGAACTTTTGTTTCTGAACCAAACTGGGTCCATTTACCCTCATGCAACAGAAAGCCAAATACCAAAGAACCAGATTTTTGCAACAAGAAAGGTTTATCACTAGGCAGCCAGGCAAAGAGACAGGAATCAGGATCAAATCTGTCTCCCCAAGCTGGGTTTGGGGCACTTTATAGTCAGAGGGTAATGAGGCGTATTTGACTGGATCTTGCAATGAGGTGATGCTGGGAGTCACGATCTGACTGGATCCTGCTATGGGGTGACTTCAGCGCTTGATCTGATTGGATCCTTCTTAATTCTGTCCCTGTTCCTCAGTCCAAGCACTTAGATTCTGTCTGTGGTTGCACACTTGGTTTGTCTGGGCATGCTCATATCATGTAACTTGCAACCTGAGGTTCATGGCAACTGAAATACAACTCACCACTTTTATTACACAAAGTTGAACCAGATTGGGCTGGTTCTGCAGATAGAATTTCATCTAATGTCACTTTTGCAGATACTCTCATTCAATCTCCACAGCAACTCTTCGAGAATGATTATGATAGTCTTATTTTTTAACGAGTATAAACTGCAAGTCAGGGTAGAGAAGTAACTAGACCAAGAGCATACAACTAGTAGGTTGCCGAACAGGAATTCAGGCTCTCTGACTAAAAATTTAATTTCACTAATAGCAATAGTGTACCTGTGTATTAAAAAACACATATGTACTACACATTTAACAAACTTTAATTCATTTCTTTCTTATTTATTTTTTTTTAGAGACAGGGTCTTGCTCTGTCACCCAGGCTGGAGTGCAGTTGGCTGATCATGGCTCACTGCAGCCTTGAACTCATGGGTTCAAGCAATCCTCTTACCTCAGCCTCCACAGTAGCTAGGACTACAGGCATGTGCCACTGCACATGGCTAATTCATTTCTTTACCAAACAACTTTATGCATGAAATTATTAACATCCCCATTAGTATGTGAGGCAAATGCAACCAGAGAAGTTAAGTACTTTGCCCTAGATGGCACAGTTATTGGTGGAGTGAGTTTTCAACTTCAGGCAATCTGAGTCCAGAGGCTTTGAACTTTGCACACTGCCTAGGGTCCAGTCTGAGAAGAAGGCAGGCAAAACTCCCTGAGGATTATCAGCAGGCAAACATAGGGAAGGCAATGGAATACTGGGAACAAGTCAATTCAGGCCAAGGCAACTGTTAGAGGCTTAAATGGGTTCAGATGCTAATTGCAGATCTAAAATAATCTTTTTCTTTGTAACTCTCTGAATTAAATACTGCTTCCCTTGTCTTTCAGATTATCAGAGAATTTAACCCCGCTTGTTACACATTTGAATGAACACTACAGGAGGTTCAGAAGGTTAAGTTACTAAAAACAAAACCTTGGTGTTTTGCTTTGTTTGTTTTTGGGGATCCCGAATGTCTATTTCTAGTCCTTACGGAACCAGGAAGTGCTAATATAAGAGGAATGTGATGGTCAGAGTAATTTGATACAAAAGAAATCAGGAAGTCCTGGGAACAGTTGAAAAAGATGGTTGTTGCAGCATTTCTCCTTGAATTTGCTCCCTAGGTTCAATTAAATTGTTGATTTGTGAGAGGTTTTTGTCAATGATGAAGCTAGCATTGCATTTTAACTTTTACCTGGCTTTTATCTAGCTTATATTGAGGTCACAACTATATTTCACTGCCCTTCTTTCTGATAAAACTCCACTAAAGAGCCCTATCTTTTTTCTCATTTCTGTACTGCAAAATTTATTTCTACATGAATGCTCTTGTAAGCTAGTACATAATTGCATGTTTTAGACAGCATGGTCGTGTTGTTGCCCAACATGTTGACCACTAGCCACATGTGGCTAATTAAATTTAATTAAAATAAAATAAGAATTGAGTTCATCAGTTGCACCAGTCATACTTCAAGTGCTCAGTCACCACATGCAGCTGGCATTGACCGGCGACTACCGCATCGGACAGAGCAGATATAGCACATTTCTGTCATCTCAGAAAGCTCTACTGGAGAGCCACACATAGAGCTCGACCTCAATTGGGAAGAAGTGACAAAACATTAAAAGGGAATGGAGAGGAGGCTTCCTTGGAAGAGGCCTCTTTCCTAGACTCACAGCTGGAACCGAGTCTGTACATCTCAGAGAGCAAGCTAGCTATGGTAGACTCTGAATATTGTACTTTGCAAGCCAGGATATCATATACCAGATACTCTCTGTGCTTCTAGCTTCTTATTTTCAGTAATATTTACAATGCATGTGAGGAAGTCAGAGCTTTTATCAGCCTCACAAATAGGAACCAAGGAATGGGGTTAGGGCTACAATTTAATCTGAGCCTTGAGAGAGAGAGAGAAAAAAAGACCCTTAAGGAAGTAGCGACACACAGAAGCAGGGAAGGAAATAGAGGCCCCTTGGTTGGCCTTCCCTTCCCCTTGCCCAGAAATTCTTTGAGAGAGAGAGAAATCAGAGGATTTTGGATTTCATTTCTTTTCGAAATCTATGCTGTCCTTGCAAGATGCCTCATTGCCAGAATCTCTGAAGTTCTCTGGCGCTATTAAGCCAAAACGCACTCAAGGTAATTCCTGCAGAGTAGTGGCTCTCCACTTTGACTGTACATGAGAATCATCTGGAATCTTTTAAAGCCCCTGGTGCTCAGGCTGTCCCCAAAATAATTGAATTCAAATCTGTTTGGTGGATTCCTTGCATCGGTGTTATCTTAGAGTTCCTGGGTGATTCCAATGTGCTGGTTGAGAAATTGTGTTAGCCATGAAGAACTCCTGTTATTCACAGAACAGAGAGACCAACACACATATTCCAAACGTTTTCCCCTTTCCCTTTGAAAGTAATATGAAGGCCTTTAATTTATATTAATATGATCTGTCTTCATAGTATGCAGTCAAGTAGAAAAATCTGAGTTATGAGCCAGAACATCAGAGTGCAGTCCAAGCTCTTCACCAAAGAGCTGTTACTTTATGCAAGCTGTTTTGCCTCTCTGCACTATAATTTCCACACCTGAAAACTGAAGGTATGAGCCTTGAAGGGCTCTGACTTTCTTTGTGTTGTACACTGTTTGCCAAGGCTATGCTAAGTGCTATGCTAAGCATGGAATACGCTCATGCTGTTCCATGAATCTGGAGTGCCCATTTGATGACACAACAATGTACAATCATCTTGTTACCCATAGAGGGTGTCCAGGTTCTTGGTGTTTTGAACAACGAATTAGGCAAAATGCATAAACAAAGCAGGGAAAGAATGAAGCAACAAAAGCAGAGATCGAAAACGAAAGTACACTCCACAGGGTGGGAGCGGGCCGAGCAGCCATTCAAGGGTCCAGGATACAGAATCTTCTCAGGTCTAAATACCCTCTTAGACGTCTTCCATTGGCCATTTGGTGTTCACCCCATGTAAATGAAGTGGTGCCAAGCAATCTTATTGGTTGCGGAAAGCAAACAATCAGAGGCTAAAGTGAAGTTACAAAGTTGTGCTTCTATGCAAAGGAAGACTTGGCTCACAATTGGTTGCTTTCCCCAACCAATCAGAGGCAGAAGTAAAGTTATAAAGTTACACTCCTATGCAAACATCTGATTGCTTGCAAAAAGCAACCAATCAGAAGTACTTTCAATTTCCCACCTGCCACACAGAAAAGGTGGGGGTTTGCAAAGGGAGTGGCCTCTGGTCCTTATGTTACTTAGACATGGAAAATTAGGGTTTTCCTTTCAATTTAGTTCCAGGAAGTCAGTGGGAAAGGGTCTTAGTTTCCCTGGCTCCAGACCCTATTCTCCTGCCTCAGTCTGATAAGCCATGTACCCACTGAGCATTTGAGGATAAAGAAATCTATTTCCGATTGAAGCTCCACATTGTTCACTGCAGTGCCTCCTTGGGCATAGTAAGCACTTACTTTTTTGGGCTGAATGAACGTACACGTTAGGTGATTTTTCCCTGGGGTATTGATGAGCCAATTATACAAACAGAATGAACAGTCTTGTTAAAGTCAGCACAGTTAGATGCCGCCTTTCCCAGGACAGCCAGCTGCCTCTCTGCCACCTCTGTCCCAGATAACCAAAAGAGTCTGGATGGCTGTTGTGGCATATGGCATAAGGCTGGTGATGAGTTCTTTGGATGCCAGGCCTCAGCTGACCTCGCCATGATGCACCCAGGGACTCCCAATATGTGGCCTGTCCTCATCAGACTAGCTCAAGACCTAGGTGCAGCTGAGGCTACCAGTGGAAGTCGTCAGAACCCACAGCTGCTTCAGGATGGTGAGGACAGTGAATGGCCCAAGAGACTGGATCCTTGTCTATATTTGCTGCCAACGAGCTGTATGACCTTGAGGACAAAAATCTCTTTGTACATCAGTTTTCTTATCTTTAAAATAAGCTGCCTGGATCATGTGATTTTAAGATCCTTTTCAAATCTAAAACGGTAGGAAAGCACGTTTTCTTTGGAAAGCCATCCTTGTTATTACTCAATGCCCCGTTCTTTTCAAGGCCTTGACAATAGATTTTGTGATTATTTCCTCGGTCTTTTCCCCCTAACTTCCTATGTAGCGAAGTTAAACTTAGAAGCCCAGGGTTTTTCAGGGTCACTCCTTTTTCCATTTAGAAAAAGAAACCAAGTTGTTCCATTCCTGCTTCGGTCAAATCATTTACCCTTCAAAAAATCTAGAAAATGATAGCTGATGATCCTGAAACTACTTTGAACATGTTCTTAAGTGTATGTAGTTCAAGTTGTTGGGACCTCAAATGGATTTTAACTGTTTCTCTTATTTTGGTTCATTTTTCTTTCTTCTATTACAGGGCTGCCCCACAGTCTTATATAGATACTGAGATAGAAGGTAGTGATTTTTTTCGTGTCATCTGTCAGTATCTGAATGCAGTTTCCCCAGTCTCTTAATGCAGTTTCTGGAAGCTCTGTTCCCTGCCCAGGGGCAACAGCATTACCTGGGAACTTGTAAGAAATGCAAATCATCAGGCTGTCCCAGACCACAGAATCATTGTCAGTGGTGTTTTTGTTTTTTAGCTGGAATTTCACTCTTATTGCCCAGGCTGGAGTGCAATGGCACGATCTTGGCTCACTGCAACCTCCACCTCCCGGGTTCAAGCGATTCTTCTGCCTCAACCTCCCGAGTAGCTGGGATTACAGGCATGTGCCACCATGCCCAGGTAATTTTGTAATTTTGGTAAAGATGGGGTTTCTCCATGTTGGTCAGGCTGATGTTGAACTCCCAACCTCAGGTGATCAGCCTGCCTCAGCCTCCCAAAGTGCTGGGATTACATGTGTAGTCACCACGCCCGGCCCGTTGTCTGTGTTTTAAGATGATTCTGATGCATGCTAAATTTGAGAATTTGAGAACTACTGCTCTAATAAAAGACAACATTTCTTCTCACCCTTCTCATTCCTAATGTATTTCTTTATTTCCTTATTAATATGTTAAAAGACTATGAGATTATTTCTCTTTAAATCTTTTGAAAATGGAGTTCTATTTTCTCCTGTGACTTTTCTTATTCGGACCCTAAAAGACCTATTAATTTCTCTTCTTATTTGTTGAATGGCTTAGTTTTCTCTTTTGCTGGCTTTTGCATAGAATGAGTTTATTAACTGGCATGAATTAAATGAAGCACAATCATACAGGCGGCTGATGAATATTTTTTCTACAACTCTTCCTGCTCCAAATGTGGTCCTAGGCCAGCAACATCAGCATCACTTGAAGCTGGCTGGGACTGCAAAATCTCTGTCTCCACCCTGGCGCCACTGAATCTGCATTTTTTTTGTTGTTGTTTTTTTGAGACAGGTTTGTTGCCCAGGTTCAAGTGCAGTGGTGCAGTGGTGCAGTGGTGCAATCTCTGCTCACTCCAGCTTCTGCCTCCCAGGTTCAAAAGATTCTCCTGCCTTAGCCTCCTGAGCAGCTGAGATTACAAACATGCGCCACCAGGTCCAGATAATTTTTCGTGTTTTTAGTAGAGATGGGGTTTCACAACATTGGCCAGGTTGGTCTGGACTCATGACCTCCAGTGATCCACCCGCCTCAGCTTCCCAAAGTGCTGGGATTACAGGCGTGAGCCACAGCTCTCATCCTGAATCTGAACTTTAACAAGCTCTCCAGATGATTAATCTGCAGATTAAAGTTTGAGATACATTGCTCTAGAAGAATATTTCAGACCTTAAATGGAATGATTGTTTCAGAAGTTGAAATAAAGTTACTTGAAAATTTCAGCCAATCAGTCAAATTTTATCTCCTAGGTAATATATCATTATATTTGGTAATATGAGCTTCAAGATCATGACAAAGAAGGAAGAGTATTTTTTATCTGAAAAAAGTGGATTATGTACTAGTAATCAATTTTTAAAGTTTTCATTCTTTTACATAACATTGTATTAACCTAAGGATAGAATTACAGAGAAGAACATCTAGGTAAAGGAAAGATTATGAGAAAGAATTTACCAGTTAAAATATAGACTGCTCAACCAAGGAACCAGCACAGATAATGTCACTATTGTATAAAGGGATTACAAAGCAGTTCTGGAGGCAGATATGGTTTTGTGGAAGCACAATGTAGTAATAATGTTGATCATTGCAGTGTGTTTATTCAGTCAATAACTGTTGGGCATCCTGCTATGCACTTTACCAGCATTATCTCATATAACAGTCAAGGCAACCCTATGAGGTATTAACAGATGTTACCATTATTCCTACTTTATAGAGGAGGAGCCTGAGGCTTGGATGGTTCAGTTACTCAATGTGCACTTTCATTTCAGACAGACCTGGGTTTGCTATTCCTATGTGTCTTAATCAGAGTAACATTGGTGGCCGTAATAGACAAAAATGTCAGTTTCAGTGGTTTAAGAAAAAGAAGTTCATTCTGACACACGTTAAGTTCAAAAAATATGTTTCTGATTACTGGGAGGCCCTTCTTCCAGCTTAGTAAGTCACATCTTTTATTCTTGTAACTCTGCTGTATTCCACAGTTGTCTTGCGGGGTCAGGCGCTCATCTGTATTGCACGAGGGGAAGAAGAAAGAGGAAGGGGTTTGGGTGAGAGGCATTCTAAAACATGGGTCAGACCTAAAAATGGCATGCATTGCTTCCATTCATATTCCATTGGCTTGAACTTCAAGGAAGCCTGGAAAATGTGGTTGATCCCAGAAAGAAGAGGAAGTGGGTTTGGTGAACACGTTTCCATCAGACTAACTCTCTGACTTCATGCAAGTAACTTATACTTCTATTTATCCTTCTGACTTCAGTTTACTCATCTGTTAAGTGGGAATAATTATACCTACATCATCAGGAGGTGATTATGATTAAATTAAATTATCTCACCACTGTCATGATTATGATGTGGCCTATTTTCCATCCTGACAATTTCCTGGTTCAGAAAATAATCCATTTAAGACATTTTGGTTGTACTGAGGATCAAGATATGACTGAGACATTGGAATTAAACAAAAGTATCATTAAAACTGTGCTAATATTTAGCACAGTTAGGCATAGACATTGGATTTCAAAGACTTCAAAACATAGATAGTTATCTCCTTCAGGTTACAGACTATGAATGTGAATATGGCTTATTATGGAGGGAATGGTTTGTACATCCCATTTTATCACAGAATATGTAAGCAGCAGCAAAGATTTCATTGTACACTGCCTCCCTCTTTTTTCTTCCTTGGTGAAATTATGTGCGACTGTGGTGTTCAAATTTCCTTTCCTTTTAGATGGCGTCTCAAAAAAAAAGGGATGAACAAAGAAACTGGGGTTGTTTAGCCTGGATAGAGAGGACTGGATGCAGAGAAGTAGACGTGCTAGCTACTTTCCACATGGTTTAAACACTGCCAGGGGGACAAACTGCAGAGGGCAGGGCTGTGACGTCATCAGGGATGAGTTATTACAGGGTTATTACAGGGTCCAGTCTCATTTCGATATACAGAGAGCATGTTCAGAAAAATAATGAGGAGACTTCAAAAAGTAGTGACCCCCCTCTGGTCGGAACGGCCACGTGACAGCAGTGTGTGGTTGCAGCTGTGGACGAGAAGAGGAACTAGACAACCGCTAAACTCTCTCAAACCAGAAGCCAAGATGGACCTCGGTTCCTCTCTGTCCTTGTTCTGCTTTCCCAGGTGGAGATGAGGTGCTGTCTGAAGCTGGTTGCCCGAGATGCCAGGGCTGCTGCCTCGTTGCTCTGCCCACCCTGGTGGCTGCGCTGCCAGAGGCAGCACGTCGTGTCACTTCTTGACGCGTGCCGCCTCCAGGGGAGAGACACCTCTGACAGCTGGCCAGGGAACGGCCCTGATGGCAACTGTCAGAACACCCCATAGCCTGCACTTTCGAGCAGGAGAGAGAAAATTTCACTGCTGCAATAAGACAACAGACAATATGCTTGAAACTAAACTAACCTTAAGTAAGTCCCTTAAATTTATATGAGATTGAGAGTTCTCCTGATCAAGCCAATATAATGATCGTTAAGATGATAGTTACAATTAATGGCATATTTTTAGTTTAGTGGTAAATATTGCAATCATTGTGTTTAGTTGGAACACCCTGGGGGCTGTCCTACTTTTCTATTCATTTCTCCTTAACCACAGTAAATAACCTTCCCAATTCATTAGTACCTCCTATTTCTAAAGGTCTTTTTTTTTTTTTTTAATTCTGAGAATCGTAATCAGAAAATATGGGAATGGGAGAGCTCTGAATGAATGCTTCTAAAACAAAATGTCAATATAGGTTTTATATATTTCTCAAACAGAATCCAAATATTGAGCTTGAAGCTGATGCAAATGAGATAGTGATGTGAAATTCAGATTTAGACTGTGCGTCTCGGTGTCGATCTCAGCAAACCATTAAAATGCAGCTGTGAAAAATTTCAATAACATTGCGCTGCACTCTACATGTGACTCAAAGCAACTCAGCTCTCCTTCCTTTGCAGGTTTTTCTCTTCTACTTTTAACTTCAATATTTGGCTGCAAGTCATTTACTATGCTACAAGGTTCTGAAGGAGAGGGTTGAGGTTTTAGTCATCCAATCCCCTACATAGGCATAAGCACTCAATAATTATTTAGCAGACAAATAGACAAATAAGGAAATATATGAAATGCTAGTCAAGCAATCGAACTGTAAATGATCTCCAAAAGAATCAGAGAATCCCAGTGGTTAAATGACCATTGAAGTTATTTTGTTCTTTAATGCCTCTCGATGCCATCTCTGCCAAGTAACTTTCATTTTGAGACATTCACTATGGGGCTTGGCGCTTAGTTCCAAATTTGGATGACTTTGACCCTGTAAAGGTCTTTTTTTCTGTTGATACAATGTATGTAGCTCCTACAGGGTTTACTCGTAGTGGTCATAGTCTTTTCCTTCGGGCTATACAGAAGGGTTCTCATCCTCTATCACTTTACTTGCCTCCTTCGAAGAGTTATGAAACTTACGTGCTTTCTCTTTTCTAAGATAATCCTCCAGGTTTTCCATTCATTTCGCACATGAGATGTTTTCACACATATCCTCATTTTACCGTGGTGCATAGTGTCAGAGAAATGGGCAGAATGAAAGAGAATACTCTCTCAACTCCAGGGAGCAGAAGAGAATCGCTGGGTGGCCCATCCAATTCCTTATTCTGGCTACTCACCCCTCGCTGTTTTTTAGACGGAGTCTCGCTCTGTCGCCCAGACTGGAGTGCAGTGGTGCGATCTTGGCTCACCGCAACCTCTGCCTCCTGGGTTCAAGCAATTCTCCTACCTCAGCCTCCCAAGTAGCTGGGGTTAACAGCCACCTGCCACCATGTCTGGCTAATTTTTGTATTTTTTAGTAGAGATGGGGTTTCACTATATTGTCTAGGCTGGTCTCAAACTCCTGACCTCAGATCTACCTGCCTCGGCCTCCCAGAGTGCTGGGATTGCAGGCATAAGCCACCACACCCGGGCTCTCCCTTTCTGTTCACGCAGTTTGGTACCACATTATTTTTCGAGGCAACCTCCTTGTGCTCCTGGTCCACATGAAGCTTATTCTCAACACACACACCCTTTATCTCTTTTGCTGGTACTAAATTACATTTTCCCCATACCACGTTGTTCAGTTTATTTTTTTTTAACAGGATGAAAGATTGCACATTTATTCTGATTATATGTTGTCATGATTTCATTCTGATGAGAACTTATATAGAGCTAGTGCCACAATCCTACATTTTTCTGTCCTTCTAAATTTTCTGTGTGCTGCAGATCCAATAAAGCCACCTTTTCTGTCATCCTCTAAGTGGCTGTGCCTACCGTTGAATCAGACAAAGCCAGGATGTGGCAATGGCTTTTGTGTATCTTTTATTCTTTTGAATCATTTTGGCTGGAATGTACGAAGCCACCTTTATTTTCTTTAGAAACTCACCTTCCTCCTCTCCATTATTTCTTATATTCTCGTTTTCTGTAAATGCAGTGACCGAAAACAACAACTATTTTATTTATGCTCACTGATGATGAGTCAGGAATTTGGACAGGGCACAGCAGGGTGGCTGGCATCTGCTCCACAGTGTCTGGGGTCTCAGCTGGGAAGATGTGAATGGCCAAGGGTGACTCAAAAAGCTGGGGGCTGAAATCATCTGGAGGCTTCCTCACTCGCATGTCTGGCGCCTGGGCTGGATCACTCAAAGGCTGGGCTCAGCTGGGGCTGTCAACCTGAGCCCTGACACGTGGCATCTCCATGGAGCTCAGGCTTCCCGCAGCATGGAGCTGGGTCTGCGAAGAAGCATCCAGAGGAGAATATTTCGAGAGAACCAAGGGGGAAGCTGCACAGCCTTTCCTGACCTAGCCTCAGAAATTACAAAGCATTGTTTTCTTCTATTGGTTGAAGTCGATACAAACCTGCCCAGATATAAGGGGAAGGGGAACAGAACCCCACTTCTCCATGGAGGTAGTGTCTAAGGATTTGGGGGTCCTTATTTTTTAAACGTCACATCTGGCTGATGTGCGATTGACAACTTTCCAATTCTATTCAATCTCATGAGAAGACATTTTTGTCAAGGTTTTTTTCAGGGAGGGAAAGCAACAGGAAACACATGTATGAGCTATATATTTGTAATGTCAACCCAGATATAGTTTTTTTGTTGCTGTTCTTTTAGTGCGCCAATTTTGGAGATGCATTTAAAGATGAGTAGCGTATTTCAGAGTGGTGAAAAAGGAGAGTTGGAGAGAGGAGGAGGGAGGGATTGTTAAGGGACATTAAACATTATTTTATATATTTTTTTTGAGACAGAGTCTCACTCTGTCACCCAAGCTGGAGTGCAGGATGCAATCTCGACCCACTGCAACATCTGCCTCCGGAGTTTAAGCGATTCGTATGCCTCAACCTCCTGAGTAGCTGGGATTACAGGAATCACCACCACATCTGGCTAATTTTTGTATTTTTAGTAAAGACAGGGTTTCACCATGTTGGCCAGGCTGGTCTCGAATTCTTGACCTCAAGTGATCTGCCCGCCTCGGCCTCCCAAAGTTTTGGGATTACAGGTGTGAGCCACTGCACACGGCCAAAAAATCATTTCAGATTAATTAACTCATAATTTCATTGCAGCGAGGATTTCACAGATGTACACGTATGTCAAATTTATCAAATTTCACACAACAAACATGTCCAGTTTTTTAAAAAAATTATATCTCAATTAAATGTCTTTAAATAAAAGGCTGTGCTACAGAAACTCAGTCTGGCTTTAAGGAAGTAACTTGCATTTCTATGAACTAGACACTTTGATCAGTGAGACAATATAAATATTTGGTAACATGATAATATTTAAAATTTATTATAGCCATTACAAGTAGCTAAAAAAACCAAATATTAGAATCTGCTGAAAAAGAACTCATAAAAAGATAAATATACTTTCACACATGCAAGAAAATCGCTAGTTTGGTTTTTTTGTTGTTGTTTTTTTGTTTTTTTGTTTTTGAGATGGAGTCTCACTGTTGCCCAGGTTGAAGTGCAGTGGTGAGATCTAGGCTGTCTGCAACCTCTGCCTCTGAGGTTCAAGTGATCCTCCTGCCTCAGCCTCCCGAGCAGCTGGGATTATGTGCAGGCCACCACTCCAGTCTAGCTTTTGTATTTGTATTTTTAGTAGAGACAGGGTTTGGCCATGTTGACCGGGCTGGTCTTGAACTCCTGACCTCAAGTGATTTGCCCACTTCGGCCTCCCAAAGTGCTGGGATTAGAGGTGTGAGCCATCGCACCCAGCCAATCAATAGGATATTTTTTAAAAGCATCGTACTGGATGGTTTGAGTATTCTCTAGTACCATGTGATATTCTCAACCTGGAACATCCTCCCCTTATCTGCTCCTGTGTGCAGTTGCTGTTGAGGCTGAAGAAGCTCCTGCTAATGGAGGTGCTGCCCCAGGTAGAGGAAATGTCCTGCTCTGCCCGAGACTGCAGAGGGCTCATGGCCCTAAGGCCTCTCGAAGACACACAAGCTCTCTGGATTGATTCGTGGGAAGTGAGACAGCAAGAGCAACAGGCAGCCTCCGCACATCAGGGGTAACAGTGAGTGAACTCGAAAAGCAAAAGCCAGGGAGAAGACTCAGGGAGATTTCCATATCGTACTTAAAAGAAACTGTAGCACTGGCAAGGTTACCTGACAAAACAAAGGCAGTTTTCAAATCTTAAAACTAAATTTTTATCTAAATAATTTTAGCCAGGTTTCATATTAAAAAGGTGTTTTGTGGTTTTTTTTGAGACATGATCTTACTCTGTTGCCCAGGCTGAAGTGCAGTGGTGAGATCATAGCTCACTGCAGCCTCGAACTCTGGGCTTAAGCAATCCTTCTTCCTCAGCTTCTGGAGTAGCTGGGACTACAGGTGTGCCACAACCATGCCTCGCTAATTTTTTATTTATTTGTAGAGACAAGGTCTTGCTATGTTGTCCAGGCTGGTCTTGAACTCCTGTCCTCAAGCAATTCTCCTGCATCAGCTTCCCAAAGTGCTGGGATTACAGGTATGAGCCACGGTGCCTGGGCTCACTTTTTTTTTTTTTTAATCATCACATGATACCGCCATTTAGAATTCTTGTTCTCAAGGGAAACAGTGGGCACAGTCACCACGTCTAATAGCAGTGTCGGTGCTGGTGTGACAGTTTTAGAAGACAAGCTTCCAGAGGGCCTGGGGTCTGTGTGTTGGTGCAGTGAACAGACAACCTCACTGCATACTGAACTCTTCTCTGAGATCAAATGGGTGGTAACAGATTATGGATTGGCCAGCTCTAACTGGCCAAACTTCAGAAATGTGCTTGGTTCATTGCCTGGATGTAAAACTCATTGTCATTTTCCTCTCAGAGTTTATGTTTCAGTCCTCACTGCAACCTAGTAGCTTCTAGACAAACATTCCCCTCGGAACATATGTTTGAAGGGGAAGGCGTATGTTCCCTGGAAGTTCTGTGATGGAAACGCAGTTTAGGATTCCAAGTGCTCCCTTTAAGAGATTCAAGTGTTAGCAGACCATTTTAATTAAAGTTCTCTAGACAGGAGGCAGAAAAACAAGATTGACTGGAATGAATATAACCTGCATGGTGCGGTGGGAAAAAACCCATGTGGGAATGTAGAGTAATACTACAAGTTTTCAGGAAACAAATCAATATGTAGTCCACAAACAAAGCACGAGCCACCGAAAGTTGAAGTTAAAAATATCACATCAAACGGCTTGAGGCATACCTTTATTTGAAAAAATACATCTTTATTGCCTTACAAATTCGTTTTAACAAGAGATTCGTTTTTCTACTGAAGGACATGCTGATTATTGTCCTGTGGTTTTCAATTAATAAGTTCACAGTTAACAGTTTTTAAGTACACTGAATCATGTAAATTTCCATATCGCAGCAGCTAATTTATTTGTTTATCGTGGTATAGCAGGCACCGCATGAATCTGGTTTTGAAATCAATTCCAAGCAAAGCAGATGATTTTTGCAGGGCAGACAATATGTAATGAAGACCATCAAACCTCTCCCTGTGCCACAGCATCTAGAGTGTGTCTCATGCTGCCGCAGCAAACCAAAAGGGTAAGAACCCACATCAATATCCACACAGGCATATCGGGAGGATGGTGTCTTGTTTCTGTGTGACTGCCTGTGATTCACTGCTGTCTTTTATTTATGGTTCCACATTTTTTTCTTTGAGAGTTCTTAATGTATTCACAGACACACAAACACAAGGATCATTGGGTTACAAGCTGGGTTTATTTACCGTTTGCAGCTAGTTCAGATGGTATGGCACTACTGCACAGCATTTGAATTTTAAGATTATATACCAACATTTCTTCTTTTCTGCACCCTGTCCCAGACCCAGGCATGCACACGGAATTTTATTCTAACTTCTGGAAACTGATTTCTCCATAGAATGCTTTAGGATTAAAAAGGAATTCTTTTTTAAAAAAACAGACATTGAAAAAATTCCCTATAGAAGTAATAGAAAGTACCCTGGGGAGAAATAGGGTTATGAAGAGGGAAAGTATTCGGAGAAAAAAAGACAGAAAAGAACATCAGAAAGTTCTGACACTATTCTTTCAAAAAAAAAAGTCATAATGATGATCTGTGCCTTTGAAATGAATAAATGAATAAATGTTTGAGCATTTCAATCAGCAAAATGCACAGACCTTGAAGAAAACGTGACACAAAAGCATTGAGAGATAAAATTGAGTAAAATGTCCTCAGTTAATTTGAAAATTTCAATACACTCTGGAAATTGCTGGCAAGCAGAAGAAACCTCACAGCCATGCAAATTGGAATTTTCTTTTCCTACGTGTTCATGCTGATGGTGTAATTGCATATCTGAATGTATATACTAGTATTTATAATGGCTTTGAATGTGTTGATCTTGGACACTTTTCTTATGTAACTTATTAATGTTAACATTTTTTCCCAATGCAATATGAGCTACCATAAGGGTCTCAGTCCTAAAGCAGCTTGATTTCTTCATATTTGGTGTTCCATGAGCATAATGAGGAGAGCCCATTTTTGTCTGTTGCGGAGCTGTCGCTTAAAGTGGCCCCCACCTTCCACATTTGCCCCATCTGTCTTCCTTCAAGCCTGTCTTTGTTCTGCAGTGGAAAATATGGGCAAAGTAGAGATTAAAAACATGGAAACCATGGTAGATTGAAAAATATTTGAATAATGCCCTTAAAAGTGGTTTAATCTGGGATTCTTGAAAAAAATAAAACTCAGAAGTAAATAGTCTAAGAGTGGGTGGATCTTGTTTCAATATGGGGACTAGTTTTTCTGGAAAGCTGGATGCTCTTAACATGATTCCCAACCTTTGTGTCTTTGGGGAAGTAAGACTTAGTGCCTTTTGGGGAATCAGGCTTGGGCCCTTGGCCATTTCTCATCTTGCAGGTTGCGGAGCTTTTGACACAAAAGTTAGCCATTGTGATTTGCATATTAGTGTATTCCTTTGTGATTTCTGAGCAGAGAATATGCCATCTATAATAAGACTTCATATTTCTTCAATTAAAATACACCAGAAACCAACATAAAATTAGTCACAGCATTCTTTAGTTACCTCTCCCCTAGGTTTCAGCAGTCAAGAAGACAAAGAACTGAATATTAAATAGAAAAAATTTGGTTCAACAGACCAATATTGCAGGAAATTTGGGAGGTAAAAGAAGTGCCTATCGGATTCTTTGAATTTAGTGCTCAAGAAAGGAAAATTGACTGACAGTGTGAGTTACGGCCATTCTTGATTCAGGAGAGGAGCAGAAGTATGACACGACAGCCTCTTTGTGTGTTGACTTTCAAGGGAAGGCACATAGCTCTTGCTCATGTAGGTTGTTCATTGCGTCCTATCTTGAGCATTTCCTTAATGGCACCCACTGTGGAGGTGGGAAGCCACCTGACATGCCAGCTGAAAATGTCACCTGAGAATTAGTCAATTTTCACAGGTTGCATCTTCATGTTTCATAAGCTAAGATGCCAATGGACAAAGAGTTTGTAGGTAGAAGTGCACCTGGATCACATACACACTTATAATCTAGAATTGCCAACTCCATATGTGTTACGAAATTCATAGATCTGTTCTAAGCACACGTTTGTGATGTAAATTTTCAAATTCTTTTTTTCTTATGTTAATGGCATACTCAGAAATTGGAAAGAGATTCTGAATGTAGAGTTCAAGTGCTTTACTTTTATGTGGTAGGTATACTTTTCAGTGTCATCATTTGCTATTCGTCAAGTGACTAGATTACTACTGACTCTTTTTGGGGAGAGATTAATGGAGTAAGAGATACACTTTTTCTGAAATTTTGGTGTTGTCATGGGTTGTAGAGAAAAAGAGGGTGCACATATGGGTATGCAAGGTTGCTTTTACTTCAAAACAATCTTGGGGAATCATTGGCTCCTTGAGAAACATTAAAGAAATGGTTCCTGGTACACCCTGGATAAGAGAAGGGGTAAATGGGTTAAATGCTTTCTGCATGGGCAAAAAGGACTCTCAGAGTCTTGTGTGGACTCTGGGATGCAGGATGAGGTGTTGTTGAGCAGTTGAGGAAGTAAAAATTGTGGCAGACACTCCACGATGTAAAGAATCCAAGATAGTACTGATAGGTCAGTGTTTAGGAGGCTAGAAAAAGTGGAAATCAGACAGGCTTATTCTTCAATAACATTGCCAGCCAACTTCATGACTGAGTCTAGCCTGGATGACCTCCAAATATTCTCTTCTGAGAGTCTAGGATTATGAAACAACAAACAAAAAGGGGATAAAAAATACCAAATTAAAATAATTATGGAAAAGTGTTGTGAAAGTTGAATGTGATGAGTGTGAGGCGCTGTCTGGCATTTAACACACAATCATAAATGTGAACTGTTGCTGTTCTTAGATAACTATTATATGTAAGATATGATAATGACATTATTGTTCATTATTACCATAATCTTTTACAAAGAAGAAGAATAGGCTTGGAGGTCCAGGGAGCATTTCTGACCAAGTGATAGTCTTTAAAAATTACAACCATAAGAATGAAGATGTCTTGGTTTTCATCTAGTTAGAAACACCTACTGGGTTCTGATTGTTTCCCACTGTGGTGAGATTTTACTCTTAGGAATCTCAAGTGGATTGGCAAGGATAATGGGCCAAACAAGGCTTGTGAGCCTCAGGGAACCTGAGTCATGCTATCTATGGCAAGATGCCTGAACTATGGACACTTTCAGGTTGTTTGGAAGCTCCAGTGTGAGAATGAAGTCAGAACCCCTTCCCACGCTATTTAGAAACTCTTTTCTCCTCCCAGCTGTGCCTAAATTTATATCCTTTTGAATATCAAACAAACACATCAGTTGGCTGTATCTTCCTCTTCTAGGTTTTCTTTTCTTGGTCACACAGGGGTAAAGAAAAACCTATGGGTGAGCCCCACAGCAAAACCCAGTGTCTAAACTGAGTAGGAAACATCCTGTCAAAAAGAAAGACAACGTTCCTAAATGCGACAAGTAATGCTTCTCTAGAGCTGCGAAGAAAAGGCCCCCAGTACTTATGTTTTGCTATATCCATCAGCCAAAACTTGTTAGAATTCCACGACATGAAGTTACCGAGGAATCTGAGATGCCGAGAATAGGGTTGGCACTGGGGCTGGACAGTAGGAGGGATATATGTCATAGGTGGATACAAATAACTAAGAGACATCATTCCTGCCCTCAATAAATTTCAATCTAGATGCCCTGTGTATTTGCAATTGTCCTTTAAAATCCCCTAAATATGTTTTTATCCCACTCAGTCCTACAACTTTAGGTGCTAAATTGATAGTTGCTTTTGGACTTGAAATTTAAAGTTCCTATGCTCAAATCTCAACTCACCTTGTGTTGTAGTTACTTCCCTAAAATGAAGTCGCCCATCTCCTCATCACCAAACTGGAAATCTCAACTTTTTGATTCCTCTTTCTTTCGCTCCCTGAGGTCAGACAGCTGCTGAGTCAGGTGGATTATTTGCCGGCAGGGTCTGTCTCATATCACTACGTCTTTCCTACTTCCAACTCCATTATCCTAATTCTTGTACTCATTACTTTTATTACAAACTGCTCTCTGGACCTTTCCCTCCTATTTGTTCCAATCCTACCTACCTCCAACAGCTAGATCAATATTTCTAACGAATTGATCTAAGTATGATCAGAAAGGGAAAGTCACCTTGCTAAAACTAAGCAGTCAGCATCATGGTATGAAAAACAAGCTTTTATAAATCTGACTTTTGCAAATCAAATTGCCAGTACTTTGTCACCCTTGGGTGAATGGATGAAGCTGGGTTTTTGAACTCTCAAAGTTTGAAATATATGGAGACCTCATTAGAAATACAATAGCCACCTGAGCTTCAGTCCAGGACACCAGTCCCCTGATCTTATAACACTAGAGGTATAAGCAACTTCATCACAGCAATAAGGATGCAAACATTTACCAAAGACTATGGTTTGGTGAGCTAGATGGACTTAATACCAAGCTGTAGTTCCTCTGCTTTAGGCATGGGTAAGTCATTTTGCCGTGCTGAGCTTGAAAAATTGTCTTGGGGTTTTGTTTTAATCTATAAAAGAGGAATACTCACATCTACAATTTGTGTCTTAATAGGAGTAGTGAACAACATACATATATGTATATTTCAACATGACAGAACCTAGTACATAGTGGCTACTTTAACAATAATTAGCCTTACAGATATTATTATTACTTTTGGGACCCTCTTGCTGTTTGTATCTTAATTCTTAAAAGTGTAATATCAACTGAGCCTCTCCCACAATGTTATTCCTTTCGTGTTCATTTTAAATGTCAATGTTCATTTTGCTGTGATCCAAAAACAAGTGGAACTGCAAAAATCTCATTCAAAGCAGGGGAGAAGGGGGCGATCAGCTGCTGACCTCAGAACCATCTTCGGGATTCTCTTTTCACTCACGCAAATAAGGGGAAATACTGAGCCACATTCCTGTAGGACATGTTTGAACTTGTCCCTCTATTACCTCTTTTTTCCTAGTAATAATCACCCTTCTCCCTCTCTAGAGAAATAGTTTTCTGTAAATGATTGAAAAATGCATTAACAAACAAATAAGAACCCACCAAAAACAAAAAAAAGAAATATCCAGTTGTTTCTTCTCTTCTCTTCTTTTGAGCAAATGATACCAACCACTGCCTAAAAACCTAGCCCAGGACAAAGGCAACAAGAGAGGCATTTCTTTCCCAAAGGGAACAACTCGTCCAAAGCTATTTTGTATTCTAGTGAGTTCTTCTCACGATGGGCTCCACTAGGTGTACTCAATAGGCAGGAAGGAGAGAAGCAGGAGGGAGGATGTTCGGTCACAGACAGCAGCTTTACTGCAGGAGAAGCTCCTAGGCTTCTGGTGAATGGGGAGCCTGAGGCTGAGGCTCTAGGCCCTGATCCATCTGGGTTTCTGCAGCCCAAGCCGTGCCTCTGCAGTGGGAGACGTGCCTTCAGTCAGGAAGGGCTTCAGGATTGTCCTCATCCCCTTCTGGGCAATTAGAAGTGTCTTTAATTTGGCTTCTTTTCATTCCACTGATGTCAGTGCCTCCTTGTCTTCAGTCCAAACTCTGTTCCCATCCCACTGACTCACTGTAGTTTAAGAGCATGTAGGGGTGGAGAGAGGGCTGAGCCAGGAGGCAAGAGGCCAGCATTTGGGTTTCTGTTCTATGACTGACCTTCCATGGGACCTTGGGTGAATCATTTAGCCCAGAACCCTTCCCTGTCTCCTAATCTGCTGTGAAAGAGGGAATAGCAGGTAACTTACCTAGCAAGCAGGGTCTCTGTGAAAACCAAATGAGGTCATGCCAGTGAGAAAGTAAGATGCAGTGCGAGTAGTAGGGATTTCTGTGATGTCCTTCCACTTAAACTGTCAGTTTCCTTTACTCTCAGATGGGACTAATGAAATGAACACACTGCAGGGGGTATGCTTCCCTTAATAAACACACGATCCACCCCTGAATGAATAGAATGGAAGATGTGTGGTGCAATCAGATCCAAGCAAGTACAACTACTCATTTTAGTAGCCATTGTTTAGAAAGCAACTTGAATCTAGACACTGCAGACCTCTTTAATAAATAGCTTCTTAATTGAATCTAGACACTGCAGATTTCTTTAACAAATATCTTCTTAATTGTCTGAGCAAGTGAAAATCTTAGGCAGGCCAGGCATGCTGGGTCATGTCTGTAATCTCATCACTTCAGGAGGCAGAGGCAGGAGAATGGCTTGAGGCTGAGAGTTTGAGACCAGCCTGGGCAACACAGCAAGACCCTGTCTCTACAAAAATGTTAAAAGTCAGGCAAGTGTAGTCCCAGCTACTCTGGAAGCTCAGGCAGAAGGATCACATGAGCTCAGGTGTTGGAGGCTACAGTGAGCTATGACTGCACCACTGTACTCCAGCCTGGGCAACAGAGTGAGACCTCATCTCCAAAAAAAGAGGAAGGAGGAAGGCAGAGGAAAGAGCCTGTGGATCAATGTTTGAGTTGGGGCCGATGGCCTGGCATCTGGGTTTTTTAAGGTATATCTTTATCTGGCATCTTGTTGACCAAATTATAGACACCAAGAGCTGATGCTAATGCAGCACTAAAATCAGGTGTAGGGAAACCTATGAAATAATGAAATCAGGCATAGTGAAACCTAACTTCACCACGTGCAGGCCAGTGACCAATAGGGAAGGGAGAATAAGCTAGGGATCAGAAGAAGTTGGGACTTGCAGAGTTTCTCACAAGGGTGGGAGAGGTTGGTAAGACCTAAAGAAGGAATCTTGAGGTCAGTTTAGGGAAGGATCTTTCTTACCTGGAGAACATTTCAAGGTTTTGAACTTCCTTTTAAATTTCCTTTTGATAATTGACTTTGAAAATTCTAATCTGGTAGGGTTATTCTGAGAGAAAAGACTGATTCAAGGTCAAGCAAGGAGAAACAAAGGGTCCTTGATGATAAGATGGTAGGATGTGGCAACTTCTCTATAAGGAATATGAAGAAGCTGGCATGAGGGCCAAATTTGTGAGACAGCTTTCAGAGCAAGTATTGAGACAGTAGCAATTGCACCTTTTTGTAGACTCAGAGGCTTTGCAAACTCACTATTTCTTTCTTTTTTTTTTTTCTTTTTCTTTTGAGACAGAGTCTTGCTCTGTCATCCAGGCTGTAGTGCTGTGGTGCAATCTCAGTTCACTGCAACCCTCCACCTCCCAGGTTCAAGTGCTTCTCCTGCTTCAGCCTTTCAGGTAGCTGGTACTACAGGTGCAAGCCACCACACTCAGCTAATTTTTGTATTTTTGGTAGAGATGGGGTTTCACCATATTGCCAGGCTGGTCTCGAACTCCTGACCTTAAGTGATCCGCCTGCGTCTGCCTCCCAATGTACTGGGATTACAGTGAGCCACTGCACCTGGCCGCTAGTTTTAACATTTTTAAAAACTCCACTCAATGCTAAAGTCATCTCTGGAGTCTAGAGGCAAACTAGCCTGGACCATTCCAAGTGTACGTGCAATATCCTTCTTAAAACCACAGACACTGTAAGTTGAAAGCAGCTTTTGTGATATGAGCACATGTGTATTGGATCTACCACTTGGCCTATAGTTACGAGTAGCAGACTGGTCCCAGATCTGCAGATAGGTTACTGAGAAACTTCAGGCAAATCACGTCACTCCTTCACTCCCTCTGGGCTTTATATCCTCACCTATAAAATAAAAATTTTGGCCTAAAATTTCTAAAATTTCAATTAGACTGTTTTCTCCTTCTACTAGTGTCACAGAATTATTGAATGATAGAGTTGAAACAAATTTATTTGTAACTGCTTCATTCTTATCTTGTAGGTTGCAGCTTATATGTTATCTTCTCTGAGAGGAATATCCTGACCAACTAATTTCATCCACGTCCCCTAGATATGCTGTCATTACACTCTGATTATGCTTTTGTACTTAAGATAATTTCTAGTGATATGTTAATCATTTTAGAAAGTTAAATGTAACATAATATGAAAAACATAGTATATTACAAGGAGGTGAATTTTATTCTAGGAATGCAATGCTGGTCTATCATTCAAAAAGGTTAAAAATAATTTTAAAAAGCCACAATGTATTACAGGGTTTATAAAATATGTTGAAGTAAAATGTAAAGAAATAATAGCATAAGGAGGGTAGTAGAAAATAGAAGTACACTGTAAGTTTCTTAGATAATAGGTGAACTGATATAATATCATGAGGTAGACTGAGAATACAGTTATATAGAAGAATTACAAAAATAAAATGAAACATTGCTAAAAAGCTAATAGTAGAGATGTAATGAAAAATTTAAGGAAGAGAGGAAAAAGGACAATAAAACAAATATAATAAATAGAAACTATGTAGCAATATGGTAGATTTCAACCTGGCTAGAGTTGTTTACATTCAATTACATTAATTATTAATGGTGTAATGGTAAATGGTATTACAAGTTTGAATTAAAGGGCAGAGATTGTTGGCCTGGATTAAAAAGCAAAGCACAGATATAATCTGTCTACAAGAAACTCACTTTAAAGTGGATATATGTGAAACCATAGAAAATGGTAGCCTATGCAAACAATAATCAAAAGAAAACTGGAGTAGATACATTAATATTAGACAAAATGAACTTCAAAGCCAAGAATATTGTCAGTTATAAAGAGTAACATTTCATAATGATAAAAAGTTTTTTAAAGATAATCTTCTTAATTCTATATGTATCTAATGACAGAGCTTTGAAACAGATAAAGCAAATTCTAACAGAACTGAAAAGAAAAACAAATTGAGAAGTATAGTTGAAGATTTTACTGTTCTTGCTTTATATTAGGCTGGTGCAGAAGTAATTGAGTTTTTGCTATTAAAAGTACAAGAATGCCAGGCACGGTGGCTCATGCCTATAATCCTACCACTTTGGGAGGCCGAGGCGGGCAGATCACCTGAGGTCAGGAGTTTGAGACCAGCCTGGCCAACATTATGAAATCCCATCTCTACTAAAAATGCAAATATCAGCTGGGCATGGTGGTGGGCACCTGTAATCCCAGCTACTTAGGAGGCTGAGGAAGGAGGATTGCTTGAACCTGGGAGGCAGATGTTGCAGTGAGCCGAGATTGCACCACACTCCAGTCTGGGCAACAGAGTGAGACTCTGTCTCAAAAATTAACAATAAAAAAGAATAATAATAAGTACAAGAACAAGTAAACAAAAAATAAGTTAGGATATAGAAGACTCAGACAACATTGCCAACCAACTTGACCTAGTTGATGTATATAGCCCATTTCACCCAATGACAGCATAATACACATTTTTTTTCAAGTGCATGTGGAACATGGACCATGACTGGCTAAAGTCTGGGCCATAAAATGTGTCAAATTTCAAAGAATTGAAACACTGTAGAGAATGTTCTTGACCTTACTGGAATTAAATTAAGAATCTTTTTTTAAATCTTAAAAATTTTCCAAATATTTAGAAATTAAATAAAAAACTCTAAATAATTCATGAGTTGAAGAAATTACAAAGAAAGATAGAAAATATTTTTAATTGAGCTTAAAATAAAAACACAATATAAGATAATTGTGAAATACAACTAAATCCACATTTAGAAGAAGATTTAAAGTTCTAAATGCTGGTATTAAAAAAGGGGTGGGAGGTGCCAGCCACAGTGGCTTATGCCTATAATCCTAGCACTTTGGGAGGCCAAGGCAGGCAGACTGCTTGAGCTCAGGAATTCAAGACCAGCCTGGGCCATGTGGCAAAACCCCACCTCTGCTAAAACTACAAAAATTAGCTGGGCGTGGTGGTGTGCCCCTGTAGTCCCAGCTACTTGGGAGGCTGAGGTGAGAGGATGGCTTGAGCCCGGGAGATGGAGGTTGCAAGTGAGCCAAGATCTCACCACCACACTCCAGCTTGGGTGACAGATCAGACCCTGTCAAGAAAAAAATAATAATAACAATTGTTATTTATTATTAAAGCTTCCATCATAACATGCTGGAAAAAGAAGAGGAAATTAAATGCAAAGCAAATGAAGAATAACATGTTAAAGATAAGAGCATATGTCAATAAAATACAAAACAAAAACAAAAGTGGAGAAAATAAATAAGACCCAAAGATAGTTCTTAGAAAAAAAAATCACTATATTGACTTATCAAGACAAAAGGAAAATTATCATTAATATAAGTGAAAAAGGGGATATCACTCGAGATATTACAGGCATTAAAATAACAACTAAGAAATACTACAAACAGCTCTTCCCAAAAATTTGACCTGGGCAGGAAAACTATGGCAGTGCGTCAAATCTGGCCTGCCGCCTGTTCTAGTTAAAAAGTTTTGCTGGAACACAGCCATAACGATTCGTTCATGCACAATCATCCTTTAGTATTTGTGGGGAATTGGTTCCAGGACCTCCCACAAATATCAAAATCTGCAGATGCTCAAATTTATGATATAAAATGTGGTATTTTGCATATAATTCATGCGCATCTTCCTGTGTACTTTAAATTATCTCTAGATTATTTATAATAGCTAATACAATGTAAATGCTATGTAAATGGATGTTATACTGTTTTGTTTAGGGAATAATGACAAAAGTCTGTACATGTTCAGTACAGATTCCATTTTTTTCCAAATATTTTTCATCCACAGTTGGTTGAATCCATGGGTGCAGAATCTATCAATACAGAGGGCTCACTCTATTGTCTATGGTTGCTTTCATGTTTGAGTGGCAGAATTGATTAATTGTGACAGAGACTGGATGTTCCAGAAAGTCTAAAATATTTAATATCTGTCCCATTATAGAAAAAGTTTGCTAACCCTTGACCAAGATGAAACAAAAACGTTCCTTGAACGATACAAATGACCAACAGTAATAAAATAGAAAAGTCTGAATGTCCTTATATCTATTAAATAAATTAAAATCAAAATGAAAAGTTTTTCACAAAATAAAATCCAGACCCAGATGAAATATTTAAGAGATAAATAATATCAATCCTACAGAAATTCTTCAGAAAACAGAGGAGGGAACCTTTCAAAGCTTATTTCATGAGCACAGAATTGCCCTAATATCAAAAATAAACAATGACATTACACGAAAACTACAGATCAATATCCCTAATAAATGTGGATGCAAAAATCCTTAAGAAATATTAGTAACTAGAATCCAGCAATATTTAAAGGATAATATGCCATGACTATGTGGGATTTACGCCAGGAATATAAGCTTATTTAACATTTGAAAATCAATTGAAGTAGTTTACCACATGTAAAGCTTTTTTTAAAAAAAAGAAGTCCACATTAGCATCTCAATAGATGTGCAAGATGCATTTAACAAAGCTTAACAACAATTCATGATTAAAAAGAGTAAAACATTGCAGCAAATTAGAAATAGAAATCAAATTCCAAACCTGATAAAAGTCTTCTGTGAAAAATCTAGAGTTAACATAATACTTAATGGAAAAAACTAAATGCTTTCCACCCGGGATCAGGAGCAAGATAAGAATGACTACTCACACCAGTTTTGTAGAATATTTACTATATTTTATAGTAACTATAGAACATTTACTGTATTTTATAGTAACTATAGAACATTTACTGTATTTTATAGTAACTATAGAATATTTACTATAGTAAAAATTCTGGCCAGTAATATAAAGCAAGAGGAAAAACAAACTTGACCGGATGAAATGGAATAAGCAGACTGTTTTAATTCATATAAAACATGATTTTGTGTATGAAATACCCGAAGAAATATACCAAAAAATGGTAGAATTAAAAGGTGTATTTAGCATGTTCACAGAATATAAGTTTGATATTTAAAAAATTCAACTTATATCTATATAATAGCAATTGAATTGAAAAATTAGAAATTTAAATGAAAAACATGCCATTATAATGGTATCCAAAATGAAATACTTGAAAACAAATTTAATAAAATATGCTTAAGACCTGCAGATCAAATACTGAAAGAAAGTAGAAAAAACCTAAATAAATGATATATACCATGTTCATGAATTGGAAGATTTAATGTTCTTAAGATGACAGTTCTCCCCATTTTAACCAGTAGACTCAATGTAATCAATTTAAAAACCCCAGCTGAAAAGCTCTAATATTTATGTTAGAAAATCAAAGGATCTATATAAGATAGAATAATATTGAAAAAATACAAAGAACAAAGTTGAAGAACACACACTTCTAGAGTTCAAGAATGACTTTAAACCCACAGTAACTAATAATCACCTTTTATGGTTAGTTGATTTTGTAAAAGATGCCGAGGTCATTAAATAGGGAAAGAATAGTCTTTTGAACAAATGCTGCTGGAAAGTCTGGATTTATACATGGTAAAATGTGAAAAGATGAATCTCAATCCTTTACTGACACCATACCCCAAAACTAAGGGTAGGTGACTCGTAGACTCAAAACTAACTGGAGGTGACTCACAGACCTAGCTATAAGGCAAAAACAGGCATTGGCAAACTGGTCCACTGGCCAGATTTGGCCATGCTCATTTGTTTGTGTATTATCAACGATGCATTTGTACTACAACAGCAGAGTTGAATACTGTGACAGTGACCATATGACCCATAAAGTCAAAAACATTGATTATCGGCCGGACACGGTGGCTCACGCCTGTAATCCCAGCACTTTGTGAGGCTGAGGCAGGTGGGTAACAAGGTCAGGAGTTCGCGACCAGCCTGGCCAACAAGGCAAAACACCGTCTCTACTAAAAATACAAAAATTAGCCAGGTGTGGTGGCAGGTGCCTGTCATCCCAGCTACTCAGGAGGCTTAGGAAGGAGAATCACTTGAACCTGGGAGGCAGAGGTTGCAGTGAGCCAGGACCACACCATTGTACTCCAGCTTGGGAAACAAAAGTGAAACTCCATCTTAAAAAAAAAAAAACAAAAACAAAACCGATTCCTGAGCAAGATGGTCAAATAGGAATGGCTCCAGTCTGCAGCTCCTAGACAGACCAATGCAGAAAGTGTGTGATTTCTGCATTTCCAACTGAGGTACCCAGCTCATCTCATTGAGACTGGTTAGACAGTGGGTGTGGCACATGGAGGACAAGTTGAAGCAGGGTGGGGCATCGCCTCACTGGGAACGTGCAAGGGGTCAGGGAACTCCCTCCCCTAGCCAAGGGAAGCCATAGGGACCCTGCTGTGAGGAATGGTGCACTCCAGGCCAGATACTACGCTTTTCCCACAGTCTTCGCAACCCACAGACCAGGAGATTCCCTCAGGTGCCTATACCACAAGGACCCTGGGTTTCAAGCACAAAACTGGGTGACTGTTTGGGCAGACACCGAGCTAGCTACAGAAGTTTTTTTTTCATACCCCAGTGGCAACTGGAACATCAGCGAGATAGAACCGTTGACTCCCCTGGAAAGGGGACTGAAGCCAGGGAGCCAAGTGGTCTTGCTCAGTGGATCCCACCCCCATGGAGCCTAGCAAGCTAAGATCCACTGGCCTGAAACTTTCACTGCCAGCACAGCATTCTGAAGTCAACCTGGGACACTCGAGCTTGGTTGGGGGAGGGGTGTCTGCCATTACTGAGGCTTGAGTAGGCAGTTTTCCCCTCACAGTGTACACAAAACCACCAGGAAGTTCGAACTCGGCAAAGCCCGCTGCAGCTTTGCAAAAATGCTGTAGCTAGACTGCCTCTCTAGATTCCTCCTCTCTGGGCGGTACATCTCTGAAAGAAAGGCAGCAGCCCCAGTCAAGGGCTTATAGATAAAACTCCCATCTCCCTGGGACAGAGCAAATGGGGAAAGGGGCAGTTGTGGGCACAGCTTCAGCAGACTTAAATGTTCCTGCCTGCTGGCTCTGAAGAGAGCAGTGGATCTCCCAGCAGAGCACTCAAGCTCTGCTAAGGGACAAATTGCCTCCTCAAGTGGGTCCCTGACCCTTGTACCTCCTGACTGGGAGATACCTCCCAGCAGGGGTCGACAGACACCTCGTGCAGAAGAGCTCAGGCTGGCATCTGGTGGGTGCTCCTCTGGGACGAAGCTTCCAGAGGAGGGAGCAGGCAGCACTCTTTGCTGTTCTGCAGCCTCTGCTGGTAATACCCAGGAAAACAGGGTCTGGAGTGGACCCTGGCAAACTCCAGCAGACCTGCCGAAAAGGAGCCTGACTGTTAGAAGGAAAACTAACAAACAGGAACCAGCAGCATCAACATCAACAAAAAGGACAACCATGCAAAAACTCAATCCAAAGGTCACCAACAGCAAAGACTAAATGTAAATAAATCCACAAAGATGAGGAAAAACCAGTGCAAAAAGGCTGAAAATTCCAAAAACCAGGATGCCTCTTCTTCAAAGGATCACAACTCCTCACCAGCAAACGAACAAAACTGAACAAAGAAGGAGTTTGACAAATTGACAGAAATAGGCTTCAGAAGGGGGGGTAACAGCAAACTCCTCTGAGCTAAAGGAGCATGTTCTAACGCAATGCGAGGAAGCTGAGAACCTTGATAAAAAGTTAGAGGAAATGCTAACTAGAATAACCAGTTTAGAGAGGAACATAAATAACCTGATAGAGCGTACAGGAACTTTGTGAAGCATACACAAGTATCAATAGCCAAATCAATCAGTCAGAAGAAAGGATATCAGAGATTGAAGATCAACGTAATGAAATAAAGCGTGAAGACAAGATTAGAGAAAAAAAAATGAAAAGGAACGAACAAAGTCTCCAAGAAATATGGGACTATGTGAAAAGATCAAATCTACATTTGATTGCTGTACCTGAAAGTGACGGGGAGAATGGAACCAAGAGACTGAGAGAAGATATCTGCAGTTCCTATATCCAACAAAAAACTTATATTCAGAGTATATAAAGTACTTGTTTAATGTAATAATAACAAGACAAACTATCAAATTTAAAAATGAACAAAGATTTAACAGATACTTCACAAAATAAGATAAATGAATAGCCAAGAAACTCATGAAAGATGCTCAATATTATTAGTCACCAGTAAATAAAAATTAAAAGCACAATGAGATACCACTATAGACCCACTAGAATGGCTAAAATTAGACTGACAATTCCAAATGTTGGCAAGGATGTAGAGCAACTAGAATGCTCCTGTACTGATGATGGGGATCTAAAATTGTCTAACACTTTTGAAGAACAGTTTGACAGTTTCTTATAAACTTACCAGCACACTTTTCACATATCCAGCAACTGCATTCCTGAGTACAGTATTTATCCAGGGGAAATAAAACAAAGACTTGAACACAATGTTCATTATAACTTTATTCCTAACAGACAAAAACTAAGCTGCTCAAATGCTCACCATTTGTGAATAGAGAGACAAAATATAGTACTTTCATACTATAGTATACTACCCAGCTCTAAAAAGGAACCAGCTACTGGTAACATACAACAATATGTGTTACTGAAGGATTCAGTCTAGGTCCTGCTGCTCACCAAAACAGTAAGCCAATCACTGAGACAATGAGTATTGCCAGGGAAGAAGGCTTTAATTGGGTACTGCAGTTGTGGAAATGGAGATCACTTTCAAATCCATCTCCCTGACTAAAATTTATAGTTTACATAGCAGGGAAGAATGTAACCATGTGTAAAAAACTGGAATCAGGGAGGGGTAAGGAAAAGAAGTTTGTCAATGGGAAGCAGGTGGTTGGTTAGGCATCATGATGGGTAAGAGGTCTGGTGGCATCTCATTCCCCAGATGCAGTGATCTGGTGAGTTTCAGCTCCTCTATACTGTCTGGGAGGCCGAATAGTAAGAAAGGAACTCAGATAAGACAATTGTAACTGTCTCAAGTTTTAAAACTGGGAGGGTCATTTTCTGTGCTTATTTAAATGAAATCATAAACAGCAGTTCTATAGGACAATGGGGCTGGTTTCATACAGATAAATCTCAGAAACATTATGGAGAATAAGAAAAGCCTGGCACACAGCCCCAAAACACATACTATATGATTCAATTTCTAGGGAACTCCAGAAAAGGCAGACTAATCTATACTGTAAGAAAACATATCAGTTGTTACTTGGAGCTGGGGGCAGGAATGGGTTGGGACTGATGGCCAAGGAACAATAGGAACTTACTGGAATTTTGAAAAATATTCTGTTTCTTAATTGGGGTCTTTGGTACATGAATGTATACATTTGCCCAATCTTATTGAATGTATTGAATACACTTTAAATGGGCACATTTTATTGTATGTCCATTTCCTTGTAAAAGCAGCATTATCAACATTGCTTTATAAACATATTTTCTTGCACTGGATATATCTGGTAAACATTTTATTGCCCACCTCCTACCACTACCTTGTGATTATGTAGGTTTATATCAAACAGAGTCAGAAAGCAGCCCCCACCTACCCCAGATACTTTCAGCTAATATCCCATTTGTTACCAGCCCTCTTGTGGAATGATGCGTACCTATCACACTATCCACAGCTGTAGAAGGTTTTTTCATATATTCTGGGTCTGATTGAAACAATCTCTCCTGCTTAAATTTATGCCATACTCCTTTCGATTATTACTCTGTGGACATTAAAAATGGCGCCGTTTTCTTTAAATAAAAACGTGTTGGCTTGAGGACAATAATTAGATCATTTATTTCAGGCTAAGTGAAGCAGTACTTATAAAGTCTCTGCCTGCCCTGTGTCCAGTGTCCCAGATACTCTGTACCTCCAAGAACTTGGAGCGACCATCTCTGAGCATGCAAAGCTGATGCTGCACTGGGGAAGACAAGGTTCTAAACAGACAGCAACCATAAAATGGTACTTAGGAATATAAGCTAAAAATCAGAATATGCAATATATTCCAACGGTGTTGGCAGTCCAGAGAACTAGAAAAGCATCCTCAGGTAGGTAGGCAGAGAAATCATTATAAAGAAGATAAAATTTAAATAAGCTCAGAGCAACTGTAATCCCTTTAAATGTTCTTTCTGGAACCATTATTCTATCCCTGGAGTCATTTCAGGCTCTCTTCTCTGGAACTCATAGGAAAAAAAAAGAGCGGCGGGGGAATCTTTTCATTACTAAAGCTGGTAGTGCTAGGGTACACCTGCGGGGGTTTACTGAAGAAATATGCAAAATGGGCATCTCTCCGGGTCACAGCTGGGAGATTTTGCAGGGATCCAGAGAGCAGAGTTTTCTAGTTTGGAGTTTGTTTTTGTCACCTTAATTTCCATTTGCTTTCTCAGCAGCTCAGTATGCCACAGAAATATCAAGATCTGGGAGCTGCAAAAGGAAGCTTTTAGGTTGTCAACTTTCTTGCTGGGTCTAGTAGAAAGAAAAAGAGCACCAAGAAAGATGGCAAGGTTTTTAAGTAGGGCACTGTGAGCAGAGAATATGCTGTAAACACAGCATGTTATGTTCAGCCTTTGACCCTTCAGCTTCATTAAACTTTTGTCTATAATATTTAAGATGAAACAGCTCTGAAAAGTGAAACTTGGAAAAATACACTCTTCTTATCAATATCTACTTCATAGGAGCATCAGAGCTGCACAAGGGGTAACATTTCTCTCTCCGCTAATCATTTTCACATCTGTATTGGCTGCCCTATTTTTAAAACAGGTATTTATGATCAAGTGGGCAAAAACACACTTCATCTTTTCTCAATTTTGGGGGACTTAGGGTAGTTGAAAATAATTGCTGTGTTCTTGGCAAGGTTTACCTTGCACAATTAGACAGTTCCAAGTTTCTAAAGAATATGGTCTGTTTATGACCTCTTCCAAATGACCTACTCCAGCATTCTCATAAGGCCTTCCAAATTCCATTAGTGAATTAAGGAAGGTATAGACAGGAACTCCAAATTAGCTCTAAATATATTACCTAAAAGATGATAGCATATTTATCCTCTCCTTAATTTATCAGAATAGCTCATTTTGTCCTAATGGAGAGAATGAACTTGAGAGAAAAGATGAGGGGTGCTTACCCTATCTTGCATCTTCACATCTGCATAGACCAGACTACCAGGAGTCAACAAAGTTAGAGCCCCATGAATTTCAACCCAATTTGAGAAAAATCACCCTTCCTTGCTGATAGTGGTCATGGTGGTTTTTCTCCTCCTTCTTCTCCTCCTCTTCTTCTTTTCACTCTTTGGTATACTAATTCTTATTCTGCCAGATTTTTACTCTTTGACTCTAATTTTCCAGCACCATATTTTTTCCCCTTGGAATTAACAACAAACATTTATTTCTCTGAATTTCTTCCTTCTAACTTTCTGAAAGGCAGGATTCGATTTGCTCTTGACTCCTCCTACCTTGACTATTAGGGATATGAATTCATGCTATTATAGCTCCAGTTCCCAGCACTAAGTCCAAAGACTGCTTATTTTCCTGGCCTTTTACACAGCAGAGACTAACTGAGAAGGTTTGGAGGGCATTGCAAAGAACAAGGCAGAAATATCCAGGCAAAAACGAAGACACCAGGCCCATGAGAAGACTTCAAAGACAGACTAGAGCTGGTATACCATATGTTCTAGCATGGTGTGTAGGCATCTAGGCTTTGTAACTCACAAGAGTGAGGACTGATTCTCTGCCCCTCAAATTTCCTTAATGGTGTAACAAGAAGAGTTCAGGAGTGAAAGTATAATCAGAAGGATATATACCAAATGTTAGGCCAGGCATGGTGGCTCACGGCTGTAATTCCAGCACTTTGGAAGGCCAAGACAAGTGGATTACTTGAGTACAGGAGTTCAAGACCAGCCTGGGCAACATGGAGAAACCCTGTCTCTACAAAAAAATACAAATAATTAGCTGGTCGTGGTGGCACATGCCTGTAATCCCAGCTACTCAGGAGGCTGAGGCAGGAGAATCGCTTAAACCCGGGAGGCAGAGGTTGCAGTGAGCCGAGATCGTACCACTGCACTCCAGCCAGGGTGACAGAGTGAGACTCCATCTCAAAACAAACAACAAACAAACAAACAACAACGAAAAAACACAAAGCAAACAAATCCAAATGTTAAACGTAGGGAATTATCATAATTAACTGTACTCTCTTAGTTTCTCCATCAGTTAACTGAGTCTCATAGTAACTGCACAATCAACTTTCTAGGATAACAGAGATAATATCAGAAACCAAGAGATGCACATGTGTTTCACAGTACATTTGAAAAAGTATTTAGTTGATGGAAAATCACAGGCTGTGGACTCCCCTTTCTCACATCAAATCCATGGAAATAAATGCATATGCATTATTTTAGTTGGAAAGAAGAGAACTATCAGGGAGCCAGAAACTATGAAAAATCTTAAAAGAATGCAAATTGAAAACTACAGAGGGAACATCAGCCAGGAAGAGAAGCTGGAGGCCAGGACAAGCCCAGGAGACAGCTGCAACATAAAGGCAGGAGAAGCCCTGAGCAAGCTCCTGTCTGAAGATGGTAGAAGCTGGGACTAAAAGGTGAGCAAGAACCACCAGGAGACTGGTTAGTTGTGATGCCATAGGAGGAGGGTCCAGGTGGGTTTATCCTTGCACTTGGCTTCCCCTGCTCCCTAAGCAACAGTAGCAGATGCTTCTGACTCAGGAAAGAAAAGTGACCGGGAGACCTCAGGAAAGAGAATTTGAAGAGCTTTGGCTGGCTTGCCACTCCCAGAAAGTAAAGGATTGCACCACGTGGAGCATTAAATGCTATGGTGTCCTGCACTATAGCAGGCTCAGCTGCTCCCTGAATTATGTTGGAAACTATAAGTGAACTAGCCTCACAACAGAGGTAGCCAACAGAATAGCAGTAAAACCCTATCTAGCTGGATGTGGTGGCCCAGGAGGTTGAGGCTGCAGTGAGGTGTGATCACACCACTGCACTCCAGCCTGGGTGACAGAGCGAGACGCTGTCTCAAAAAAAAGAATAACAGGGAATCAAATCTTAACTACAGAAACAGGCACTCAAGTGAGATGCCTCCACTATTTGAGGAGAGTCAACACTATGAAAGAGAAGTAGTAACATCGGCAAATGGAAGAACTTACCCAAAGACTTCAGAGTGAGTAGGACAATTGGAATAGGATTTAAAGAAAGAGACCAACATCAGTTTTCCCATCTAGAATATACTAGGTAAAAGTATGGAGTAATTTTGAATACAGAAATGAAATAATTATGAATCTAAGTGACAACACTGCTAGTTTTATCTTTTTTTCTTGCTTCTCGCTAATTAACAATACTCCAGTATTACTTAAAGTAGTAACACATCCGCTTAAAAATACTTCTCCAGACTCCCTTGTAACTAGAACTCTCCGTCTGATGTAGACATGTAAGCAGAAAGTTATAGGGTGGAGATCTCTGGAATTCTGTTTTTCTAATAAAAAGGAACAGACAGCTGACCTATGTATACTATCCTTCTCCTCGTCCTATCTTCTTCCTCTCTGGAACGTGGACTTAGTAATTACAGATACATAAACCACTTTGTGACAATGAGAACTAAAACCACATCTTAAGATTTGCCTATAGTAAGATAGAGGAGTTTTTGACTACTTCTCCGAGCAATTGCACCAGCCTAAGAATTCCAATCTCCAGCCTCTTACTAAATAATAATAATTTTAAAAACCTCTCTTTTGTCAAGCATCACACTAGCCCCACACACTAGTCTCTTTGGTCAGGTTGCTATTCTTTAGCCAGATGCAATTCCTGACTTATAAAAGTTAGATGTCTATACTTAGCTAAATTATCTTTCAAGAGGGGCAGTAAAATAAACATATTTTTAGAAAACAAATACAGAAAGTTTAACCCTTCATAGATCTCTAAAAAAATTATAAGGAAATATACTCCAACAAGAGAGAAAGGAGTTGCAAGAATCAATGGAGAATGCAGTTACATATTACCTGTATAATATTAAAATGTTATAATAATATCAAAGGTATTAAATGCAAGGTAATTAATACATTTATTTGTCAAAATACATCACCCAAACATACATTTTCAATTATATATATAATTGAAAAACAAATATATATATTTATATAGAAAGAATTGGCAGAACTTTTACATATATATTTATATACGTAAAATTATAAATATAATTTCTCATTATATATAATATAAATATATAATACAATTATATATAATTATAATATATGCATATATGTGTATAAAATTAGATTGTACATTTATCTCTAAAAAAATAGGTAATTTTGGCCAGGCACGGTGGCCCACACCTGTAATCTCAGCACTTTAGGAGGCTGAGGTGTGCGGATCACGACCTGACCAACATGGTGAAACCCCCTCTCTACTAAAAATACAAAAATTAGCCGGGCATGGTGACACACGCCTGTAATCCCAGCTACTCAGGAGGCTGAGGCAGGAGAATCACTTGAACCCAGGAGGTGAAAGTTACAGTGAGCTGAGATTGCACCCCTGCACTCCAGCCTGGGTGATAGAGCAAGACTACATCTCAAAAAAAAAGTATAATTTTGTATAGTCATATATTGGTTCAAAATATTCAGTGCATTCTATCTTGCTAGAACATTAGTTAAGTTGGAGAGGGAGACAGAGATAGGGAAAAACAGAGAGAACTCTAGATGTAAACCATGAGCTACTCCCCAAATTCATTCTACTCACCACAGGCCCTAGAGATATTTGAAAGACCTACCAGATTTAACATTTATTCACTCATTTTTGAAAACGAGACTGAAACACAAACTGTGATCCAGCAGTCCACTTGCAGTTTGGAGGTGATGATAAGGATGATGATGAGGAGAACAGAGATGATGACAAGCATGGCTGTGGCAGCAGGGAGCATTTATTGAGTGCTTACTGCATGCCCTGTGCTTAGTGCTTTCCATGTGTTATCTTACCTATTTAGAGTCTCTCTGCGCTCTGCAGTTGAGAATTTGGGTCATTTACAGGTCAAGGAAGATGGCAGGTGAATTGAGCAACTCAGCCACAGGGGAAAGGAGAGATGAGAACCACTGCAGCTACTCTTTTTGGGAGGGAAATCGCGAGACAGGGTAGCTCACAGCTGCTGAGGCCATGCATTTAAGCCCTCTTCCTGTTTGCTTTCATAGTGTATGATAAATGGGTTTCTTTCAAATGCTGCCTCACATAGATCTTTAGCGTCCAGATTTTGTTTATTCTGGCTGACTGAGGAAGAAGAACAAGGGAAAAAATGTACAATAGAAGAAAAACGGATAAAATTGACTTCCAACACTTGGTTAGAAAGATATTTCTCTCTTGATTCCCACCCACCCCTAGCCAAAATGTGCCTCACATTAACTTGCTATATATTCCTTTCTCGTATAGAACCCAGATGAAAAAAGGCACAGGAGAGATGAGAGTAAAAGACAGCCCAGTGAAGGGGGAAGAAAGCGTTGGTTCACTCTTCTTTGCTATTTCCATGTTGGGATGCTGACTTGCTGTTCCCCTTAGAAGATTATGTATGACTTTATCAGAGAATTTCCTCGCCTTTATTCACCTACATTGTCTTCACCTATCACTGGGCGGGAGTGTGAGACTTCTTTGTACCATGTTCTCTCCTTCATTTCCTCTAAGCGTTGCATAACCAGGCATCAGCAAGATGCACGTCTTCAGGTCTCAGGCTAGGGAACTCCTCCCCTAACAGGTGAGCAGTCTAGCATATTCCTCAGAAGAGGTGTGCAACTTATGGCTTATGAACTCAGATTGCCCCAGTGTCATGGTCCAGTCAGAAGTAGTGATTTCACATCTTCAATAATTTTTTTTCTGAGGATTTCAAATCCTACTTCATATGACCCTAGCCCTTTCTCCGCTAGTTGGTCTCAGTTTAACTAAGTTGGTCTCAGTTCCTGGTTGCCTCCGTTTCCACTTTTATTTCTAGCTAGGAGGATCCTCTTTTCCTGGTCCTCCTGGCAGCTCAGATGACGACTTTCTGAGCTCTGATAGAGGATTTGAACCTGAAATGCCCCACCCTGTCCACAGAGAACTTCCCCATGTACTTTCATTTCTCTGTAACTCTCATAAAATTATTATAGTAGTAACTGGGTTTTGAAGATACCTGGGTTTGAAACATGATTCTGCCAAGCACTAGCTGTGTGAGTTTTGAAAGTCACTTCACCAGTCTGGGCAAATCATTGTAATGATAAATGATGAAACTGGCTTGGATGATTTCTGGGTACCCTTCAGCTGTCACGTGCAAAGATAGGATGGGGTTATGCAATTAACATTGGATACAAACAGTACAACTTCATATCTATTCTGGTTTGAAGCGGGATATATATAAATAGAGATATAAACATATAGATGATTTAGGAATCTTACTTGAAAAACTACAGTAGAATTTCTTTATTTATTTAGCATGTTGTTAAAGATATGAAAAAATAAGGAAAATTATGTCTTTTCTTCTCCAGGCTGAATGGCTCAGTCCTGAAGACCTCGTATAACCTGACCTATGATACGGGTATTATTTCTGCCCCTAGTACCCACTCCACCTTGGATTCTGTTACGTCTTTTTGTTCTCTGGTCTTCGCACAACAGATGTCTTGTTGGTATTTTGGTGTTTAAAGGAGAGAAAGAATGAGACCTTTGTGAGGCTCAATGGTGGTGACTGTGTTGGCCAATTGATGGTCTGGCCTGAGAACCACTTGAAGCAAGTGCTAGGGTCCCCCTGTGATGGATGGACTCACTGTGTGAGCCTCACACCCCACAGCTGATGCTCAGGCTGAGGTCCTCTGGGGTCACCAGCAGTCATTCTGCCCTAGAGAACTCTGCCCTGGCTGAAGGATCTCTGCCGAGCCCATCTCAGCAAGGAGTCTCACTTCTCAGAGTTTTGTATTGGTCTGGTAACTGGTGTTGACACTGTGTTATTTTTCAGGAGGCAATTTGCTTTTCTGGACAGCATCTTAGGGACAGTGGGCATCGCAGTCGTGGCAGTAACAGAAATGTAATCGAAGTAACAGCAGGCTCTTCCAGCGTAATGAAAGTAGATGTGCTTGGAGTTGCAAGATCTGGAGGAGGGAGCCCAGATGACTTGTCAGTGGCCATTCAATGCACTTCCCTCCCCCTGCATTTTCCTTTCCATTCTGTCTTAGAGCTTTGTTTCAGACAAGTCGCCTGTGGCAGTGGGCTGGGAAGATGACTCTGAAGAGGCTTCAGCCCACACAGGGACATGTGTGACAAATTATCCTGACAAGGCTGCTACTCCAATATTAGCAGCTCGTTAGAAGAGATGGGTGAAATTCATCTCGGCTTTGATCAATTTTCTGCTAGCATTTCAGGACTTTCAAAGAATCCCCTCTTCCCCACCCTCTTCCACTCCAGTCCCTAATTTCTCATGGTTTTTTGTTGTTGAGGGCACACTTGGCAGGACTTCCCAAGGGCTCAGAGAATCTGGCAATGGATTGACCAAATCCTACAAATGTTTATGCCCAGTTTTAGAGGAAGAAAGGGAGCATGAACCTGGGTTTTTTACACTTGTCCTCAAGGGAATGAAGGAATAAAGACCTTGGATGAGGTAAATGCTAAGGTTCTATCCAACTCTCACACTCTGTGATTCTACCAGGAGAGTTGGAAGACTCTGGGTAGGGGAGAGAAGGAGGCCTTTGCTCACATGATTTCCTCTGCCCAGGGAGCCTTGAAGCTAGACTGGGTTATAGAGAATAGCCAGCCCAACCCTGTAGCTGATGAAAACCTTGATGAAGGGACACAGATGAGACAAAGATCTGGACTTCCTGATTTCCAGTCAGGTGTCCATCTGATATGGTTTGGCTCTATGTACCCTCCCAATTCTCATCTTGAATTGTAATCCCCATGTGTCAAGGGAGAGAGCTGGTGGGAGGTGATTGGATCATGGGGACTGTTTCCCCTATGCTGTCTCATGATAGTGAGATCTCATGAGATCTGGTGGTTTAACAAGTGGCAGTTTCCCCTGTGCTCTCTCTCCCTTGCCTGCCACAGTGTAAGATGTGCCTTGCTTTCCCTTCACATTCCTCCATGATTGTACATTTCCCGAGGCCTCCCCTGTGATGCAGAACTGTGAGTCAATTAAACCTCTTTTCTTGGCTAATTACCGAGTCTCAGGAATGCTTTATAGCAGTGTGACAACAGACTAATACACCATCCCACTTGAATGCATCACCACAAGGGGAAAAATAATTGAAAGCAAGGATATCAGAGTTCTTCAGAGAAACATAACCAGCAGGAGATATATGTACATGTGTGTGAGTGTGTGCATGTATATGTGTGTGTATTAAGTTTTATTTAAAGGAACTGGCTCACATGATTGTGAGGACTGGCAAGTCTGAAATCTGTAGAACAAGCTGACAGGCTGAAAACTCAGACAGGGGTTGATGCTACAGTCTTGAGACAGAATTTCTTCTCCAGGAAGCCTTGGTATTTGCTTTGAGGGTCTTCAATAGATTGAATGAGGCCCACTCCCATTATTGAGGACAATCTCCTTTACTAAATCAACTAACCACAGATATTAATCACATCTACAAAATACATCCTATTTTAGTGCTGTTTCCCACATTTGTGTGCTTTTCTTGGTGGTTTTGCTATTTTAAAGGGCCTCTAAGCATAGTGCTGAAGTGATGTCTAGTGTTCCAAAGTGCAAGAAAGCTGTGATGTGCCTTACAGAGAGAATATGTACTTATCAGCCAATAAGCTTATCAACTGATCTGCTTTATTCAGGCAGGAATTATAGTGCTGTTGGGAGTGGGTTCAGTTTTAACGAACTAACAATATATATTAAACAGGTGTCTTTAAATAGAAACACACATAAAACAAGGTTATATATTGGCCAATTGACAAAAATAATGTGACCAGAGGCTCAAAGCAAACAACTCTGTATTTCCCCTAGAAACAGTGTTTGAGTATTTGCTAATTCAATGTTCTCCGCAAATTTGTGTTTGTTGTTTGTTTGTTTGTTTTTAGAGACAGGATCTCACTCTCTCACCCAGGCTGGAGTGTGGTGGTGTGATCACAGTTCACTGCAGCCTCAAACTCCTGGGCTCCAGTGATCCTCCTGCCTCAGCCTCCCAAGTAGCTGGAACTACAGGTGCTTGCCACCACATCAAGCTAATTTTTAATTTTTTTGTAGAGATGGGGTCTTTCTATGTTGCCCAAGCTGGTCTTGAACTCCTGGCCTCAAATAATCCTCCTGCCTTGGCCTCCCAAAGTGCTGGGATTGCAGGTGTGAGACCCTGTGCCCAGCCCTCAGCAATTTTATAGAACATAACTACCTCAGATAACAGGAACCAACTCTATGGTAATGTGGGTTTAATCCTAGAATCACCGTATTATTCCCATTATCAAGGTGAGGACTCTGAGGCACAGAGAAGTTTAGTAACTGGTGGAGCTGAGAGTGAAATCCAGGTGGTTTAGGTTCCAATATCTGTGCCCCGACACAGCATTGTGCTACGTCCCTGCTATGGCTTTGCTGATGGTACACATCTCCTCACGCCTGTTATCTTTACTTACCCCTTTATGTGTTAGGTCTTGTTCCACTGTTTTAAATTTTAGTGTTCTGTGGGTCTTATTTTATGCTTTTTTTTTTTTTTTTTTGTATATTGTAATGCACTTTAAAATGGGAACATGTAGAATCATGAAAGAAAGATGAAGCAATAAGAAACACGGAAACTTGCCATTGTGCCTTTGGGATTTTCTGAGAGTTCTAGGCTTTGGTGATGAGCCAGGAAGACAGTGCAGGAGGACATTTAAGACCAAGTTGGGGACAGTACGTCAGAAGCAAGGGAAGACAGGTTCAAATGTGTTTACGCAGATTCCCATGAGTCATTTTCAATTACATTTAACTTAGAATGCAATGTTATTCTCCCTCTGTCTTCATTAGGTGGATTTCTGAACAATGGTTACTGGGCAAAATACAGCAGGACATCATGCTTGGCACAAACTTTTCTTGACCTGTGCTGTGAGGCACCATGCAGAGTTCCTGCCTTTGAGGATTTTATTTTGTTTGAGGAAATAGACGAACACAGTAACTTCACTGCCGTCCTGGAGATATTTCAGGCAGTGGGAACCTTGTGGACAAAGATATTGAAGCAGGGAAGTGTAGGGCTTCTTTCAGGAAAGGCAAGCGATTAGAACGTCATGATTGGAACAGGAAGGTCCGAGGTCAAGGCCATCCCTCTGGAGAACTCCAAAAGGCACCGTCCCATTGTCTTCTAGGTGAGTGGAGCCCTCTGGAGTTGTCCAGGGCAACAGTTTCCAACATTTTTGGCACCAGGGACCAATTTCATGTAAGACAATTTTGCCACAGAAGTGGAGTGGAGGGGGCTTTGGGATGATTCAGGCACATTACATTTATTGTGCACTTTATTTCTATTATTATTACATGGTAATATATAGTGAAATAATTCCACAACTCACCATAATGTAGAATCAGTGGGAGCCCTGAGCTTGTTTTCTTACAACTAGATGGTCCCCTCTAGGGGTGATGGGAGACAGTGACAGATCATCAGGCATTAGATTCTCAAAAGGAATGCACAACTTAGATCCCTCCCATGCGCAATTCATGATAGGGTTTGAGCTCCTATGATAATTTAATGCCATTGCTGATCTGACAGGAGGCAGAGTTCAGGCGGTAATGCTAGCAATGGAGAGCAGCTATAAATACAGATGACTGGTACCAGACCGGTACAGGTCCCCAGGGTTTGGGGACACCTGGTCTAGTGCACCACTTGACAGCCTGAACAGAGCGGCCCTGGGGGAGGTTGGGAAGAGAGACCCATAATTATTTTTCTCTTTTTATGTAATGAGGGAGAAGATTTGAAGGGGGAAGTAACATCAGATTTGCCTAATTCTAAAAAGACAAAAGCTCTATATTTTCCTGGATCAGCAAAACTGTCAACTGGAGATAAGGTGTTTGTAACTAATTCCCAAGGTACCTTTTTCAAATACTAATATAAGTGTTAATGTGGAAGTGCCTAATCATAGAGTGTTCATGTGTGATAAGTGCTTTGACTTAAGGTCAAGAACCAGGTCAGATAAACAATCTGTCCAAGTCTTCAAGCATTTCGGAATGAAATGCAGAGGCCCTTAGAACGCACTCTGTGAAAGCTGGAAAGAATTTTAGAAATACTGTATTCCAGTCTCCTTTACAAGTGAGGCAAAGTATCTTTGCAAACTTAACCATAAGCTTCAACAGAATAAGGGCTGAAATTCACATCTCAGCTTTTGATAATGGTGTTCTTGCCTCTCTACTGACCTGCCTCTAAAATAAACAATAATAATCAACTGTCACAGTTTTTTGCAGGGATTGAGATTCTGGGCCAATCTTTTCCTCAATGATTTTTGTTTTATGTTTTCCATTGCCTCAAGTTAATCCCAGGTTTGTGCTGGAACAGAGTCTAAACAGGATAAAATACCCTGAGAAGCTTTGTTCAGATTGCTGCAGCCTGGCCAGAGACAGGAAATACTAGAAACCATGAGAGAGAGCCTGTTCTGACGCGAATTCCAGCAGAGTTTGATTCAATTCAAACGAGTTCCAAAACAAAAGAAAAATCCTTACATGATCGGCCAATATTTTTAGGGTATTCCTCCAAAACAAACAGAAATTTACATCTTTAGAAGCCCCCACGTCTGGAGCCCAGCCAGTGCCCAAGTTCCTTGGGCAGCCCCTTCCTCTGTATCAGGAGAGGGCCCATGAAGGGAAATCACAATTTTGTGGCCCTTTAGTGACAGCGCTGCTTGTCATGAGCCTCCTGGATAACTCTGCCCATGAGCGATTTCCTAAGCCTGCAACATAGAAAACTGTTGAGTTTCATTTTTCTTTTGCTGGATAATATGCCAACCTTAATTGATATGATGCTGTCATTCTCTCACCCTGTAAAAGAAAATCGCTACAAGTTCATGGCTTAATCTTTGCCCATAGGAGACTTAATAAAAACTATAACTCCAAAAAAAAAAGGAGAGGTGAGCCTTGTTAATCACTCTGTCAATGGGAAAAGAATGCTTTCTGCTGTACTGTTGTTCACTGACCTAAGACAAATTTGAAGAGGTCCAACTCTCCTGTATGCTCCAGAGGCCATATTGTTTTGCAGACGGTGAAATAAATAAAATATTTCCTGAAGAGCGAACACGTGCAGGAAAGCGCAGAGTGTGAGGCCATGCTGCAATAAGACAGGCTAGCCAGATGTTACTGCTGACCTCCACTCACTGGAGTCTGATTGCCATTGGGGTTGGGTTTCTCCAGCTGTTTGGAAGAGCTACACGGAAAGTCAACTCTTTCCCAAAACTAAGGGGGCCACCTGCAAAATATCCCCTTCATTGCCATTGGGATTTCCATGATGTGTACTTCCGGGATCTTGGATCCCTACTTTTCAATGTACAGAAATGTTATAAAAAGGATTACAGATTTATCAGCAACCAGATCTCTGAAAGAGAGCTGTGTATTATTTTCTCCGTGATATATGCTTAGAGTGTCAGCAGGATCCTACTGAATCCATATTTAATATTTAGTTTCAGTGTAATTTGAAATGTGGATGGCAAAGACTAAAGCCAACAAGCTAACGAAAAGCACACATGCATATGTGTATGTGTGTTTATGAAAGTAGATGCGTGTTGTGAACAAGTTCCTACAAATGGAAACCATCTATAAAACTGTCCGCTGGAGCCAACGGAACACTCACTAATTAGAATCATTTCTGGAAACTATTGTTTCTGGAAAGTGGTAATTCCAGGAAGCCTTGTAGATTTTATTTATTTATGTATTTATTTATGTAGATTTTTATCACTGCAGCCTTAGCTAAAATTAGCCTCACGAAGCAAGGACAGCAAACTTGCATATTTTAAATGTGCTTTAAAATTGAGCATTAGTCATAATAAAACTCCAGATATCCCAGGATTCAAAACCAGCAACTCTGGTAAAACCACAGAAATTTTGATATCATGTATAGATCGATTAGCTGAAATTTACCTTTGCATTATGTACAAAATAAGGGGTTTGGGAGTAAATTGTGAATGCAAATTAAATGGCAGGCCACGGTTTCAAGAGAACAAACTTGTTTCAGACAGATCCTTAAGCATTTCAGAAGCAGCCATTTACATGTGAGCAATTAGTGCCTGGGTTAGAAATCATTCTTCTCTGTTCGTTGAAACAGCCTACCGAAGGACGTAGAACTATAAATTGCATACTATAAATTGCATACACTTGAAAATAAGAATGTGTTCCACTATTCACCGTTCACTAATTCAGATTGTCCCATTAGGCCAGGCATGGTGGTTCATGCCTGTAATCCTAGCACTTTGGGAGGCTGAGGCGGGCAGATCACTTGAGGTCAGGAGTCTGAGACCAGCCTGGCCAACATGGTGAAACCCCATCTCTACTAAAAATACAAAAATTAGCCGGGTGTGGTGGTGCGCACCTGTGATCCCAGCTACTCGGGAGGCTAAGGCAGGAGAATCACTTGAACCTAGGAGGTGGAGCTTGCAGTGAGCCGAGATCGTGCCACTGTACTCCAGTCTGGGTGACAAAGCGACTCCACCTCAAAAAACAAAAAACAAAAAACAAACAAACAAACAACAACAACAATAACAAACACAAAGAAACCAAACCAGATTGTCCCATTTGAGTGATTTTGAGCGAGATTTTTCACTTGCTCTTAGACCAAGAGCAGGTCTTAGTGACAACACTGACATTGACCTCTGAGGTCTTGGAGGCTCAGGCTGACCTCCTTGGAGTGTAAGAGCAGATCATGTTTGTGTGTCCTCAGACAAGAAAATTATTTACATGATGTAATTTAAGAATTTAAGGGGTCCACCTTGTCCCTAAATATCTTCCCACAGGTGTCTCCAGCATTTAACATTTCTACACTTGAACTTGTTTGAAGGAAAACAGGTAGCTTTTTTGAGGACTCCCTTTTTAAATGAAAATATCTTCTCAGAGGAGGAGAGGAGGACAATCTGTGAGCATAGATGTGTTTGCTGACCCTAGGGTGGCTCCAGGCTCAGAGTGGAGGGGCACAGGAATGGGGCATGGCCAGGGAGGCATGAACCTCAGATCCTTCACTCCCAGTGCTAAAGAGAGAGCAGATATAAGTTTCTATTTTTAATTTTAATGTAATATAATGTAATATACATATATTTTTTTGAAACAGAGGCTCGCTCTGTCACCCAGACTGGAGTAGTGCAGTGGTGCAATCACTGCAGTCTCTAATTCCAGGGCTTAAGCAATCCTTCTGCCTCAGCCTCCTGAGTAGCTGGGACTCAAGGTGTGTGCCATCATAGCTGGCTAACTTCTAAAATTGTTTTGTTTTTGTAGAGACAGTATCTTGCTATGTTTTCCAGGCTAATCTCAAACTCCTGGCCTCAAGTGATCCTCCCTCCTCATCCTCCCAAAAGGCTGGGATTATAGGCGTGAGCTACTGTACCTGGCCAGATGTAAGTACTGATAGCATAATGATTACAGGAGCCAGGCTGGGGAAAAGGGAGAAGTTTTCAGGGAGGTGGAAAAGATGAAGAAGGAAATTAGATAGAACAACTTCTAACAACTTCATAATGGTGCTGAAGGCCAGGTGTTTTCAACACCCTAAATTGGCTTTAGCTCCCAAAAGAATTGACTCCAGGGATAACTTCTAACCTCTTATCCTTTGTTCTTTCAAGGCTGAAGCCTGTTGTTCTATCTCATGCCAATCCCCGCTCCCCCCGAAGTGGCTTCTTCCAGTTCATGATAAGCCCTTCAAAATCCTGAGAGCTTGTCTTTAAACATCTGTGTACTCTCGCGGGGGACACTTTATCACCCGTGATCAGGCATGGCCCTCACTTCTGCAAAAATTGCTCAACTTCTGAAAGGAAGGTTTCCAAAATTAAAATTCAATCCCAGCAAAGCATTTCTAGGATACCATGAAATATAGTCCAGCAACTATCACATTCCACATGCTGAGAAGTCAAATATATAAAAAGTCAATGCATTTATATGACCTACTGAGAATTTACACATTGTTCAAAGCCTTACTTTTAAATGTTAGTTTAGCCTGAGGTGATATAGCTACTAAAATCCATATGAAAATACACCCAAGTAGACGTTTAAAAATATAATTGCCTATTGACCAGTCATCTTTTCCATATATATACACACATATATATATGACTAGAATAGCTTTTAAGAAAAGCTGATCTTCCTTAGAGAAGGTAAGTAAGAGCCTGTTTTACTTCCATTGAAACTGCTATTGGCCAATCTCAGAAAAGCCCTCACTCTCTCAGCCTCTTCCTGTGGGTCAGACAGGTGACAGGCTTCTTTAACCTTCTTTCCTAACTGCACCATTTCTATGACTGACCAAGCCTTACAGATCATTCACTGTCTGTAGAACTATAGCTTTTCTTTTCCATTTCCTTCCCTGTAAAATGGAGCTGATACTTTTCTGTTCCTGGAAAATTTCTATTGGATGCCTTGGGATCTGTGACTATTTGGTGGGTCATGTTAGACATGTACATGGGGCAAGATAACTTTTGTTAAAGAACTTATGCATATAGGGGCTGATTTTCTTTGCATGAATTTCCTAGGCCCCCACCCATCCCAGAGAAAAATGGTGAAAAATATTTTGAGCCTGATAATCAGGCCCTCAGGAGACTCTGTCAAGACTCCTAAGATGCTCAAAAAAAGAGGAGATGCACAAAACATTCCAACTAGATGGGCGTGCATGGTGAATGATATTGTCCCAAGAAAGCCAACAACTTGCCATGTGGTAAGAGAAATTTGCAGCATATACGATCAGCACTCTCATCTCCACATCCACAGGGTGTGTATCCACAGGGGTTCAACCAACCTCAGATTGAAACTAATTCAGAAAAAAAAAAACAACTATAAAAAATAATACAAATATAAAATATGCAGTCTAACACGATTTACATAGCATTTACATGGTATTAGGTTTTATAGGTAATCAGAGATGATTTAAAGTAGATGGGAGGATGTGCATAGGTTATATGCAAATCCTAGGCCATTTATAGCAGGGACTTCAGCATCTGTGGATTTGGGTATCCATGGGGGTCCTGGAGCCAATCCCCAGTGAGTGCCAAAGGATGGCTACATCTCTTTTCAGGATATCATCCTATGGCTAGAGAAAACAATTTTGGGCATGACCCAGTGGGATGCCAGTCATCCTCAAAGCCAGCCTCACATGGTCATCAGAAGCACCAATGGGGCCAGGCGTGGTGGCTCACACCTGTAATCCCAGCACTTTGGGAGGCTGAGGCGGTGCATTACTTGAGGTCAGGAGTTCAAGACCAGCCTGGCCAACATGGTGAAACCCCATCTCTACTAAAAATACAAAAATTAGCTGGGCATGGTGGCATATTCCTGTAGTCCCAGCTACTTGGGAGACTGAGGCAGGAGAATCGCTTGAAACCAAATGGCAGAGGTTGCAGTGAGCTGAGATCAAGCCATTGATCTAGCCTAGGTGACAAGAGTGACACTTGGTCTCAAAAAAAAAAAAAAGCAGCAATGGAAGCAACAGCCCAGGAGAACGAAAGCAGCTTGGCCCCTGATCCTCTCAGTGGAGGGACATACAATTTAGTCACAAAGCAGGGTGAGGCCTTAGCACTAAATACCACAAATCATCACCCAAGCCTTGGGCGATCCCAGGCTGATACAGCCTGAGAAACCAGGAGTTAGATATGTCTAAATCCAAACATAAATATATCGTGATTAGACTTAAACTACGCATTATGGCAGACCTCACCACCTGTTATTCTTGATCCCCTCTGAATCATGCAAGCCCAGAGGGGCAGGGAGAAATAAAACTCCCTTGTCCCTAAGCAGAACTCTGCTTTTCACCATCCACTTGAACTTTAAAGTGGCCTTAATAGTTTATGACTTAATCCACCTATAGCTCTGAATACCGATGAACAGCTGAGCTGATATTTGATTCCCAATGGGAAGGTGCTGGAGATGAGAATGTCAAGTGCAAATCAACTGGTTGGGTGTAAAATCTGCTTATACTAACATATGGAGTTTTATCTCTAAAATTATTTTTCTCTTTGGCATTGTGAGCCAAAGCACTATGAATACTGAGACAATCTGAAATGGTGATGCCTCCGAGCCTCAGCAGGAACACTCGAGCACCTGCTTTCCACATCTTACCCATGCTCTCTGGCCCTTCTTGTGGGCAGTGTCTGACTCTCAAATTTTGAATCGATCCTATTGCTGATGATGTCAAGATGTCCAGTCATTTAACAATTGTCCCGTGGATTTAGGAATGAAATTCAGCATGGATGTCGGTAACCTTTAGTTTTCCAAAGTTGCTGAATTTTTAATCATCCACACCACCCCAACTGAAAAGAAACTTAAAAATGGTGACAACCAGAAGGAAAACAAATACACTCATTTTACCTCCTAGACTCATTGAAGAGTTGTTAAGGTCAATAGATTTACTTTTATTTTTTAGAGAGAGAGTGTTGCTCTGTCACCCAGGCTGGAGTGCAGTGGTGCAATCATGGTTCACTGCAACCTTAAGCTCCTGGGCTCAAGTGATCTTCCTGCTTCAGCCTCTTCAGTAACTGAGACTACAGGCACAGGTCACCACACCTGGCTAATTAGAAAAAAAAAAAAAGATTTAATGGAGGTAGGGTCTTGCTACATTGTCCAGGCTGTTCTCAAACTCTTGACCTCAAGCAGTCCTCCTGCCTGAGCTACTGCCCAGCCAATAGATATATTTTGGATTGAACATCATTTTTAGCCAAAATAATCTGTGAATGTTTTGTAGTAGACTTCTCTTCTTTATCCTTCTCCATCTTTTCCCTAAAGACTATTGGCCTTAATTTTTTGGTTTTGTCATTTTGTTCATGATAAGGTGGAAATTTTGCACTAGAAATTATCATATGTTTAGTTAAAAGCATCTCTTCATCTGATTCTGGAAAAGTCTTAACATAATTGTGAAGAAAATATCTTGGCTCAAAGACATTTCTGCGACTCCTCAGAAATTCTGCAAGCTGGTTATTAAATCAGCTTCATTACAAATATCAAAGTAGACATGGGTCACTGAATCAGATGTGGCAACAAACACACCACCATGGTGAGTTCAATATGGTGAATCCTTAGGGGAGGAAATAGGCATTGTGTGGGTGTCCACATCTAACCAGAAACCAGATTTTGCCCTGTGTGATGCTGTACAGAAATCTTTAAAGCCAGTGTCTTCAGCCAAAATGCTTTTGTTGTCAAAGGAACACATGGAAATACCAGATGAAAGAACAAGACTCAAGGCCTGGCCGCCATCCTGTGAGGTGCTGGAGGATTCGCTAACCTGAGAGAAAAACCATTCAACTGGGACATAAAATAGTGTGCTTATCTGTCAGTGTGGCCATGTTTTTATTGAGGAAATAGATTATCCAGAAAAATGTGTATTGTTTATTGTCCTGTCTGACGGAGAGGTGGTTTCTAAGTCACATCTTTTCCTTATTGTCAAGCACTCAGCCTCAACAGGCTTCCCCAAGAAGGTGGCCCAGTCCTGAAGCCCAGGCTCTTACCTCATTCATTCATTCACTCATCGGTCATTGACTGAGAGCCAGTGATGTGCCAAGACATTCATTAAAATCTGATTGTATAATCAGAAGACAAAACACAGTTCTTCCTCATGATCTAGTGGAAGATGTAGACACAGAAACAGAGAATTATCTGTTTGGATTATATGAAATTGCTATTTTTTGTTGTCAGAAATGGTCAACACTGGCAATTTTATATGGTGCAAATTTTATAATATAATTTGTTAAGCTCATTGATAGAGATATGGATGAAAATTTTTGTCTTCATTGTTGTTTGTTAGTTTCTGTTTGTCATATGAACAGGATGCTTAAGCTGGGGAGTATGGATTGGGGAGCAGGGAAGAAGCTGACTATGAAGGCTTGCTGGAGGACACCTGATCATAAAAGATGAAGGATATGTTAAGCTGGGTGTGGTGGCATGTGTCTGTAACTCCCGTTACTCTGGAGTCTGAGGCTGGAGAATCACTTGAGCCTAGGAGTTCAAGTCCAGCCTGGGCAACATAGCAAGTTGACTTCTCTTATTTACCCTTCTTGAAAAAAAAAAAAAAAAGATGAAGATGTGGACTGCAAGTGTCGAGATGTTAAGGCCAGTGTTGATGAAGCATGAAGAATCTTCTGGAACAGACTGCCTTTAGAAACTTATCTGGAAGAAGCCCTTGATTGTTTAATCGGTGAACTTGCTCAGAAAGAGAACACGAGAACAGAAGTGCCAATGTCGAAGGTGCTGATACAGATACCTGCAAGTGTCTAATCAACCCCTTGATTCCTTTGCTCTTACTGGCAAAGACAGAAGTATTCCAAACCCTCTCTTTTCCAACTTCCCATCTTAGTCCCTGGAGGTGATTCACTGACCTGCAGTTCCCAAAAGAGAAGGGAAAGACCTTAAATGCCTCATTGGCTGTCATCTTATGTGAAGACCTCTACTGCTTCCTGAGAATGGGGTCATCTAGTGGTTTTAACTCCTGCTTTGGGAATAGTTCTTATGCTAATAGCTGCATTTGAAGCCCTGCTCTTTTGATTCAAGGTTAATAATTTTAGGCCCATGAGCACTAACCCTGGCTGGGTTTATTGTTGTCCTCACCCTTGCAAAGTCTTTAGGTTTCATTTCCTGACTTTCAAAACCTCCACTCCTAAGGCAGCTGGCTCTTCCCACACATTACACAGGCCCCATCCTCTGGTTCTGCTTTCTATACTGAGTGGGCACTCAAGTTTTGGAAAAAAGCCATTTTGAAGATCTAGCACCAGAGCACAGGGGACCAAAGCATATTGACTTAGACTCCAATAAACCCTTGCAGCAATTTAAAGTTCTCTTCAAGTTCATTGAAAGTGTGTTACCACATCACTGTCTGGGAATCCCTTCATGGTTCAGATTGCCAATGGTTTCACTTTCCACACTGTGGGTTACCATGCAGACACTACTATAGGAGAGAAGAACAAGCTTTCAGCCTAAGAATTCATTAGAACTGGAAAGCTTGTGATTCCTGAAGATAAAAGTTTGTATCCATGCACGTATTTCCGGGCATGCATTGCCACTGAATGATGAGAAAATATGTAGGACAGTTAAGGGGAATTTCATCCTTTAGAAATCCTCTAGAAGGGCCCCTGCATTACGAAGAGGTTGGACATTATTGGACTTAATGCCTCCTAAGGTTACATCCAGGCCTATAGTCCTATGACTTAAAAATGACTTGAAAAAGCACTTTTAGTTTTTCCCCTTCAAATGTGAGATAGGGTCTTCATTACCAGACATCACTAAGGTCATGTGATAAATGGGTGCTATTACTACATGTTCCATGAAGCGTGTGCTGCTTTTCTGGGGACGTTTTAACTCATGTACTATCCCAAGCTTTTAATCATTCCAGGAAAGTCCTGCAACCCATCGACCACTGCAGCAGAGTGTCTTCGTAGAAGGTGGCCCAGAGCTTTGGACAATGACGTGCTTCAAGACAGAGCTGGAGATGTTATTTGGGGCCATCCTACTTGTATTTTTTTCTGTTGCCCAGGAATAATCACTTTCTGGATTGGGGAAGGGAGGAACACATTTTAATGCCTCATTCTTACTTGTTTAGTAAAGTCAACCAGGAACTTGTTTGCTATGATGACAAGATGCATCCCCAATTACTCTAAAGATGATATTGATTTTTCTACAAATAACAAGGCCAGTTGTAGAAGAACCATAAAACTTGAAGTTGTTGCTTCACTGAGTGTTACCATGTAATGTCAGTAGCTTTGGTTTTTATTTAATTTTGTGATTAAAGTTTTTATTGATTTCCCTGCAGGGTAGAATATATCAATACCTATGGTTTCAAAGGAGCATTCAGTAACAAGGAAACATAAAAGAACCCAACTACAGAAAACTGGTGCTTTATTTTAAAATTTAAGAAACTGCCACCTTGCATCCCTAAGGTGTATCTCTGGAACTAGTTTTGGATGGCACCACTCAAGCTTGTGGTGGTGTTAACCTCTCAGGGAAGCAGCTGGCTCATGGGCCTATGAAGTTGAGTTGAGAAATGCTTAGCTAGTCATTATTAGAAATAATATTGTTTTGCCAGATGTTAATACATCATCGGGTGACTCACAGCCCATGTTACCATAAATCACATGTGCTTCTTTCTCTTCTCCAGAAAAGGGCTACTCTTACAATGCCAGTCTTTGGAAGCCGTGCCCTGTGGGTGACTTTTTGTGCGTAGGAGAGATTGTTCTTTTCAAAGGTATTCAGAAACACAGTCCATACTGAGACCGAATCTCTGACTCAGGATGGGCCTCCCCCGACAACCACCCCAAATGATTCCAGAGTGTTTACAAAACTATACAGGAAATAGGTTTCTGATAAAGTTAGAAAAGGCCACATACCCCCACAAAGTCACTCAGTTTTGTTTTGTTTTGTTTTGTTTTTTTGAGATGGACTTTCACTCTTGTTGCCCAGGCTGGAGTGCAGTGGTGTGATCTTGGCTCACTGCAACCTCTGCCTCCCAGATTCAAGTGACTCTCCTGCCTCAGCCTCCCAAGTAGCTGGAATTACAGGTGCACTCCACCACACCCAGATAATTTTTGTATTTTTAGTAGAGACAAGGTTTTACCATGTTGGTCAGGCTGGTCTCAAATCCCTGACCTCAAGTGATCCATCTGCCTTAGCCTCCCAAAGTGCTGGAGTTGCAGGCATGAGCCACGTCAGCTGGCCAAGTCACCCAGTTTTATATGTGATCTTCTTCTCTTCCAATTCAGGCTTGAAAGTTCAACAAGCTGCCTTTTTCAGTGGGGATGGCATGGGGGCTATTCCCCCAAGACCGAACTACTTCCTACTACTACACAGATCACCTGGTTATGTATCCTTAACCTAGTTAAGATTAGCGTTTCACAGGTGACCTTTTACCTCATCCTCCTGACAGCATCCCAGAGGTACATTTTCCCAGCCTATACCACTGATTAGTGTTACCAAAACCCCGGGGGTTTGGTCTAGGTTCTGTTGCTCACTGCACAGAAAGCCAATCAGCGAGACAACAAGTATTGTCATGGAAGAAGGCTTTAATCGGATGCTGCAGCTGCAGAAAACAGAAGATTAGCCTAAAGTCTGTCTTTCAGGGAGACTAAAATTGGGGGGTCTATATAGCAGGGAAGGAATGTAAAGCAGGAATTAGGGAGGGATAAGGAAGCAGTCATGAGGAGTGAGGGGTCTGTCATCTCATTGGCAGTGATCTGCTGTATTTCCTTCTCTTGTCTGAGTGTCAGTTTGCTAAGAGAGAAACTCAGATGAGACAAATGTAAATTTTAAGTTTCAAAACTGGCAGGGTAAATTTCTGTGTTTATTCAAAAACACGTAGATATCCTTTCTATGGGACAATAGGGCTGGTTTCATCAGGAAACCAATCCTTGAAGGGACACTAACAAAGCACTTCATGGCCCGTAGGCAGCAGATGGCAGAGCTAAAATTAAACCCAGGCCTCTTGGCTACTGGCCCTTCCATTTACTCTACCACACTGAGGTCACATTAACCAACCAGCTCTCTTAACTTAGTGGTGTTGGTGGATTCGTTTGACTGGTTTTTATGTCTGAGTCAACTGGTGGTTCTAGTGTGGTCCAATGTTGGGGCCTGGGCACGGGCCTGTCTGCCTCTGCACACTGGTCCACATGCAGCCTTCTGTATTTCTTGTAACCAGGAATGACCTTCCTTAGAGCAGGCCTGCTCTAGCAGGGAGACAGGGCATCCTTCCATGCTGGAGAAATGAAACCCAGGACAAAGACACCATCCAGGCAGGCTTTGCAAGCTCACCAAATTGTCATTTGTCTGCAATCAGAGAGACACAGTAATTTTTACTCCCCTGTCCTTATTCCTTAAACATGCATTCCCCTTTATTTATAATTCCAGCCAGTTTCTAAAAGAAGAAGACAGCGTGATCTCAGTGGCACACAATCCTGAAAATATAATTGAGTGCACTGCAGCTGGGGACGGAGCCAGGAAATGGAGTGAGATGGCTGTTCATCAATAAAAACAATATTGAAAAGGAGGCCTCGTCCTCTGGCTCCATGACAGTTAGCCTGCCTTTGCTTCTTCATCCTGCCTTGAGAGAAACAAAGAGAAAAAGAAAACCCCCATTTAAATCAAAGAAAGAGGAGGAAATTCATGTTTGATTCTCACTTCTGGAAAACAATCCATATTTAGGTTCTCATCTGATCTTCCAGACTGTTCACTTGAACATTTGCGCTACCAGAAAAAGTTATATGGTGAGTGGAGCAGGCTGGGTGCAGTGGCTCATGCTTGTAATCCCAGCACCTTGGGAGGCTGAGGGAGGCAGATTGCTTGAAGCCAGGAGTTCAGGACCAGCCAGGCCAACATAGTGAAACTCTGTTTCTACTAAAAAAAAAAAAAAAAAAAAAAAAAAACCCAAAAATTAGCTGGACATGGTGGCAGATGCCTGTAACCCCAGCTACTCTGGAGGCTGAGGCAGGAGAATTGCTTGAACCCAGGAGGCGGAGGTTGCAGTGAGCTGAGATCGTACAACTGCACTCCAGCCTGGGCAGCAGAGCAACACTCCATCTCAAAAAATAAGTTCTGTGGTGAGTGGAGCAGTCCTGAGTAGCTTTATGGCTCTGATTTCAAGGACATTCATGCTATTTCCAGGTGCCAAAGTCAGAGCCAAGGGGTTGCCCAGAAGTCTGGTGTCATAGGAGAGAGGCTAAAAAGCAAACCAAACCGAGAGGCGATATATAAAATTTTTATACAAAAATATTTTCCTATCATTTTGAAATTCCTGTATTAATAAATCCTTTGGGTTAAGATATTGTTGCTATTTTAATAAAATACAAAATGATAGGATTATTGCCTGAGATTACTATTGGCCAACAACCATGAATACTTGAATGAACTAACCACATTGTTCCTTTTTCCCCCTAGAAAGACTGAAAGAAGGAATTGACATGGGAGGCAGGCAAAGGAGAAAGGGTCTATAACCTTTCCTTGCAATCGGGGGTCTTTGGCTGTCGGAAGGTAGGTAGGAGGGAAAGTGCCAGAAAGAAGCAGGGAAAGACATCGGAACGATGCTGATGGAAATGTTCACAGTCAACTTTAGGAGAGTAGGTCGTCGGGTCAGTTTGACTCCCCTAACTGGGCTAAGATGATCTTGTTTCTTGTAGCTGTTGCAAGAATTGGCACGGTAGGGGGTCTTGGCTTTTTGCAAAATACCCCTATTCTAAGAATAGGCCAAAGAAAGAGGCAGAGAGTGATGTTGCTGGGACAAGTACCAAGACAAAGAGATTTTCAGATTTCTGGGGACAAGAAGAAACCATGTGAAAGGAATTTTCCCTTCAACACGTACACACACACACACACACACACACACACACACACCCCTCCGAATATGTATGTGTGTATGTGGTTAGCAGCGGCTGCATTAATTGGCCCAGCAGCATCAGTTTTAAATTAAAACAATTTAAAATGTAGCAGCAGCAAACATGGCAATGGGACACAGTCTTAAAATGAGCACACGAACAGAAAACGGGGAATTAGAGGCCGAGCCATTTCAAAAAGTGAATCCAGACCATATGGAGCTGAGGACTGGAGGAGTCAGGCGAAGCTGCAAGCATCTGGGATGCTAAGAGTTTCCTCTTGTGGAGCGGAGGCGTGGAGGGGTGCAGTGGGGAAACAGGAGGAAGGGACGTTTGCCAACCCATCAACAGGTCTGGTGGCAGGGCCAGATGGCCTCCTACCAGAGGGCTGGGTTCTCGAGACAGTGGCCTTTGGGCAGAAGGGGAGGAGAACAGCCCCGCGGTTTCCCGAAGACAATGAGGAAGGAGAAACAGCCCCTGGGGCTGCTGGCTCCTGCGCCTGCCGCCTGCAGATCAGATGCCAAGGCTCCCCGGACAGGAAATGAGTGAGACTCCTGGGAGAATAGCTCAGAGATTCAAGAGGAAACCGTAGACCCTGGCAACAATAGGAAGAAGAGAGGGTGGGGCAGAGGAAAGAGTTTGTTTGCTTAATGTGGACCTCTTAAAGGTCGGTGATAAACGTTTGCAAAAGTCCTGGGGCTGACTCCACAAACAGAGCTTCAGAGAACCTGAGGGATAAAGTTTCCTGTGCCTGGCACAGGGGATCTAGGGTTGTTTGGATCAGAAGGAACAACTGTGACCCTGGGTGCTCAACAATACCTTTGACTCTCCCTACCCCGGAGTAAGACAAAATGCTTGCCTTGTTTGATGATTCGGTTAAAGTTCTCAACAAGTGATGCTGGCCTCGCTATTTGTTTATTTCTTAGCTCAGGCTGAGAAGCAAGAATTTGATTTCTAATTCTTTATAAAATTTACTAGGTGATGACTTGGGCAAGTTGCCTCAGTGTCTTCATTTTAAATTGCAAATAACTAGTTCATAGAATATTTAAAGCACTTAGCATCTTACCCAACACTTCAGAACTGCTCCATAAATAGTGCTATTCTATGTCATTATTGCTATTACTATTTATTCCCATCATTTCTCATTTTTTGCTGTTAAAAATACCCCTCTGATATAAATATCTTTCTATGTAATTCTTTGCCCATATTGCTGATCTCAAGTGTAAATTTCTAAGATTTCTAAAAGTGGTAAACTGAGTCCAAGGATAGAAACATGTTAGAGGCACTTGGTAACATTACCAGATTATTTCCCATCGTGATTGTACCAACATCTCTCCCCACGGTCCTTGAAAGGGAACATGTGTAGAATAGCCTTGGTGACACCAGGTCATGCCATTTAAATCCTTTCCATCATCAGCCCGTATTTACTGTGTGCTTGGTACGGTTCTGTGCACTTGAGATCCAGCCATGAGCAACAACAAAAAAGATTTCCTGTCTTCAAGGCACTTCACAGGCAAAAATAAATAAATGAATATGCACTGTAACATCGTGCAATGGTTAAGCCCTGTGCAGAGAAGAGAGCAGAGGAGGGGCTGGAGGGCAGGGGGGATGCCATTTTGGATGGGATGCTCTGTATTCAGTTGAGATAGGAAAGTGACACCTGAGCTGGAGCAGAATGACAGGAAGCCTCGTAAAGACCCAAGGAAACAGCATTCCAGGCAACAGGAAGCACAAGCATAAGGGGCTTAAGATCAGCTCATTCCATAATGTCAAGGGACTAGCATGGGGGTTAGAGCAGAGTGAGACAGCAAGGAGGTGAGCAGGCTCTTGGAACAGCAGCCAGGGGGTGGCAGGTGATAGAGGGCCTGATTCTCAGTGGGGAAGGAGGCCCTTGAAGGTTCTAATCAGGGGAGAGACTCCGCATGTCTGGGGTTTCGTCAGGATCACTCAGGCTGCTATGTGCAGGTGAGACCACAGGCAGCAAGTGTAGAAGCAAAATCAGTTAAGCATCTACTTGTTGCTAATTTGATAGACAAGAAAAATCATTCTCCTTTTAATCTGGTTTTTGATTACTTGTGAGGCTGCGTCTTTAGTGTGCTCATGGGGAATTTACATTTAGTGTTCTATGTGCAGTGGACTGAATTTAGCCCTCTCAGAGGACAACCACTGCTCTGCCATCAATGGGGCAAAGACCTGGAGAGGAGAAGGCAGGGCCTAGACTAAGTTTCATTGAGCTCCTAGTCTACAGAGTCTGCATTTGGAGGCATCTGGGGGAGTTTTGAAGCTCTGTTTCTGGTTTTGTTCACTGTTTTTTAATAGCCTATGTTTAAAATATGTCCTTTATTAAGATGTGATTGCACCAATTGGGAGATGGGATGGGTTCGGATTTTTTTTTACACTGAAAATTCCGGCTGGATAAATATTACATTGGGATTTACTCTTTTATTATGCTTTTAATCATTCTGTGAATGCGTTTTCAAGAACTGCTGGCATCTTAGGAATGGAGAATCATTCGGCATCATGCTCTTTAAATGCAAAAAACGACTAGATAAACGGAATCTTTAAAATAACTAAACGAAAGTGTGCATTTGTTATGCAACATCACACAATTGTTCCATTGGCACACCTTCCTAATGGCTTCTTTATGCAAACGTTATCGCCTTTGTACCGTTTTTTCTACTTCTGCTGTTTCCAGTACATTTATTTCAATGAAGACTGCTTTGAAAACCTTCAAAGAAATGGAGGAGACTGGCCTTTTTCCCTCATGCATCAGGATGTGCATTTACATGAAGAACTTGCCTAAACTACCACCGGTGAATTCAGAAAGAGACACCCTCCTTGCTTAAAGTATGCAATTTATACGCCTGCAAAAATGCCAAGCATATGCAATCCATTTTGGTATTCCAAATTCTTACAGAGATAGTTAATTAAATGCATAGAACCAGGGCTTAAATTGAATCTGGTCTCAGGAAGAGCTTAACTTTGGGGCCCATTTATAGATTTAGTAAATTTGTAGGGGGTAAGAACGCTCTGCTGGCTGATCTCCATAGTAGGGGATGAACAGTTTTTTCCAATCTGGATTCTGTTTTTTGTTACCTTTGTGATGGAAAATTTAAGAAAGGCACAATGACTTGATTAAAGGTGTCATTCCGGGATGCCTCACCTTTTCACTGTTTTATTTTCTTTGCAGCTCATGCAGAGCCACAGAATAAAGCCTTGCACATCACAAACCTTTGGTTTTTATTCACTCATTTCACTATTTTCACTGATGTCTTACACGAACAAAGATAGCAGCCCTCGTGAAGTCGGACATGGTGTTTTTGCAGTTATAATGTGTTCTTTTTTCACAGTCTGCATTAAGGAAGTGCATGGTGTCTGAAAAGAGAGACCATCCATCTCTGAATGTGCTCTGTGGAGCCAGGCCTCTACAAGAAACCCAGACACGTAGAAAGTCAACCCATTATCACTGACTCACAGGAGCTAATTGCTTTAGTGCAGAAGATCTCAAACTTTTTTTCATTCCTGACACCATTTACCTGAGCAACATATTCCCATTAATAACATCTCTCACTTCTAGAAGGCAATATGACACAGAGGTTAGGAGTCAGTTTCCTGACAGCCATGGAAGATAAAAGTGCTGAGAACTGTTCAAACCCTTCAAACCCTGCTGAAGTGGGTATTGTCCAGCAGGCAGCATTTCCACAAATAGCTGAGGAGATCTATGTGTGAGTGTGTGTGTATGTGTGTGTGTGTATTCCTATAACATTCATATTTATTCATATTTTATGATTTAGCATATTTATAATATAGATGAAATTGTAGCTAATATTTATATTTAAAAAGTTAAAGAACATTTATTTATTTCATTTGTTTCTTTGTCACAGTTGTCTTTATTGAGTTGTTCAGATAAAGCATCTACCTTTATCAGAGAATGAAAAGCATTGAACTTTTCCTATAAAACAGGCTTCTGGAATTCTAATATTCTTGTGTAATGCAAATTATTTCCATTAATTATGTCTTTAATGGCTGTACACCCTCTTACTTGAGCAATCAGTTAATTTTGGAAATGGAATAGTAAACAAATATTTCATTTCTGAATTTTGTAGGAGTGTTTTCTTGCCGGTTGTCGGTGGATTTTCATTTCTTGTAAGACCTTTAGGCTTGGAGTAATGGTTTTGAGTGAGGGTGAAGTTTATACAAATGTTCCCTGCTTGTGAGTCTTGAAAAATGCAAAAATAATATCAATAATCTAAACCAAGGTTGGCAAACTATGGCCTCAGCACAAACTTGGCCTGTCAGCTGTTTTTGTAAATAAAGTTTTATTGGAACACAGCCATACTCTTTCATTCATTTAATTATATGACCCTCAAAGGCTAACATATTCTCCGCTGGTTCATTAAGAGAGACATTTGCTGACACCTCATCTAAATTGTACTGGGTAAAATAAAACTAAAGGTTAACCAAATTAAATAAATAGATACATAAGCAGATCACATTCATTTTGGGACCTGAAACAGAAATAGAGTTAAAAAATTTAGTTGTTGTAACATTCAGACATTTGTCCATCAATTGTTGGGTGACTGCTCTCCTTCTATCGTATGCTTCATGGATTTAAGAACTGTGCTTCCCTAGGTCAGCCCTGACAGCTCCGTCTCATTTCCTTTAGGAGGCCTTGGGGGAAGCTGTGCAGTTACGTGAGTGTGCAGGACTCACTGGGGCCAGTGTACCCGAGACATGTCAGCAGGAGCCAAGAACGTGATCACTGTGGGTTCTCTGCTAGAGGCAAAACCATGAGGTCCTTCTCATTTCTAAGTCGAAAATCTAAATTATCTTCCAACATGGCACCTTCTCTGTTTTCTGGAAACTGCCACCTTCCACTCGGAGCCCAGAGAACTTGCTCTGTTTTGCAAAATTGGAAGACAAGCATTCCGCACCAGCAGAGACAGGAGTTCAGTGCCCCATGCTCTGTTCTCCCATAGGAACAATCTCTCCAGATTATAATGGACTTTGATGGACGATGAGAGAAGCCTGGCACCGTGACAAGTCCCGGAGTTAAGAGCACTGGGACAAAAGCCAGGAGACCTAAGTTCTCATCTCCATTCCATCCCTGGTTAGCTGTGTGATTCTGGGCAGGTCACTTTGAACTTGTGTTTGTTCATCTATGACTGTTTCTCCTCTGGAGTAGCAATGCTTATCCTGTCTGGTTCACACAAATTGTTGAGACAATAAAATGGCATGAAAAATCACCATTTTTTTAGTGTAATGACTGAAACTCCCTTAGTATTTAGAACAGGCATCAACCAAATCTGATTTGAGGCGCCATATTGAGAAACTTTGACACAAGTCAAGGCAGGTTCAAGAGACTGGACACGTGGGGATATCAGAGGAATGAATTGAGGTACACAGTGCAAGGGGTCAGGGAAGCTAGCAAAAATGCAGGCTGGCCCCTCTAGAAATGCCATCCAATCTCAGCCAGGCATGGTGGCTCACGCTTGTAATCCTAGCACTTTGGGAGGCCGAGGTGGGTGGATTGCCTGAGGTCAGGAGTTCGAGACCAGCCTGGCCAACATGGTGAAAACCCATCTCTACTAAAAATACAAAATAAATGAATAAATAAATAAATAAATAAATAAATAAATTAGCTGGACCTGGTGGCAGGTGCCTATAATCCCAGCTATACAGGATGCTGAGGCAGGAGAATTACTTGAACCTGGGAGGGAGCGTTTGCAGTGAGCTGAGATTGTGCCATTGCACTCCAGCCTGGGCAACAAGAGTGAAACTCTGTCTCAGAAAAAACAAAACAAAACAAAACAAAAAAACATCCAATCTTATGCAGACAGTGAGCATCGGCACAGGCGGGTGGACCCCCTCCAGGGTGTCAGTATTCAAAGTCTGGAAGGGAGAAGAGTTGGTTTCCTAACAAGCGGACTCCCATCAGTAGCAAGGGCTCCAGAGTATAGAACTCTACCTTCTAAAAGAGGATGTGGCTAAGTGTCCAGACCAAAGGCTAGCAAAGGATGCTAATAGAGACTTCAAGCCCCCAGCAATGGGACCAAGGATAGTTCAGCGTGCTGGGAGGCAGGGGAGAGAGGAAAACGCTGCAGTTTGTAGGATCTCAAACCAGAAAGGAGGCCCCAAACCAAATCCAGATTCTATCCCTTGCTGAGTTCAGGCAGCTGACATGTTCTTACTTTGATCAGGACTGGCTGGGGTTGTCTGGGCCGAGAGGCCCTCCCGGAAACCCCCTCACCCAAATGCAATCTGGCTGATCGTCGTGTGGGTATACTCCATCATTTTGAACCTTTTCTTTGGTCAGAAACACTCGAATGATTCAGAGAGTCTCCCAATAAAAGATAAATCACGGGGAGATAATGCATTAAACTATGAACTGACATTGTTACTTTAATATAAATGTACTTCATTGGGTTATCTCCTTCCACCACTAGAGCCCCAAGGAAATGAAATGGAGAAGAGGGAGCTTATAAAACACTAATGACAAACTTTGCCTGTTCTCATTTTGTGACTTGTCCTTGTAGGAAAGGCCACCAGGAGCAGGTGTGTGATTTGGGTCCTGTTGAAGCCTTCAGTGGGCGGGTAGGGATGGGGCAGGCACAGCGCAGAGAAAGAGGCGCTTCCCAGAGGGGTGGCTAATTGCAATTCCTCTGCCCAGAGAAGACATCTTTTTCTAAGCCACACAAAGGTATCTGAAGTGTTTGAAAATGCCAGGGCAGCAAAATTGCCACAGGCCCTATTGAATAGTTCAGGCTAGCTGCTTTCCAGACTGCAAGGTCTAAAGAATGCAGAGGAAGCCTTACAGAGCTATGGTCCCTGTGCAGAGACCTGGGAGGTGAGAGGGAGACGGTTTCTCTTTTGCTGCCTGGGGTTCTTGAGGAAAGGAGGCCGAGGCTGTCAGAAGGTCAGATCAGTCAGGAAGCGGCCAACCACTTTCAAAGACTCTTATTTTCAGTGAAAGTTTCCAAGTGATAATAACATCTCTCAGTATCGAAACTTTGAGAATGAATTTTCAGCTCCCCAGTGATGGATAAAACACCATCAGAAAGTGTGACAGTCCCCCTGCACATCCGGCTCAGTCAGAGGGAAATGGATCACACTCACAGAGAAGAAAAATTGCAAGGCAGGCATCCCAGAATGTATTGCAGTCATAACCCAGGAAAACCTTCCACCACATTTCTGCTATCTACAAACAATGTGCCGGGCTAATTTTCTGCTGAAAGACAGTGTGCCTGTACTAAACTGGCTTCATTAACTCAATTGGAAAAAATGATTTTGCAATTTGCATGGGGCTTAAGAGTGTAATTAATACAATTCATAAAAGGCCAGTGCCACTTTGCAGACATTAGCCCCATGGGGGATTGTGCAGTAGCGTGCTTTGGAGAGAGTTCTTATGTCTGCAATTCCAGCGGCCAACTTTGCCCTGCCTTCTTGGTGGGACATCCTCATCTTTATTTCAATAAAACTAGACTCGAATTGCCTTTCTCTTTAGGGATTTCTCACCAGCGCCCTCTCCCCTGTCATTCTGCTGCCCAGGGGTAGTTGATTTCTTCTGGATGAAAAGCAAAGAATGCTTGAAGATGAGGGATTAAGGATGGAGGCAGGAAGAAATAATGTTCCCTTTTAGCTCACTTTCCATCCAATTTCTTGTTGTGTGTGTTGATGTCTTAAGAGGTTGGTTGAGTGCTAAAGACCTAGGTTTCCCTTACCCCTAGAAGACAGTTAACAGGCCTGGCTTTTATAAATCTATGTCCAAGCAAGGATTGCCTACAATCTGGGGAGAGCGGAAAGGGTGGTGAGATGGAGACTCTGGGCTTTGAGAATGAAAGGAGAGAGATGTGGGCCTATGGTGGGCATCTGTATGTGAGAAGAGGGCAGGCTTGTGTGGATAGAACCTGTTTGTCCAGAAGTCTCATCTTGGTGACAGGCAAATATGTCTATCTTTATTTTTATTTAATTAATTAATTAATTATTTTGAAATGGAGTCTCCAACTGTAGTCCAGGCTGGAGTGCAGTGGCATGATCTCAGCTCACTGCAACCTCCACCTCCTGGGTTAACGTGATTCTCCTGCCTCAGCCTCCGAAGTAGCTGGGACTACAGGCATGTGCCACCATACCCGGCTAATTTTTTGTATTTTTAGTAGAGACGGGGTTTCACTACGTTGGCCAGACTGGTCGCCAACCTCGTGATCTGCCCGCCTTGGCCTCCCAAAGAGCTAGGGTTACAGGCATGAGCCACCATGCCCTGCCTATTTTATTATTTATTTTTTTTGAGATGGAGTCTTGCTCTGTCGCCCAGGCTGGAGTGCAGTGGCGCGATCTCCGCTCACTGCAAGCTCTGCTGCCTCCCGGGTTAACGCCATTCTCCTGCTTCAGCCTCCCTAGAAGCTGGGACTACAGGCCCAGCTAATTTTTGGCATGATCATAACTCACTGTAACCTCTACGTCCAGGGCTCAAGTGATCCTCCCATCTCAGCCTCCTGAGTAGCTGGGATTACAGGTGTGTGCCAGCCCACCTAGCTAATTAAAAAAAAATTATGTATAGATGGGGTCTCACTATGTTTCCCAGGCTGATCTGGAACTCCTGGCCTCAAGTGGTCCCCCACTTCAGCCTCCCAAAATGCTGGGATTGTAGGCATGAGTCACCACTCTTGGCTTGTCTTTATTTATTTTTTAAAATACTTTGTCTTCAACCATGTTCTTCCAAAAATCCCTTTCCTGTCCCTTAAATTTGAGGCAGATACCATGCTTGCTACATACTTTCAGATAGTAAAAGCTCACATAGTTACTCATCCGTAGCCATTAGGGATATGCAAGTCAAAACCACAATGAGATATGACTTCACACTCATTGTTAAAGAAAAAAAAATTCTGAAGCTTGTTAAAATAGTAAGAAGATTTTATTTAGGACAGTTGCAATAGATGTCAAGGCTACCACAGTAGGAGAGAGAGATCAGGCTCAACAAAGCAAAGGCAGTTGGAGGTTTCTAGCCAATGAGCAGAGTGAGGGGTCGGTGGGTAGAAAACTACAACAGGCGACATCACAGATATGAAAACTTGCTGAACTGACTTAGGATTCTTGCTGAAGGCCAGTTAGGGACTTCTACATAAAAGGTGGGGGATGAGAAACTGACTGAGATATTAAGAGTGGGGGGATTCTTGCTAAACTGACTGAGCAAGATTCTTGCTACCACTGGACTAGGCAGGCCAAAGTGAAAAGGAGGGCTCAGGATAAGGCCCAGTGAAAAGGAGGGCTCAGAGGAGCCTGAATAATGTCTGATCAGTGAGGGAGTATTTGTCCCCATAAGGATGACTATTACTTTAAAAAAAAATAAGGAAAATAAGTGTTGAGGAGGATTGAAGAGAAATTGAAATCCTTGTGCATTGCTGATAAGAATGTAAAATGGTGCAGCTAATATGGAAAACAGTTTGACAGTTCTTCAAAAAGTTAAATAGAGAATTACCACAGGATTTAGGAATTCTGCTCCTAGGCAGATACTCAAAATAATTGAAAGCAGGTACTCAAACAGACACTGGTTGATATAGTTTGGCTATTTGTCCCCACCTAAATCCCAAGTTGAAGTGTATTCTCCAATGTTGGGGTGGGGCCTGGTGGGAGGTGATTGGATCATGGGGATGAATTTCTCATGAATGGTTTAGCACCATCCTCTTGGTGCTGTCCTCGCAAAAGTGAATTCCCCTGAGATCTGGTTGTTTTAGACTGTGTGGTGTGGCCCCTCACTCTCTCCCTCTTGTTCCCTCTCTCACCATGTGACTTGCAGGCTCCTACAGACCATTAAACCCATTAAACCTCTTTTCTTTATTAATTACCCAGTCTCAGGTATTTTTTATAGCAATGCAAGAATGGCCTAACACATTGGTGCACCAATGTCCAAAACAGCATTATTTATCAAAAGGTGGAAACAATCCCAATGTCCATCAACAATTGAACAGATAAACAAAATGTGGTATACACGTACAATGGAGTATTATGTTGCCTTAAAAACAATTGAATTCTGGCACATGCTCCAACATGGGTGAACCTTGAAAACAGGCTAAATGAAATAAGCCAGGTTCAAAAGGACAAACACTGTATAATTCCAGTTATATAAGGTACCTGTTACAGGAAAATTTATCCAGACAGAAATAGAGGTTACCAGGGCCTGGGGGCGGGGAGGAGAAAATAGGGAGTTATTGTTTAATGAGTACAGAGTTTCAGTTTGGGATGAAGAAAATGTTTTGGTGATGGCTGCACAACCATATTAATATACGTGACGACACTGAAGTGTATATCTAAAAATGGCTAAAATGGTAAATTTTATGTTATGTGTGTTTATCACAATAAAACAAGTTTTAAAAAATCCTATCCAGTCTAGTATGTCAATCTCAGACTCAATGTAAATCTCGGTTCCTCCCTTTCCCTTAGTTCAAGCTTGGCAGGGCGATCTGGGGACTTGGAAGAGAAGGCGCAGGGTCTGCCCTTTTCTTCCTCCTTACGTTCCAGCACCAAGACTACCGTAAACAATGCACTCATACCTTCTTTCTTCCCTTCCAAACGGTGGGAGGTTGAGGTGGGGGAAGAGGGGACAGCGGGACATGACACCATCTTTCATGACTGCTGGCACAGTGAGGGGGGAGTTCTCTGGATTCTCTCTGGTTCATCAGCTTCCATTGTATGGACCCCATTTCTGTGAAACAGTGGTCTCCATTGTACATGGTTTTAGTATCACGAAATTTTGGTGGGGGCAGGGCTCAGTTTTACTCTCTGTGGTGAAGACCCCCCACACAGACGGGTGTCTGTGTCTCTCTTCACCTGATAGCGGGCTGTGGCCCCAGCCTCCCCACTTGCATCCTAGCCAGCCCACACTTCTGCCTCTGCCTTCTCTTATTGCATGATCCTTCATGTGGATATATGGGAATCTCAAAGGTTCTCCTTCTCCAAACACCTCAGAGAACCAGGGTAGGATTTTCCCTCTTCTCTTCCACAGCCCACTACCCTACAAGTCCTTCTTAAACCCTTTTCTCAGTCTACACCAGAAAGCCAACCACCTTTGAAAATCTCCAGATGTTCTGGATCTCTCTCTAGGTTCACCTGCATGTCCGAAGATATGAGGACCCATGTCAAGCTTTCTCAAAGAATCTTTCATCCAACTCCTCCCCAGGTACCTGGCATGGGTCTCAGGTTTAATAGCTTAGCAAAAATCCAGAAAGAAAAGAAGATGCCTGTCTCCCCTTTCAGGCAACCCTAATTTCTAAAAGTGATTCTCTTAACAAGAAACAAATGACTGGATTTTTAAGACTATGAAACACAATGTCTCTGGGCACTTACTGGTGGGCTTTACTCTTCAATTCCTGTGTAACAAAACAAGAAATGAAAAATCCCACTCAGAAGCCTGCTACATGCAACTCCACTTGATTGTAGCATCCAGAGGTGTTTTGTCTGAGTACCAGGGAGAACTGGCAAAACTGCCTAGAAAATGTCCATTTGCTTGTAATTAGTAGACAGGACCCAAACATCTCGTTCACCCTGAGTATCTTGGAGAAATTCCTATTTGGTCTACATGCATGTTTTCCTTCAAAATTCACAACAACCCTATTAGTGGGCATTTATTTCATGCAATAGAAGAGGAACATGAAACTTGAAGAAGTTAAAAAATGTACTTAAGATCACTGAAATTAATTATTGGTGGAACTGAGATGCGCATCGGATTCTGAGTGACTTCTGAGACCATATACTTAATCACTATGCTATGTTGTGTCTTGTTTAACTAAAAATCTGCAGGTTCTATGAGATACAACTCAGGGTGTTTGTGCTTTCTAGAATAAGGACATTGGGAAGACCTAACTCTACACCCCGAGTCAGGAGCACACAGTCCTCTGATCCCTGAAACTGGGAAGAAGATTTTTTAAAGATGTCACAGATTCAGAATTCTTGCAACTAATGTTCTTGACTAATAAAGACAAGATACTGGTTGCTTAATTGAGGTATGGAAAAGAGGAAGTAAGCCTTGGAATAAACACTTGAACCCAAAGCTAAAGTTACTGTGTTTTTTTCTAAAGAGTCACTAAAGAGACTGATATGGTTTGGATCTTTGTCCCCAGCAAATCTCATGTTGAATTATAATCCCCAATATTGGAGGTGGGGCCTGGTGGGAGGTGATTGGATCATGGGGTGGTTTCTCATGGTTTAACACCATAGCTCCTTGGTGTTGTCGTTGCAACAGTGAGCTCTCATGAGGTCTGGTTGTGTAATTCTTTTTTTTTTTTTTTTTTATTATACTTTAAGTTCTAGGGTACATGTGCGTAACGTGCAGATTTGTTACATATGTAAACCTGTGCCATGTTGGCATGCTGCACCCATCAACTCGTCAGCACCCATCAACTCATCATTTACATCAGGTATAACTCCCAATGCCATCCCTCCCTCCTCCCCCCTCCCCGTGATAGGCCCCGGTGTGTGATGTTCCCCTTGCCGAGTCCAAGTGATCTCATTGTTCAGTTCCCACCTACGAGTGAGAACATGCGGTGTTTGGTTTTCTGTTCTTGCGATAGTTTGCTGAGAATGATGGTTTCCAGCTGCATTCATGTCCCTACAAAGGACACAAACTCATCCTTTTTTATGGCTGCATAGTATTCCATGGTGTATATGTGCCACATTTTCTTAATCCAGTCTGTCAATGATGGACATTTGGGTTGATTCCAAGTCTTTGCTATTGTGAATAGTGCCGCAATGAACATACGTGTGCATGTGTCTTTATAGCAGCATGATTTATAATCCTTTGGGTATATACCCAGTAATGGGATGGCTGGGTCATATGGTACTTCTAGTTCTAGATCCTTGAGGAATCGCCAGACTGTTTTCCATAACTGTTGAACTAGTTTACAATCCCACCAACAGTGTAAAAGTGTTCCTATTTCTCCACATCCTCTCCAGCATCTGTTGTTTCCTGACTTTTTAATGATTGCCATTCTAACTGGTGTGAGATGGTATCTCATTGTGGTTTTGATTTGCATTTCTTTGATGGCAAGTGATGATGAGCATTTTTTCATGTGTCTGTTGGCTGTATGAATATCTTCTTTTGAGAAGTGTCTGTTCATATCCTTTGCCCACTTTTCGATGGGGTTGTTTGTTTTTTTCTTGTAAATTTGTTTGAGTTCTTTGTAGGTTCTGGATATTAGCCCTTTGTCAGATGAGTAGATTGCAAAAATTTTCTCCCATTCTGTAGGTTGCCTGTTCACTCTGATGGTAGTTTCTTTTGCTGTGCAGAAGCTCTTTAGTTTAATTAGATCCCATTTGTCAATTTTGGCTTTTGTTGCCATTGCTTTTGGTGTTTTAGACATGAAGTCCTTGCCCATGCCTAGGTCCTGAATGGTATTACCTAGGTTTTCTTCTAGGGTTTTTATGGTATTAGGTCTAACATTTAAGTCCTCTAATCCATCTTGAATTAATTTTCGTATAAGGAGTAAGGAAAGGATCCAGTTTCAGCTTTCTACTTATGGCTAGCCAATTTTCTCAGCACCATTTATTAAACAGGGAATCCTTTCCCCACTTCTTGTTTTTCTCAAGTTTGTCAAAGATCAGATGGCTGTAGATGTGTGGTGTTATTTCTGAGGACTCTGTTCTGTTCCATTGGTCTATATCTCTGTTTTGGTACCAGTACCATGCTGTTTTGGTTACTGTAGCCTTGTAGTATAGTTTGAAGTCAGGTAGCGTGATGCCTCCAGCTTTGTTCTTTTGACTTAGGATTGTCTTGGCAATGCGGGCTCTTTTTTGGTTCCATATGAACTTTAAAGCAGTTTTTTCCAATTCTGTGAAGAAACTCATTGGTAACTTGATGGGGATGGCATTGAATTTATAAATTAACTTGGGCAGTATGGCCATTTTCACGATATTGATTCTTCCTATCCATGAGCATGGAATGTTATTCCATTTGTTTGTGTCCTCTTTTATTTCACTGAGCAGTGGTTTGTAGTTCTCCTTGAAGAGGTCCTTTACATCCCTTGTAAGTTGGATTCCTAGGTATTTCATTCTCTTTGAAGCAATTGTGAATGGAAGTTCATTCATGATTTGGCTCTCTGTTTGTCTGTTACTGGTGTATAAGAATGCTTGTGATTTTTGCACATTAATTTTGTATCCTGAGACTTTGCTGAAGTTGCTTATCAGCTTAAGGAGATTTTGGGCTGAGACAATGGGGTTTTCTAAATATACAATCATGTCATCTGCAAACAGGGACAATTTGACTTCTTCTTTTCCTAACTGAATACCCTTTATTTCTTTCTCTTGCCTGATTGCCCTAGCCAGAACTTCCAACACTATGTTGAATAGGAGTGGTGAGAGAGGGCATCCCTGTCTTGTGCCAGTTTTCAAAGGGAATTTTTCCAGTTTTTGCCCATTCAGTATGATATTGGCTGTGGGTTTGTCATAAATAGCTCTTATTATTTTGAGATACGTTCCATCAATACTGAATTTATTGAGCGTTTTTAGCATGAAGGGCTGTTGAATTTTGTCAAAGGCCTTTTCTGCATCTATTGAGATAATCACGTGGTTTTTGTCTTTGGTTCTGTTTATATGCTGGATTACGTTTATTGACTTGCGTATGTTGAACCAGCCTTGCATCCCAGGGATGAAGCCCACTTGATCATGGTGGATAAGCTTTTTGATATGCTGCTGGATCCGGTTTGCCAGTATTTTATTGAGGATTTTTGTATCGATGTTCATCAGGGATATTGGTCTAAAATTCTCTTTTTTGGTTGTGTCTCTGCCAGGCTTTGGTATCAGGATGATGTTGGCCTCATAAAAGAGTTAGGGAGGATTCCCTCTTTTTCTATTGATTGGAATAGTTTCAGAAGGAATGGTATCAGCTCCTCCTTGTACCTCTGGTAGAATTCAGCTGTGAATCCATCTGGTCCTGGACTTTTATTCGTTGGTAGGCTATTAATTATTGCCTCAATTTCAGAGCCTGCTATTGGTCTATTCAGGAATTCAGCTTCTTCCTGGTTTAGTCTTGGGAGAGTGTAAGTGTCCAGGAAATTATCCATTTCTTCTAGATTTTCTAGTTTATTTGCGTAGAGGTGTTTATAGTATTCTCTGATGGTAGTTTGTATTTCTGTGGGGTCGGTGGTGATATCCCCTTTATCATTTTTTATTGTGTTTATTTGATTCTTCTCTCTTTTCTTCTTTATTAGTCTTGCTAGTGGTCTATCAATTTTGTTGATCTTTTCAAAACAACCCTGATTCATTGATTTTTGGAGTTTTTTGTGTTTCTATCTCCTTCAGTTCTGTCTGATCTTAGTTATGTCTTGTCTTCTGCTAGTTTCTTTGAATGTGTTTGTTCTTGCTTCTTAGTTCTTTTTAATTGTGGTGTTAGAGTGTCAATTTTAGATCTTTCCAGCTTTCTCTTGTGTGCATTCTAGTGCTATAAATTTCCCTCTACACTGCTTTAAAATGTGTCCTTGGTGAGGATTCTGGTATGTTGCATCTTTTGTTCTTATTGGTTTCAAAGAACATCTTATTTCTGCCTTCATTTCAAGTATGTACCCAGTAGTCATTCAGAGCAGGTTATCTAGTTTCCATGTAGTTGGAGCGGTTTTGATTGAGTTTCTATCCTGAGTTCTAGTTTGATTGCACTGTGGTCTGAGAGACAGTTTGTTATAATTTCTGTTCTTGTACATTTGCTGAGGAGTGCTTTACTTCCAATTATGTGGTCAATTTTGGAATAGTGACAGTGCTGAGTAGAATGTATATTCTGTTGGATTTGGGGGTGGAGAGTTCTAGATGTTCATTAGGTCTGCTTGCTGCAGAGATGAGTTCAATTCCTGGATATCCTTGTTAACTTTCTGTCTCGTTGATCTGTCTAATGTTGACAGTGGGGTGTTGAAGTCTCCCATTGTTATTGTATGGGAGTGAGGTCTGGTTGTTTAAAAGTATGTGGTACCTCCCCCACCCACTTCCTCCTGCTCCGGTCATGTGAAATGCCTGCTCTCGTTTTGCCTTCCGCCACAATTGTAAGTTCTCTGAGGCCTCCCCAGAAGCAGATGCTGCCATGCTTCCTGCACAGCTCACATAACCGTGAGTCAATTAAACCTCTTTTTAAATAAATTACCCAGTCTCAGGTATTTCTTTACAGCAGTGAGAGAATTGACTAACAGAGACTGAAATAAAATTTGGGTTTTGTCTGCCAGTGAGTACATGGTGGGGTGAGGCAAAGGACCTGGAAAACTTTGAGAGAGTGAGGATACTGAGATGCCTTGAGGGGGACCAGCAATGGCAAGCATTACAGTAATGTTATGGGATTTTCTCCTCTTCTCAAAGCTAAGAAAAAACTAAGAGGCCACAACTGGGCCTATTGGAAAGAAGTGATCTCTTTAACACTTTGGGTGACCTGTGCTGTCAGCCCAGTGCTCCTGTGCACAGTGGTCTTTAGGAAGGGTGCAGACTCCTTTGGGGAGGTATTTCAGAAGTGGCAAATGGGACTAGGTTGAGTCAGCCTGGTTAGAATGAAGACCCTTCCCTGCTCAGACTGGCCAAGAGAGATCATCTGTCAGGTCAGAATTTCCCTGAACTAGAGAAGGAATCCCTCACCCTCCACCTTGGAAAAAAACTCATTGGAAGAGCAGATGCTTGGAGGTAGGGATGGTGAACCATGCCGAGACAGGTTTTGAGGGTTGGCTGATGTTTAATATTTAGAGTACTTGGCCTTATGAAGGGATCTGAGCAGCTCTTTTCAAGTGTGAGTTGGGGTAAACAAGATTGACAAGTCTGATAAGGTGGCAACTAACTAAACAAGCAACTGGCCAGATTTGGCAGGTCACTCCTGTAATCCCAGCACTCTGGGAGGCTGAGGTGGGAGGATTGTTTGAGTCCAGGAGTTCAAGACCAGCCTGGGCAACATGGTGAAACCCTGTCTCTACAGAAAATGCAAAAAAAAAAAAAAAAATTAACTGGGCGTAGTGGCATGTACCTGTAGTTCCACCTACTGGAGAGGCTGAGGCAAGAGGATCACTTGAACACAGGAGGTCAAGGCTGCAGTGAGCCATGATTTTGCCACTGCAGCCTGAGTGGCAGAGCAAGACTCTGTCTCAAAAAACCTGAAAACAAACAAGCAAACAAACATACAAAAACAAGCAACAAACAAAAGAAAGCACAATGATTGGTCTGTTAGACCAGGACTGGTGCAGAATGTAGAAGATGTCCCAGGTCTCCCTGCAATATATCCACAGCAAATCTCTGGAACCAGCGAATGCCATCTCATTTGGAAAAAAAGGTTCTTTGCAGATGTGATTAAGTTAGAGTACTTGAGATAACGAGATAACTCTGGATTATCTGGGTGATCCCTAAATGTCATCACAAGTACCCTTATAGTAAGTACCTTTGTAAGCAAGGAGAAGAGAGACAGAAGACAACGCTTTGTGACAGCAGAGCCTAGAGATGCAGCTGCAAGCCAAGGGATGCCAGCAGGCACTGGAGCTGTAGGCGGCAAGGCTCAGATTCTCCCCTCCAGTCTCTGGAGGGAGCAAATCCTTGCGTTCACTTTGATTTTGGACATCTGCCTTCTAAACCTGTGAGAGAATAATTTCCCGTTTTTTTAAGCACCCTGTTTGTGGTCATTAATTTTGGCAGATGGAGGAGATAAATGCAACAGGACCAATGGAAGCATGCGGTCATGGCACCAGACGAAGCCTGAGCAGATGAGTATCAGAGAAGGCTACCAGAGTGGTGCTCATGCTGAAATTTCAGGATAAACTGAGTATATTCATGAGAAGAGGAAGAAAAAGAAATATTCGATGCATGAGGAAGTGTGAAAACCTGGAGCCCACAGACAGCGCAGTGTCACCTCCAAAATGGGGAGCGAGTGGCAAAAAGTCATGCGGACAGGCAGATGTGTCGTGTTAAAGAAGTGTAGATTTTGAGGACAACAGGAAACTACTACAGGATCTTAGTCAATGTCCAGATCAGGTAAAGTTGCCTGACACTCTCTCTGGAAACCCTCATCACAGTAGTTAAAAGGGATAAATGTATGGCTGGGCAAGATGATGAGGAAGAAGAATTGACAGGATTTTGATGGGGAAGCACTGGGGAAAGGAAAGACTGAATATTGATGCCTGGGTTTCTGAATTGGAGACAGGATGGCCAATGAGGCTCATGGCTTAGATAAGGAATAATGGAGGAGGAAGAGGAAGTTTCCACTGGTAGGGGACTTGGAAGCAAAATTATTGTCCCAGGCAAGACCAATCTCATGTATGATAGTTGGGGCAAAATTTTTTGTCATTGTTAAAGCAAACTAAATATGGCCTGAGACGGACTCCATACTTCTATATTTGAGTCCTTGTGAATGAACTGTAACCTAACTTAACAGGCAGACAAGATTGAAAACCTAATTAATTTAGGAGTATGTGCCTGTAGCAATAGGTAAGTCTTGGCCAATGCCAGTGGCCATACTTCAACCACTCACAGACTGCTAAGTGTTCAAACTGTGTTCAAATAAGGCAAATGCCAATCTGTAATGAATCCAACTGTGTTTGTACCTCACTTCCGATTTCTGTACATCATTTCCCTTTTTCGTCTATAAATCTTCCACCACGTGGCTGCGTGGGAGTCTCTGTGAATCTGCTGTGATTCCAAAGGCTGCCTGATTCACAAATTTTTCATTGCTCAATTAAACTCCGTTAAATTTAATTTGGCTGCAGTTTTTCTTTTAACGTTATATACATATAATAAGGGGACACTATCTCTTGTACTGTTTTTATAACGGTGGTTATAATTAGCAGAACATGGAAACTGACTGAAAATAAGATTACAAAGCTGAAATCCACCATGTTAAAATTTCAATATATTTCTAGTAAATACAAACAAGAAGGGAAACAGTGTAAGCACGCATGTATATCCTGACAATCACAAAATCATCTTTTATTTTACTTTTTCTTTCCAAATGTTATTTTAGATTCAGGGGGTACATGTGCAGGTGTGTTACATGGGTAAATTGTGTGTTGTGTCGCAGGCGTTTGGTGTACAGATAATTTTGTCATGAATAATCAGCATAATATTCTATAGGTGGTTTTTCAATCGTCACTGTCCTCCCACCCGTCACCCTCAAGTGGGCCCTGGTGTCTGTTGTTCCTCTCTTAGTGTTCATGTGTTCTCAATGTTTAGCGCCCACTTGTAAGTGAGAACATGAGGTATTTGGTTTTCTGTCCTTGCATTAATTTGCTTAGGATCATGGCCTCCAGCTGCATCCATATTGCTGCAAAGGACAGAATCTCATTCTTTTATATGGCCATGTAGTATTAGTATTCCATGGTGTATATGGTGTATATGTATCACATTTTCTATTTCTTTTTCTTTTCTTTTCTTTTTTCTTTTCTTTTCTTTCTTTTTTTTTTTTTTTGAGGCAGGGTCTCCCTCTGTTGTCCAGGCTAGAGTTCAGTGGTGCAATCTCGGCTCACTGGAACCTCCACCTCCTGAGTTCATGCGATTCTCTTGCCTCAGCCTCCTGAGTAGCTGGGATTACAGGTGCGTGCCACTACACCCAGCTAATTTTTTGTACATTTTTTTAGTAGAAACAGGGTTTCACCATATTGGTCAAGCTGGTCTGTAACTTCCTACCTCAGGTGATCCGCCCACCTCAGCCTCCCAAAGTGCTGGGATTACAGGCGTGAGCCACCACGCCTGGCCCTGCATTTTCCTCATCCGGCCCACCACTGATGGGTACCTAGGCTGATTCCATGTCTTTGCTACTGTGAATAGTGCTGTGGCAAAACCTTTCGTGACCTACAGAACCTCCTTTCTTGGTCCTGCCACAGTTCCAGCAGTTTCCATATTGTGTATTATTTGGAATTACAGCACCAAAGTTCCTGTTAAAATGTAACTGCTACTTTGGGAGGAGACCTGATTTCTCATGACAGGCATTAAATATGTTAGTTTAGACTAGGTTATCTGCTTGGCCCTCCAGCACCGGGAGCCCTTGCGAATAGAAAGAAAGCAGGTAATGTTTCCTGAGGTCAGTATTGGCTCTTACCTGGGGAAGGAAGGTCAGAAAACATTAGAAGGCTCGAGGGGACACCATGTATAAATGATTGGAGAAACTGAGAAGAAATGAGAGTAGTAAGCTTGGAGGAAAATCATCAATGCTTAGTCCTTTTCTCACTCAGCATATGCAAATGGCGAGGGTTTGGAGCTCAGTTTTATCAGTACAGAGATTAAAGGAAGGGCCACACCCAAAGCTTAAATCGACAGCTGGGAGGATCTCTGTAACATAAGAGGAAAGACAAGAGGTCATGTGTGCAGTGTGGGTTTTACCTGTAAGAACTACACATTGTTCTTGTTCAGAGATAAAGGGCTTCTTGGCAGGATAGTTTTCCTATTTCTTAAATGTTTCTGCATACACCCTTATATTTTAAAAGGCCTTCTTTTTTCTGCCTTAAATTTAACAATTGCTATGAGTTGAAAGAAAAAGAAAAGTAACTCTTAAGACTCTGATAATCTGTTAACCAGAACTAGGAATTAACGCCAGATTGTGAAGCGCCTGGAGCCTGAAGGAAACAGAAACTTCAGCCTGATTTTATTTTTGTGGCTGAGTTCCTGTTAATTAGCGACACATTAAATCATGACTGTTTAGTCATCTTCCTTTTCCTAGCACCTTCTAGAACTTTCCTAGAACAAATCAGCATGATAGAGTGCTCCTGGTGTTTCCAATGCCATGATTCACATCCTTGTAACTTCAGCTCTGACTGCAGCGACCTCTGATGAGACAGTCTAGTATGGGTGTACTAGACTTCCAGAGAAACAGCACCAATAGGACATACTTGTGTGTGCAAACATGCGTGTACTCACACACAAAGACATACACAGTGGATCCTCTGTATCTTCCGAAGCCTCTGCATTCATTGATTCAACCAACCGGGGATCAAAAGTATTGTTTAAAAAATCACATCTCTTCTGAACATGTGCAGACTTTTTTCTTGTGATAATTCAGTAAACAATAACAACTTACATAGCATGTACGTGGTATTAAATATTGCAAGCAATCTAGAGATGAAAAGCAGAGGTGTACAATCTTTTGGCTTCCCTGGGCCACACTGAAAGAAGAATTGTCTTGGGCCTCACATAAAATGCACTAACATGAACAATAGCTGATGAGCTAAAAAAAAAAATTGCAAAAAAAAAAAAAAAAGTCTCGTGTTTTAAAAAAGTTTATGAATTTGTGTTGGGCTGCATTCAAAGCCGTCCTGGGCCACATGCAGCCCTGGGTTACACAAGCTTGATTTAAAGTATGCTGGAGGATGTCCCTAGGCTATATACTAATACTACACCATTTTGTATGAGAGACTTGGTCATCTGTGGATTTTTGTATTTGTAGGGGGGTGGGGTCCTAGAATGAATCCTCTATGAATACCAGGAAACTACTGTGTGTGTGCATATGCATGTGTGGGTGTGTATCTATATATATATAGAGAGAGAGAGAGAGAAAGAGAGATTTATTATAAATATTATATATATATTATATCTAAAGATATTTATAAATATCTATGATGTACTCGATGTTTAGCTCCCACATATATATTTTATATATATATATATACATATATATATATTTAAAGAGATTTACTCTAAACTGTTGGCTCACAGGATTATAGTTACAGAGGCTGAGAAATCCCACAGTCATCCTTTTGCAGTCTGGAAACTCAAGAAAGGTGTAGTTTGAAGACCTGAGGGCCAGAGATGGGGTGGTATAGATCCAAGCACAGTCTGAAGGCTTGAGAACTAGCATTGCTGAAGGCAGGAGATCAATGTTCCAGCTCAGCCAGTCAGGTAGAGAATGAACAAATCCAACCTTTGTCTGCCTTGTCCTCTTTCCAGACCCTCTATGGATTGAGGATGCCCATCCACATTGGGGAGGGCCATCTGCTTTCCCCATTCCACCAATTCAAATACTAACCTAGACCAGAAACACTCCCACAGACACACCAAGAAATAATGTTTCACCAGCTCTCTGATGAAAGCACATGAAATTAACCAGCACAATGGGCTGTCACTCACTTTCTGCCATCAACCTTTGCCTCAAGCACAGGCTTCCATCTTCATTTGGTCTCCAGGCTCCTCTAACACTGGAGGAGATCAGTCTGCCTGCTGCACATGCACAACCTGGAGTTAACACCCCTAGGGGTCTCCCTCAACCCCAAGGGGCACAGGTGGATGCATGTTCCTGCCTCCCATCCTTCTGGTGGACAGTTCTGAGAGGGGAGTTCCCAGTGATTTTCCCCTACCTCCACTGCCTACAGAGATGACCTCAACAGCACACTCTTCTATTGGCATTCTACTTTCCTGTCTTATTCCTTTTGGATATTTACTCCTAGTCCTTGGAGTGGCGTCCCAAATCACGTATTTGAGCAAAGTCTTTGTCTCAGGCTTGCTGTCCAGGGAAACTCAAGATAAATTATGCTATGAATTCATCTTTAGCAAAACTAGTTTCCCCATCAAAGACCAATCATTTAATCACATATCCCTTGTTTTCACTTCTGCAAAATGAAGGCATTAGGCTGATGCCTTTGATCCTCATTCTTTCATGTATTCACTTATCCACTCATTTTCCTTGCATGCGTTTAGGTATTGTTTCATTCGCTCATTCATTTTCATTCTTCATTTATTTATCCATCAACTCCATCTCTCTGTGATTCACTCATTTTTATTTACTCAACCATTTATCCATTTGTTCATTTATTTCTATTGTTATATATTTTTCATGCATTTAATCACTTATCCATTGATTTTTCAATCAGTCACTAATTCTTTTATTCATCTACTCATTTTTCATCCATTCATTAATTTTTTATTGAATCATTCATTTTCTTTCATTCTCTTAGTGTTTCATTCATTTATTCTTTATGCTTTAATTTTGGCTTATAGTCATTAAAAAAAAAAGTCTTCCTACCTTTCTTTCTTTTTTCCTTCTTTTCTCCTTTTAGTCCTCTCTCTCTTCTCTTTCTTCAACAACTGGTTACTAAGAATCTACTAAAATACCAGCCAGCAATATATCATTACTTGAAATAACACTGCTTAGTGAGTAATCCCTTCTGTGAATCAGAGATACATTACAAGAGATCTGTGAGGGTGAAAAACAGTGTGGGCCTCACACACTGTAAAAGGAGAAATATATACGTATATCCCCAATTCAGGCAGTAGCACATATTTCTAACAGATATCCACTCCGTTTAATCATTTTTGTTATTTATGAAAGCCGTAAGAAGTCTTATTTTAGCTGCTAAAGAAATAAAATAATTTATCGTGATTCCTAGCTATATAAGAGTTATTAAACAGCTTTATGGGAGTGTAAACTTATATCATTTAAATGTTTATAAATCCAAAAAGCAGATAAGTACCAAACTGAAAATGCAAAACAAAATGTAATTGGAACATGTTTTCTCCCAGAAGAAAAATCTCATTATCAAAAGTGTCTATTAAATAACCTTTCTGCAAAAAGTGTGACTCATTGAATATTTTTATGGGTATATATTTGTTATTAAACATATGTGTATATATACACACAAACACACACACATATATGTGTGTACTTTTATTTTTACTTTTATGTGTACTTATATATAAACATATATATCAACATGTTTAGTTACAAATATATGCCCATAAAAATTTTATATACATTATATATATATAATATAGTGATAAAATCAACATGTTTAAAGCTGAGCATTATAATCAGGAGGTTCACATTATTATGGTTGTTCTTAATTCAAATTAGTGAATTGGTAAATTAGCGATGGAGGGTTTGAAATAATTTGTCAACATACAATCACCATATTGTGTTTACACTCCCAAAGACACAATCTACAAACTTTATGGAATGAGGTACAATGTGTGTGTGTGATTTTCCAAATTTTTACAATTGAAATTGTAAAAATCTTATTTATCATCAATATTGCATAATGTACATATAGAAAATGACATAAAGAGCATGATGCATTTCTAACGAAGACCCAATCTGTTTAATCATTTTTTTGATTACTTATGAAGGCCAGAAGAAGTCTTATTTTAGCCACTGAAGAAATAAAATAATTTCTATCCAGGTGATTCCTAGCTTAATCAATTATTATAAAGTAAACACCCTTGTAACTAGCACCCAGTTCATAAAAGAAAATGTTGCCAAGATCCCTGGATGCCCCCAGGTCCGCCTTCTAGTCACAGTTCTCTCTTGCTTCTCTGGTAATTATCTCCTCTGCTTCCTTTATGCTGTTACAGTCAGAGTATGTGTCACTAAACATCATAGTTTAGTTTTCACCTGTTTTAAAATTTGATATAAATGGAATTATACAACATTTATTCCTTTCTGTGTGGCTCCCACACTCGACATTACAGTTGTCAGCTCTATCTGGCTTTTATGTGTACTTGTGTACTGTTCATTTTAATTTTTGTATAATATTCCATTGTATCAATTTACCGCCATTATTTATCCATTCTCCTGTCCATAGACTTTTGAGCTTTTTCCAGTATTTGGTTATAATAGAGAATGTTCCTGTGAATATTTCTATATACATAGTCAACAGGACAAATGCATTTCTCTGACATATTCTTGAGGGTAGAATGGCTTGGTCATAGAGTGTATCATTAACTTTAGCAAACAATACCAAACTGTTTTCCTAAGTAGTTTTACACCCCTACTGGCAGAGTATAAACGTTCTCCTTTGCTTCATATCCTCATCAACATTTGCTATTGCCAGTCTTAATTTTAGCCACTTGGGGGTAAAAGGTGGTATGTCATTGTATAGTCAGCCCTCTGTATCTGTGGGTTCTGTAACCCTGGATTCAACTAATTGCAGATGCAAAATGTTCAAAGAGAAATTTGCATCTGTTTTGAACATATACAGACTGTTTTTTCTTGTCATTATTCCCAAAACAATACAGCATACCAGGTATTCACATAGCATTTACATTGCATTAGATATTATAAGCAATCTACAGATGATTTAAAGTACACTGGAGGATGTTTGTAGATTATATGCAAACACTGCACTATTTTATTTTATTTATTTTATTTTGTTTGTTTTTGAGACAGAATTTCACTCTGCCGCCCAGCTGGAGTGCAGTGGTGTGATCTTGGCTCACCATGACCTCTGCCTCTCAGGTTCAAGTGATTCTTGCACATCAGCCTACTGAGTAGCTGGGACGACAGGCACCGAGCCCAGCTAATTTTTTGGGGCCTCACTATGTTGGCCAGGCTGGTCTCCACCTCCTGGACCCAAGTGATCCATCCACCTTGGTCTCCCAAAGTGCTGGGATTACAGGCATGAGCCACCATGCCTGGCCAACTATTATACATTATTTTATATCAGGGTCTTGAGCATGTGCAGATTTTGGTATCCATGGGAGGTCCTGGAACAAATCCCCTTTGGATACCAAGGGAAGACTGTAATTTTAGTTTGCATTTCCCTGGTGACTAATGAGATTGGAGCGCCTTCTATCATTTTATTCACCATTTGAGTATCCTCTCTGATTAAGTATTCTTCAGGTAGTCTTCTACTTTTTTCCTATTATTCTTTTTAGACATGATCTCGCTCTGTTACCCAGGCTGGAGTTGTAGTGGCATGATCTTGGCTCACTACAGCTTCAACCTCTGGGGTTCAAGCGATCCTCCCATGTCATCCTTTGGAGCAGCTGTGACCACAGGCTTGTGCCACCACTCCCGTCTAATTTATGTATTTTTTGTAGCGACGGGGTTTCACCATGTTGTCCAGGCTGGTCTCGAACTCCTGGGCTCAAGCATTGCTCCTGCCTTGGCCTCCCAAAGTGCTGGGATCACAGGCGTGAGTCACCACTCTCAGCTTGGCTACTTTTCTATTGGGTTTTCATCTCTTTGATTTTAACTTTGGATGTTTAAAAAATATATATTCTGACTATATAAGATATATTTTGTTGTGTATATGTGTTTCTTTCCCAATAGTGTCAAAAATTATCCAAAACACAGGAATCTATCTGACAAAAATGTGCAGTGCTTCTGTGCAGAAAACCATAATGCAGAATTGGTAAGAATTAAAGAAGGCCTAAGTAGGAGAGATACGAAGCATTCATGTGTTGGAAAAGTAATATTGCAAAGACGTAAATTCTTTCGCAAACTATTCTATAGATGCAATACAATTCCAGCTAAAATATCAATAGTTTTCTTTCTAACAGAATTTGGCAAAGTGATTATAAAATGTATGTGGAGAAGTAGAAGGCAAAAAGTAGCTACGATACTCTTGAAGAGGCAAGAGGAGGACCAGGAGGAAGAGGAGGAGATAGAAGAGAACAGAGGAGTTGCTCTACGGGATATCAAAATTCATAGGAAACTATAGCAATAAGGCATGATGGTATCAGTGCAGGGATAAACAGATCAGTGGGGCAAAACTGAAAATACAAAACAGACCCACAGGGAGACTCAATGTGACCCAGCAGAGCTATAAAGAAAGAACCATCATCTTAATAAACAGTGTTGGAACAAATCAATATATATATTGGAAAAAACGAGTTCCAAGTGGATTCTTGATCTAAGTGTAAATGCCAAAATGGTAGAGTTTTCAGAAGGTAATATGGGAGGAAATTTTCATGACCATGAGGTATGGAACTATTTTTTGAAAAGGACAGAAGAAGAACTAACTATGAAGAAAAGGATGAACAAATTGGACTACACTAAAATTAGTAATGTATTCATAAAAGGATACCTGTAAGAGTGTGAAAAGCAAAGTCACAAAATAGAAAAAAACTTTAACTATTTTAATTGTAAATCTTCCTAGAATCCATGACACATTTTCCTGCTTTTTTAATAAAAAAGTAAAAATACAGGAACATAATATAAAGCAATAAAGTCTATTTTTTTTTTTAAGCAGCCTTGTATGAAAGGGGAGCTCATTGAGCAATTCAATTACTTTTCAGACACAAAAGAAACCTCTAAACCTCTAAGCATTTTTTGCAAGTGCTTTCCTCCTTGGAAGATTCTAGGAGCTGCAAGTCATACCTTAATCCATGTTTCCTTCCTTTCCTAGGTTTACCTTTTTATCCTTTCCAGCAGAGTGGAAGTTGCAGAGGACTTTCAAGTCATTTGGCAGCCTTGAGCCTCCTTAGAGAGCCGCTGACATGCACACAGCCTTTGGCTTTCAGCAAAGAACCTGCCAGATTTTCCTGGCCTTCTCTTCTTATCAAGGTTGCAAGGTCTGGGTTTGGTTAGTCAGGAGAAGGGGAATTTCCTGACTATTCCTTTGATCATGTGATTTTTATGAAAGCGAGCACACCTGATAGCTCATGAGACATCTAGGTCCCTGTTTTCACAAATTGGTGATTGGGCAAGACGCCTTCACCAGAATTTTGTTTTTAGAAAACCAAACTGCAAAGCCACCATCTTTTCTTTCTGCACATCTGCACATGATAAATTATTTCTATTCTCTTTAATCCATTTTTTATTATTCTTCAAAAGTTTCTCATGCTTTTTCTCCCCAGTGTTGCTGAAAATAAATCCCTGCCAAAACCCAGCTCTGTTGTCGGGAGGCCAGTATCACGTAGCATGGTCATTTCTGTGAGTTAATAAATTAGTATGTTAGCAAAGGTGATTTGAAATTAGATAACAGCCCAAACTTTAAAAATATATGTTTAATTAATGAAGTCCATTAACTAAAAAAAATGTATCGCCACCAATATCTTAACTCATTTTGTGCTTCTGGGCTTTAGTGCTGCTGACTGTGAGGGCTTCAGGGGAGGGGCTTGAACGTCTGGTTTTCTGCTTGTGCCAACCGTGAGTGTATCAGCAACAGGCCCATTTAGGTTCCTCAGATAACCTTCCACCTGGAGCTAATAGATTCTTATTTCATTTCCATGCTGGTGGTTATTACAGTAAAGGCTGCAGTAAATTCTCTGCTCTCCTGAACTCAGTTTTTTACTCTCAAGTACCCTGAGGAATTAAGTGGCTGTGTGTAATTTTTCCCCATTATGGAGAAAGTTCTCAAATTGCATTACAAATAAGTAATATTGAATGCTGATACCAAAGCCTTCTCCAGCCACTCTCCAAGCCTTAATTAATTAGACCACACAACCACTCTGTCACTTTGTGTCTTAGTCCATTTGGGCTGCTATAACAAAATACTTCAACTGGGTGACTTATAAACAACAGATATTCATTTCCTGAAGTTTTGGAGGCTGAGAAGCCCAAGATCAAGGCGCCAGCAGATTTGGTGTTGGGTGAGGGTATGTTCCTTATAGATGATGTCTTCTACCTGTGTCCTCAAGTGGTGGAAGGGACAAACTCCCTTGGGTCTCTTTTATAAGGACTCCAATCACATCCATGAGGGTTCAACCCTCACGATTCAATCACCTCCAGACAGAGCCCACCTTTTAATACTATTAAGACTGGATTATTCCCTTAGCCTTGACCCCTTTCATGGGTGGGAACTGGAGTGGCTCATTTCACTCAGCCCACTGCTGGCCACTCCTTGAGAGAGGGAGTGTGTGAGCAAGCAAGTGCGGGAACTGGAGCAAATGAACGTTGGAACCAGCTGGTCACTCCTCTCTGGCTGGAGCAGGCTCTGTGCGGGCCCCACAGCAATGTCAAATCCCCTGTCCTCTCAGCACTCAGGTTTTGTTTTGTATTTTTTTAAAGTTATTTATTTATTTTTTGCTCTTGTTGTCCAGGCTGGAGTGCAATGGCATGATCTTAGCTCACTGCAGCCTTTGCCTCCTGGGTTCAAGCAATTCTCCTGCCTCAGCCTCCTGAGTAGCTGGGATTACAGGTACACATAACCATGCCAGGCTAATTGTTTGCATTTTTTTGTAGAGACAGGGTTTCACCATGTTGGCCAGGCTGGTCTTGAACTCCTGACCTCAGGTGATCCACCTGCCTCAGCTTCCCAAAGTGCTGGGATTACAGGTGTGAGCCACCAGGCCCAGTCTACAGCACCCAGGTTCTTGTCCTGTGTCCAGGAAGAATCAGGTCACACGAACAAATTGAAGGGTAGTGTACGTGGAGGATTTTATTGGGCGATGGAAGTGGAAATGGCTGTCAGTGGAATGGAGAGTTGGAAAGGGGATGGTGCAGGAAGAAGGTGATTTTTCCCTGATACTGTCCCATCTGAAGTTAACCACATCTTTCTGTAGTCTCCAATGGTCAGTTGCTTCCCTGCTTGCTGCTCAGCTGCTTGTATGCCCAATGCTCAACCGCTTGTATGGCTCTGCCAGCTGAAGTCTTTTTACGGGCATAGGATAGGGGCAGGGAAGTTCAAAAAAGCAATATTTGGGCAGAAAAACGGGGTCAGCTGTTTTCATCTAGGGCAGCAGTTCCAGGCTTAAGGGTGGGGTTTAGCTGGGAGCCCAGCCATACTGTATCACTGTCACATGGGGTGCTAGGTTTCAACATATGAAATGAGGCTGGGAGACACAAACATTCAGACCACCGCACCTTGGTCAATGTACCACCCTCATTTTAGTGAGTCGGTCCTGATTATTTAAAAGTTGAGGATGGTTCATTTGGGTGGAATGAGATCAATAATGCAATGTATTTTCAATGTGGTTAGAGAAGTGAAATGTTCAGCTTTTTGATATAAAAGGCTAGATGGTAAAATATTTGGGAGAATTTAATTCTTCTCCAGGGACCACTGCCGACATGGTATAAGACATCTGATTAAGCAGAGTGACTGGCAGGTTTGCCTGTACTGTAACATGGCAACCCTTGCTTCCAGTAAAACGAGCTACAGCAGTTTCTACAGCAGAGACGCCATTTTTCCCCCTAGAAAATCAGTCTGTCCTTATGTCTAGAGCAACATTCTCTGGATTCCATACAACAATCATCCTCAAACTTTAGTGTGCAAATACATTTTCTGGAAAAGTTTCTATAAATCTAGATTCTGAGACTCCACCCACAGAGATTCTATTGAGGCAGTCCAGGTTTGAGTTCAGGAATTTGCATATTTTTTCAACTAATTTCCAGGTAAATCTAATACAAATTATCCCAGAAATGTTGCTAAAACTAAGCAAATGTGACTGTAGCTTGGAAAGTTTTTGGCAGAGATCTCCAGTCTTCTGTCTTTCTGATGAAGAACTAGAGCATTTATCCTGTGGTACATCTGATTTTGATCAGCACTGCCTACCAGCAGGTCTGTTCAAATGAATTAACTACAAAATGTTCCCTCAGGTCACCTAAGCAAATTGATCTGCTAGATGGAGTTGTTTAGTACTTTGGAAAATGTCTGCCATAAACAGCAATTTCGGTTTAGCAGAAACGATATTAGGTTATCCTTTGTCCTCAATTCACTAAGCATAAAGATTTAGGCTCAGACCTGACAACACATCAGCTGGCTAGTTGATGATAGCCATGGATAGTTGTAACTCCAGATGCTATGCTTGGAGCTTGCAGTCTGGCTGGTGGCATAGAAGATGCATATTTGAAAAAGACATAAGGGACATTTCAAAAAAAATGTAAATGCAAAAGAGTGCATGTCCCACAAAACATACAGACAGATTTTGGTCTGAAACACCCCTTCTGACTTTCCTTTAGCAGAGACTCACATGGAAAGCTATAATGGAACAAAATGGCAGATCAAATCTGAGTTATTCTTGTTGGCACTGCTGTGGCATGCATACAGTGTCCCCCCTTATCCACAGGAGATACTTCCAAGGCTCCCAGTGGAGGCCTGAAACCACGGAGAGTACCAAACCTATAAAGACTGTGCTTTTTTCTAAGCGTACATACCTATGGCAAAGTTTAATTTATAAATTAGGCACAGTAAGAGATTAACAGTAATAACTAGTAATAAAATAAAACAATTATAACAATATACTGTAATAACAGTTAATGAATGTGGCCCCCCTCTCTCCCGCTCTCTAATTATCTTACTGTACTGGACTCACCAATTTTTGGATAGTAGTTGACCATGCGTACCTGCAACTGTAGAAAGCAAAACCTTGAATAAGGGGGGACCACTGTACTTATTGTGCATACCTAGACTAAATGTTTCCAGCAAATTTGAATGTGAAAACATCCAAAGTGATGCTAGCGTGTACTTCTATCATTAAATGTGTGTTTGTGGGATGGGGATAGGGGCCTCGCCTATTCTTTCTGTGTATCACAAACAAGCCTTGCTTAATTCATGTTGAATATATGTTTTTTTCTGTAAACAGAGATTAGATTCTAAAGCTTGCTTGTTTTGTTGTTTGAGTAGCATTTTTAGTTTTAAAAGAGAACCAGTGAGTATAAAAAGTAGCCTGGTCA